>NC_137969.1:129855474-130587974 GCF_963924665.1 Micromys minutus
GACACATAATAAAATGTCCAGGGTCATCACTGTCTAGAAGAAGTGAAATAACCGCACATGCTATTTTTAACTGGTGAGCTATGAATTCGGACTGTTTATGAGATAATAGTTATGAATCAGTGACCAATTTCTTGAATTTGATCCTAGTGTTGTGGGGTAGTATAAGAAAATGCCTGCTAAGGAAGTCGCAAATTCAAGTGTTAAAGAATAAAGTGCTGTCTCCAACATACTCTCCAATGGGCCAACAGTTACAATAAATCACATATATGTAGATATAAGATGACAATGTTATTAAAATCAGAAAACTCAACATGAAGAGTAAAATTACTCTATTACAACTTATTACTCTATTATAACTTTTTGGTATGGTTTATGGTCTTTCGTAGTGAAATATAAAAGAACTCTCCCAAGCTATTATTCTGGTAGTGTATGGGATTGAGCAGAAAAGAAAGTCAGAGCCAGGAAGCATGAAAGATGGCTTGGACTCAGAAGTTGGTGGTGGATGTGGAAGGATCCTTCTGTTGTCGACGAGCCTTGAACGTAGGGGGATAACCCTGGGGAATGAAAGAAAAACTATGTTTTATTTATGCATGTCAACAGAATTACACTAGTTTTACAACTGATTCAATAACACAATGCTAATTTCCTAGGTGTATCATTAAGATCACCACCAATGTATTATATATCACATCGCCATTGTGACTGTTATCAATGTCGTGATAACTTGTTTCCATTGCTATAATAAATCATCATGAACGGACATGCCAAAATTCCAGCCAAATGCATCTGGGGTTCAGGAGATGTTGAGGGAGACAGTCATGGCACGATGCTGCTGCTGGTGGTGGTCGAGGTGGCATTAGCGTTGGCACTGCTGTTGGCATTCATGGTACTGGTTATGTGGATATTCTTGGTACTGGTGATTGTTGGTAATGATGATATTGATGTTGCAGTGTGGTTGGTGGTGTTAATGATGTAGATGATATTGATTGTTGTTGGTGTTGATAGCATTGTAGGTAGAATTGGAATTGGTGGTGATTGTAATGGTGGTCATGAGATGGTTGCTGCTGGTTATAGTGCTGATAATGGTAAAAGCCTCCCACTATCCTGAGGTACAGTCAGGTCTGGTACCCATTGCCTTGGGCAAAGTTTATTTGAATTCTAGACTGACAATGGTGCCTTTGGTTTCTCTCAGTACTTCAGGCTACAACAGCAGGTTCTCTGACAGACAAATGAAATTCTGTAAGAGACCTTAAAATTAAAGTGAGGCAAGATGTCACCTCTCATCAAGGGCTTGTAACCAGTAGTCCACTGAGCCTTCTTTACAAGCCCCAACCTTCAACTTTTAGATATGTACTTCTTATCTCAAAAATAGGCACACACCACAAAAGGAAAATTTTGTTTCATTTACAGTGTCCATGGTATGAATTTGGCCATGATTACCAAACAACTACAAATCAAGTAGACAAGTTTCACAATTAGACCCTCTGGAAACTCTAGACCCTGTTAGAAGGGAAATAATGGAAAACTACACTATCAACCTTCAAGCCTCTCTCCAGCTTAGGAAACTCGAGAAGGGAGAATTCTGTATGTCAGATGAGAACAGACATTAAACAAACGATACTGTCTTCTAGCGAACTCAAAGCTGGGTCTCAGTTTGCCGCACTCGGATGAAGGTGGTGCATATCAACAAACGCGAGCCTTAAACAAGACTGTCTAGGCATACTCTCAAACCAGGTGGTGCTGGGCTTCCATGTTAGCTCTTGGTCCAAAAGATTACATGAGTAATATGATTTACTCAATTACATTGTCTGGGCTAATTTGACACTCACACATAAATATGACCATCCCTTCTATGCCTACTAGTGTAAATCCTTCATGCTTAGTGGGAAAAGTTACAAGTTAAAAAATCCTGTTCATTCGAAGATAGGTGTACAAAGATGCTCACAAAGGTTGCTTAGAATAGCAAAACACAAGAGAGGCACAAACGTCCTTTAAATAAATTACACACATCCATGTTTCAGAAATATTTGTGGTGGTTTTATTTTAATGGTACAGAAAGAGCTTCAAAGCTATCAATCTGGGAGAAAAGCAAGCTGCAGAACAAAGTCTAATAGTGTTAAGTTTTAGAAGTCGGTGTAAGTACCTGCTGTGTGAGGCACTGATATGTATGTTCAAAGAAGGGGGTTTGGTAAGGGCCTTCTGCACACCTTCATCTATGACAGAAATGTCAGTGGATTGAATAAAGAGGAATTTTCTGGGTTTTCTCTATGTAACTGGGTAGTTGAACATTTTAACTATAGTCACGATTGGTATTCATTTTTGTAGTTTTACCAAAAACAAACGTATTTAAGTCAATGGCAATAAAACGGCAAAGGAATTTTTAGAGAGATTTAAGGTTGTTCTGTATTTTATTTCTTAATTGTCGACTTGGGAGGCTGAGGCAGGAGGATCACTGGACTCAAGAGTTCATTGGGAGGCCCCGTCTCAAGAAAATAATAGACCGGAAACTCCAGCATTTAGGAGACTGAGACAGGAGGATTGTGAACTAGAGATAAACTTGGGCAACATAGTGAATCCCAGGCCAGCCTGGGTTACATAGCAAGTGCTGACTGAAGTTTTCAGGAAGAGCTCGTACCCACGGTAAAGTCTGCTTAGGGTCTCACTCCTTGTGGACAGTCAGCATTACAATTACAAACCCAGGGCCTACTTATCTTGAGCCATCTTAGCCCCCAAGTTTGCTGCCTGACTGTGCTTGATCAAGCATCTTGTGACAGTTAGGTAAATCCCTTTGAAATGTCCCAACAGACCTGAGCTTTTACCCGCTGAAAAGCTAAAAATGCCATGATCTAGTTAGTACCTGAGGCTATAACTGAGATTTTCTTACCTGATAACCTGCCTACCTAGTTCACACACATACACACCACACACATACATACACCACACACATACACACCATACCACACACATACACACCACACACCACACACACACACACACATACACCCACACAGAGACACACACACATCACACACACACAGAGATACACACAGAGACACACACACATCACACACACACATCACACACACACACAGAGACACACACACAGACACACACACACCACACACACACCACACACATACACATACACCACACCATACACACACACACATACCACACACCACACATATACATGCACATATATACACACACACACTACACACCACACACATACACTCACACATATACACACACCACACACATACATGCACACACATACACACACATACACACACACATATACACACACCACACCACCACACACATACACACATATTACACACACACACACACATACACACACACACCAGCACACACAGAGAAAGGAGAGACAGAGATAGAGAGAGACAGAGACAGGGAGAAGAAAATGTTTCGGTTTATGATTTTCTTTGTTCTGTTACTGTAACAACTTCATGAAATCATTACCACCTTGGAACATGGAATTTAAGGAGACCTATATCTGTTTGGCTCCAGAATAAACTATCTCTTAGCCTATTTGAATGAGAGCTGTTTTTCACATTGACAAGATTGTGTGTCTCAAACAAACGCAAACAGAAAGTAAAGCATTTGGAAACAAAATGATGGATAAGTTTTCACATTGAGACCTGGGAAGCAGAGGGAGTTCCACATAGAAGAGTCCAGAAGGAGACCGCTGAGCGACCCCAGGAACGGGGACTACAGCTTCAAAACAGTCCATGTTCTCAGAGCAGCTCCAGAGGATGCTTCTGAACTGAGAAGGGTCCGCTGATTGGCCTTCAGGTCCCATAGTATGTGCCTGTGTAAACCTGGGTGCCCTTTGCCCAGCCCCATGCACAAGAGTCAGAGCTATGGCAGGTAAGCCTACACCTTCCAGGAAGCACAGAAGCAGCCCTATAAAAAAAAAATACTGACCTCCTGAGCCAATACTCCCTCAAAGTCAAAGTGTGAGACTTAAAATCTAAGGGTACTCTCACAATTTCTTTCCTTGGTTAGCCACCAAAGCACCCATCCATGCCCCAGGCCCTAATCTGTAGAGTGTACTGTCCTAAAAAAAACTCGGAGTTGCTACCTTTAGAATCAGTGTGGAAGTCACACACTGATGATCCAGACCAAAGCAAAACAAAAACAAAAATCAAAACAGAAAAATCTTGCCTTCAACATATAAAATCATTAAGCTAAATGATACTAGTCTCGTTTTCTTTCTTAAATTAGTAGAATTTCGGCCACTATTTTAAGTCTGCACTTACTCAGAAGATTCGATGGTATTGCTATCTTCAAGTTAATCATAATTAAAAAAATCTACCACTTACATTGTTTTAGTCACATGGTCACACACATCATTGTAGGAGCTGGACATACCTTGCACATTTCATCCCTACTATAGTTAGACGGAGGTGTGTTATTGTCCCTATTTTGCTGGTGAACAAACTGGAGCTGGCAGCTACATCCTGGAAGCTAATTTGTGTTTCTGGTTTCTGAGCCTGCTTTTTGAACTGCTATGTTCTTGCAGAAGGGAAACAAGAAATCTAGTCTTTGGAAGAGAGCAAACTGTTGCCTATAAAGCACCTCATCATTTGGACTTAGGGAGACTCTGGACTTTTTCTCCACCTACTTAGTCAACGGTTTGAACCTGCGTTAGATAGATTTTGAATGAATTGCTGTGATGGAACTGTGGATGGTGTTGCGTAGTTACAGGAAGTAAGTTACTAAGGATGTATCTTGGAAGGGTACATTTTGTCCCAGGCTCCTTGCTGTTATGGCTCTCTGTTTCATGACTACCCTGTGGCAGGTGACTTTATTTCACCACGCCCTCTTTGCTTGGCTCTCGAACAATGAAACCAGCCAGCATGGGCTCAGACTTATAAAAGACATAGCTAAGATAACTCCTTCTATGAACCATTTGTCACAATGATGAAGAGTCAGAGAAACGCAGTTGCTTTATTCTACAGCCTAGTACAAGAATATGTTATAGGAATAGTATATATTTGCAAATAAAAATGTACCAGCCAAGACATCAGCCACATTAGTCTATTGGTTCAACTGGAAACATTCAGCCAAGGCACCGTCTGGGTCATGGGTCACTGAATGAGGAATTCTCGGAAAAACTAAAAAGGCATGGTGCCTCAGGGAGGCGGTGTGTGTTGAGAAGGAAAGCAGGTGGCACAAACCGTGAAAATAAGAGCAAATGGCCTCCCTACCAAGAAGCCCTCCTGTGTGGGGGGTGAACTTGGCTCTGGCTCAGACCTCACTTATGATGAGCCAGCAAGAGGGGGACAAGGCAATGGTGAGATGTGGGCGCAGGGACTGAGGGAGACATGCTGTTACTTTGGTGTCTTCCCATCCCTAGTGAAACGGAGTTAAAATGAGTTCATGCCACCTCTCTGGGGGAAATGAGCCAGATACAAAAAGTGCAAAGTTTGAACGATGTCTCCAGGAAGAACAAAAGGAAAACCTTACCTTTTGAAATGTCAGATCGGTGGCTTTCGAACCGTGTTACATCAAACCCTGCCCTAGGAGTTCTGCAAATCTCCTCATTAGTGTTTCATTTTTAGGAAACATCTGGGCTTAACAATCCACCAGCACACTCAGATGGCTTGTAGATTAAGTTTGAACCCCATGAACATTTGATGTCACCTGGGAGGTTAACTCATTTCTATGAAAAGCCCTAAAATGAAAACTCTTTCACTATCCTTGCTTCTTTGAGTAGAATTCCAGATGTCGCAAAGCAGCTGTTAAAAACAGACCAAAGCACTACTGAAAACAATACAACTGTGTATATTTGAATAATCATAATAACAAAACTAAATTCTAGTATTAACTGGGTATGAAGAACTTTCCTGGCGCCAATTATCCATGATTCCAAAAAATTACTGAGAAGCTTCATTGTTCTCTTTAATTAACTCTATACAATCATTTTGGGGGAATATATCTTATATATAAAGCAGCACACACACACACACACACACACACACACACACACACATGAATGCACACATGCACAGTTCTATATCACTGGGGGATGGGCCAGTTAACAACATGCTTGCTGTCCTGAGCTCAGATTGCCAGCGCCCATGTGATCCTAGAGTAGCCGCATGCATTTGTAACCAACATAGGGCAGGAGACAGAGACAAGAGGCTCTCTGGGGCTTTCTTTCTGTCTAGCCAGTCTAGCCAAACACATGAACTCCAAGCTCAAAGAGACCCTGTCTCAAAAAAGAAAGAAAGAGAGAGAGAGAGAGAGAGAGAGAGAGAGAGAGAGAGAGAGAGAGAGAGAAGGGAGGAAGGAAGGAAGGAAGAACGGAAGGAAGGAAGGAAGGAAGGAAGGAAGGTGAGGAGAGATTGAGCAAGACACCCAGTGTCAACCTCTGGCTTCCACAAAGGTGTGCATACACATGAATGCACACCAGTGCACATGTACAAGCACACACACAGAGGTAACACACCCTTTCTCTTGTGTGGATTATTACCACAGTGTGGAAATGCTGCTTCAGTGTGAGTAACCTCCACCTGGTCCTCTTTGTTAACTCTAAGTTTTAACAACTTGGAAAACCTCACGAGCAAGTCTGGCTATGACATCAGAATTTCCTTTGGAACGTCTGGCCCATTATCAAAAGCCCCCTTCTGTTCTGGCATTTTTCAACATCATCCAGGGACCTATGAAACCTGTAGATGATGGGCCGAGAGGCAAAACAGCACAGGAAAGGGGCGGGACAAATGAGGCCATCAAGTCTGGCTCCTTTTGTTTTAGTTGAAAATAAAAAAATGTAATACAATATATCTGATCGTGGTGTCCTCTCCCCCAATCTTCTCCCAGACCCTCCCCATCCACCCAACTCGTCTCCCCACCCCTTTCTGAAAATAAAATCCCCAAACAAACCAGAATAAAGAAAAAGAAGAAAAGGCACCACACACACGCACACACACATACACACACTCACACACACCATACATATACAAAATTTTAAAACATTAATATACAAGATAAGATTTCAGTGAAATTAAAAAGAAGGGAGAGAGAGAGAGAGAGAGAGAGAGAGAGAGAGAGAGAGAGAGAGAGAGAGAAAGGAAAAGAGAAAGTCCAAACAAAGGAATATGAGACCAGAAACAAAACAAAACAAAATCTTCAAAACTCCCAGAGTTCATTTTGTGCTGGTCATCTGTTCAGCACAGGACCTACCCTTAAGTGTCGTCTCTGTACCCAGTAAGACTCTCTGGAGAAAACTACCTTTTTCTTTGCAAGTGGTTGTCTCATGGAGATAGCTTCTTGATTAGAATTTGTACCCGAATTACTTTCCTTCTCAGGACCCCATCTTCTTGGACCTGTGTAGGCCCAGAGCACGCTGCCATAGCCTTTGTGAGCTACAATGTGCTTCAGTTCTGTTGTATCTGGAAGACAGTTTCCTTGGTGTCCCCACATCTGTAGGCTTAGACTTTTCAAAACCTACTTTATTTAGGGTTCTTTTTTTTAAGAATTATTTATTTTATGCATATGATTACAGTGCAGCTGTCTTCAGACACACCAGAAGAGGGCATTGGATCCCATTACACATGGTTGTGAGCCATCATGTGGTTGCTGGGATTTGAACTCAGGACCCCTGAAAGAGCATTCAGTGCTCTTAACCGCTGAGCCATCTCTCCAGCCCCCTATTTGGGTTTCTTAAATGCTTCAGCCTCTTTTCTAGCCCACTGGCTAGAGAGGGAGGGGAGAAGGGCAGTTGTAGAAAAAGGGATTGTAGGCCAGTTTAGAAAGAGTTCCTTGGGGATATCACACTCTTTATTGTCAGGATATTAGCAAACACCAAACACATGTCAGTAACGATCCAGAAAGTCCAGAACCAGCTGGAATACCACAAGAAGTTCTTTGGTGTGTTTCTATCTTCGAAGCAAAGACCAGCGAAGACTAGTGAAGATTGTGAAGACCATTGAGGATCAGCAATGCAAATTGTCCTCTCGATGATGGTGGGGCTCCATTTATATTCTTCCTAAGCACCACGCACCCTCTCAAGTGTCTGTTTTCAGCATCCAGACGAACATCACACGACACAGCTGAGTTGTTAAAGAAACCAGACGTTCCCACTTCCCCCAACCCTTACAAATTTCCTTCCTCTTCTACATGATTCCCTGAGATCTGAGGGTGGGGTCCGATAAAGACATCCCATTTAGGACAAAGTGTCCCAAGGTCTCGCTCCCTGCACATCATCCAGTTGTGTGACACAACCTTTTTTTCAGAAAAGTAAGGGGTAACAGGAAAGATAGAGAACTTAGAAGAGGGGTGTGGCTTATGCAGAAGTGTCGTGTTTATACAAACATATGTAAAAACTATATTCATAACTATTTTCATTTTAATTTTTCAAATATACATCACCACTCCCATTCACCGCAGCTGTGCTCAAGAGAGATGAGAGGTGAAGTCTGTCCTCTAGAGCCTGGACCATGTACACAACTCCTGCACTCATCTGAGCAGCGCTGGAAAGTCGGAAGCATTGAGGCTGGGTACTGGGCGACTTTCTGGTCCTTTCTGACCATCATGTTTTCAGTGTGCAAGAAGGTAAGCCTGTGCTCCTGTGTGCTGCTGACGTCCTAGATGGACAATAATGGAGTAACACTTATGCTGTCAGACTATTGGGGAAAAAAATGGACCGGGGAACTAAACCCCAGCCCTGACCTTCCAGAACCCAGTGCTGGGGAAAGAGAAAGGCTAAAGTCCTGACCCCAGGAGGAACTCACCTCCTGAGAAGAGCTTCTCACAGCTCCGACAGCCAAGCCAAGACAGTGATGGCAGGACCACACTTGGACTATGATTGCTTATGTGTGCATGCCTCCTGCATACAGTAAGCCCACCCATGAAGTCAGCATGCTGGAAGAGAGACTTGGGGGTCACTAGACTCCTTCCTTTGTTCTTCTTCCAGGTCTGGCCATGTTGAGTAAGTCACCTTTCTCTCCTTTCCACTATCAGCTCTTTCATTAGCACGGTGGAAACTAGTCCTGGAGAGGAGCTTTTTGAGCCTCCCAGGGTCTGACCCTAACAAGAGCTTCAGTAAGTGTAGGTTTGGCCTCATTCCGTAGTCTATTCTACCTTTACGTATTTCAATCCCCCATGATAAGAAATTAATAAATATAATATGTCTGCCTTCTCTGAACTTTCTTTCTAAAATAAATTCCATGAGGCAGCCTCCTCTGAACCTCGGATGTGACAAAAGTCACTCGGTAGTCACGCCCCGGAGGAATGGCGAGTTCTTTCTCCCCCTTCCCTTCCGAGTCTTCTTTAGTGGCTATTATCACACTTCTGCTATTTTCTTCTTCTCAGCTCTTGGGCCCAGAATGTCACCGCAGACTTTATGTCCGATGCCTCACTCCCCCACTGTGTCTGTTCATGGAGTTACAATGACAAATGTCTCTGGCAAAAAATAATCTCAGAGGGTTCCAAAGTGCAAATCAACTTGCCTGAAATTCCTCAACAGTAAATAGGTTCTTGTGTACCATTTTATGAAAGTGTATGTGCAGCCAAGTACATGTCCATGTCTCTGTGTGTGCACTAGTGTCATATGTATGTACCCATGTGTGTGTGCATGTAAATACATGTATGTGTCTGTGTGCATGTTTATGTGTGTGCACTCATATCTCTGTACATATATGTGTGTACATGTGTGTGTGCATGTGTGTGTGTGCGTGTGTGTGTGTGTGTATAGGTCAGAGCAGACAGTTCTCTCTTATTATAAGGGTCCTGGGGATCTAACTAGGCTTGTGATGCTTGAAGGTAAGCACTTTTACCCAATAAGCCATCTCACCGACTCATCTTGTAGTTTTTGTCAGCAAAGCTCCGTAGGTTGTGAAGCACGGTGTCAAAGGGTGGAACAGTTGAAGCCTGTTCTTGGCCTTGGGCGGGACACCAAGGATTGCGTTTGTGCTATGTCCCTTTACAAGCTTTCTTTGGGCTGTTTGTCACCACGTCCTGAAATAAGAAGAGTGGCTCCTAGGCCTTTGATGCAAGCCTTCGTCCCTTTCTCTTTCCCTTCCTTCTCTCCTTCCTTCCCCCTCCCTCCCCCATCAGCAGGTTGTTCCTCTGCAGCATTAACAAGTTCAGTGGTAGTGTAATCAATGTCTCCCGGGACCCATCCCTATCATGCCCGAGTTTCTCTCAACAGCTTTTTAAGACACAAGGTCTGAGAGACAAGCAAGACACTGACTGACTCCATGAACCTCCCTGAGGCCCCTTGCTTTATTCTGCAGAAAGATGTGAGCTCCCTGGCTTCAGTCTTGGCTTGTTTTCCCAGCAGCAGCCATTGTTGAGGTTTTAGTGTAGGGGTTTGTTTAGTAGAAGACCCATAGGCTACCACAGCTCTTCTGTGAAAGCTCGGGGGTGTTTCTGGTGTTCTCACTAGAGGGCACCAGACCCTACAATTGTGTCCTGGGTCATCTCTACACCCAGGGCCTGTACTTGGTCCAAATCCAAGCTTATGTTGTGGAAAGCTTTTGAATGTACATAATAAGATCCAGAGAGACAGGGGCCATCTCTATGAAGGCCGAGTGGGTTTTTCAGACTTCTACTGGGAAGGCTCTCAAGTCCCGATTCAGAGAGCAGACCCACTAGTGGGGAATCTGGTGCCTCGGCAAATTCAAAGGCTCTGGAGACAGACCCAGCTAAGCCACAGGGACTTCAAAAGTGGGTGTGGAGGCTCACATCCAATGTGCTTTACAAAGACTTCTTCCCATACGTCATAACTCTGTTCTTTTGCTCCTTCTGCTATAAGATTGGGAAGCTCAAAATCATTTACTCAAAGTTGAAAGACGGCATCCGACCACTGCAACCAACCCCTTGGAGAAAAAGCTCTGTATTCACGGTACATTCTGCATTTTTTTTTTCTTTCCACTTTTAGACCAGCAAGGCACAAGGAAGTGACTTACCTCTCCCTCCACTAGACTACCCACATGATTATGGTGTTGAGCCGAGTCCAAGGCAGCTGCAGCTGGGACCCTGTGTTATGCAGAACCCTGGGCATCTACTAAACGGGTTTTGGAGCTTAAAGAGCCAGAGCCTCCATCTGGGACCATGGAGGAGGGCAACAGTGGCTTTCGGGATCCCACACCATTAGGAAGCAGTGTCTCTCGATATCTGGGTCAGATGCAAGAGGAGATAGAGTGAGAATTGGTAAAACAGCAGTGTCCCCACCCAGACTCCAGGAGCAACGCTAGCTAGCATTTTACCATTTACACAGTGACCTTGTTCTTGCCTGCACCTAGAGAAAATTATAAAGTAGACATGTTTCTTGTCTGACTTCATCATAGTCACAGCATGACCTTGTCTAAGGCTGCTGTTCTGTGAGATTGCTTGTGGCAGGCAAGAAGACCCATGGCCTACCTCTGAGCAGCAGGCCAGCTCCTGTCAGCTTCTGAAGTGAAGCTTTCTCAGGCTAGCTCCTAGCTGTCTCTCCAAGGGTCTTCCCTTTCTCACCTGCTTGTTTTCCTCCCTAGGGATTCTCATAAGAAAGGTCTCTGCATATTAGAGTTCATCTACACATGGAGAATTGCTGCTTATCCACATAGGTGTGTGTGAGTGTGTGGTGCTTTTGTATGTGGTGTATGCGGTATGTGTGTATGGTATGTGTGTGTGTATGTGGTGTGTGTGTGTGTGTAGATGTCAGAGGTCCCTGAGGATCGACTTCTTTGAACAGTTAGCTATTACATCATTTTGCCATTTTACAACTGTTTTGTGTCTTTTAAGCATCTGTGTCCTGGGTCCCATCTGACTTTTCAGGACAGGGATGGGATGTAGCCCAGTAGTGTAGTAACTGCCTATGATGTTCAGATCTGAGTTCAGTCCTGGACCATTAAAGGTGGGAGCACCATAGCCAAATTGTGGCAGAGTGCCCCAAGGCTAGAAGCTAAGCAATTATGAGTCTTAACCTTGTTCCAAATCTTTCCCTAAACCTGTGCCCTATTCTCCTGCAGGCTTCACAGGCCCTTGCCCCAGGACATGTCCTTCAGAGCGCTCCTTCTTCATAGCCATCATAGGCTTCACAGAAGGTGTATCTCCTAAAGTCCCAGCTTTTGAGTAAACACCCTGAGAGGTGGTCTCTCCTTTCTACAGGATCCCTGCTACATCCAAAACCAAAGTTTTCTACGTCCAACCAAGCACTGATGACATCACATCCAGGATAACAACTTATATTGTTGTTCCTTGAGAATTGGGGGTAGTGGGTGGAGAAATGGGCAGGAGTCTTGAAACAAAAACTCTTTCAACAATTGATTGCCTGAGCAAATGGGGAGGGAAGCAGATTGCCTGTCTATACAGGTCTCCTAACTTACTAAGAAAGTACTCGGGGCTGGAGATCATAAGAACACAGAGTTTGATCCCCTGAACCTTGAGATCCCAGTACTGGGGAAGCTGAGACTGGCAAATCGTAGGGCAATCACTGGCCTCAAAAAGCACGGTGGACAACTCCTAAGCACAACATGCAAAGTTGACACCTCCCTCCCTCTCTGTCTCTGTCTGTCTCTGTCTCATGGGCGCACACAAACTCATAGGGGGGCGGTGTTTCAGTTAGAGAATGAACTCTAATGTGTAGACTGAGCTTTCTGCATGCCTCAAACCAACCCCATCCTCCAGTTCTTTCCGTAGTCATTTTTAGTTGGTTCAGCACACGGGTTCTCTCTGGTAAGGACCGTCAAGATAGCTCTAGAATGTGAACAGATTGGCTGAATATATAGAAATGGTGATTTTTAACCATTGAGTTATTTTGCTTCCAACCAGGTCAGATCCACATCTCCATTTTAATTTCCAATTCCTCACTGTCACAAGGAGAAGAAATGAAATAGGAGCCCAGTTATGACACCTGCCTGCATTTCTGATTCCCATCCTACCTGCATGCTTGCTCTTTTTAAAAATATTTATTTACTATATGTATGTAAATACACCAGAAGAGGGCACCAGATCCCATTACAGATGGTTGTGAGCCACCATGTGGTTGCTGGGAATTGAACTCAGGACCTCTGGAAGAGCAGTCAGTGCTCTTAACCGCTGAGCCATCTCTCCAGCCTATCTTAACTCCCAGTGCTCACTCGTGAAGATGAAAAGTAAAAAATAACCCATGTTATATCATACCATGACGTTCTAAGGTAACAAACTAGTTATGTAGCAAGTGAACACAGAATTAGGCAGTTTTTCCCTATATGTTCTCATGTCATTTCTGACCCTGATCTCCCATCACCAAAATGAAGTTAACCTTTATTCGTTTGTAAGTCCAAAAGCATGGTATTTCAGATGGGTACCTAAAAATACCAACTCTTGCTAGAAAGCCAAGAAAATTACTGATCACACAACTCCAAGACTCTTATGATTTGTTCTGGTAAGTCTGCATAGCATCTAATGAGTTGGTAAACACATGGGTTAGAATACATAGATACCTCAGTTCACAAGAGGCACCATCTGGACTTTCAAAAGGATGACTTTTTCAAAGATCTATTCTCAAGCATGTGTGCACACACACATGTGTAAGGATGCCCACAGAGGCTGAAAGCACCAGATGCTCCAAAGCTGGAGTTACAGCATTTGTGAGCTGCACAGATGTGGTTGCTGGGAACTGTCTCAGGTCCTTCGGAAAGCAGGACATACTCTCCCACTGAGCCTTCTCTCGAAGCCCCAGAGAGTTGATTCTGTCAAAAGATTAAAAGGCAAAATACTCCAGTCCATTAGTGAAACATAATGGGTTTGTACTTTAAATTTTTGCTGTTGACAGTAGAAGCTAAGAAGGTAACTAATGCAACCCCAAAAGTAGTGACAAAAAAGTAGGTCCCAAAGAAGAGAACAAGAGTGCTTGGTGCCACCTGAGCCAAATGCCACTTCCTACCCATTAAGAGGTAGTTCTATAACTTGGTTTCCATTTTTGTATGCAGATTTTTTTTCCTGAGGTAAGAAACAAGAGGGACCCCTTTTGTCCCATCTTTCTATATGTGTTAAATAATTAAGCACCCTTCCACCTGGGGTATCATTAGAAAGTTCTCTGCTTTGAGTTCTGCCCTGGAAGTAAACGTTTATTTACTTTTAGGGAAAGTGACTCAGCAAATGTTTTCACACTTGTGTAAGAATGAAGCCAGGGACAGGAGACTCCCTATTAATGGTATGGGTTGCTTGTTTGCTTAAGATTTATTTTACTATGAGTGTTTTTTCCCTGAATGTGTGTATGTGCACCATATGCATGCCTGGTACCCACAGAGGTCAAAAGTAGGCATCAGATCCCCTGGAACTGAAGCTACGGATGGTTGTGCACCATCATGTGGGTGCTAGGAACCAAGCCCCGATCTTCTTTGAGAACAGCCAGTGCTCTTAATGGAGCCATATCTCCAGTCCTGTTAAACTTGTCTTAAGCATCCATGAGAACAGAACAACAATGGATGAAGAGGGTGGCTTCTCATTCTCCAGAAAGTTCCCTGAGTGACTTATAGTGACATCTGAAGACCATTTGACAGAGGAGGAAAATATAACCCAGGAGAGAAAATCTTATGCCCAAGGTGGTCTTCTGCTCCTTTGGTTGTTCTGAACCCAACTAAGGGTTCAAGAACAAAGAACTTGCAGTTACCTGACCTGATCCTGCTCCCAGCCTATAGGGTTGTCTTTCGATCCCAAGGTCTAGTCATGGACTCAACTCACAATTACCAGTCCATGCACAGACCTCTTGAAGTATCTAGCTGTGAAAAGTCCTGGCTGTGACAATTGTGGACTTTACTCTTGACCACGGGGCATGTCCTACACTCAGGGATGCGGGTAGAAAGTGGACTGCATCCTGCTTAGATTTTTGAGGGCAGGGTCCCCACAAGTCAAGCCAGAAAGTCCAAGCCTAGGAACACATGCCGATTGCTGAAGACCAGTGTTCACGGGGCCCCAGAGCTGGAAGCCACATCCTTGGTTAGGAATCATGTAGCTAGTAAAGCTCTCGCACAAGGAATGCATTGCTGTCATCTAACTAGCTGGTGCCCCATTCTTTTCTCTGATTCTTTTCAATGTCTTGTTTCCCCAACAGTAGTTTCTGGATTCCCTTCCAAAGGCTGAAGTACATTATTAGCAGGACATGGGTTTTGTCAACCTTGACTGTGCTCCTGCCTTTCCATAGTCTGATATGCAGAATCTTCTTTCCATTTTCAGAATTCAGTTCAGAACAAAGACCTGCTCAGGAACTCCCCACTGGCTCACAAGTGATATCAAAGACTTGAAGGTCACAGTGTGACGGTATGTAAATATGGTTCTCTAGGGAGACAATTCCTATTTTATTAGTTTTTCCTACAAAGACTTCTAGAGGCAGAGTGTTAAAGTGAGTGAGAGTTCATGAGACTGACAGTATTGTTTAGTGTTTAAATTGGTTACATTAAAAAAAAAAACAAAAATACAGATTTTAAATAAAAACTACATGATTTTTTTTAAGCAATAAAATCAAGTGAATGCCACACACATATAGAATTTTGGTTACAGAAATAGGAGCCAAAAATAAATTAATGTAATACTAAAAAACAGAAATTTAATTAGGCAGAAAAATAGGCAAGAATTTTCTCTGGCCCATGCCTTTTGCATGAGCTAATCACAATGGTGCTGGCAAATGCCTTGACCAGATACAGCAAACCGGGGGCGGGGGAAGGAACATTTAGTGCACAATATTTTAATACACATGAATATACAAAGTTGATCAAAATGAAATGTTTAAAAGATAAAATCCATCCATAATAAAGCTACACTCCAGTATCTAAAATAAGCCTTAAGCGCCAGTTAGAACAGACTTTCAAGTTAGGCATGCCCATGAAACTAAGGGTACCCATGAAAACAATCCACAGGGACCATTTCTGTCATTCCCCACTTTACACTAAGCCCAAAATATAATTGGGACATAAAACCATGTGGGAATGGCTTCCTATTCGGACTGACACCCTGATTGTTTTATTCCTGACTTTCTTCAAGCCAGTCTACCTGATGACGCCTTGGAATGGGGAAAAAAAATGCATCAATGTAACAAGACTATGCACACTACCATTTTACTAACATTTGCTTAGAAACAAAAGATTCAGCATACTGCACGTGCTCTAGATGTTAAAATAGCAGATAACCGATAAAAGAAACAATTTCGTTTTCTTTAAAAAATGTTAAAGTCTCTTGAAAGACACTTTAATTTCTTTTTAAATACCCAGCTTTTACAGAAATGAAGAAAACTTCAGCAGGCTTACTCACTCCTGCTGGAGAAAGGACATACAAACCCCCATGGGGACTGTTGCTGAGTCTTTGTGCTATCTCTGTGACCTGGAATTGGTCTCATGTGTCCCACAGCTGCTGTCATCTGCTGCTTAACGCTAGGAACCAGGGACAGTAAGTTAGAACATGACTTCTCTATGAAAAGAAAGTGGTGGGGTGGGACAGAGCTGCCTCGTGTTTTCTTTACTGGGAAAGAGGTAAGTCACTAGCCAAGAGTTCTACATTTGAAAAACCAATGGAGTGTTGATGGGGACGCATGTTTGGTCTTCTTTCTCAGCAACACATGGCCAACTGAATGTCAGTACAACAGTCTTGACGTTCATCTTCTTCTGTTCCAAAACCTCTTCATGAATACTGAATTTTAACTGAATTTTTTCATTAAAAGCAATGACTTTGGTTACATTGCTGGGGAAAACTTTACATGCTCGCAGAGACACAAGAGAAAGGAAAATGTGTCAAACCTTACAATAGCATTTGGGCTTCCAATTGGAACATTTTTGTTTTTTGTCTAATAAATTAGCTGCAAGAGTTGTTTCAAAGGTAGTTTTAATAGTTTTTGTTCTGTGATCAGTTCCAAATATATTAGAAACCAGTAGCCATTTTCTTAACCTTTGTACCCCATGGTCAAGTACATGGCTGTCTGTGGACAACTATCTGAGGTTGTCAATCACTTATACTTGGAAAGTGCCTCTCTTCAAAGAACAGAGGTTCACCTCCAACATAAGTGATTAATAAATATGCTTCATGGAGGGGGAAAAAAGGCAAAATGTTTATAAATATGCATTGCCTCTAACCAAGGCAGGGTCCGTGGTTTTTGTCACTTGCATAAGAGAGTAACATGACATAACCCTGTTTCGTCTGCTCCAGTGAAGAATGAGACACATCCCTTCAAGCATGAACGAATGAAGCGTCAGCATGCTTAAGTTCTGAGTCACAAACAATTCAAGATATGTCAGAAGTAAGAAGTCCAGTTTTCACCTAGATAAAGTGCTATCCTCTTCATCGCTGCAAATCGGCCAGTGACAATTTTCAACTGCAATTTTAGTTCACATTGTGCCAACAGTTTGCAAGTTCGCTTGCTGACGTATTACGTCACAACATAACACGTTCACAGTATGATTATAGGGTGTGGAAGTCAACTGACATCCCAAAGGAAGCCAAGGACCATGACTCATAGTATTTGTAGGAAAACCAAGATCCATTCATCAGTAAAACACCAAATCAACCCTCTTAATAAAAGGTACCAATATGCAAAATACTCTAATAAATACACACAAAACAAAAGGGAGAAATGGTGAGATGAGTTCTTCCAGGAAACTGTCTTATCAAGCGTTCCAGGAATCTGAGCCAGAGAAACAACCACCATCTTACCCTCCACCCACCTCCTAACACTTCCTGTGACCCACCTCTCATCCCACTAACTCCAGCATTCCCTTGAGGGAGAGTTTTGTTTTATCCCTGGGACTCACCAGTGCCTCCATAAACAGACTGAACATTAAGGAGAAGGAGGAGGATGAGGAGGAGAAGGAAGAGGAGGAGGAGGAAGAAGAAGAAAAGGAGAAGGGAGAGGAAGAGGGGAAGGGAGAGGGGGAGAAAGGGGGAGGGGGAGAGAGAAAAGAGAGGGAAGGAGAGGGGGAGAGGAGGGAGAGGAAGAGGGGGAGGGGAAGGGGAAAAAGAAGAGGAGGAGGAGGAGGAAGAGGAAGAAGAGGAAGAAAAAGGAGAAGAAACTGTACAATGTGCTGATGTTGTCAAGGTGAACAGATGTTGGTGTTGACTGGCTAGAGAGAGACCTGCCAGAGTAGTCAGCTGGTGTCTCAGTCCTGGTACCACTGACTGCAAAATATCAGCAGTATTGGAAACAACACCTGAAAAGCTTAGTGGTACCAATATGGGAAGAATACAACTACAGGACCTGATGGAAGAAAATTATTACTAAAAATAAACAGCATTGTGTTACTTTCCTGAAACGTGGCTTTTGGTAGAAAGATAAGTTAACTTTTCACTGACCACAAACACATCTTTCTCTTGGCTTTGCCTGCCCTGAGCTCCACAGTACCTTAGCCCCTGGGATTCTACCAGCTAGGTACGCACAGTTGGGTGCCAACACCACCGGCCACCAATGACAACCCTACCTCACCTCGCTCCAATGTGGAGGATGATTTTGGCATCTAGGCCACTCGAGTTTAAAGACTTTCACTTGCACAAACTTAAAGCTATGGTTGCAGCCCTAACATATGAATATCCATCTACCCAACCCCTCTGTCAGAGAAGGCAGGCACGCTAACAAAGGGTAGCAATGCTTCCAGGGACCTGTCAAAGGAATGCGTGGAAGGAGGCCCCAGAAACCATCCAGGAAGCCTACCAAACACTCAACATAGATTATGACATTTACAGAAAATATCACTCTAGTTTAGCCAGACAAGTGGCACAACATTCACCACAACCTTAAAATTAGCAACAGTTATATAAATCTGACTATAATCCGACTGCAGTTAACGCTACCTCAGACCGAAACAGAACCAGGAGAGGTGCTGCATGTAAAAGACACAAAAGAAGGAAGTGTAACACTGCCAGACCAGTGGGCATCAGAGAGACATCAGTGGGCCGCTGGGGGGAAGGAGGTCTGCAGAGAAACAAGGCTCTAGTGCTTTGAGTATTTCCCTGCTTGAATTAGTCTCACGCGCCACTGCGTTATTCTCTTGATTGATAGAATAAAATATATCCAGATTCTGAATTTTTCGATATATCTGATGTTAGACCATAGAATTCCTCAATGGCTTGAGCATCTATTTTCTGCAACAAAGAAGAAAAAGAAAAATGTGATTATTTACTATGCTTCCTGGGCAAACAAAATTGACTGTGAGATACACGAGATGGTATAAAAATGCAATTAGAAGCCTTTGGTGGTACAGACTCAGAATGATGGGGTGGGGAGAACAACTCTTTCCTCTAACAGTCATCATGAGTAACCATTCAGAGATGCCCTGTGAGACACGCAGGAGGTCTGTCTTTCAAGCGGTAATCAGAGGGGTCTGGGAATAACCCGTCCTTTCAGTCTATCAGAGTTCCTTTCCTTTGGGGTCTACTCTACTAGAAAACAGCTACGCTAATGGCTAATGGGTTAAAACAGATTCCACCTTTAAGAGTAGAATTATGGTATTCCTTTACTAGAAAATGAATGCAGAAAGTATGGAGCTGTAATCTAAACAGTTCCATACTACTGGGAAGTGGATCTACTTAGGTACCATTTACAAGGGTTGCCCCACCCCAAATCCCTTCTCCACCCTATACCCATGAGACAGTAACCTGCATGCCTACCTCTACAATGTCATCATCAAACAACAGCCAGAAACCATGACTTTTCACGATGGTGATGTAGTGCCCACGGTTAGGACCACTGGGAAGAAGCGGAGGGGAGAAAGTCACCAGGTAAGCACGTAAATCTTCGTAACATCCCAGTTATCAATGCAAAAACCTAATGTCACGGAGTATAGACAACACCGTGGCACAGACCTGTCCTTTCTGCTACTCAGAAGCTAGAGTGGGAGGTCAAATCCAGCCTGGACCTCACAGAGACATACTGTTTCCAAATTAAAAGAACCGTGGACTAGTTTCTGTCTAAGTCCACACTTCTGGCAGAGCACCATGCTGGCCATGGGGGCACACAGAGGCCCCGTGGGAAGAACAGAAATTCAAATTCAGTTAACATTAGGAATGACTATACCCCCTACCCCCTGCCAGAAAAACAGTGAGCAAGATAAAACATGGCTCCCTGCCCACCTTTACCTTCCACAGTGAACAACTACAGCAACCAGGTCATACATGCGGTCCAGGTTTACAGCATCACTGGAGGTGTTGAAGAGCCTCAGTTCCAGAGGGAAGACCACCCGGTAGGACAGCTTGGTGTACCTGTGGAGCTGCTCCATGTACTTAAACCTCTTTAGGTGCAGGGCCAAAATCATAGGCAGCTTTTTTACCCTCATCCTAAGAAAGCATGAAACAGAAAACAAATTGCACCCAATGCCCATTAGAAGAAAACACACCATTGCCTGCACAAACAAAAACAGGAGGGGCCCAGCAAGTATCTAGACTTTTCACAAGCAGAAGGAGGTGCCCATGTATGGAGAGTGGTGTATCCTGCATCCTTGGCTAACACAGGTAAGAGAAGGTCACAACCATACATCTCCATTGGGTCATGGTAGATGCTCTCTCTGTGCCTCTGCCTGCTGGGTGAGTGTATTTGGACAGTCCGCTCCACGGTATATGGCTAGGAGAACTGAAATATCAAGAAAGGGAAGCTGGGAAAAGGACCAGGCAAACGATCACAGACAGAACTTCAGGTGGTAAAGACTGTCAGAAGGAACCTTCTGACACATGCCTGGGCCTCAAACACCAACGCTGCCAGGCTCGTGCCCACTCCTTACTCTTGTGATTTCATGCCCTGTGGGTGGGTCCCCATGAAATGCAGAGCTTACCTTTGGGCTATTTTCACAAACACTAGGAAATTGAAGGGCAAGGGCTATCATCAAGTCTGAACAGGGCTTCGGCTCATTTTTGATGCTTCCACATGTGATAATGCATTGAAGGTTTTGAAAAATATTGCCCTGGGGGAATTTATCTGGTCCTAACCTTATATAAACAGCTCCCTCCCTCAACCCCAGCTACTATCTGAGCATTAATTAACATTCCTGGGTATATAGTGTCTGTCTCACATTAACAGCTGTGTAGATAACACTGCTGGAGCCCAGCACCCAGGTCTCCTCCTCAGTCCCCGCCCCTCCCCCACAATGATAAGTGTGCTGAATTAGCACAAACGCTGCTGGACCTGTGCTCGTTTTAGTATGCCTATTTTGAACAGCACTGATTCTAAGAAAATATTTATTGGAGAATCTCTTAAGGTAGAAGTCCTCTTCATAAAAAATAAACAAAATAAAAACATCAAATGAGGCAGGCGTGATGAGAGGCAGGTTCTAGAGCAGCCTGGGCTATCCAGCTAGACCCTGCCTCATAAAAATTGGATAGGAAAAAAATAATTATAGGAGATCTCCATATTTCTCAGAAACATGTGTCATTTTAATACACAAAACACCCAGGATTGAGCAGAAAACACCTTCATGCCACACAGGTAGACACAGGCTGCCTGAGGTGAAGCAAGATCCTCAGGATGGGAGGCAGAGACAGTGCCCACTAACATATAGCACCTACAGCCTGCTACAGGGGTTGGCTTTCTCGTACCAATGCCATGAAGAAAGATAGACATGGGCTGCAGGGTTAGGGTGAAGGAGGCTAGGCAGAGAAATCATTGCAACCCCAGGCCTGGATCCTCTGCTCCAGAGGGCACCATTGAGTATCTACAAGCTCCCTTGAAATCTCCAGAACCAACGAGACAAACTTATTCCAAGGAGGAGTTCACAGGAAGATTCAACTTTCAAGTTTCTCGGTTTCTGAGGTTGAGAATGATGGTCAACCAGGAGTTAGCTCAGAGGATCCAGAGCAGTCACTCGAAGGGACCACTGCTAAAAAGATGGCAGACCCTGGATGAGATGCCAAGTGAGAACACGGTAGCTTTCTTCAAGATGGCTTCTTTGTATAGTTCTATCCTCATCCCGTATTCCTGCAACTGCTGTGTCCTTGGTTCACAGCTCCTCATTAAATAACAGATGGTTTTGAAGCCTCTGGCTATAAGTAAGAAGGCCAAAGTCTACAGGAAACACAGCAGTGCTATGTGTACTCTGCTACCTACTGCCACCATTTATTCATGTGCCTTATAAAACTTCTCCTTAATCCTAAGAGGGCAGTGAGGACGTTCAATCCCCACTGTTTACCGATACACAGCACATGGTAATATTTGGTACTTGCTGATGATAAAAAGCATGAGCAGACAAACATAGAACAGTTCTCTGAGGGGCAACATTCTTAGGCAGTGTGGTGCTTTCAATATGCTTGGCCCCAGGAGTGGCACTATTAGGAAGTGTGGCCTTGGGCTGGAGAGATGGCTCAGCAGTTAAGAGCACCGATTGCTCTTCCAGAGGTCCTGAGAGTTCAATTCCCAGCAACCACAAGGTGGCCCATAATCATCTGTAATGAGATCTGATGCCCTCTACTGGTGTGTCTAAAGACAATGACAGTGTACTCATATACATAAAATAAATTTTTTAAAAAAGGAAACGTGGCCTTGTTGGAGTAGGTATGTCACTGTGGGTGTGGGCTTTAAGACTCTTGTCCTAGCTGCCTAGAAGCCAGTCTTCTCCTAGTGACCTAACTCTCAGCTCCTCCTGCACCATGCCTGCCTGGATGCTGCCGTGTTCCCACCTTGATGATAATGGACTGGACCTCTGAACCTGTAAGCCAGCCCCGATTAAATGTGGTCGTTAAGAGTTGCCTTGGTCATGGTGTCTGTTCATGGCAGTAAAACCCTAAGACAGCCAGGTTTTCTGGATGAAGTCACTGACTCTGTAAAGCTTAGATCACAGACCGACGGAGCCCTTCCAACATGAGCCCCCCTCCCAGCTTAGTCCTTCACGCACCTCTTCTGAGCCTCCTGTTTGCTGCAACATGTTTCACAATAATATTTTTGTTCACTACACAGCGTTTCTGTGTTGCTGAAGTCTCTGTAGAGAAAAATATTTTCACCTTTTAAAAAAACAGCCCAGACATACTTAATACACCACATTTAAACCCCTCTATTACCTGGAAGGTAATTCCCAAGTGAAACTGGGGAAAACAATAATCACAGAAGAGCCTTCTTAAGACTGGACTGTTACGCCATTAGAGCATGTCTACAGGACCGGACTGCGGCTTCACTGTGAGAGTTGGAAAAACAGTCTGATTTAAGCCGGGAGTGTTGGCACACACCTCCAATCCCAGCGCTCCGGAGGCTAAGGTGGGTGGATGGGAAGTTTAAAGCCAGCCTAAGCTGCACTGTGAGTTCAGAAGCAGCCCCCGTCCCCAAACAAAACAAAATTTTATTTGAGACCCAGACAGATACACACTAGAGTTTCTAACAGATTCAGAAGTGGGGAAAAGGCAATATTCAATAAGAGTAGTAGTAACAGGAAGAAGGAAGAAAAGGAGGAAAATGAGAAAGAGGAGGAGGAGGAGGAGGAGAAATAGTAGCAGCAGCAGTAGTCAGAAAAATATCAAGCCTGCTTGAACATCCTAAGTCAGGTCCCAAAAAGGCAATCATAAAATCCAAAGTGGGATTTCTATATTAATTAAAATGGCATCTCAGAGATTCCATTTTTCAAAGACCACAAGAGTTAAAAATACTGAAATCAGAACTGTATACAATTGCCCTTATGTCCAGCTTAAACCCTAGGAATGGGGTGGGGGCGCAGCTCGGGTGGTAAAGCGCTTGGCCCTGGGTTCCATCCTCAGTGCTGCAGGCACTGGACGTGGCACTGCAAGCCTATAACGTTCACACTAGGGAGGAGGAAGCAAGGAAGATCAGGAGTCAGAGGTCACCTACCATCTCCTAGCTGAGTTTGAGGCCAGCCTGGGCTGTGTGAGATGCTGCCCCATTCCTCTCTCTCTCTCTCTCTCTCTCTCTCTCTCTCTCTCTCTCTCTCTCTCACTCTCTCTCTCTCTCTCCCCACACACACACACAAACACACACACATTCTCACTATGTGTGTCTCTCGGTGTCTCTCTAACACACACACTTGAGTCATCAAAAGGTGGTGGCCTTCCACCCACCACTGCTCCCCCACACACCCCAGGATAAGCACTTTAGCCTGCCTTATTTTAAAAACAAAGGCCATTGTGGCTATGCTGGATACAATCTTATCAGAAGGCTCTGCCTGCTACTTAGAGCATGCACTTTCTAAATGTCACGGCCTTTCATTCTTTTCTGGGTCCAACTCTGCATTTCTGTGGTCAGCTTCAAAGGGCTGAAAACAACATTTAGAATCTACTGCCCAGTGGTTTCAAAAGTGCCTGTTGGCAACCCCTTCTTCACGCCCTCTCCCAACAGCAGAATGAGCAGGTTTGATTAAACAGAGAAGGGTAGGAAGGATCTATCACTTACAGAGAAAGCACCAAAGAAAAGCATTATCTATGTGCTCAAGTCCTGGGGTTTGGAGAATAACTGTCCTCACACAGAAACAAGTACAATGAGCCTGTAAGCATTTCTTATCCATAAGCCACTAGCTGCCTAAGACCCTGCTCTCAGGAGAAACAGTCCGACGCCCACACTCACCAGCCCTTGGCCTCAGACCCTACCAACCCTTTGACCCTGCCTCCTACTCTAGTCTGCAGTTTCCCGACCCAGCCACTCCTGAGTGGGTTGTCCCCTCTTCTGTTGGGGAGAACAGGTAGGAACGACTTCCTCAGCAATCGGAGTGCTTTCCAGAGCCCCCCATGGCTGAGAAGCCTGGCTATTCAGAACTCAGGGACTCACCCCTGTCCACGGTGGGTTGTCCTAGGGAGTCCACAGGCTCTGATCCCACTGCAGTGGATTTTGTTTTGTTCTTAAGGGCGTGTGTGTGTGTGTGATTGTTCAAGTGAGTGTGTGACTATGTGCATGTCTGTGTGTGTATTGTGTGAATGTGAATGTGTATGCCTGTGTGTTTATCTGTGTGTGTGAATATGTGTGTATGCACATGTCTGTGTGTGTATGAAATTGTATGTGTATGTTGTATGAGTATGTTCTGTGAATATGTGAGTATGTGTGCATGTGTGTATGTGTGTGTGTGTCTGTGTGTGAGTATGTATATGTGTGTGTATGTCTGTGTGTGAATGCATGTGTGTATGTGGGTGATTGTATGTGTATGTGTTTGTGTATGTGTGTGAGTATATGTGTATCTGTGTGTGTTTGTATGTGTGTATGTATATGTGTATGTGTGTGAGTATAAATGTGTGTATGAGTTTTTGTTTGTGTGTATGTATGTGTGTATGTGTGTATGTATTTGTGAGTGTGTGTGTGTGTGTGTGTGTGTGTGTGTATCTCTGTGTGTCCACACATTATTCTCAGAGGCCAGAAGAGGGCATCATCTTCTGATCTCTCTCTCTCTCTCTCTCTCTCTCTCTCTCTCTCTCTCTCTCTCTCTCTCTCTCTCTCTCTCCCTATCCTCTGAGGAAGTCCTCTACCCACACCTCAGCTCATGTTTTCTCAGCTAGTCCTCAGACCCAACCATTCTCCTGCCTCCACACACCTCAGAACTTTAGTTACACACATGCACAAGATGCCTGGCTTGTTACATGAATTCAGAATCCTCAACTTTGATCCTCTGGATTACACACCAAGGATTCTTAAAAGAACAGGAAGAGATCTTGTGTGTTTTGATCACTGGTCTATATCCAGCCTGACCCTGCTGAATGAATGAATGAATGAATGAATGAATGAATGAATAAAGGCAAACAGAAGAATAATGTCCAGGGGGAAAGCAGAGACACAAGAGAAAATAAATGTGTCCTGGAATAATCAAGGCATTTCCCTAAGAGGCAATGTCCAAGTCAGGTGGACAGAAGGAAGCATGCTGGGGAAACAGAGGCACAGAGGGAAGGCACAAAGCAGGAGAGCCACCATTGCAGCTCAAGCTCAGTGTCACTAAGAGGCTTGCGTGGTCCCTACAGCTCAGTGGCTCCTCAGCAGCATGGGATGGGCATAAGCAGACAGTGTCTCTGAGAACTGCTACCTTCAGCAGCTCTGCGGAAAGCTCGGAAGCCACCAGGAGGCAAGGAAACCCTCGACAAGCAGCCATGCCACACTTCCAGACTTCAGTCCTTAATGAGCAATCACACGCAACTGCAGCGGAATGGAGACTCGCTGAGTAACTGTTCTGGAGCATTGTTTGAGGTTGTTTCCTTGGTCGGAGTAATCAAGGAAACCGCAGCCGAGAGGAAGGAGCCAAACACGCAATCTTAAAAACTATGCGTTCTTTGTAGGCTGGTATGGGATAAAACACAGCGAGAGTTTTCAATGGTTGATCATCCCGGGTCTCAAAATCTAAAATGCTAGTCCCAAGCATTTAGATAAGGGATAGTTCATCTGTATCCATTTAAAAGCCCCATTTAAAAAGGCCACCATCCTCCTCAGTCCCAGTGGGTCAGAAACACAATAGCACCAGACAGTGATGGTGTACACCTTTAATCCCAGCACTTGGGAGGAAGAGGTAGGAGGATCTCTGAGTTAGAGGCCAGCCTGATCTACAAAGCGGGTTCCGTGACAGTTAGAAACCCTGTCTCAGAGAGAGAGAGGTGCGGGGGAGGGAGAGCATACGGCCGTAAGGAAAAGTATGTAGCTGTCATGACCACGAGAGTGGGATGGGAGGGTAGGCCAGAGAGGGGCTGGCCCAGCAGTAATGGAAGCAGAGCAGGTCTTGGAGTTCACACCGATAGTTCGTAGAAAAAAACTGTGGGCATGAGGCACTACACCTGTAAGCGTAGCACTCAGAGGCATAGGTAAGGAAGATCAAGGCCAGCCTGGGCTACAGGAGGAGGTTCCATCTCTCACGACACCACCACAGTAACAATAAAGGTTGGGGAAGTTTTCCAAAGCCATGTTACAATAGGCAGGAGGCAACAGAGAGAGCTTTCTGGAACGTAGGGTAAACTGCTAATGCACAGAGAAGGCGGGGGAAGTACGGAGCTCTCTGTACTGCCTTCAAAAGGGTCGTAGTGGCAATCAAACATTATTTTAGGATTCACCATGGGAACAAACCTAATAAGAAATGCATGCCTTTATAAAGGAACTTAAAAGCTTTAAAGAGCCAGACCCAGCCTGAGCAAGTGGAGCTGAGGGTGGAGACCAGATGTTGCAGTGCAACCCAGATGTCAACCTGCAAATGAAGCACCCGAGGGAATCTGGTCCAGACACAGACTCTGATTCTAAAGACTGCATTTCTAGTGACATTCCAAGCCGTGTCAGTGGCACAGGCTCACTGACCTGAGCAAGACAGTAAAGAGAGGACACTGAGCTTCTCAAGGTTCGGTGGTACCAAAATCACCAGAGCGTACATTATGGACAGAAGCCCAGGGAAGCTCTTCCATTGTGCGATGCCTCTACTTTTACTAGCATCCCAGGTGATGCTGACACATGTACCGAAGCCTGACAACCACTAACTTGAATGTTAAACAAAGAAAGGAGGTGAGGATGGACAGAGGAGGGAAGTGCAGGGTGGGTTGAGGGTATATACTATGGAAATCAGTGTTGTGGTTCCTCAAACACACACATACACACATGTATGACCCAGATTACCACTACTGGGTTCATGCTTAAAGGACTCTTAGGTCCAAATACCTGAGATGTAAGAGTCAGAATAGAAATAACTCAGATTCAGAAAGATTCATATGTATGTGTAATTCCCCTCCCCCAATGTGTGTGTGTGTGTGTGTGTGTGTGTGTGTGTGTGTGCGTGTGTGTGTGTAAGGAAGCAGGTGAGACAGCAGGGGGAGGGGTGGGTAAATAAGAACAAACTGTAATGTCACAATGAAAAACATCCCTTGGTACTAACTAAATAATTAACTTAAAAAATTATCTGCGAGTGTCCATCCCAGAAAATGCTGCATGCCAGTAATGACCAAACTAAGACAGAAGTCACAACACAGGAAAGATTCAGGTGACATGCAGTAAGGGGACAATGCGTGTAAACTCAGGACATCATTTGAGTTTCTCAAAACAGGTAGAAATGGGATTCCTAAAGATCAGTTTTCACGGAGAGAGCTCTGAGAGGATTTGGAGGCCGCTCACTTGGATACCTGGCTGACTGACCTCTTGGCCCCAGAGGGTTTCAGGAAGAAGACAGTCCTGAGCTCTTAGAGGTGAGGGGCCACAGAGAGCAAAGGAACTGAAGGGGAAGAGAAAAACACCATAAAGGCTTCAGAAGGACAGTCAGGACAAACTGCACACAGTCTTTGCCTGAGGACATCTCTGAGCCTTCCAAAGGAGGGGGAACGGAGTGGGGGGGAGCACCCTCTTTCTTAGAATCCTCAGCCATGGGCTGCTCACCCTGCCAAGGACACAGTTCTGAAGTCTGAAGTACGAGCTTCTAGCTCGAGTCAGTGTGGACTCCTGGGCTTCTTTCAAGCTGTTTTCTGACTTTTAATGTTATTTCTACCATTTCTCTGGGATGAGAGTTGGTGAGAATACACTGGAATCTGTCACCCAAAATCCCTCTGGAAGGAGGCTAGGTGCTTACTTCAGATCCCCTCTCCTCCCCCACCCCCGGTTCAGCATGAATCCTTAACAGTCATTAAGATAGATGAAAGACAGAAACCTCACACCATAAACCCTTAATACAGGGGGTGCTAATGAGCTCCCAACTGAAAAACAAATAAAATGAATCCAACCTAAGTTGAGGGAGGGAGGCTAGTGTCATGGTCATTGCATCTCCAGACTCAATGACTTAATTGCCTATTTATTTATCTATCATGGAACTCACTATGAATATCAGGCTGGCCTCGAAATCAGAAAAGCCAGCCTGCCTCTACTTCCCAAGTGCTGAAATTTAATGTATGTGGCATTACAAACACCTTAATTCAAACATTCATATGCCAGGGGTAAAAATAACTCAGCTAATGGATCTGCTGGACTTACCCACCCCGGGGCTGCCGAACTCTGACAGAAGACACTGAAGGTTCGGGCTCCATTGGAGAGCTCAATGGTGAGAGACAGCAGCCAGCTGACTTCTTTTTATGATGTATGAGGATAGGTGTGAGCCGGCCAAGATCTAATGTAGGGGTGGTCTAAAGTTGGGGAGTACTTATCAGGAATACTATGATGGTTAATGTCCATTGTCAATGTGACTAGATTTAGGGGTACCTAAGAAATATGTTTATAGGGGTAGCTGTGGGTGTGTTTCCAGAGAGGATAATGGGGAATGAATGGCCCACACTGAATGTTGACATCATCCCATGCACTGGGATCTAGGACTGAATAAAAATGGGGGTGGGGCAGGACTGAATGTGAGCATTAACCTCAATGTTTCCTAACTGTGGACAGTGTGACCAACCGACTGCCCTGTGTTCCAGCCACCAATGCCTTCTCCACTGTGACAGGCTGTACCCTCAAACTGTGAGCCAAAATCAACCCTCCCCCTCAGCAGTCTCATCTGCTGGGCACTTTATCACAGTCATGAAAAAGGTGACTAACGCTGCCCTTTCCCGTCTTTGCCATTTCCAACCACCTTGAGCTTGCTCGCACTGGGGAAACTGAGCCAACATTCCCACGCCTCCATGGAAACAGTACATCCAGGATTCGGTTCCCCGGGGTACATCTGACGTCGGAACTAACTACTCAGCACTTTATCTTTCTGGCTTCAATGCTGCAGCCGCCGCCACCTTCCTTCACACAGACTCCCCATGAGGCAGAGGATGCCGCCAAACCTCCTCAAAGCCCAACATCTACCACTCAAGGGAACGGCAATATCCTTCCCCCACAGAACAACATTGGGACAACTTTCTCTTTTCCCAGCCAAGACCATCAAGCATCCAATATCGTTATAAACACCAAGGAGCCCCAAAGATGGTCTGTTTTCACAGGAGTGTCACCCAATCCCTTAACAGAACCAAGCTGAAGAAAGAGGAGGCCCACAAAACACACCTGCTCACTCCATGCTTGTTAATGTACACCGCGGTGGCATCTGCTCACTGGGACAGCCCATCCCTACCACTGAGGAGCATTAGCATCCTCACCATCAGCGACTCTGGAGGGCAGTCTTATCCCTATGTTCTGGGGTCATCTGTGTAGCCCCACTTGACCAGAAGTAGCCAGGTCTTTAGGCCTTAGAGCTTGGTGACTTGTGGCTTTCATTCTTAGGTATGGGGAGCCAATCCTGTGGCCTCTGTAGCCTTATATAGACCCATATGCAAAGTGAAATATGTCCTTTGAAGGGAAAGAAAGGGTTTAGAACTGTTGCAAGGACAAGATTTCTCATCCTCACTCCATTTTAACAAGGAAATAGGTGCTAAGAACTGAATTCAGGTTCTCTGGTCAAACATTATGATCACATAACTACTGAGCCATCTCCCCAGCCTCTCTGAGCACAGTTTCAATGCATAAGTGAATATGTTCTATCTGCAGTGATGTTGTTAAACTCTGGCTCATTACTGCCTCCTGATGCTAATGAGGGATTGCTACAGAATATTAAAACAATGCAAAAGAGTCAAATCCATCACTAGTTTCCAAAGCACATAAACGTTCATGTACAAGGTTATCTCAGAGCAGCGCTTCTCAACCTTCCCAACACTGCAACTTTAACACAGTCCCTTATGCTGTGGTGACCCCAACCATACGAATATTTTCATTGCTACTTCAGAACTGCTATTTTGCTACTGTTAGGGATTATAATGTAAATATCTGTGTTTTCCGGTGGTCTTAGGAGACCCCTGGGTCATTCATTCCCCAAGGGGGTTGTGCCCCACAGGTTGATAACTGCTACCTTAGGAAATGAGTAATGGCTGGTATCTGTACCATTTATTAACTTAACATGTGAGTGAGTATATGCTTGAGGCAGGCAGATATAAACATGCGTACGCACACACCCACCCACCCACCGAGCTAAAGCATGTCTGTTTTACAGATTAAAGTTTTATTTTTAACTACAATGATGAATTACTTCCATCGGATCCTCCCTGATCAAAAAGACTGTGTTCCAGACCACATTTGTTTATTTTTAATCTTCTGGAAAAGAATAGAAAGTAGGAAATAATAAGGTTATATTGGTTTAAAAGCAGGGATGATTTTGTGAGACTTAAATTCCCTTGTGTGCTTACTAACTGGGTCAAAAGCTCAAACCCCAGGCAGAATGCAAGTGGTTACCTCAGACAGTGGGTGATAGAGGTGTTCTGTTCCACATCAACAGAGAGGTCAAGAAAATCTTCATCTTTGCTACTTACCTGAAGCAAAAAAAAAAAAAAAAAAAAAAAAAAAAAAAAAAGAAGAAGAAGAAGGGGGAGTTAGATACAAAATGTACAGCAGACACAGTAGCTAAGACTCTGATGTCTATGGGTAACCCTGACATACGACAACAGTAAAATCACATGTGGCTATAAACACCCACCAAACCAGAATTAGTTCAGAGCTTCCCAACCCAATCCCAGTTCACCTCAATACTTTCACGGTTCTGCTTCTAAATGTGGTAACTAAAACTCAATTAGGTTTCTTTCCCCTTCAGCCATGTTTCTCATTGTTGCTGCCAATGAGTATCAAACAGGTGACAGGCATCTATGTAGCCCACACTGGGAGAGGATGGGCACAGAAAGAGTCCAAGAGATAAGAAACCTCCAACTACATGGTGCCCTTCACCAAGTCCAGTCCCTTGAAGTCCCTTCCTTCAATGCCCATTCAAGCCCCATGGGATCAGAGAGCTGGAGCTGGACTGTCATACTAATTCCCACTGAGCTGTCCTTCGGGAAGTGGTCACCATCTACAGAGTTCTGTGCTGTAATTCCTGAGCTGGTCACACACCCCATCCTGACACAGACCACTCTCAGCTAAACCAGTGCAATGGTCCAGTTGTTCCCCAGCCCCTCACATAGCAGTCAAAGCTCCCGGAGTGGTTGCTTACTTTCCACTCACCCACCAACAACCCTGAGGTTTTTGCAGTTTTGCTGGTGGACTAGGAGGGATGAGCTGACCCAGCAACACACTTGAAGTGTTCAGTCTGCCAATGGGAAAATGAAGACCATGCTCATTAAAAGACGTGTTCCCATGCTCCAGTGAGTATATGGGCAAAAGAAGCTGATGCTTCTCCTCCTCCTCCTCCTCCCCTTCCTCCTCCTCCCCTTCCTCCTTCTCCCCTTCCTCCTCCTCCTCCCCTCTCCTCCTCCCCTTCCTCCTCCCCCCCCTTCCTCCTTCTTCCCCCTCCTCACCTTCCTCCTCCTGCCCCCTCCTCCTCACCTTCCTCCTCCTCACCTTCCTCCTCCTCCCCCTCCTCCTCACCTTCCTCCTCCTCCCCCTTCCTCCTCACCTTCCTCCTCCTGCCCCCTCCTCCCCCCCTTCCTCCTCCTCCTCCTTTGTCTTTCAGGGGTGGGTGACAGAGCTGGGAGTTTGGGGAAGTGAGTATTATCAGAGTGCACTATGTGAAATCCCAAATAACCAATAAAAACATTATATTGGGGAAAGGAGGGCAATAATGACCCTATAATTACAGATTCTAGAAAAATGTCCTAGAGAAATACTCAAGAGTTGCAGACACATGCTCTGATGCTATTATAGTAAAAACAAAAATGTGGGTTTCCCCTGATGACTATGAAGCATTTGAATTAAGGTAAGGTAACACATGCAGAGAGCTTTAATAAGTGTTAACTGATAAGTGGAGTCTGACTAGAATCCCAGGACTTGATAGGCAGAGGCAGGCAGATCTCTCTGAGTTTGAATCTACATAGTAAGTTCAAGACTGGCCAGGATTATGCAGTCTTTAATAAAAAACAAAACAATAAAAAAGTAACTGAGTGTAGTGGTGCACACCTTTAATTCTAGCACTAAGGAGGCTGACTGGAGGAATTTGAGGACATGCTAGTCTAAATAGTGAGTTCCAGGACATCCAGTGCTCATACATAGTGAGACCCTATCTCAAAAAAGAAAAAGTGTTCAGTAAATGTTCACAAAGCTAGAAGTGGTTTTCTACATGATAGTTACATTAAATGAAAAAAGAAATAGTGTGCATAATTATATACTGTTTAAAAGGTATGTGTATATCTAGATGAACACTTTCTCTTATTATGATGAAGGCGTCTTAGCTCCAAGTCTATGACTGACTACAGGTCATCTCATCAAGAGGACATTACCATCATTATCACGCCCTCCAGCCGTGTGTGTGTGTGTGTGTGTGTGTGTGTGTGTGTGTGTGTGTGTGTGTGTGCGTAATATTTTGAGACAGTGATTCACACCATGCAGTAAAGCTCGGCCTTGAATTGAATCCTTGATTCTCATGCCTCAGCCTTGTGAGTGTTAGGATTCCAGGTGACTATAGACAGACAGGCATATGCCAGAGCACCCAGCTCTTTTCCAATTCTTAAGTCCAAGTGAGCCCCAGAACTTGTCTCAGCCAGGGGAGACTGGAAGACACATTATCAACAGAGGTTGACAGCTGACAGCATTGGTAAAACTGCTTCCCCTTTTCTAAAAATAAAATGTATGTCTGTGTATTACGTGTGCTTTTGTTGACTCTGCACAGTCTAAAAGAGGGGATCAAGTCCCCTGGAACTGGAGCTATGGAGAGTTGTAAGCCACTATGTAGGTGCTGGGAATCGAACCTGGGCCCTCTAAAGAGTAGCCAGTGTTCTAAGCTGCTGAGCCATCTCTCCAGAACCATGCCACCTCTTTCTGGCACTTCTGCCGTCACCATAAAAAATGCTAAGCCCAGATAACCCTGCATTCAGGAAGAAAACAGAAGACTCTAGGAACATGGTCTCAGCTTAGTCATCTAAAGCAAGTGCCCTGGCCAACCTATGACATGGGAATAAGCCAGCTGACCACAAACACACAACTCCAGCCAGAGTCAACCTAAGTCAGCTGGCCCTAAGCCAACAAGCACACTTTGCAGGGGTCATATTAATACAAGACGGCTGCACTTAAGCCTCAGAGCACAGTAGCCGATAGCAAACAGCGGAGAACTGATACAAACACACGGCATAATAAATTTTCTATTTTCCTTACTAAAGCTCAGAAGGTTGCCTTTAGCAGTAAATAACTAAGATCCTGGTTTATTAATATGTGTGCACCCGACTCTGCTTCTGCCCTTGGGGTACCACGACAGTTTTCCGTGTGACAGCTCTTCTCTGTTCTGGGAAGCGAAACAGCTCTTCCAGACAGTATCAGTGAAACAGCAATCTTTTATTTGGGAATAAATTTGGGGATATATAAATCTTGGGGCATGGAAAGGGGTTTTTCAAGGTAAGCTTTCATTATTGGCTGGGCTAGGGTGCTGGGAATGCTTCATTTGCATGAAGAGCAATTCCAGGTGCTTAAACTTGTAATTTGGCCATCAGGGGAATATGGCTACCTCAGTTAGGGTTGTAGGGCTAAGTGCCCCGGGGTATGCAGGCCCACAACAGGGAGGGGGGCAATCCGTACTCCTGTTAGTCTCATGATGAGACTCTCAGGGTTTGGATACATCTCTTCTCCAGGTCCATGCCGTGCCCCATCCCGCCACGCTTGCCCCCACCAAGCCTGCCCCACATCTCCCCCTTTTTGTTTTATTTGAACTCAGAGATTGGCCTGCCTCCGCCTCCTAAGTGCTGAGGTTAAAGGCATGCACCATTATGTCTAGCAGGAAGAGGATTCATTGGGCCAAAGAGAAATCCTGTGAAAATCCAGATCGACGACATTGGTGAATATTTGTGTGAACACGGATGTGATCGATCGCCATTCTTGGTTTGCCTTTTGAAATAATTCTCATGTGCTGGTGCTGATGACTGTGGTGGTGTTGGAGGTGCTGCTGCTGCTGCTACAGTTAAAGGGGGTGCTCAAGCTAAACATGCACATCAGCAGACAGCAGAGTAAGGACCACAGGATACGCATAGTAAATACACAATAGATGGGATTGCTCAGCTGAAGAACTGGATGAAGACTAAGAAGAGATACCTAAAAGATGCCTCTCACAGGCAGAAATGTGAATCGCTTTCTTAATACATATTTCCCTTTTTTACATTTGCTCAAAAGATTCCATATTTAAATTGATAAAGCAGTCTCTTAACTGAAACAGCCCCTCTCTGGGAGAAAAAGAGAATTATGGCCAAGTGGAATCACACTAAAATTATACGGGGGGGGGGGCAGGGGGTGTACAAAGAGGCAGGGAACTATACTGTGGGATGAGATGTAACTCTTTCTGTTGAACCTTTTTTTTTTTTAAAGAAATGTGGGATTCTCATTAAGAAACTGAAGGAAGTTGCTACATTGTTCTCAGTTCTGGAGACAAAGAGCTCTCAGGATGAGAGCGATAAAGCTCTGCTGGGTAAGTCCACCCTAACAGGAGGTCAAAGTACTATCAGAATTTTTCTCTGCCCCCACCCCAAGAAGTCGCAGTCCAAATGAGGCCCAGTAGAGGAGGTATTTACATTTTTGACAAGGGGAAAGTGTTTTTGTCTGTTGGTTGGTGGGGGTGGTTAGAGGATTTCTGAGGTGGGGTAGGGGGGTCTTTTCTTCAAGCAAGCTGCCAAGAAAGCATATTCTTCCCCCACATAAGGATCTGGTCGAAGGGAAAATACAGCTTGTCTCCAAGGAGACACATCACTAAAAGATTCCAGCACTCTCAGCGTGAACAGCCAGCCTACAATCGGTTCTCCTTTCTCTCCTTAATTCCAAGCTTGGTATGCTTCCCTCAAAAAGAAAAAAAAAAGCACTCCCTCCCTTAAAAAGAAGCGAAAAAGACCCTACTTGCTCCATTTTAAATAACTATAATTCATTAATAGCCAAAATCAGCCTAAGGACCATATTTGCATCATGAACAAGTGAGGCCATCTTTAAATGTGTGCCCACCTCCCCCGATTCCTCTTCTGAGTTAGTGGAAATGGTAAGCATGTCTTGGAACGCCACCATGATAACAGTGCCCTGGCTGTACCCAAAGATGAACTAGGGAATGTAGCCCCTGCTGCTCAACTGAAAGCCTGGCTTCAGAATCTCCACTGAGTGCATGAGCAACCTCCTGCCTCCGCCAGCTCCACCCTGTAACTGTGTGGGTCTCTGCCAGAGCCATATGAGACTCTGAAAACTAAGCAAGAAGAGTTGTAGAATTGGTGCTGTAAATAAAACAGCTCTTTGCACATTAGTTTGGCTCCGGCAACAAACAAACTCGTAAAGCCACAGAGAATCCCTGAAAAGCCACAGATCTTGCCAGGCCAAAGCTCAGCTCTGCATAGAAAGAAAAATTAAAATAAACAAATGCAAGATTAAACTCCGACTGACCTAATAAATCTTATGAAGCAAAAAAAAAAAAAAGAAAAAAAAGAAAGAAAGAAAGAAAGAAAGAAAGAAAGAAAGAACCAAGGGAGCAGTCAGACTACAATGGAAAATCCTGACACCCCAATTCAGAAGTGCCCTCGTCAAAGTTGTGTGAACAAGTGAGCTCTGATTGCCCCTTAAAATAGACCCTCCAGACCCACGGCAGAGGAGAGCATTTGTCTCCGTAAACCCTACATTTGGCATCTGTGCTGCAATCGTAGGCAACACTTCACCAAGAGAGACTGGACAGGAAATCTGCCATTGTGTCCAGAACTTGAAACCTGGTACAGAACTGGAGGAGCAAGAGGCTGAAGCAAGACAAAGGGAAGGTGTGTGTGTGTGTGGGGGGGGGGGGGGTAATAATGTGCTACTCAGGATCAAGGACAGCTTCATCCACTGTGAGATTTCACACATGGGAGCTTTGGCGATTCTGACCACAGTGAGTGGACAGCCTGCCCTAGGACAGTCCTCAAAAGGAGGTTCCCAAAGGAAAGTGAGATTCTCGGGTTTTATTAATCTACGAAACCCAGTGCTGCACGTTCCACAAGCGGAAAAGGCCCAGAGGACAAGCGCTTTCTTAGAAAGTCCAAGGCTTTCTAACAATGAGGGCTGGCTAAAAATGGAATTCATCCTTGGGAGATTGGGTTCCCTGCCTCTGGCCAGTGTCCATTGGATGATGGTGACCAATTGGCTAGGACACCACAGAACATACCCAGGCACGGGTAAAACGAGGATTAAATGATGCCTAGGAGTCTGTCCAGCTCTGGCATCTAAAAAAATAGAAGTGACTATTCAGGTAACCAAAGAAAGAAAAGTGTATTTTTTTTCTTGTCTCATATGTGTGTGTGTGTCTTGTCTCATATATATATATTGTCTCATATATATATATATGTGTGTGTGTGTGTGTGTGTGTGTGTGTGTGTATGTGTGGATATGTGTGTGTATATGTGTGTGTATGTGTGTATGTATGTATATGTATATGTGTGGATATGTGTTTGTGTGTGTATGTGTATGTATGTATGTATATATGTGTGTATGTGCATGTATGTATATGTGTATATGTGGATATGTGTGGATATGTGTGTGTGTGTGTGTATGTATATGTGTGGATATGTGTGTGGATATGTGTGTATATGTGTGTGTATATGTGTGTGTATGTGTGTATGTATGTATATGTGTATATGTGTGTGTATGTATGTATATGTATATGTATATGTGTGGATATGTGTTTGTGTGTGTATGTGTATGTATATATGTATATATGTGTGTATGTGCATGTATGTATATGTGTATATGTGTATATGTGTGGATATGTGTGTGTGTGTGTGTGTGTGTGTGTGTGTGTCAAATGATTTAATCAATGAGGGGACGGGTAAAGATTGTTCTATCTGGATTCTGAATGGTTCACCACAAAGGAATAATAGGTGCCATGGTTTATATATTAATTACTGAGGTTTATTATATATATGCATACAGTTTCAAAACATCAAATTATGATCTAATTTATATATTATAGATCACCCAAAAATAACAATAAACATGTAAGTCTTTAATTCTGTTTTCATTTCCATTATTATTTTCTGTCATATGGGTGCTTTGCATGCATGGATGGCTGGCATAACATTCATGCTTGGTGCCCACAGAAGCCAGAAGAGGGCTTTAGAGCCCCCAGAACTGGAGTTACAGGTAGTTCTCAGCAAGAGTAGTAAGTACTGTTAATCATGAAGCCATTTCTCCTATTTTTATTTTATGGCTGTCTACATGTCTGTATCATGTGCCCACTGAGGACAGAAGAGTGTGTAAGATCCCCTAGAATTGGAGCTGCAGATGGTGTGAGCAGCCATGTGGGTGCTGGGAGAGAACCTGGGTCCTCTGCCAAAGCAGAAAGTGCTCTGACCGCCCAGCATCTCTCCAGCCCCAGCGTGTGCACTTAATAGAAAAAGATTTCCTCCAGAAAGACACACTCTAACAAATAAACAGTTACCATCCCATTAGAAGAAATACTTCCACATGGTTGAAGAATTGGGGTGGAATATTTGGCTGCAGGTTCCTGTCTGAGCTAACCCTTCAGGAAACAAGGTCACAGAGCAACTTCTGTAGGGTGAATTCTTAATGCAATATTTGCAGGTGAGGGATCATTTGTTCTGTTTGCAGTTTTTTTTTTTTAAAGCCATAAATATGACTGAGCCTATTATCAGAGTCATCCTGAAAATCCACACAGAATGCTGCCAAGGTGGATTTACTAACAATGTTCAATTACAACCCCAAAGGAAGGACCAGCTGTAGATGAGCTGCGGGCTTCCCAGCTGCAAATCCAGAACACAATGCCACACTGCTCTGCTATCTGCCTCATAAGCACATGGAATAGTCTGCGCTTCCTTCACGGGCTTTGGTTCTGAGATTGTAATTACATAACTGATTATTCATCTTGTCCTTCGGATCGGGTTTCATGGTGGAAACCAGAGAAACAAGGCAAGCATACACCCCCAGTCTTCGTCTCTTTACACAGTGGTGTGTGTTGGAAAGCCAGTCACTGAGGATAAGAATACTCACACAGCCACTAGATAGCAAAGGTGGCGGGGGAGGGGGAACAGTGCTAAGAGTACTCACTTGAGTGCTGGGGAGACAGCTCAGTGGGTGAGAGCTCTTCCTAGCAAGCATGAAGACCTCTCTTCAGAACTCTAGCTCCCACACAAAAAGTAGGTGTGGCCATATGCACTCCAGTACTAAGGGATCACTGCAGCTTGCTAGCCTTCTTAGGGGGGAAACAACAGGCGCTTAGCTCAGTAAGAGACGCTTTCTCTAGGGACTAATAGAGAGAAATAGAGAAAGACACCCGACACCCTCCTGTAGTTTCCATATGTGTTCAAGCATGCCTGCCCGCATACACATGTATGTACACTATACAAAAAAATAGAGAGACAGAGAGAGAAATAGAATGCTCACACAGTAGAATGCTCACGTAGGGCCTAAACTGGTACAGAGTCTTGGTGACTGGACACATTCTAATGATGTCAATGATAAACATAATCCCTACATCTGCTTCCATGAGACACAGGATAATCTCCTAGAGAAACATGGATTCTGTGGCTAGATTTTACATATTACAATATCCATGACAGCATTGCTCACAGTATTTGCCCCAAAGTAAAAATGATCAGATAGCCATCAACCATAAAATAGGTGAATGACTGTCATCATTCACCCAGTAAGCCACCACTGTGACAGAGTGAGCTAGCTAACACATCACACAATAGTGAACCTCACCAGGGATGCTAACCCCCACACACTATACACCATACATAGCACACACACCACACAAATGCACATGCCCCACACACCCATAACACACACACAATACACAACACATACACAAATGCACACACACAGCATACATACACTCCACCCATACACATAGTTTAAATTTCTTAATTAGGTAAATCCCATCACTAAGATGTTTTCAAAATGTAGAAAATGCTACAGGACAAACCACCTGATTTCTTCAACAAATGAGTCACAAGAAAGGAAAGGGAGGGTGGGGGATAAATTATAGATTAATGCACATACTGGTATCTGGATCATAAATTAACCAACACCTGGATTGGGGAAATGGCTCCGTGGCTAATCACTTGCTGTGTAAACAGAAGGACTCGGAGTTTAGATTCCCAGGACCTATTAAATGTTGAGTGGGCATGGTAACCCACTTATAATTTCTGCCTTGAAGACAAGAGAACAGGGATCCCCAAAGCAAGCTGACTCTGGAGATCAGCCTTGTCAGTGAGCTCTGTGCTTCACAAAGAGACCGGGAAAAGTGATGAGTCTGACATCAAGTTCATGCCTCCACACGCATGTGCATTCACACACACCCCAGCCACACATACGCATATGAAAATAGAACATTAAAACACATTATTAACCAGCTGCTATAAGAACAGGGCATCATCGGGTGACTTCAACATTGAGTGAAAAACAGCGGAGTCCTTTTGAGTTATGAAAACAGGATCGTGCTTTTTAAAAGACTTAATTTTTAATGATATATACAGGTAATCAATAAACTGCAAGTGAAATGATATCTGGCATGTGCTTATAAACCAGGTTGAAGGAGGAGAAAATGCAGGTGAGTAGACTTAGACTTTTCAAATGCTGATCTCTAGACTTATATAATCATATTTTTTTTTTGGGGGGAATGTTATAAATTTATCATCTCCAGATGGAAAGAATGCTTGTAATTTTTAGTCTCCTTCTTTTAAATACTGCTACATGGGGACCAGAGAGATGGCTCAGTGGCCGAGTGGTGTATGTTCTGAACACACACTGCTCTTGTTCAGAACCTGGATTTGGGCCCCAACACCTACATAGGGCAGACCCTGTAACCCCAGCTCCTGGGCATCCAACAGTCTCTTTCGTCCTATGTGGACATCTGCATGAGTGCGGTACACATATAAGCTCGCACAGGTGCTCACACACATACGCATAAAATAAAACTAAATTAAAACATCTTTTAAACGCACAAGTACAAAAGTTGTGAAATTAATTTTGTCTTGGGATCAGGATAGGATATCCAACGCTTTATGAAATGGCCCTAAACACGCTTCTGCCAGTTTTTCTTTCCTAAGTGGTTATGTGCAGCAGGGTTCTCAGCACCAATGATTATAAAATCAAAATATTGATCACCTCTGAAAAACACTAAAGATCTTCTTCGTGCCACAGCATCAGAGCATCAGCCGTGACTGAATCTTTGTGTGAGGGTGAACAAGAACACATCTCATTAGGATGCAAATATGGTTTCAAGTGTAATCAACGGTAAAGTTATATGGACCCCAAAGAACGGATGTAAAATAAATTTATTATTATTGTAAATGTTTGGTTTTTATGCCTACTTTATAAACCAGTCATATAAAAATGTCTTGGGTTAAAAAAAGCTCACATGTAGAGATAAAACAAAACAAAACTAAAAAGCCCTGGTTTAAATCACCCAAGAGGAATGGCCCCATAGACCGCTGTGGGGACTTTAGCAGATTCTGTTAAAAGCTACTGATCTCTTCTCCCCAGAAAATGTATATTCAGCCATGCCCGTCTGAATCAGGAAATCCGAGAGTTCTAAAGAGACAGACTTTCTGTGGGCTTAGGAGTTGGGATGAATGACAGATGCCTCCATGACATACTTAGCTGTGAATCAAGCACAGCTTGACGCCAAATCCACTCTTCCCAGACACGGTGGAATGACGTGCCCACCATCCCTGTTTTACAGATGAGGACAGGAAGACGGAGCGGAAAACCGAAAGGTCACAGGATGCCTGGAAAAGTCCTTGAGAGTCGGGGGCTAGCACTGAAATTCAGGCAGCTGGACTCTTTAACTAGCAAAATATGGAGTCACTCTTACAGTTTAAGTTAAATAAAACAAGCAAATTATGTCACTCTGAGTCACTCCCTAGAGAAGACAGCCTCAAATCCAAATGGCTTTAAGGGCCTTCCATGTGCCAGATATAACCAAGTTCACGGGATCATCCGATAGCCAAATGCTTCGATGGGCCCCTCACCTACTCAGCTGAGCACACACAGAAGTCGATCTTCCTTTCCCTCTAGGTAAGATTCCCCAGTGGACTCCCAGAAGTCATGGCCACGGCCTCTACATTACACCTGACCTCTTCATGATGGGTGTCGTGGTCTACCTAGTCCAATACTTCAATGGAGCCCAAAATCCATCCGAGATGTATAGTAACCCAACAGCTCAGGACACTTGTCTCCAACACTCTGTCCCCACCAGCTAAGACGGACATCACCATAAACCTACACTTCCGAGGGTTTGTGCCTGAGTGTCGGAGGCGATAAAACAGGATGGCCCACTCATACTGAAGGCAACGGGAAGAGTGGGATGTCTCAATACACATCCACGGGAAGACGGGCACCCCCACCGAGTACTCACGGTTTCACAGTTTAAACATCGAGTTTCGTTAGTGAGTGTTCCCTGAAAAATCTCGTGGACCCAGGTGAGTTCTGGCTTATTGTTCTCTGCGGGTTCATTCATGTCGCCATTTTTTAATTTCCCGTTTTGTTTTTCCTGTTTCTTCTCTTCCTGCAGGATGTCCGCGATAGTGTTTAGCAAATAGTTTAAAAACTCGTGAGCGTCCTGCTGCATGTAGTTATCAAAGAGATCTGAAAGGAGAAGGTCACCATTTCACACTCTGCATCTTGAAGAATGAACAGACATATTTAGCATCCCATGCCAAGCTTCGGTGCAAATTACGAATGAGTAACTTCCCAAAGAGTCATTCCTTCCCGTTTCCTACCACCCACCAAAAACTAATATGCCCCATCTCCCTACAGTCATGGATGACAACGTTCCAAAAGTTTAATTCATTCTAGAAAAGAAGCGAAATTACGAGACAAAAACCTTGATTAGCTATATCTATTGGGTTTGCCTGTATGCGTGCCGTGCATATGTTGGGGGGAGGAGCTCGCATGCGAGCAGGTGCGCACTTGTACATGCGTGAGTATGAAGAGGGCAGAGAGGCGGACACTGGCATCTCCCTCAGCCTCTTCCACGTCATCCGTTAAGAAAGGGTCTCTCCCTAACTCGCCAACTCCCAGCACTCACTTATTGGCTAGCCAGCTTGCTCCGCCCACCCCTTTCTCCACCTCCACCTGCTGGGATTACAAGCCCTACCTACTGCTCCGGCCTGGCTTTGAGCGGGGGATCTGAACACTAATCCTCTTACTTGCCTGAGTACTTTATCTACTGGACCCCTAAATAGTGATTCTTAATATGTGACACCCCCCACCAGTCATTTTGCAAAGAAAAGTGGAAGAAATCATTCTAAATGGGATGTCAACTATCAACTAAATTCTCTTCCTGCGAGTCGTATTAAACCGAAGACCAGCCTAGAAGACTCGTCCATCCGTGAGAGTTGAAAGAAATGTTGTCTGTGTGAACAGATAACTTTGCCACAGTGCTTCTAAAACAAACACAAACGCCCTAAACCCACTGCTGTCCCTGCTGGCGGGACAAACAAGCAGCTAGGAACTCCTGCTGTTCACAACTGGTCACAACTGCTCTGGGACCGTTGGCTTCCGCCTTTATCCAAATCACGTTTATTCTAGCATACATAAATATTACAACTTCTAAAGTCTGCTATCCGAGTCAACAAAACGTTGTAAAAACAAACACTGGGTTAACCGTGTAAGTTGGAGTAGGGTGGAATTTAGAACAGATACAAGCAGTCACATTAAATAGTCCAACAGTCAGAAAAATCACTGTGAAACTTCTAGAATATACAACATTGCTATCACCATTTCCCCTCAAATAAATAAATAATTTTAAAATGCTGATTAGAAACCTTGTCACTGACTTTTGTAGTATTACTGACCTCACCATTGACAAAACATCCAACCAAATTAACTCAGAGGAGGAAGAACTTGTTTGGGTTCCAGAGGGCTCTGTTCTTGCTTGCTCAAGCCCAGCCACTGGAACAATGGAGTATGGAAGAAGTCATCCACCTCATGGTGCACAGGAGATACAGAATGAGAGATGGACTCGGGTCTCTCCTTCAAGGGCTCACCCCTGTGATCTACTTCATAACTACGTCCCAGATCCCAAAGTTTCCATGACCTCCTGGAACATCACCAGGGGAGGATCAGCAACCCCAGACTGAACAGACATGATCCTATGGGGACACGCCACACCCAAACTCTAGCACCATGTTACTTTTAAGATTCCAGAGCCTCTTTAGGTAATGTGTGCTCGCTGCATTCACAGTTCATCTAGAAGTCAGTAACTGCAATAACGTGTTTAATAGGAGTACTCAGATGTCTGCCTTGGACTATTTATTTTACTCTTACAATGATCCTTCCCCAGAGGGCAGCAAGTTAAAAAAGAAGAGAAAGAAAGAAAGAAAAGAAAGAAAGAAAGAAAGAAAGAAAGAAAGAAAGAAAGAAAGAAGGAAGGAAGGAAGGAAGGAAAGAAGGAAAGAAAGAAAGAAGGGAAGGGAAGAGAAGAGAAAGAAATCATTCTAAATGGGATGCCAAATATCAATTTTTTAAATGTATATTCTGGTTTTGTTTCCTGTCTAATGGGAAAAGAAGAAATGTCTTCTGCTGAGCAGTGATGGTGTACTCCTTTAGTCCCAGCCCTGCAGAGGCAGATGCAGAGACAGGGGAATCTCTGCAAGTTCAAGTCCAGCCTGGTCTACAGATCAAGTTCCAGGATAGTCAGGGCTATAAAGGAAACACCGTCTTTTTCTTATCCTCTTCCTTTTCTAATTTGATTGATTGGTTGACTGATTGATTGATTAATTGATTGACTGATTAAGTTTCAAGTTTGCAACAGAGTCTAAACATGTAGGTGGCCTGGATCTCACAGTAATTCTCTGTCTCCTGAGGTTTAAAGTTATACACTAGTATACCTGCCCCCACCCCGCTTTTATGTGTGTAGAGTGTCTATGTAACTGTATGTAACACAGGGTTTTAGAGCTGGAGTTACAGGTGGCTGTGAGCCACTCAGTGTGGATCCTGAAAACCAAACTCAAGTCCTCTGGAAGAGGAGTGTGCATTCCCAAGGTGCTCATTCTTAACCAGTGAGCCATCACTCCAATCCCTGAAATGCCTTTTCTTAAAAACACTGTGGCTGCCCATACTTACTCTCCCTTTAAAAAAATTAAGTGAGCTTTTCAATTTGAGGCTACACAGAACCGCTGCTGTTCCCCATTCCAGAGCCTCGAACCCACGGTGACCGCGGCAGGTCGATCCCCTTGCGGGAGAGCCTTGAACCCACCGATCAGATAACCACAGCAGAACCGGGGTCGATCCCCTTACGGGAGAGCCTCGAACCCATGGTGACCGCCACACTCACCGTTCTCTTTTCTCAGCCTTGAAATGAACTTCTTTGGTGGGATGACGCCAACCTTCTTCTTCTGCGTGGCGATGCTGTGGAAAAGGTCTGCCAGGCATGTCAACAGGTTTTCCTTCTTTTTCTGCTGGGCCTTGTATGCCAACACATTCTCCCGGAACGGCCGGCAGAAGTACAATGCTTGAAGCACGGAGTTACAGTAGCATGTGTTTCCAAACTGCAAAGCACAAGAGTGGGGGGCTCATTGTCTGGACATAAGCCACCTGTGGATAGGGGCAGGGACGAAGATGCCAGGATCCAGGAACCTGCCAATCCCTGCATTCCCATAGCAAACTTGGTAACAGCGGATCTGATCAACAAGGACAGGGACAAAAGGGTACAGCAGTGGTTCTCACCTTTCCTGACGCTGCGACCCCCTGATGATGCGGTGACCCCCCAACTATAAAACTATTTTTGTTGCTACTTCGTAACTTTAATTTTGCTATTGTTATGAACCTTAAGGCAAATCTCTGTGCGTTCCCAATTGTCTTAGGGCGACCCCTGTGAAAGGGAAGAAGGAGCCCCAGAGAGGTTGGGACCCACAGGTTGAGAACCACTGGGATACAGTCTCTGTCTCTCTGTCTCTCTCTCTCTCTCTCTCTCTCTCACACACACACACACACATACACACACACACACACACACACACACACACACACTTAGCCGTAGTTTTACTTGCTATACTTTCAGTTATGGGGAGTCAACCACAGTCTGTGAACATTAAATGGAAAATTACAGAAATAAGTAACCTATAATTTTCCATTGTATACCATTCTTAGTGCTGTGATGGAATCTCACAGCATCCTGCCTGGGATGTGAATCACCCCTTAGTCTCCTGTATTCACAATACATATGGTACCTGCCCACTAGTCACTTAGTAGATATCTTGGGAATCACAAGTAACCTTTATATTACTTAACAACAGCCCCAGTATTAAGAAACAAAATAATACTGACAATTTACTGTAATTATTCTATTTTATTAGAACATAATTTCATCTCTTGTGTCTAATGTATAAATTAAATTTTTTCAACAGTGTATACATATAGAAAAAACAGTCTACATAAAGTTTGGTATAATTCAATTTTAGGCATCCATTTGGGGTCCTGGAATGCACCCCCCACAGACAAGAGAAGACTATTAATTCTAGTGCTTTTCTGATCCATCAAAGTCTATAAACTTATAATAAACACTCTGACTAGGAATCTAATGAGCTCTGGTGCTTAGGAAAAGACAAGAAAGAAAACCCACAAAGGATGGGCACTCAGAAAAGCAGCTGGCTAAAGAAAATATGCTAAGACACATAAAAAAGCTCCCCTGGCTTTCAGGCACGGTGACACACATTTGTGGTCCCAGCTCTTGGAAGGCTGAGGCAAGAGGATCACTGCAAATTGGAAGCCAGCCCGTACTACACAATGAGTTCCAGGCAGCTTGAGTTATACAGGGAGAACCTGTCACAAAACAAACAAAAAACCCTCCCATGACTATAAAAATAAAAATCCAAATAAAAAGGAAACTGAAGGGGTAGGGAACGTAGCTCAAGAGATATATGTATGTGTATTGCATATACATATCTGTATAGATATGTGTATTGTGTATATATATATACATACTTGTATATATACATGTGTGTATACATACATATATGTGTATATGCATATGTATGTATACATACATGCACACAAGCACATACAATGCAGGTGCAGGTATTTAAGAAGTTAAGAACCGCTTGCTCAACCAAAGCCTTTAAGGAACAGAGCTTGTCTCCCTCTGACAGGACTGCAGTGGCTGCCGCCCCACAGTACAAAACCTCACTTACTCCAACGCAATGGAGCAAGAAGTGTCTCCACATGCCACCCTCCCTTCTTCCTGCCTCTTTTCTTTTAAGTTACCCTGCCTTGTATTTCAACCAAGGTGGCAATTGTCCCAATACATATGGTATCACACAAGTCCCTGGTCCCTCTGTAATCAGATTAGGGCCCACACAGCAACACTGTATCCGTCTCCAATCGGGGGAAGGCCATTACCTCACTGGTTTCTAAGTGACTGGAAGCCCAACTCTGTTGGAGGCCCTAGCTGAGACCTGTACTTTAAGGCTGTTCCCACTCAGTAAATGAACAGGAAGAAATCCCAAAGGAATAACAGGATTCGTAGCCTAGATTACATCTAGGCTGTAGAAGTCAACTGGAGCACAGACATCTCTGAACGGCTTTGTGGCTAGGACATCTTCAGTCCCTATGTAATTCTAATGTTCCCAGACACAATCATGTAACAGGCGACAAACCGTTCCACATAGAGGCTGGCACCTTCATACATTACAGGTTAAGGAATCATAAATGAAGCTATTGATAAACACAGCTCTCATGACTCTTCTATGAGGTAAGCAACAGTCTTAACTCTCTCTCCATGGTCCATTTGGATTTTCCTTAGCTAGAAAAGAAATCCCATGAATTGAATAACTCTTCAGAGAGTTAAGTGGAGGCCCAGGCACAGTGGCTAAAATAAACTATTAAAATTCAAAGACTGGGTTTTGCCAATATGATACCATAAAATAAATATATGTATCATAAATATATATGTCATAAATATATATATATTTCCTCTGTCCCGTCTTATCTCAGCTTCTCAATATCTTTTGCTCAGAACCCCTCTTCTCTCTTCTTCTTTTTCATCTTCCTCTCTCTCTCTCTCTCTCTCTCTCTCTCTCTCTCTTTCTCCCTTTCTTCCCTCCCTCCCTCCTTCCCTCTCTCTCATCCTTCACTGTGACTCAAGAGGGAGAAACTATTGCAACTACAATTAGTAAATTCGGAAATGGAGGACCAGAAAGGCCAAGTTCCTTGCCTGGAATCACACCACACAAGTTAACAGTACAGGGAGAACTCAAATGTAGCTCTTTCCTTTGTATCCAGTGTAGCATTTACTTGCAAAGAACATGTCCAATTTCTCCAAGCACACCTCACAGCAGGACACTGGCAGACTGCCAGAGCAGCTGCTCCAGAAACCCATATGTCTGTGAGCTAACACACTTAGCACCTAAAACTTCTATTCAGTCAAGATACAGTGACTTAGAAAATTCATAGGGGTGATGGACACCCACTTTAGCACATGGCTCTACCACTAAGGAAGCAGAGCAGTAAAGTCATCTAGATACTAAGGAGCTCCTGCCTAGCAGGAAGAGAACCAGTGTTGTGAACAGTTTCCTCCAAGACTGAAACCCTCCATCTAGTAGAGAAGCTCCTTACATAGGAAAGTGAAAAACTCAAAATAGTTTCAGGAAGTCCCTAAAACTGACCAGATTCATTAGGCCCCCCTCCCTGCCAGAGCAAACAGAGCTAAACTACCAGGAAGACTCTAGGATGAGCAAAGGCTCCCAAGACTGGAACAGCTACATGGAAAAAGCAGGAAGCAGTTGAGCTGCTTGGAGGAAGTTTAGACCAGAGTCACCTGGAAAGGACACTCTCCACCCTGCTAAGCTGCCTGTAGGCTGTGCTCTAGTTTCTCAGATTTGTGAAATGTCACCATGCTGGTGTATGCCTTTCTGATGCAGCTGTCTTTGAGTCATTTCTGCTCCTGTAAGTCAACCCTCACCTATACTCCTGTAAGTAACCCCAATAAAATTCATTGGTTCATCAAACTAAACTTTGGTGGTACCTATAATTTGGTCTGTAGTGAGCTCCCTATCTGTGGTGACTAGATGTGTGGGTTGCATCTCCCTAGGAAAAGTTTTGTCACACAACAATTGGGGCCAGGTAATTGCGGGATAGTTGACTCTTGGTTCTTGATTGACACCTCCTCCCACCTCGAGTAAATATTCTAGTTATATAACTATAGATCTCTAAAATAAGCTATATTATTTGCCAAGCACAGGTAACCAGCTACCAAGTCTTAAAACTCAAGGTGTATTGACCCATACCAAATCGAAGACTGAGAGGTTCATGCTGTAAGAAAGGGAGGGAAAAGCAAAGCAGGTGTGACCACATGGGCTAATGAAATCACTATGAAATCACAGATTCAAAGGGGAGCCCTTGAGGCATGTGGGAAAGTGGGTACAAATTCAATCAATAATGTAGCAATTAAATCCCTTGCTGGGGACAACTATTAGAACATTTTTAAAGGTAGATTAAAATGCCCTTCTCCAGAATTTGACTCCACTACTAACTAAAGCACAGACAGTTAAACAGAGATAATAGTAGTGGAGAGGTGGGTGTGCTCAGACAGAGGCAAGAAGGATCACTGCAAGTTCAAGGCCAGCCAGGTCTATAAAACGAGTTCAAGACCAACAGAGCTACATAGCTAGATCTTATCTCCCCAAAACAAGACAAGTCATCAGAGTTACATCAAATACCCTAAAACATTGGAAACAATAAATACTTACATTGACCAATCCGAAGTAGTGTTCATTGATGGGAAACTGCTCTGGTCCAATATCTTTTTCCAGAGCAGAGGCATTGGTGCCCTACAAGAAAACATAACAACAGTTCTGTGGCATGAAAACAGGTGAGGAAGTGGGGTGACAGGAGGTGGTCCACTCCTGAAACAAGCATCCCCTGTCAGCAGCATGTGCCAGCTATGGGACACCAGAGGTAAACCAGGAGACTCACTGGCAAGGTTTTCACTGAACTCCTTACCCAAAGGACTTGTTGCTCCAGTCCTGAGCTGTGCGGTTTTAGGTGTGGGTATCTGAGATAGATACATAAGTAACAATCAAATGATCTTCTGAAAAAACACTCCAGACAGCTGCAGCAACTGGCTGCAGAAACCGAGGACCTGGAAGATGGGACCGTTTTCAAAGTCAATGTCTTCATTCTCACACATCCACTCAGCCAGGCACAAATATCTAGGTCCGGGCGTTAATGCGAATGGCGAAGATACAGACATACATGCCAGTTCTCCTGGGGTTCCCATTTTCACACGTGAAGACAGCCAGAAGCACAAAGCAAGCCTATCAGACAAGACACTAGGAGCTGGTGACTATGTCGAAGGAAAGTTTAGAGATGGGCCGGGGCCAGTGGGGATGCTACAGCTGAGGGGAGTGTGAGCTGTAAAAGCTGCGCACCTGCACCTTTAAGAGCTCAGGGAAGGTCTTACTGAGAAGACTCTAATGCCCAGGGAAAGTTGCAGAGAATGGGAGTGTGAGTGCTGTTGGATGTGTCAATTGCTAAGCAGTGACTCTGCAGCACAGTCAGACTAAGAGTCCTGCGCCAAGGACTGTGAGCATCCTCATGGTGCTCATAAAAACTAACAGCCATTTGTAAAGACGACTCTCAGCTGTCTACATCTAGAAGTAACATAAAACCCAAGAGGCTGGGTACCCCTGTGAGGGGTTTTTTGTAATTAAGTCATTTGCAATGGGAAGACCCATTTGAATCCAGACTTTAGAGGTGGGAAGATTCACCTTTAATCTGGGCCACACCTGCTGGCAGCCTATCTGAAGGACATGGAAGAACTTTCTCTTCCTTCACGGGCAGTAGAGCCGACTTCCTGGGGATTCTAGCTGACAACCAGCTGAGATACGTATGCAGCCTCATGAACTAAACAACTCCTGAATTTCCAGGTCTTCAATTGGGAGACAGCCATTGTTGAACTAGCTAGACAGCAGCCTGTAACCAACCCCAGAGGCTGAACTCGGGAATCGGTTTTCAAATATTGCACAAAGCCTATCCATCAAAACAGTGATGAAGCCCCTACCTGGGGCCAGGCACTGGTGATAGATGGTCATTTCTCCCTAAGATCTGAGTAAAAAAAAAAAGTTCCCTCCAGTCAGGTATCCAATCATCACTGACTACAGGGAACAGGTTCCAGACCCCTGGAAAGATAATCAGTTCCCTTTCATAAATGGTATAGTAGTTGCTATGCATATCTTTCTCTATGTTTTACATCTTTCCTGCATTATTTATACCCGGTATAACATAAATGCTACGTAAACTGTTGGTACACTGTATAGTTTATGAAATAAAGACGTCTGAGTGCTCAGTACAGATGAAATGTTTAAACCGTTTCTGATCTGTATTTGACCGCTCTGTTCATACAGAGCCTATGCATGTAGGGGGGTGGTAGGTAGCATCAGAGCCCTTTGCTGATGTAGAGAGAGCAGTGGGTAGCATCAGAGCCCTTTGCTGATGTAGGGAGAGCAGTGGGTAGCATCAGAGCCCTTTGCTGATGTAGGGAGAGCAGTGGGTAGCATCAGAGCCCTTGGCTGATGTAGGGAGAGCAGTGGGTAGCATCAGAGCCCTTTGCTGATGTAGGGAGAGCAGTGGGTAGCATCAGAGCCCTTGGCTGATGTAGGGAGAGCAGTGGGTAGCATCAGAGCCCTTTGCTGATGTAGGGAGAGCAGTGGGTAGCATCAGAGCCCTTGGCTGATGTAGGGAGAGCAGTGGGTAGCATCAGAGCCCTTTGCTGATGTAGGGAGAGCAGTGGGTAGCATCAGAGCCCTTGGCTGATGCTATTCTCCAACCATCTGCAGCCTTCTGTTTCCCAGGCTATCACAGAAGATTCATAGCTCACAGAGATATGAGGATTTGGGAGACAGAGAACAGAAAGCTAAGTGTTTTCTATTTAGAAAGTAACACTACTGGGCCTGAAGGTGAGGGATGGTTCATTGATTTAAGAGTATTGAGTGCTTTGGCAGAGGACCTGAAGGCTCACAACAACTCCAGCTCCAGGGGATCTGGTGCCCTCTTGATTCCAGAGACACCTGCACACACAAATACAGGCAGGCAGGTAGACAGACAGTACACACACACACACACACACACACACACACACACACACCAGAAAAAGACTTTGAGATTTCTAATGCTGTATGTCTTTTATTCACTCTTTATGTATATGAATGTTTTGTTTGCATATGTATAAGTGTGCTCTGTGTATATGCTACAGAAGGTGTCAGATCACCCAGGATTGGAGTTGCAAATGGTTGTGAGCCACCACACTGATGCTGGGCCAAGCCCAGGTCCTCCACAAGAGCAGCAGATGCTCTTAACCATTAACCTGTCTCTTTAGTCCCCCCATGCTGTATGATCTTAATTCACATGACAATCACCACCACCTCGAGAAAGACCTGGCCATGAAGTAGACTGGGAACCAGTCAAAATGGCCACAAAGCACACATTAAGTAGAAAACAGCGACCAGAACAGCAGTGTGGCAGGCTCTTTCCCCCACTCTTAGGTTTCTGTGTGATGTCTCACTGTCTTTCTGCTATGTCACCGTGCTAGACTCCCTTACCCACTGCTCAGATGTGAGTCAGTTTCAGCACCCTTTCTTCAGTGTTGTGAAAACCATTGTCTTTACTTCAGTGTGGCTTTTCTACAGCTAGCCTTCTAAAGTAACGGGTCAAACTATGGCTGATTTCACGGTACAGACGAAAAACACTAACATTTCTAATAAGGTTATTTCTAAACCATAAACTAATGTAAATAATGGGTATTAAACAGACCTACATCCATTTTTATCAAGCAAAATTAGAATATTTGCCAGCCAGAGCAGGATCAATGGAAGATACAATGTATCAGTGGTTGGAACCAGATCTCATTAGATCTTTATGAAAAAAAGTAAGGTAGAGAAAAGCTAACACATGGTTTTTGCTAGTGAATTCTTTGAGCAGAGTCTTGTCTGTCTTAGCACTAAGACTTAATCCCAGCACCCAAAAGGATTAAGAAAATTTCCCTCTAAATTTCACCTCCACATCACCCTGAGACGCTACAAATATAGCCAGCTCCCCAGAGGGAGACTTGTAGACATCTGGCTTTTCCCAGAGGTGGCCTGAAGCCTCTGCAAGGCTTCAGTCAGGATCCTCAAGCCATTTCTAACTATCCGTACCTTGCAGACTCTTCTTGGAGCTCCATATGGCATAATATAGGCTTTCTCACTTGTCTACCCACCAGCCCTTAACATCTATCTACTTAAATGGAACATCTCACTCCTCTGGTTCCCCGCCCCCTTAGTAAATGGTCCTGCTTTCTCCACACTGGACCCTCCAGGTCAAACCCAATATCCCTGCTGCACTGTCCTCCATCTGTCACTGTGGGCTGCTGACAAACTCTCTCAGTCCCTCCATTCCACCCACTTCTTCTTCAGCTGCAGCTAGACAAGGCTGCAGGGTCTCTCATCCAAATCACCACCAGCTCCCACGTAGCCTCTGCCATCCTCCTTAATCATCCCTAACTGCTACAGGACAGAGTTCTTTTTAAACATGGAATTGGTATTTTGGAATTCCCCCTGGTGGCATCCAGGGCTGTCACTAACCTCTCTTGTCATTCTCTCCATACCCTGCCTAGAACAATGGCCACCTTTCCGTCTCCGGTCCACACCCTCTCCTAGTGACTCCACCTACCCCGCCAGGACTTTACAAGACTAATTGAAAGGCCAACTCTTCAGGGAATTCTCACAGAGCAGCCTCTATCTGTTAAACCAGTCCTGTGGCGGGCAGGATGCCACCCCTCCCCAGTTGTACACTTTCTCTCCCTGGAGCCCATCGAGTTACCACGCATGGCAAAGGGGACTTTGCAGAGGACTGAGTGGAGAATCTTGATACAGGAAGGCTCTTCTGGACCCTCTAGGGGAGAGATGAGCTTGGCAGGACGCTCCATGTCTCCAGAGGTCGGAGTCAGAGAAGACAGGCAATGGTGAAAACGAGCTCGGAGACACTAAAACCATTACACTTCTGGCCCTGGAGACAGAAGGGCCTGTGAGCCAAGGAACAAAGGTAGCCTGAAGAAATCCCAACGGCCAGAAAGCAGGTGTCCCCTAGGATGAGCAATCTGGCTCTTTTTGAGCTGCTAATTTAGTGTGTGTGTGTGTGTGTGTGTGTGTGTGTGTGTGTGTGTGTGTGTTGCACACATGTGTGCAGGTACACATACTTCTGTGCACGCATGCATGGAAGCCAGAGGAAGACATTGGGTGTCATGGTCTAACTCTCTCTTCCTTGTGCCATTGAAATAGAATCTCTCACTGAACTGGGAGCTAGGTTGGCACCTAGTAAGCCCTAATGATACCACTGTTTCTGCCTCATCCCTCGGCATTGAAATTACACATACAAACAGCCACCCTTGTGTTCTTATTTATACGCTAGCATGAGAGCTCAGGTCTTGCACCTCAGGTACTCCTAGCAGGCACTCCTACCCACTGAGCCATTTCTCTAGCCACTAGGACAATGTTTTTGTACCAGAAAGAAGAAACTGATACACCTCTCCCACATCTCTCCATGCACATTGCCTCCCCCACATATGACAGTTATTATTTTTACAATCATTAACATTTGACTTAAACCATAACAATATATGACATGGTAACCTTCCCAATACCACATTCTCTCAATGAAGAGCACAGAGTAGGCCCACAGTCCCTACAGGCTAGATGGATGGTCAGGTGGCTGGGCATAGACAGGGATGGTTAGAGATCTGTGATGCAGCTGTGTGCATGATAATGTAAACCCAGGTCTGTATATTCTCTCAGTGTGCTGTTCAACAAAGCATAAGTGGTATCCTCCATCACTTCCCCATCCTCCCATTCCCTTTATAGACACACAGGAATTGGTTTCCATGGATACAGAATATAACAGATATTGACATTTGGAACTAAACTCTTGCTTTTACATTCTAGCGTTTTTCCTTTGGTAACATGAATCTTTGTACCTCTCCAACAGATTTGGGGTTTATCTCCATTAAATGTAAATGCATCCATGAAACAGTGACAGGCACCTAACATGATGGGAGTAATGATGGGTACTTAAAGGTTAATTAGGTGGTATCAACCGAGAATTTAAATGACCATGTACCTCAATCCAGCAATTCTGCTCTATTGAATGGATATATTCAGGCAGATGGATACAGAGAGTGAAACGAAGACCTAACTCCTATGTGTAACTTCACAAAATGTAAACCCATTTCAACTCTTTCATATCAGTGTCCAAAATGGTGCAGAGCAGGTTTGGTGCAGCAACCCACAGTGCTATGGACACGGAGTCCTCCTAGCTCGCCACGATGTTGTGGGCAAGAGACAGATGACTAATCTAGCTCCTGCCACTGACTAATCTCTGTCACAGCAAAGGAGAAAAATGAATGGATATCTCCCCTCCAAGGAGGCTCTTAAGAACTACAAAGGATATTTTTGCTTATAAGCCCTCTGGCCAAAACAAAAGTCGTGGAGCCACATAGCTGCAAGGGAGCCTTGCAAATGCAAGCATTTGTGGCAAGTTAAACGTTTCCCTTACCTAAAAATAGAAAGTAGATACTGGAGGGACAATCAGCAGGCAATGTCTCAGATGGTCCTTACATCAATGGTTACAACAGAAAAACTTGGAAGTATCTCAAGCTGATTAAATAATTATGATGATCTATAAAACAGAATACCATGTGTACTGCTGTGTAAAATGACCAATGACCAGCAAACCGCAGTATAGTGACGAGGTACCTTGGATATCCCTGGAAATGTCATTTCTTCAGCCAACATACAAGTGTCCCTGTTTTTGCCTGCTATGTGCTCCATACTCTTCTTTTTCTGAGAACAAAGTGGATGAAGCCTGTTGAGCTGTTGTATTCAACACCTACATTTTAGTGAAATTTGAAAGAATTTTTGAGAAATTCCTTGTTTTGAGCTTGAGGGTTTGTTTTAATTTTTTTTGTAATGTTTTTATCTGTTTGGGGTTTTTTTTGTTTTGTTTTTGTTTTTGAGACAGGCTCTCCCTGTGTTGTCCCAAGTGAAGCTCAACTCCTGGTCTCAAGTTATCCTCCTGCCTCAGCCTCTAGAGCAGCTAGGGTTACAGATGCTTACTGCTGCATCTGAGTAACAGTCAAGAAAATGCCAGTGATATTGCCTGAGAGTAGGGCTGAGGGATGAGAAGGTCACAGAGGAGCTTTCTTCTTGTTTTTAAAGATGTATTTATTCTATGCTTATGTGTGTTTTACTTGCATGTTTGTGTGTGCACTACGCAGTGCCTGCTGACCACAAGGATCAGAAGAGAACATCAGATCCCCTGGAACTGAAGTTATGGTGGCTATAAACTATCATATGGATGCTGAACGCTGAACCTGGGTCCTCTGCAAGAGCCACAAGTACTCTCAACCACTGACCATCTCTCCAGGTCCAAGAGATTTCCTTTTGATCCTTTTAACTTCAAAGTTTTTACTATCAAGATGTATTATTTTGGCACATACATTTAACACGATTAATAAAAATTCAGTAAGCTAATCCTCTACACCAGTGAGCTAAGTTACCTCCATCACTGTTGTCTGCCTTCTCTTACCAGTGTTTGTCTTTGAGAACTACCCCTTCACCTCTCTTTGGAGCTCAGAGATCCCGGTGCTGCTGTCCAGCCTGCCTACTCCACAGGGCAACAGAGAGGTTATCAGTGAAGAGGCAACAGTGAAGGTTATCAGTATGGTATCAATCAGGAAGGGCATTAGCTACACAAAGCCTAGCCTCCTGTTGCAAGCACCCAACACAAAAGGCAAATGGAGGCCCTGAAAACATAAAAGCTGTATGACCACAGGTTGAACAAAGAACCAATCCCTGTGGGGGAGGGGGTGGGGGAGGGGGTGGGAGAGGGGGTGGGGGAGGGGGTGGGGGAGGGGGTGGGGGAGGGGGGAATCACAGGATCCAGAAGCATAAGAAACAAAATTCTTACTTCCATCAGTGGGAGAAAGTGGAAACCTTTTGAGAAACAATACAAAGGGTCTTATTAAAAATAGAATCTAAGCTGGGACTACTTCCAACAAGACCGTAATGTTAGCTTTTCAGAGCATCTCCGGAGACTACTGAGGGGGCTTCCAACACACACACAACAAACAACTCTTGGAAGATGACTCATGAGGGTATAGGATGGCACTGAAAAAAAATTTCTTTTTAAAATCATTTTTTAAAGCAGTTTACAAGGAAAACAAGTTAGAATTCTTCCAGGGGAGGGATGTGGCCAGAAAGAAACAATTAGAACAGGACATCATGATAAGGTCAAGGTCTGTAAGAAGTGTCGAGAACATTGCTGCAATGTGTGAGCCAAACCAGGGAGGCCAGGAGGCACCAGGGGAAGTGAGCTAGCTCACACCACAAGTGTAAAGACCAGTGCCAGAAAAACACATGCCCTTGCCCTGGATCTCCCCAAGACAGCTCACATATCTCAGGACATGTCACCTCCCTTTCAACTTTGTACAGAAGAAAAAGGGGAACCAGGGAGGGCCCAAAATTATATCTAAATACATACAGAGGAAGGCATTGGTTACAAAGAGAGAATTAACAGAGATTACAGGAGTGGGGGATGGCCAGCAAAACTCTAGTTTTATGTTCAAAAAGCTACTCTACCAAGGAGATGTCTGTAGAACAATGATACATTCAAAAAGACAGTGACAAAGGTCATCCCCCAGACCAGTGACAGCATGCAGCCCGAGTTTTTAGAATGAGTCCAGAGCCTTCAATGTGACTCAGGAGGAATAAGGAACCTGATGCCTTAGGTGTGATTGAGACAGCAGATACGTGGGAAAGAGCATTAGCCGAGTAGGCACTGCTCTGAGGGCTGTGTACTCACTGCAATCCTTACAACAATTATCCTCCGAGTGTGTGTGTGTGTGTGTGTGTGTGTGTGTGTATGCATTCATGTACATGTGGGTGTGGGTGTGTCTGCATTCATGTACGTGTATGTGTGTGGGAGTGTGGGGGTGTGGGTGGGTGTGTACATTCATGTACGTGTGTGTGCATACTTGTACATGTGTGTGTGTTTGTGTGTTTGTGTACATTCATGTACATGTGGGTGTGTGTCAACATATGGAAGAAGAGGATGATGCTGGGTGTCTAGCTCAGTCACTCTCCACCATATTTTTTGAGACCAGACCTATCACTGAATCCATTAGGGGAGACATTAGTGTGACTGAGGAGCACCCCTATGTCTGTGACTCAGGAGTACCCCTATGTCTGTGACTCAGGAGTACCCCTATGTCTGATTTTTCAGGAGTGGATCAGTTAACACTAAATAATAAAATACAGTGTAATCTTACCCACTCCAACTTCTAAATCCTGCCTGGATACTACAAACAATATAGCAAAGGAAGCAGAGGTCAAGGGTGTGAGGATTAGAGGTAGGAAGAACACACGTGTCTTAGTCTGTCATATACAGCTCATCTCTATGGTCCGGCTATGAAGGGGAAATTGGGGGAGGGCTGGAGTTGGGTTAGATAGAGCAAAAGTATATGCAAGCTGAAGTATATCTACCACGTCTTCAAAACATGCAAAAGCAGGTAGGGGGAGAACCTGTCAGGAAAATGTCTGAGCCATGGGTCCATCTGCAGAGCTGCAGCCTGTCTCTCCCTCTCCTGCTGTCTCCTCCTCACCCTGTGGCTTCAATGTCAGCAGATTCCTTGACCTTCCTTCCCAAAGGTTGTCAAAGTTTGAATATGCTTGGCCCAGAGAGTGGCACTATTTGGAGGTGTGGCCTTGTTGGAATGGGTGTGGCCTTGTTGGAGTAGGTGTGTTGTTGGAGTGGGTGTGACCTTGTTAGAGTAGGTGCAGCTTTTTTGGAGTAGGTGTGTTACTGTGGGCATGGGCTTTAAGACCCTCACCCTAGCTGCTTGAAAGTCAGTTTTCTGTTTGCCTTCAGAACAAGATGTTAAACTCTCAGCTCCTCCTGCACCATGTCTGCCTGGATGCTGCCATGCTCCCACCTTGATGACAATGGACTGAACCTCTGAACCTGTAAGCCAGCCCCAATTAAATGTTGTCCTTATAAGAGCTGACTTGGTCATGGTATCTGTTCACAGCAGTAAAACCCCAGCTAAGACACAGACCTTGCCTGTCTGTTTCCTTTTGGCGCTTATCCCGATTCGTAACAGAGTAACTTATTAGCTGACATGTCACCCTACTAGATACACGGGTACAAATTACAGTTCATAGACCTATTTTGTGCTTCCAGATGTTTTGATAACATTTAACTGGAATACGGCTGTAACAGGTCGGGGTATTCGTGGCAATTACATTCCAGGAGAACAATCAGATCTTGGACTTGTTGCAGAGATATGGCCCACAAAATCTAAACCGTTTACTATCTAACCCTCTGCAGAAAAATCACCAGCTCCACATAAGATCCAGACTCTCCTCAGGAAGTGATTGCGTCTGATCCGTAAGCCACCTACCAGTAGAGAGAACATGACGCATCTGCTCACTGGACGAGCTCGGGGATATGGGGAGAGATGGAAAACGGTGTGTACTCAGTGCTCCAAGACGCACATCTGCATGCTCACACAATCTCACACACAAACCCAGAGCAAAGTCCTTCCATCCTACACAAGGAAATGCTGAGGGAAAGCTGCCAAGCTCACTGCGCCAGCAAGGGCAGAGCCAGGGACCCAAACATCTGGCTTCAGAATCAGCTGCTGACTACAAGTCAGGCCAGAGAATGCTTCGTTCACATTTTTAGTAATTCCTTAGCTGTGAGTGGAGGGAGTGGGAAGACAGCCAGGAGTGCTTTCTGGCTGCTGACTGGGCATATCCCTGAGAGTTATGAATGGCCATCCTGGTTATGAGCTAGCAAACATCAGCACGGGGCTTCTGTGTCCCTAAGGAACACTGAACCTAACTCTCCCGGCCAATAAATCACCAATGGGCATGCCCAGCCCCCACCTCTCAGGCGAAGGAGGGGTGCGCATGATGAAGCTGAAGAAGGTGAATTAACTTGCCAAGATGGGCTCTGAGCTGAGGCAGAGGTCAGTGGCAGCCAGACCCCTCAACCCCAGCTCCAGGCTGGAGAACCGTTTCTTGGCCCTTCTCTGGGCTTCAACAGGAAGCCAGTGGGCTCAAGAAGGCACAGCTGACAGATGCATGACAGCATGTGTCCCTGTCACTTATGTGACTCTGGAAGGGGTGATGTTACTCAGCAGCCTAACGTGATCCCACATAATGGCTGTTACATGGAAGCAGTGTCCACTCCCAGGACATCCCAGAGGCACAGAGTGGCCCATGAATGGCACCTGCTAGGGGCTCTGGCTGAAGAAAGTCAAAAACAGCTCTACACGGTCCTCATGCAGAAGTTAACTTCAATTCTGTAGCATGGGAGAAACGGCAGAGTCCACGTGTGTTTTCCAGCTGACAGTGAAGGACAAAACAGCCACCCAGCCACTGACTGCAGGGAACCAGAAACAAGAACTTCACTCCCAATCCAATGCCCGGAGATCCCTCCTCGGGGATGATGCCCCTTCGGTGACTTCACCCATCTGTTCTTATCTCATGACTTTCTGAGAGCTGGTGTTGGGCAGGGTCCTGGCAAGGCCAAGAAGGCGACTCCACACAATTTCACTGCACAGTCATCTTATCTTCCCGCTCCCCCGGCCTGCCACTGCGGTCTCTGTGCTCAAGGTCCCGAACCAACCATAAGTCAGGCCACCTTTTTCTCAGCGTAAGAAGAAGAGAGTCAGCATGCCTGAGTATTAGCCGCCTCGCCACCTCGAGGAACCACATCCTTCCAGAGCAGGGTGACGCCATTAGAGATACGTAATATGAGGGAAGAAAATCAGTAATGTGTGATTGTAAAAGCAGAAATCCAAAATTCTGCGTTGTCTCCCTTTGTGCCAAAAAACGTGGTATTGGGCGAAGAAAGGTAAGGAGGAGTGAGCGGCACTTTAAAGTTACTTGAAAGCCTTAGCCCCGCCCCAGCCCCGCCCCAGCCCCGCCCCAGTCCCAGCCCCAGCCCCGCCCCAGTCCCAGCCCCAGCCCAGCCCCAGCCCAGCTCAGGAAGAGCAAACACATTATCTACAACAAATGGCCAGAGCAATTTTTATCTGTCACGCTGAGTCATAAAGGAAATCAAGGCTTCTGTTTTACGGATCTTTGGGTTTTCATTTCATTTTGCTAGTGATCCTTTTTGTTACTGTATTTTACTAAAAATATGGGCCTGAGACAGATTGAAAATAAAAATAAAGTGTGTTCTTTGCTGTAGTCTTTGAAAATAATTGCCCAAAGCAAACCACTAAAATGAGATTGAGTTGTCTTACATGTCTGAACAGCTCCTCGGACACACTTCTAGTGAAAGAGATGCAAGGTAGAAGGTAAAAAAAAAAAAAAAAAAAAAACTCCATTGCCCCCAACAGGCCAAGTGGCAGAGGTTTCTCTGTGACACCTGCTAAGGCACAAGCTGCCCCTGTGTCTAGTGGAAGGCTGCTCAGCAAAATCTCTCATGGCTACCACTGCAAAGTCGTCTCTAAGAAGTCAGTCTTTTGTATACAGAGATGCCTCATGAGAACACAAAAAGCTACAAGTACACACAGCCGTCAGGGCAGGAGTCTGAAGGCGCTTGTGTTTCTGAACACTTTCCTTTTGCACACTTTGAAATTTCTGCCACGTGGCTGTAAATCACCTACTCAAAGGCTTGATTTAAAACTTCAAGGAACAGGAGTCGGCATTGCATGTAGTTTCCCAGTTCGTGACACCTACCTGTGCACACCAAAGAACTCAAAACGGGCGGTATGTGCTCTGGAGGACTGGATGCCCTTCAGTGGACCACAGACCATCATTATCAGGAGATGAAAGCACAGCGATCCTCACTGAAGACCCCAAAGCATGGCTGCATGCCATCGGTCTGGGCATCCCGAGGACATGTCAGTGTGAAGTCATGGCCCCTTCTGCTCGTGGCCTTCCCTTACTAAAGCCAACCTTAGGTTCCTATGAGCTTGCCTTTGCACCCACATTCTCACAGCTTTCTGTTTAGACCCAAATAGGTCAAGGAGACCTGCCTGACATTGCTGAATTAGAAAGAGATTGGGATCTGGGGTCCGTAGCTCACGGCTCCAGACCAGCAACCTGGACTCCTCTGCTTATGGATAAAGGAGGCGCAAAATCTATGGGTAACACATAAAGCGCTAGGCATAACCCATTCCGTCTGAGCCCCGCAGTAGACCAGGGAGGGAAACTCATTTCTCACCCATGCAGTATTGGATGAGAAAGGAGAGGGGTAGGAACACTGGGCTCTTAGACCCAACCAAAAGCATGGAAAACCTCAAACCAGACCTCAGCTACAGGCTTGTCTGCCCTCAGGAAGCTCTCCCAGGCTCAACTAAGATGAAATATACATATTTAAAGAAAACTATTAGAAAAGTTTGGGTGAAATCAGCATTAAGCGACACTGACCAGGCTAGAGAGACAGCTCGACAGTTAAGAGCGCTGGTTGCTCTTGCAGAGGACCCAGGTTTGGTTCGCAGAACCCACATGGCGGCTCAGAACCAACTCCAATAACCCCAGCTCTTGGGACCATCCATGCAGCCAAAGCACCCACTCATACAATATAAAAATTAAAATGAAGAGTCACCAACCTAAGCAATTGGATCTTCTCCATTGGTGTATTCTAGAGGAAGAAGAATGAGAGTAGAAGACACCTCACCCCCAGTGTACATGCACACATATGCACACGCGCGCACACACACTCAGACATGCAGAAACAGACACACAGAAACACATACATACAGACAGACACACACATACACACAGAGACATACACACCCATGCACACACAGATACACAGAGATACACACAGATATACACACATATATAAACACTGACACACACATACATACACAGAGACATGTAGACACAGACACACAGAGACACACACATACACACACATACACACAGAAACACATACACATAGATATACATATGTGAACCCAGACATACACACACATATACACACACAGACATACACATACACACATGAACACATACATGCATACACACGCATAAACATACACACATACACAAATGTCTCTGAATGTCACTGTGCTTACATTTTCTATTTGCTCTCATTTCTCCATACCATATGCATTCTCCCCGACCAATGAGCCAGAGTCCCCTCCACTTAAAGTGCCCTAGAGCCTGGCATTTAAATGGCACCCACTCTCCGGGCATCTCCATGAATAGTTTGCACTCCAGGCAGAGGAGTAACCAACGCCTTACAGTCAGAAGTCTGACATGAAGAGTAAGTTACAGTGTCCTGTTAGAGCACAGAGCTGATTCAGAGAGCTGTGTGCTTCTCTCTAGCTGTTTCTCTGACAACAGAAGCAGCAGACAGGGTCCCCTTCACCTCCGACACAGTCAGAATGAAGGCAAACGACTGATTTATTTATTTATTTTAGAATTTCATACATGAGTGCTGAATTTATGTAATTTCTATTCTTCCCTCTTCCCTCCAACTCCTCCATCTTCCCTCCACTCACTCAAGATCATGGCCTCTTACTCTATAATTGTTGTTGCACATATATACAATCACACACACACACACACACACACACACACACACACACACATATACAACCCACTGAGTCCATTTAGTGTAACTTATGTACATGTGCCTTAAAGGGGCAACAGCTAGGGATCAGATAATTTTTCAGGGGGACCACGACTAACTCTTTGTCTCTCAGGAGCCATTGATTGCCTGTAGGTTTTCCTCTAGGGGTGAGGCCTCATGAAATTCCCTCTCTCAAGTCACCTGCACTGTCACTGACCAGGACACCTGCTGCTAGTGTCATACAGACTTGGCAATGCTGCACCTGCGGAATCTCAACAAGGAATAGAGTTGGCTTCTGTGTCCTGAGTGCCGTTACTCCCAAAGTTAGATGAAGTGCCCCACAAAGCACAGTGGCGAGACAAAAAGCAGAGGATCCTTGAGCCTTGAGAAATTGAGAGCTTTGCACTGAGCTGAGTGTGGTGGTGCCTTTAAACCCAGCACTTGAAAGGCAGACACAAGATGGATCTCTGAGTTCAAGGCCAGCCTTGCCTACAAAGTGAGTTTCAGGCCAGCACAAAGAAAACCTATCTTGGAGCCCATCCCCAACCCCACCCCCCAAAAAAAGCCAATAAGCAAACAAACAAACAACAACAAAAGAGGTTTGTGCTTTCAGCAGGCACTAACTCACCACCAGAAGGAGATGATTATAAAACGCAACATGCACCAGGCCAACACAGCTTGCCAAGTGCTTCCGCAGGGGAGTTCCTTTGATGCCCAAGAAAGTGGGGAGGGTGCTTGGCTGTTCGCTTTAGTTGAAAGGACAAGGAAACAGCTCTGCATTTTACCAAGCAGGATAGTCCAATATCAAGCCCGACACCCCAACTACCCAGTGGAAAGTCATCCTGTTTCCTGCCTAAGATCGTGTTGCTCCAACTGTGCTCCCACCAGAAGCACCTGCTTCCCCAGAAAGGGGGTGTCACACGGCAAAATCTCATTCCAGATAGAATCAGCATTCTCACAACCTCTTTGCACTATGTACTCAAAGGAACACTGATTTTCTTTTATTTTTTTTAATGAAAGTGTTTTTTTTTTTTTTAAGGTAAGCTAGCTTTGAACTCTGAACCCGCCCCCAGTCTTTTATTCTCCATCTCCCAAGTGCTAGGATTACGAGTGTGTCCCACTACACCTGGCTACAAAGTAATGTTTTCGTTCTACCGAGCTAGATATCCTTATTTATTCATCGAAAACTATTTATTGAACATCATCACGTAAATGTGCTAGGCACCATGCTGACAGGTGGGGAAAAATATCACAAAAAGGGAAGCCTAGCTCCTGCCCTAGGGACCTACCAGAAACATGGCTTAAGGCCGTTGAGATGCCCCAATGGGTACAGTGCTTGCTGCACAAGCCTAATGATACGAGTTCAAACCTAGGTTCCCACATCAGGAGGGGTAAAGACCTGAAATGTGTTCTCCACATTCCACATACGCACACAGTCCCTTACATTTTCACTCTGTAAAACATGGAGGTATAACAACCTCAGGAGCTCATCACAATTAACCATGGTACTTAAAACATCACACACACACACACACACACACACACACACACACACACAGACACACACAGGACCAATCTAGACTGTATACACTTTATACAGTCAGAAACTCAGTGTAAGGCCCTTTAGCAACTGAGTATCAAATTTTTACTGACTGAACCACTTTGCAGAATACTTTGACTCCATTTTCCACTACTATAACAAACGCCGGAAAAGCCAAGTCTCACAAAGAAAAGGGAGCCAGCCATGGTGGTGCACACCTTTAATCCCAGCACTTGGGAGACAGGGGCGGGTAAGTCTCTAGGTTCGAGACCATCCTGGTCTGCAAAGCAAGCTCCAGAACAGCCAGGGCAACACACGGTAACCCTGCCTTGATAAACAAAACGAATGAAAGAATGAATGAAAGGCAGCCAGGAAAGATGTATTTTCTAAAATGACACTGCATATATGTCATAACTGTGTCACATATTTTCATATATTATATCACACATTTTTGTGGGTGTGCACATGCGTGAGCATGCGTATGTATGTATGAGAGCCCAGGTGCTATAGGGAGCATGTGGAATCAGAGGGCAATTTGTGGGAATTGGTTTTCTCTCTCCACCATATGGGTCTCAGGGATCCAACTCAAGTCACCAAGCTTGGCAGCGAACGCCTTCACCTGCTGAGCCATCTCTCTGGCCCCAGCCTTAGAGGCTGAAAGTCAAAACAGCATATGGCAGAGGCTCTGGAGAAAGCTTCATATTACATGGCTCACAGTGACAGAAACACATGTGGCCAGGAGAGATCAAGCTGTGAGGCAGGACATGACAGAGTCCAGAGAAGGGCTAGGCTTGCTCCATCGAGACCCCTCTTATGACAACTCATGTAATTGTTCAGCAGAATCCAAGAAGTACAACATCAGTCCCGGCCTAGGGCATGTCGTAGTGACCTAACACCTCCTTCTAGGCTTCACCTCTTAAAGGTCCCACCATCCTACTGAGGAACCAAGCTTCCAACACATGAACCATCAAGAGACACATGAGACCAAAACACAGCACCTTGTAAAGTTGCAGGTGGCACATCCTAGGAGAGGAAAATCTACTGCAGGATTCTAGGACAAAGGGATGGAGACCAGGGTACAAAGACAGCAGAGACATCCACTGTGTCGCTCTTTTCAGAACAGAGTATTTCAGAAGCTATTGAACCTTGAAGAAGAGAACCAATAATGGACCCATAGCCAAGTTGAAGAGCAATGTCACAAAACAATGAGAGAAGAAAACCGAATTTCTGAGTCAACCTGTTCGCAGCCAAATTTGTTGAGAAAAGCCAGAGTTGCAAAAGGGCCAGTCTTGCACACAAACATCGACAGACAGCCTAGAGAATCACAGAGAAAAGGCATGCATGATGAATGCCCCATAACTCCAGAGATGGTTTGTTCTAGAAGGAGAAGTGAGGCAGAGACAGGGTGCTGAGAGCTGGCTTCTAAGCATTGTCTGAAAAAAAACAACTTAACTAAATGTGGCTACATTGTGATATCTACTAACTCTGAAAAATAGACAACTAGGTACATGACACGGATTACATTTCTTCTTATTTTTGTGATGATTTTGTTTTTTAAAGTTTCTTTCAAAGGCTACACAGGTGATACACAACCAGTACTCAAGAAAGCTCTGTGAGCGAAGACAAAAGAAAAAATAAGAGAGAAAGAAATCAAAAAAACAAAACACCTAATTGTTTAATGTCAAGAAATACAACTGGAGACTGACACACTCTCTTGCTTTTGAAGTTAAATCACTGCCTTAAATAATTGTACATTGATTTTCTTAAAAATTTTTTCTTAAAAAAAAAAAAAATACATGGTAGGTAATTCCTCCAAACAATCTTTTTAAGAGCTTGCGGCTATCACCCAAGAAGTAGGTTTTTCCTCAAATTGAGGTCTCAAATCCAACTGTGTGGGGATTGGAAGTAAGAATTAGGTATTTAAAAATGCAGGTTCCAGGGCCTCACCTGAGATCTGCTTACTCAAAATCCCTCCCTCGTTTGGACCCTTAATGAGAGAACACACAGGTGTGCTCCATTCTTTGGTACACAAAGAGCCACTGAATTATATGTCACTTTTGTACTTATTGTGCTCAGTGAGGGGACATTCGCAGAGCTCTGGAGTTGGGGTGAAGGGAATGTTTTCCGATAGTGAACACAGCACTTGCAACAGGACATTCAAGCCAAACCTGATGAACAATGGCTTTCTGCGAACAAAACCTAACCCAAAGGACAAAGAAATGTGCTTTTAGAAGAAGATCAGTTTCTAAAAGATCTTCAAACAGCAACTGGGTCAACAGGAAAAGTCCTCAAGTCCGGCCCTGCAGCTGTGTGTGCCAGAAGAGGCCCGGCATGACTTTCACCAAGGCCAATTTCATTCAAACAAAGCACGGACGTGCACCGGAACGGGGCTTGAAATGAGCCCAGCCGGCACAGAAACAGATCCAGAATGAACTTGGATGTCCCAGAACTCAGGTCATCCCCACTGGTGTCCACCACCTCCGTGCTGCCAGTGCCCCACCCCGGAGAACATTTCGATGTCCCCCCCACTTTCCCTGATTTTCCTGTTCACCATCCCAGGCCCTGTGTTCAGACGAAGCCAGCACCGATCATGAATTAGAAACAATGCATCTCAATATACACAGGAGATGTTCGGCCTCACTAGCAAAGAATAAAGTGCAAGTTTAAACCACAGAGATGCAATTTCACACCCATCAGATTGGCAAAATGCCACATCCAACAATATCAAGTGTCAGCAAGCGTTATGGAACCCCTAGGCCCCCTCCCCCAACCATGCTGGCTGGAGCAAAAATTGGTACAACTGCTTCAGAGAACAGCCTGGCAATAGATTACATCGGAAGATGCCCATTTCCTTTGACCCAGCAATCCTCTTCTGGACGTTTACGGCAGAGAGACTACAAACATTAACACAGGAAGACAAGCTTAAAACCGTTTATAAGTTTGAAATACACTGATCAAAAAAGAAAGCCCCGTGATTATTAATAAATTGGATATATGGTGGCATATTCATTTGAAGGAATATTATACAGCAGATAAACTAAAATTTATGTGTATCATGATGAATAAACCTCATGATTATTTAATTAATATCAGAAAATTGGTGTAAGCTCAGATTTACAGGGGTCGTTTAAAACACGTGAATCAGCACTGTATCTGGTTTGTCAGTGCACACATATCTGGTAAAAGTATGAAACACAGGATAAATGCCAAATTTGAAATAATGGCCACTGTGTCTAGGGAGTGGTGAGCTGGAGATGCTCGTAAGAGGTTTTAACTGTGTTTGGCGTAGTTCATTTCTTCCCTGGGTGGGGAGTGCTGACTGCTTGCTCTATTATTCCACATACCTTTCTGGATGTCTAAAGTTCATCTCCACCCTAAGAAGGAATCCCAGGACTGAGTTTATTTACTTTGTGAATTCTGAAGGGGGGGGGGTTGCTGGACCAATGAATGGCAATGTGAGCATTAGGAACCCACAGGTCCCCTGCTAGTGATCAGGATAAGGGAGCCACTGCAAACAATCACACTCACCACCGTGGTGAACATGGGATTTATAATGTCCATTAATTAACCCATAATCCCAGAACAGCAGCAGTGCAGACAGCCTATAGAACCATTGATAGCAGATGATGTTTGTACTGGGTTATATTGAGGGCAGTTTCTCTCCAAAGACTATCAAGGCCTTTCATACTCCTAAGCAAGCACTGACATCCCAACAAATGGCAGTTAACTGTTAACAGCTTGCAACAAAGTATTTGGACCTTACAAATTAGCCAGGTTAAAGGATACCACAGGTCACAGCTTCTCTGGCCAGCCTGCTCTGGACTAGCTTCCAGAGGAGATCAGAGCTCAGAGCAGGAAGAGGTATCGCTCTTCATGGCATCAGAAAACCTCAACTAACTGCAAAGACCAGGCTCAGATACTAGTGGGCAGGAGACCCACATCTAACCAGAGAAGGTTCTCTTAGCTGCAAAGGCAATCAAAGTTCAAAATTCCTTTCAGGTTTAACCTAAACACATGAAGATTCACACTAACAAAGACAAAGAAGCAGGACCTAGTGTGCGGTAGAACGCCAGACTTCTTACTCAGAGAAGGTCTCCCACGTCTTCAATTTTAGCCAAGTATCGGTGTTCAAATTAGTCTTCCCCCAGGAGTCCAAGGAAAACAGAAAATTCTGCAGACTTAATTGTCAGGTTCTGACCTAAATAAACTACAACATATTAGACCTGAAAGGTCAGGACAGCAGATATTTTTTTCTTTAAACATTAACCCACTTCACCTCAGGCTACATTTATTAAACACCTAACAACTATCAGAACGGACCCTCATTCATAACTGTAACCTTTTCTCACCGATACACTAAGCTCTGCCTCCATCGGCCAGTTATCTTTGCAAATAGAATGCATGAGTCAGAGAAATAAGTTATCTCTCCAGGCACATTGGGAGACTAGCTTTTTTTATAATTATTAAAGTTCTGATCATTCTCAAACCACTTGCTTTAGGTATGCTGATTTATTAAGAGTAAAGGATCCTTCTAGAAATCCTCAGTTTGGGAACTGAGAGGGCTACTCAGTAGCTGGTCTTAGAAAGGACCTGAGTTCAGTTCCCAGCACCCAGCGAAGCTCACAACTGCATGTGCCTCTGGTTCCAGGATCCAACACCCTCTTGTGAGCATCAGGCACACACACAGTGCACAGACATACAAGCAGTTGGACACTACACACGTAAGATCATGTCCCCAGTTGTGCCAACAATGTTTGCTGGTTTTAGTTTTTCTTCGTTCGAAGTCAACTTCACCCACATAAAAGAATTCAATTCTGACACACAAATGGGCCCCGGAAAACATCCTATAGGTGATCCATGTTAAACCACCAATATCTGGTGAGTTCAACAAGGTCTGAAATAGGTAGTTAGGAACTAAAGAAACTGAGCCAGTTAAGAAAGGAAAGACTTTAAGAAATACTATTTTCTAAGAAATGTCTCAAAAATTAAGATCCCGGATGTATAATTTACCAAAGGCTACCAACACTGTCCTGGCTATATGCAGGATGACGCTGTCCTGGCTGTGTGCAGGTTAACACTGTCCTGGAATGACACCCAGTCCAGTTGACTGGTGTTGACTATGATCAGGAAAAGTAGGAACCCCACATAGAAAGTGTGCGACTCTTACCAACGTGTCCAGGAGTGCTCATCGGTGTGCCCACTTCCCTACTTCTAAGATTCTGTGCACACCCATCTGTGTGGCTATCCACTATATGGGAATCATTTCATCTTTTCCAACATCAGGCCACAAGTACAACATTTCACACACACACACACACACACACACACACACACACGCACACACACACACACACACACACACTGCTGGAAGACAAAACTCAAGCCTCACATAGGCTAAGCAAAGCATTCTACCCCTAACCTACATGTTCCACCCACCCTCTTAAAACCTACTACTTGATACAAGCATTCCCCCCAAAATACATCTTAACAGCACCACTAACAAATGAAATGAAGGAGAGATGACCTAGGCCAGTTTATACCAGTACAAGTCACACTTGCTTCTTCTTTTTCTTTTTTTTTTCATTTTTAGAAAAATCCCTCAATTCAGGAAACAACACAGCTCAAAACCACAAATGAATGATATCTTCCATATGGAGGGCCACGAAACACACAGAGGGTGGAATCCGCTCCCTGAACTACAGAGGAGTGTCGGCAAGGGACATTCATTTCCTTATGCCTAGTAGCAGCTGAAGCATTTTCAAAAATTACAACACACCAGCCAAACAAGCTTTACTATCTCCAACCACACAGCCATGTGGTCAGACTGACGCGCCCCAAGAGAGCTGATCAGGCATTACTAAGGGAGCGTATTCACAAGAAGTAATTGAGAACCAGGTCTAAACTTTCAAAGTAGCTCAGTGGGGATGGGGTGGGGGAGGGAAGGGGGATGGTAAGAAAAAGAAAGGGGTGTGAAGATCTTATTGAAGGAAGGACCTACTTTTGGGCACATTAAAACTCTGCTGGGAGCTCCTTCAATAGAGGGAAGGAGATGGCCGTTCAGAGCTCGATCTTGGTCTGTCTTGGTTTATGTTTCCCCAGAAGATAATGTCTTTAAACACTCATTCAGAACTCACGCCAGGAAGACGTTTAAAATATACCAAATATCTACTTCTCTAAAAGCAGCCTGGGTATATTGCTCTGTGGTGGAATACTTGCCTAGCCTCTACGGGGCCATGTTTTGAGCCGCCCAGTATCAAATAAATAAATATAAACACACAGCAAGCAAACAAACAGTCCCTGCTTGCTCTAGCACTCCTCAAATCAGCTGGGAGCAAAAGGAGAAGGTGACCAAACGCAAGTAAGAGCCTCAGTGAGAAACCCAATAACAGGAGAGACTAGCAGACACCCTACCTGGAAACAGTTCATGGTCAAGGAAGCTTTGATCTCGCTGTGCAGAGAGAGACAGCAGTCTCAGCACCAGCCTTCTCCTCTGGGAAATGTGAACGGGAGGGACAGAAATGCCCTGAGCAGCTTTTATAAGGGGCGGGGCTTTATAAGGGGCGGGGCCTCCAGTTCCCACCCCAGCTTCTCTACAAGAGTCCTTCAGCTTGCTTTGCATAAGTGACCCAATGGGCTGTTTATACTCAAGGAGAAGAAGACAAATTCCCATGGTGCCTAAAAGCACTGGAAGGTAACATCATGACCACAGCGGCTGCTACTCGCTGAGAACTTACTACGTACTGGGCCCTGAGCCTGGAATGCAACCAATTATCAGCCCATTTTTACAAATAAAAGCTGAGGCAAAGACTCTGCTCAAGGACACGAGGCTGCTGAGGTCAAAGTGAGACTTAAAGCTGGACAGAGCAGAGCTAGCGTCTCTGTCATCTAGTAGGTAATCTCCTGCTGGAGGTCTACCTGGGCTAAGGAGCCCCTGGCCTAGAGACTACAAGCCACAAATAAATACATAAGCAGGAGTGAACCTAGAGGCTCACATTAGAATGCGAACATTTCTCCACTTGCCCAGGACAGTGTCTGAACAGAAACATATTAGGTTCACTTCACTATAGGAAGAGGGGGAGGGGGAGGATGAGCTTTAACTTGGTCACCAGAAGTGTTTGTTTTACTGACACAATATTGGACCATTCCTCTCATGTCCTTCCAGAAGCTTGTCTCCCTGGCTGAGTTTCAGTGAAAACAGGTTGTGACATTCTGTCCAGGTGTGCCAAAGAAGTCCTAGCTACAGCAAGGGCAAGAACGAGCCGGAGGCAGACTTCCTCTCGGGACCTGCTTGCTCTCTGGTTTCCACTGCTTAAACTGTGCTGGGAGGTATCACTGAATGCAAACTGGACCAGAGCAAGAACCACAAGCAGGCACTGAGCCTGCGGCGCCTGTAGGCTTTTGGCCACCCCCACAGGCGGGAAACTACTGTGGTTTCCCAGCTCCCCCACTGGAGCTTGGTGACAGCAGAGACCCTGAGAAGAAATGCATTGTCTTCTCAGAGCATTCAGCCACATTCATGTCACTGGACAGCAAGAAGCAGGAAACCTGTGTCTTCCACCAGAGAGGGAAAATGGCAAGGCTGCAGGAACCTTCATCTGAGGAGACCTGTACCAAGCAGACAGCTCTTACTCTGGTAGCTCCTGCATTTGCTCTGCTGGCCATGGCGAGCCGTGCGGAAAGCTGGAGCCAGCCACAGCAGGTCTCAACTCCACCTGAGCTCCTTAACGCTCTGTGCCATGTGTTGATCTTGCAACAGAATGTGGGACAGAAAATTTAAAGAGCTGTGTGCTGGGGGAAGGGCAGCCAGATCACCTTACCTAAGGCCTACTTAATCAGACCTCCTCAGATTCCCTTTAGATGCTAGTATCAATAACTTGGTGGCAGGGTGGGGGGAGTATTCCCCAAAATGAATAAATAAATAAATAAATAAATAAAAGCAGTGTTCCAGTTTGAAGGGACTCAGAGGGAGGGAGGATCCAGAGGATGCAGGCAGAGAGAGCACACACCCTCCAGTCCCACACGAAGGGTAATGCTTTACCCCAAACTGACCTCCCTAAGGTTCGCACAAGTGGGGGTGCCAACTGAGTACACTGGAAACTGGTTCCGAGGAAACTAAACAACCGGAAAGTAGGGGGAAATCCAAATTAAAGTGACCTCTGGGTAACACCCCCCACGACCCCAACACTCCATCATCAGACATGCCAGGCAGTGCCCAAGTAATGAAGAGGAGGCGGGGCAGGATGACCCCTGCAGACTTCCTTACACCCACAGCCACCTCACTCCCAGGGCCTGCAAATGTTCCGGCCGGCCGCCTTTACAATCTCCTGCATGCAGGTGGGGAAACTGAGGCCTCCATAACAGCTTGTCGTGGTTTCCGATAGCAGGTTTTAGTTCGCCTCTTTAACCAGATTCTTCACTTGGATTTTTTTTTTTTTTTTTTTTTTTTTTTTTTTGTCACAGCTTTTATGTCTATCCAAAATCTCCTAGTGAGAATATCGCTGTTGCAAAGTGAATCTTAAATACAATCGAGGCTGAACTCCAAAAGGAGCAGAGGACAGTCGGTGAGTCCAGTCAGGGTTTATTTACTGCACCAGGAGGATCTACTTCCTCCCACTCCAGGCTTTTACCCTCACGGTCCTCCCTCGGGACATCGGTGTGCGACCACCTCGTACCCTCCACCCCCACCCACCGCCCGCACCGCAACTCGAGGGCGGGGACACGGGGCTGCCCTGGGGATCCCTGGGATCCGCTTGGGGGTCCCCGGTTGGGGACAGAGGCAGGGGACTGCGGTCAGCCGGCCCAACCTCGGAGCCGGGAACTTCTGGCCGCACGGCCCCCACGGCCGCGGCGCGTGTGCAGCGCCAGCCCGGGGTTCCCTTTCTTTGCCTGGCTCGCTGCGGGCGCGACCCCCGGCGGCTTGGCGGCCACTCACCATATTACAGATGGAGGCGATGTTTCGGACAGTCATTAGTCTAAAGGTTGCAGCGATCGCGCACCGCCATCTTTACCAGGGGAAAACGGGACTGTCCATGGTGGCGCGCAGCGAGGCCGGGTGGCGGCGAGGCAGCCTGGGGCCGGCTTGCAGTGGGGTTGGGCGAGCGAGGCCGGGCGGCGGCGAGGGCGGGGACGGCGGCGCGGGGCGGGGAGTGGCAGAGCGACGCAGCCGGGGCCGCGGAGGGCGGGAGGAGGAGCCGGGAGCCGGGAGGCGCCGAACCGGGCCGCTGCTATGTTCCCACTTCTGGCCGGGACTCGCTCGCCCAACGCCGCTGGGAGCCGTTCTTGCTCCTCTGCCCTGGGGTCCCGCTCGGTGCCAGCTGCACCGCTAGGCCAGTCCCCAGCGAACCCGGCGCTGAGGCCTTCACTCCGAACCCAGGACCTCAGCGAGCACTGGACACTGGCCCATCGTGGGCTGGGGACCTACACCAGGGGGACACGGGCTGCTCTGCCTGTGCCTGCTGGACTCCAACAAGCCAGGGGGGTTAGGGATTAGCTAGTGGAGAATACAAGTAAGGGATTAAGGGTGACTGCAGTCCAACTTTAAAGTTTCTCTCCAGGGTTCTAGCCAGATGGCATCCGCCGGAACCCAAAAAGTAAAATGAGACCGGGGCATGGCCAGAAAGCCCTGGCCAGCAGCAACCCAGAATTCCGGGTCTAGGCAGAAGCACTCGGGAGATTTGTAACTTTAGCAGGTACAGAGGAAATGGCCAGGTCTGGGCGGTACTAGAGGCTGTCCAGGAAATACCAGAACCAATCCCCCATCCGCGGAGCTCCTGACCTCAGTTTTGTGAGACTGGGTGCTGTTTGAGTTCTTACACATGCCTGCAGAGACCAGATACTGCAGGCTCCGGGTGCACATTGTACATCGCGTGAAGGATACGTACATGAGAATTGAAAAAGTCCATTTCAAATATGAGGAATAACTGTGCAAGCAAGTTCACGGTCCCATGCTTTCTGCAGGGAAGCTGTGCATGTGGGACGTGATAAACTCCCGAACCAATGTATTTTGTGGGGAATTAAATTAGGAGAGAAATTAATGTAATTGAAGACAGCTTTATCTAGCCAAGAGTAACATACTGGGGGGGGGGGGCAGGATAATAGGGTTATATACATAACACGTAAGAGCCATCCACTGGTAATTCTTCTAGGACCTGGGGTGGAAATAAAAGATAAACACTACTGACTGAAGGTTGGGGGAGGGGGAGGGATCATGTGGATACTATGTTTTTCAGTGTGTAGAAGGATTAATATTCCTGCTCACAGTGAGTCATTTTACCTAATTTTTTTTTTACTGCTGTCAGTTATGATTCTTTCAGCATCTACACTACTAGTTAACAGACACGGTTAGCTCCATAAGGCTTACACTACTAGTTAATATACACGGTTAGTTCCGTAAGGCTAACAGAGCAGGTATCCAGCCCAGCTCTGTGTCTCTCAAATAGTACAGATAAAGGTATGTGGGCACCACTGGGAGGGGGAAGGGAACATTGATAAAACACCCAAATTATAACTGGCCAGAACAGTAAGTTCCAGAAAAGCTGTAGATCGAGAAATGTTACAAGCTAAAGGCCTCAGCTTTATGCATGGTTAGTCTGACGAGTTACATGCACAAGTTTTCTGATGATAAGCTTCATGATTTCTTCTGATATGAATGTACTGATAGCGAAGCCTATAGGAGTTAAAAACACAATTGAGAGCTTGGGCAATAAAGTGCTCACTGTACAAGCATGGATCCCTAAGTTCAACCCCCATCCCCAGAGTCAACACCCACAAGTAAAGAGACATGGTCACATTGTAGAAATACTGGAGAGACAGAGACAGAATGCGTGGGGCTTGTGTTTGCTGGTCAGCCAGACTAGTCAAATCACAAGCTACAAATTCAGGCACAGACCCTCTCTGTCTCAAAGTGGAAGGGACAGAGAGACAGCCGGATGGTTAAGAGTGCATATTGCTACCATCCACAGAACTTATGAAGCTCAAAAAGAAGGAAGACCAGAATGTGGGTGCCTCAGTCCTTCTTAGAAGGGAGAACAAAACAGGGCAGGAAATACAGGGACAAAGAGAGGAGCAGTGATTGAAGAAAAAAAAATCTACGGAGACTGCCTCACCTGGAGAACCACTGCATATGCATCCACCAAACCCAAGCACTATTGCTGATGCCAAGAAGTGTTTACTGGCAGGAACCAGACATAGATATCTCCTCAGAGGCTCTCCCAGAGTCATACAGATACAGAGGAGGATGCTTGCAGCTAAACTTCAGACTGAACATGGGGACCCCAATGAAAGAGCTAGAGAAAGGACTTGAATAGCTGAAAGATTTGCAACCTCATGGGAAGAACATCATCATCATTAGCCAAGGCACTGAGGGGGAGAGGGAGCACCTTCATGGAAACAAGTTGAGGGGGAGGGTATAACATTTGAAATGTAAATACAGAGAATATCCAATAATTTTTTTAAAAAAATTAACAACCAAGAGTGCATATTGCTCTTCCAAAGGACCTGACTTCAATTCCCATCACCCATGTGGGGTGGCTCACAAACACCTGTAACTTTAGCTCCAAGGGATTCCATGGTTGCTGGACCATGGACCTGCATCATATGAACATATCCACTTACACACACACACACACACACACACACACACACACACACAGAGTTAAAAATAAATCTTTAAACAACAAATAAGGCAGAGAGAAAGACATCCAACACCAACATTAACCTCAGGTTTTGACACATACCATGTGCTCACACATGAACATACACACGTTTACACACACATACACAAACACCACTGGCACAGTGAAAACCAACCAGCACCTGACTTTGGGTGCTGTGCCAACAAGAAAAAGAATTGTTTGCATGCCCTCTAAACACCTAAAACTAAGTAGGCATTGTAGACAGGCTGAAATCTGGATGTGGTGTGGTATAATCCAGTGCTGGAGAGGCTGAGTCAGGGGGACTGTGACATGTTCAAAGCCCACCTGGGCTAGGTAGTGATTAACAGGCCAGCCAGGGAGAGGTGGGGAGACCCTGTCTACCTTTGAAAGAAAATGTTGAAAGTCAGGCTGTGGGTTAGTCAGCAAATCAATTGAACATAGCAGAGTTTACCTAACTCATGAATGATTAAATGTATTTTACAATCCGGTAAGGTTGATATTCACGAGTCTCAATTACAGAAGGCTTTTGGATTGGAAAAATTGTAACCTTGGCTTCATTGAGTGAGGAACTATCATGGGTAGAAAGAGGTAAAATCTCACAGATGGTGCCTAGCTACTGAAGGGATTTTGAGGGAAAGCGTTTCTACATATAGACTACAGCTGATGTGAGATCTATGGTAGGAAAGGAATAGTCAAGAAATGGAAAGATGGTTTCTAGGCCAGCATCAACCTAAATGGAGCAGAGGGAGGCAGCCACTCCAGGTAGTATGCTCCCTGAGGTAAAGTGTGATCCATGAACCAGCACTGGCATCTCCTAGGATGTTCCCTCTCCCTTGGTCTCAGTCAGGGTTTCTATTCCTGCACCAAATATCATGACCAAGAAGCAAGTTGGGGAGTAAAGGGTTTATTCAGCTCACACTTCCACATTGCTGTTCATCACCAAAGGAAGTCAGGACAGAAACTCATACAGGGTAGAAACTTAGAGGCAGGAGCTGACTCATTGACCAAGCAGGGTGATGCTTACTGGCTTGCTTCCCATGGCTTGCTCAGCTTGTTTTCTTACAGAACCCAGGTCTACCAGCCCAGGGATGGCACCACCCACAATGGGTACTCACACCCTTGAATACTAATTGAGAAAATGCCATACAGCTGGATCTCATGGAGGCATTTCATCAAGGGAAGCTCCTATCTCTGATAACTCCAGCTTCTGTCAAATTGACACACAAAACCAGCCAATACACATAATCAAACCCTAGGGTTCAGGTGTGTCTTACCTTGCACCTGGAGTCAGGAGGAGGCCTAATGGCCCAGCTACAGAGACTGATTTGTCCAGTAAAGGGTCAGCCCTGGGACTTCATGTGCAAATATGGGTGCTGATACATGTGTGTGTGTGTGTGTGTGTGTGTGTGTGTGTGTAGGCAAGGTTAAATATTGGGGGTCTTTGGGGGCTGGGGAAATGGCTTAGTGGTTAAGAACACTGAGTTCAATTCCCAGCACCCACATGGTGGCTCACAACAACCATCTGTAATGGGATTCGATGCCCTCTTCTGGTGTGTGTGAGGACAGCTATAGTGTACATATTTATATAAAGTAAATAAATAATTCTTTTAACAATAACAAAAAAAAAAAAAACATTGTGTGTCTTCCTCAATTAGTCTCTCCCCTATTTTGTGAGACAACGTGTCTCACTGAAACTGGAGCTCACTAATTTAGCTAGGCTGGTTGGGCAGTGAGCCCCAGGGACCCTCCATGCTCATCTTCATATGTGGATGCTAGTGATCCAAACTCAGATCCTCCTGCTTCTGTCGCAAGGCCTTTACCCCCTGGGCGATGTTCCCCAGATACGTTACAAGGTCTTTTTCTCTATGGACCAGGCTGGCCTCAAATTTCAGGCCACTCTCCTACCTACAACCTTCCAAGTGCTGGGACTACGGGTGTGAGCCACCATCATACCAAGACTTTAGTGAGAAATCAGTTCCTGTCTCCATTCCTGATTCTGAAAGGCTGATCCAACATGGATGTAGAACCAACTTCTTACCCAGGACCCAGAATGAAGCCTACACAGGAAAATGGCCCCGAGGCATGGAGGGAACTCTATTGTTGTTCATCCTAGATCTGAATCCCAGACTGAGCATCTACCCCTGAAGACTCAAAGAATCCTAATGAATCAGTGTCTCCTGTAACCAGACAGCTCAAGGGCGGCCTCCTCTCACATATTCACTGCTCTCCAACCCTCATTAGATAGGAAGGGGCAGTCTGGTGTGTTTTGCCCCCATGTGACACTAGAGGAACTAGGGCATTGTCCATTGGAGTCATTGTCCCTCAGTCACACTGCACTCCAGCCTGTGAGCAGCACCGGTCACTTGAGACAAATCCAGATGATGATGGGTTTTGGAGCTGTTCCGATGCTAGTGGCATTTGTGAGCACTCTTTAGGAGAGTCTCTGCCACTTTGGGGATATTGCTAGTATAAAGTAAGCCGGCTCTGGAATGAGCATAACATCAGAATTCCTCTAATGCGGTGGTTCTCAACTTGGGAGCCAAATGACACTTTCACAGGGGTCACCTAAGACCATCAGAAAACACAGATATTTTACATTACGATTCTTAACAGAAGCATAATTATAGTCAGGAAGTAGCAATGAAATAATTTTATGGCTAGAGTTACCATAACACGAGAAACTGTATCAAGGGGTTGTAGCATTAGGAAGGTTGAGAACCACATCTCGGATAACTGCATCTAATGTCACTAATGCCCTGCCTTAAAGAATTAGGTAGTCAAGAAATACTCCTGATGTCAACACTGGCCTACATACACACATATGTGAACATGTGTAGGTGCCCATTCAAACACACATACACAAACACTTCGATAGATAGATAGATAGATAGATAGATAGATAGATAGATAGATAGATAGAAAGTAGGCATCTGAAAGGGTCCCAGGGAGCTGGAGGGATGGCTAGGTGGTTAAGAGGTCCTGAGTTCAATTCCCAGCAACCACATGGTGACTCACAACCATCTGTAATGGGATCCATGCCCTCTTCTGGTGTGTCTGAAAATAGTTACAGTGTACTCATATACATAAAATAAATAAATCTTTTTGTAAAAAAAAAAAAAAAAAAAAAAAAAAAAAAGGGGTTCCAGAGTTCATGATACCCTGAATTTAGAGGATGGTGAGAGAGAAAAAGAGGGGGGGAGGGGGAGAAAGAGGTGAACAGAAGGAAAACTGGCTTTTGTAGTTGACTTCGATGGAAGCCAGGGACCAGAATCAGATTTCTGGCTAGAATGAAGCATGTGCCTCTTTTCCTTTGAATTGGTGTGTGGGCGTTTTGCTTGCATACATACCTGTCTACCATGTGCATGACTGGTGCCCACTGAGGCCAAAAGAGACATTAAACCCCCTGGAACCGGAGTTCCCACCCGTTGCCAGCGGCCATGCCGGTGCTTAGAACTGAAGCCAGGTCCTCCTGGAAGAGCAGCCAGTGCTCTTAACAGCTGAGCTGTCTGTCTGCCTTCCCAGAGCACTTTTATTTTTAACAAGAAATGCTGAAGATTAGATTTAGGTGAGTGTGACTAAGAGACATGAGGGTGGCTCAGAGGTGTGGACTTGGAGACACTAAGCGCTTGAATTCTTAATTAAGCCCTTAACTATGGAAGTCTTATGTTAAGAAACATTTTCACTGGAGAAATAAGTCTAAGAGTAATTAATGCATACATAATAATGGAGGGCATGCAGCTCCGGAGGAGTTTGCCCCAGCAGAAGGTAGAGCAAGAGACAAGGGGGTCATCAGAGAGCTCTACCATGCAGGGCGGCTGTGGGAGGAGCCAACAGAAACTAGGAGAGCCTCTGAAATAGGGAGGAGAAAGACAGGTGATGTGATAAAAAAAAAAAAACAGTGGTTCAAGACAGAGGAGTGTGTATCAAATCTGCTATAAAATCAGCATACCCTACCACCCTGCACAAGCTACCACAACCAGCATCTAGAGAATAAAGCCAATGACAGCCGCAATTCTGAGCGCTTTCAGAATAGGCTCTAAGATACGAGTGTTGGCCTCGAGGCTCTTCGCGAAAAGTGGTATTAGCTTCTGTGTTTGGCGGGGAAGAAAGTTAACATTTTCCAGCGCCTGGGTGTGTGGTAGCACATGCCTTTAATCAGGGCACTTCCAAAGCAGAGACAGGTGGATCTCTGAGTTCCAGGACAGCCTGGTCTACAATAGTGAGTTCAAGGTCAGCCAAAGCTACACAGTGAACTCCTGTGAACGGAACAGATGGGGAAGCGGGTAGGGAAGGGGAAGGAGAGGGCAGAGGAGGAGAAAAGGGGGGAAGGGGAGGGGGAAAGGGAGGGGAAAGAGATTCAGAGTCAGGTGGGGGATGAATAAACTGAGCCTGACCACCTGAGTTCTATCCCCAGGGTACACATGGTGTAAAAAGAAACTGACTTTGTCTCCCTACCAAAGTGGGTGGGGGTATGGGAAGACGTGAAGAGGGAGAGTTCTCCAGGACTGCTCAAGCACCATCTCTAAGAGGTGCTCTGCAGCTCCCTCTAGGGTAGTCCGGGTGGGAAGTTTGGACAGAATCCACACGGGAAATGGATGGTTTTAAAGTAAGGGAAGCGGAGACAACAACAGACTCTGACGCGGTGAGGGGAAGGAGGGTGGTGCTCTAAACAGTCGCTAAGTCAAAATACCTTCCGCGAGGGGCTCCTCCCAAGACCATTTGACCTGGCTCTGCCCACTTTGTCCGGTTGTTCCTTCAAGCCAACCACCCACACTTCCAGGCCTGCCCCCACTGGCTTCCTTCTGCTTCAGGTTCACTCATTACTCAAAGCTCCATTTTACAGGGAATCCCCCTGGTTTAAATTTCTCCCGGAAAAGTTCTAATCGAAGATCGTTGGCTTAAAAACCTCATTAGAAACTCAAACCTCCTCGTAGAGTGCCCAAGCGCCTTCACGGATGCCTCTGGTGCTTCTCAGACCTTTATCTGTCGTTTTACACTCAGGCCTCCATCTTAACCACAGCACTCACCATCTCGCCTTCCTGAAGCGTCTCTCTCTGCTCCACACTATGGTCTTAATTAAGTAGAACTGGAGGCTTTGGTAGAGGTGGGAAGGCGGGGTTTGGCCAGTGAGTCTGCAGGGAGAAAGTTGAAACAACCTGGCATCCTAAAGAAGTTCGGCCATCAAATGAGAACTCCCAGGCGACAGCTGGAGAGAGGTGAGAGAATCAGGGGCATTTCCTATTTATTTATTTGTTCTTTTTGCCAAGATTATCGGTATGGGAGCCTTGCTCATCTGAAGGTAAAGGGTGTCAGGCCAGGCAGCAAGGATCTATATAATTCCAGATACTTAGGAGACTGAGGGGGAAAGGTTGGGAGTCCAAGGCTTGGCTGGGCTGCTCTATAAATTCAAGGCCAATCTGGGTAATTTAGCGAGAACACTGAATCACAAGAAAAAGAAAACAGGTGTGGGGGTGGGGGAGCAGGCAGAGTGTGGGATACAGCTCAGTGCTGGTGGTATGCTGGCCTAGGTTCACTCCCAAGCACTGCGCAAAGAAAACAAGAAAAGTGACAGGCTAGGAAATACAGGAAATGGTGAAAGGAATGACCGCAATTACTCCAGGAGACTAGTTAGCATCGAGGCAGATTGAAAGCCCCACACAGGGAAGGAGGAAGTCCTTCCATTCGGAGGAGAAAATCCTCTGACATGGTCCCCATCTTCTCAAGCAAGTAGACAGATCTTCTCAAAGGTGTGTGGTGGCTGTTCACAGCCGGAGCTGCAGACTTGCAGGCTCACAGTAGGTGTGCAGCGGATACTCACTGGATGAGCTTGCGACTGAAAGAGGGTAGACTGGAAGGAGGCTAAACTAGAGCCACTAGAACCTGCCGCCAGTCCAGTAGTTCCGAAGCTGGATTAGACGTACACAGGCTTTCCTAGGAACCGACGTGGGCTCTTGGGTCCACAAGCCAAATACGATGACGGGAAAATTAACCATTTCCTGTGTCACACCCACTGTTTCTCCAGCTTAAACGGAGTTATTTCCATTTTTAACAACCCAACGCCTCCACTGGCTGCTTGGAGGTCAAGCTCACAGAAGTTGCACCTGAGACCCCAGAAGGGCATCACCCACAATTCTCTTTGTCCCTGTTCTAGGAAGCTACAACTAAACCGCGTGGCCCACAGAAAACAAGATAGGACTGTCCTAAATTCTCATACTAGGTTTTGTTTTATTTAGTACTGGGGGGGTGGGGAGGGTCAGAGAGCAACTTTGCAGAGTTAGTTCTCCCCGTCCATCTTTCCTTGGGTTCTGTGTAACTTTATCTTTGGTGGTTTAACTATGCTTGGCCCAGGAAATGGCGCTATTAGGAGGTGTGGCCTTATTGGGGAAGGTGTGGCCTTTTAGGAGGAAGTGTGTCACTGTAGGGATGGGCTTTGAGAGCCTCCTCCTAGTTGCCTGAAAGCCAGTCTTCTAGCTGTCTTTGATCAAAATGGAGAACTCTTGGCTCCTCCAGCACCAGGCCTACTGACACCGCCATGCTTCCTGTCTGGGTGATAATGGTCTGAACCTCTGGACCTGTAAGCCAGCCCCAGTTAAATGTTACAAGAGTTGCTTTGGTGGTCATGCCTCTGTACAGCAATGGAATCCCCAGCTAAGACATCCTACAAGCACACTGACTCTTTTTTTTTATTATTTAAAACTTTTTTTAAAAGATTTGTTTATTTATTTCATGTATGTGAGTACATTGTCATTGTCAGACACACCAGAAGAGGGCATCAGATCTCATTACAGATGGTTGTGAGCCACCATGTGGTTGCTGGGAATTGAACTCAGGACCTCTGGAAGAACAGTCAGTGCTCTTAACCGCTGAGCCATCTCTCCAGCCCAGAGCACATTGACTCTTACTGAGCTGTCTTACAAGCTTCCACCGACTCCTTATCAAGTCTGGGAGCTCTTCATCTCTCCCCAAGAAACAGAGCAGATAGACAGACGGCTTGAAACTTGCCCTTTCAGGTCAAGTGGGTCTCATCATCTTAGGAGCAGCTCTGCTGTTCTGTCCCCTGTGAACATCTACACAAATGCTGCTCACCAATCACCATCACGAGCGGCTGATAAAGAGGTGGCCACTGAGGACAGGCTCTGAGGGGCGGCTCAGAGGGCTGCTTTCAGTTACTAAGACTTTTAAGGTTGGGGAGCTAGAAAGTGGGTTCAAAAGTCTCAAGAGAACTGGTTGGTTCAGAGATTTTAAATAAAATTTTAAATAAAAATCTGGTTCAGTTGCAGCCTATGTGTAGAAGAAGATGCTGTGCAGGGTAGAGACTTCCTTCCTGTGAGGACTTGTTAAATAAGAGAGCAGGGCTGCATGCCAGAAATCATAGTGCTTAGGGCACAGAGGCCAGAGGATCGTGAGTTCAAGGTCATCTTTGGTTATATAATGAGTTCCAGGTCAACCTGGGCTCCATGAGATCTTGTCTCAAATCAAACCAAAAAGACTGTTTTGTTTTGTTTTGTTTTTAATGTTTTTGCTCTTTTGGTTGGTTGTTTGTTTTTTAAGAGTGCAGATGTAGTCCTGACTAGGTTTTTCTTTTACTTTCTTTATCTTTCTTCTTCTTCTTCTTCTTCATCATCATCATCATCATCATCATCATCATCATCATCATGATGGATTGACCAAAAAGGCCAAGCATGCTCTCCCTAGCACTGTGGGCTCTTTTTTCTCAGAAAGTATCTTTCTGCTAGTTTCCATCCTGTGGAAACTTGCTGACCCACATTGTTAGCAGGATGGTTCTCTTTCCCCCTCTTCTCCATTTCACTTATGGAAGCTGCCAGAGCTGACAGCCTGCCTGCCCTGTTGAGCTTCAAAAGTCTATGACTGATAATAAGGATGAGTCGGGTTGTGGCTCAGTGGTGTGTGCCTTTCCTAGCACTGAAAAGAACTAATAAATAGTTGTAAAGATACATTAATTATGTACTAGGAGGTGGCACTCGTGAGCCGTTTGATAGAAGGCCCTGCAAAAGCAATGAGCTTTAACTCCCAAATAGAGTGGATTCCTACAGGTTCTTACAACATTAAAAGAGCAGTTGTAGCTAAATAAAAAGACTGAGTCCAGGGCTTGAATCTGATTAGTGAAGGCACAGCATACAGGAAAGCACAGAACACTGAAGTGAAAAGGATAACGCAGACACACCTGGCAATGACCGCCAGGTGAGGGCATAGACCAGCGCCCACCACTAGGACGCCCTCCCCTTCCCGCGGATGCCCCTCCCCTCCCCGTCACTCTAACATCTCCTCAGGAACATCTTTTCTAACACCATAGTTTGGCTTTGTGTGGGCTTTTGTTTGCATACATTTATATAAATAAAACCATGCAGTATATGTATATGTATATATATATATATATATATATATATATATATATATATATATATATATATATATATATATATATACATATATATATATATATATATATATATATATATATATATGCTTTGGCTTCTTTTCTTCAATGTATGTAAGAGATTCATTCATGTTGTTCAGAAAAGCTGCGATTCTGGGCTAAGCCTCAGTGGTAGAGTGCTTGCCCACCATACTGCAAGGTACAGGGCTCTTCCACCCCTAGCATCAAAACAATAATAAAAAAAAACTCTGATTAATTTGTTTCCATTGCTGCCTAATAGCCATGTCTGTTAAATGTACATCTCCTAATGCATTAACCCTTCTCTATTGATAAGGGTTTGTTTGTTCTAGTTTGACCTCTACCAAAACTGTCCCTGGAACTCCGTATCTCCTTCAGTGTACATGCACACATTTCAGCTTGCTCACTACCTCATGAGCACCTTAGGAAACAATGCCGGTTGGTGTCTGAGGTGATCATACTAACCTTCCCTCCAGCAAGATGTCAGAGTGTTCTGCTGCACAGTCTCCGAGGACTTAGATATGGGCTTCATGGTGCTAGTCTTTCTAATGAATTATAATATAATTAAACTTACAGCATAATTTGTTTTAAATACTGCATTTTAATAAAACAACTGTGGTTTTGCTTAGAGCACAAAAGAGGAATCACAGATAACTTCACAATGCTCCCGAATATATTTTTGGTCAGCACACAGAAAGCTAAGGCAGGTTTTTGATTTCCAGGCCTGCTTGGAGCATTGGCAAAACTGTCATAGCATCCTGTTTCCTTTCAGCATGGCCTCGAAGCAGAAACTCCAACACAGATGTGAAGCCACTAGTAAGCCCAAGGACTCATCTACCATCTCCTCAGACCTAAGCGAGATGGGTGGGTAGGGATGTAGCCAAGTGGTGGATAGCTGCTTAGAGGCTGTGGGTTCGGTCCCCAGTACTGAAAGCTGGAACAACAAAATGGAAGTTGGAAAATATATACAGTAATGGAAAAATAATTAACTTTTAAGAAATCTAATAAAGGGGACTGGAGAGATGGGTAAGTGATTAAGAACACTGGCTGCTCTTCCAGAGGACCTGGGTTTGATTCTCAGCACATACACGGTGGCTCACGACTGTAATTCCAGTCCTAGGGGCCCTGACACCCTCCTCTGGCTTCTGCAGGCACCAGGCACATAAGTGGTGAGTTCACATACATGCAGACAAAAATCACCCATACATTTAAAATTTAATCTAAAAGTAAAACTTTTAAAAGTCTACTAGAATAACCGGATCTGACAATGAGATTTCATAATTCAACCTAATTCATTCAAGTTAGAACCAAAAGAAACTCAATATCCAGGACCTCAGCAGCTACAGGCTGAGCCAGTTACATGCCCGTACACTACAGCCTCCCAGAATTACTCCCTGACATGACTTTTCTTACGTCTAAAGTTTCTCTTGAAACTCAATTTAACTTCCCAAAGTCCGAATTCCCCTTTCTAAAATGTACTCAGCTAACCACGAAGAAGGCCGGTCTTTCTGTAACTGTAACTGTCTAGCTACGATCTCTCTAGGCAATCAGCGGACAATCCTAGGCTGAAATCCAAACCCAGTAGAACATACTATCAGCCCATCACTCTTTAGAAAGGCAAGGCCAGTCTGTGTAAATCCTGACCCTTCTCACCCACCCGCAAAACACGCTGTACAGCACCGGCTCTCAACTTTCCTGATGTTGCGGACCTTTCCATTTAGTTCACGTTGTGATGATCCCCAAACCACAAAATTCTCTCCCTTGCTACTGTAGTTTTGCTACTGTTCTGGATAGAGATGTAAATTATCTGATATGCAGCCCCTGTGAAAGGACAGATTGGCCAACCCACAGGTTAAGAACCACACTGGGTTAGCGTCTTACAAATCAGTCCTTGTAAATAGCAATAATTGGGGACCTCATAGCAGGACAGCCTTCTCACAGACTGACCATACCACAGGCCCGCAGGGCTGAGTGACAGGTTTGCACCTCTCAGTTTCATCCTGAGCTTCCAGGCGACAATGGCTCCCGTCCACAGAAGTCTGGCCTCTAGTTTCTAACCAGAGCACATTTGTCCCAACAAGGTCCATGGTTTGAGTCTGTGCTGATGGCCTTGACAAGCCAGGTACAACTCCATTTCGCTCACCTCTAATCTCTTCCACTAGTTTTTGGAATTGACTTAAAGTATTTATGTCCCCTAAATCCACAGTTCTAAAGTGATGGCCCGAAGACAGACCTAGTTTAGCTGCTGTTACGTTTAAATCCGTTTGAACCAATGCCAATACCTGAAAGACAATGCGTTCCTGTGAAACTTCAGCCAAGAATGCTGGTGCACACCTATGATCCCAGCACTTGGGAAAAGGAAGCAAGAGGATGTGGTAGCCTTGGCTACATGATGAGTTTGAAGCTAGACTGAGCATCATGCTACCCTACTTCAGAGGAAAATTTATCAAGAGTCCAAGCCCCCGAACTTAAAAAAAAAAAAAAAGGCCCACTGTGGTGGCTGGCTGGCTGTGGGCAGAAGTAGCTGAAGGGAGTGGCCTCCTTCAAGGGCTTCCCCGATGACCTTCACTTTTATGCTACTTTCCTGGTAACTGGCATCTGGGTTTCCAAACGCTGACCTAAGCTGGTTCTCCTGGACACAGTGATGTCGAGGCATAGGCAGCAACAGAAGACTTCTGAACTGGGTAGTTGTATGTAACTGTGCCCCCTGCAAGGCCCTGGTGGATGCCCAGTCCCTTTGCTGCTGAGCCCTTTCTGTGTACTGGATATTGGCAGGACTTCTCTGGCACACGCAGGGACTGTGCCCATGGAGAGTGTCAGTATTGCACATCCTTCCTTTGAAGCACAGGCTGAGAACATTGCTGGGAGATGTGAGCTAGTGTTCTCTGATCACAACTGACAAGAAGATCTGTTCATCTGAATCTTCATTTTTTTTTAAAGCATCACATTTTTCCCTCTGTGAGTCAGCGCATGCAACAATGCTATTTAAAATTCAATTAACGAAAGAGAAGCGAAACTATAAAAATGGAACATCTTTTATGAAAAATCCAACTAAATACATGTTTTGTTCAAAATGTCAAGCACCACAAGACTTAAATAAAACATGGAAAGTGTGTTCCCTGGGGAGATGAGCCGTTCAGAGCGGGAGTGGAGTGGACGACAGCGCTAGTTCATGTTTCAGATACAAATGGAAGAGGAAGAATTTGCTACCCTGTAGGATGACATAAGCCAAGAAGGGGACAGGGCAGGGGGACCTCTGGGGATAGAGGAGCAGTGCAGGATGTGAGGGCATAGATATTGTCACATTGTATCGCTGATGGTCCACAGGGGAAATCAGTTCTTTGTCATGTAGAACCTCATTATACAGGATCTGGTGTGTGTGTGTGTGTGTGTGTGTGTGTGTGTGTGTGTGTGTGTGTTAGTGGGGAGGGTTCCTAGAGTTCTAAAAAGCCCAATCAGGACTCAGCCCTGCTTTTGTCTGCTGGGCCCTACCAGAGGAGCTAAGCCAACTGCCCTGCCTTCTTGATTCTCGTGTAAACCTAGTTAGAATAACTGTAGCATACCCCACCTTGTCCTTTACTCCCAGTATGTGAGGGGATCGCCTAAATGAAGCTGTGCATGCTATAGCCATTTTCAAAAACCCCCCAAATGTCAGCAATACAGATTCCAGAACCATGCTTCCAAAGACCCTAACCTTGTAAATCTTTGGAGTGCTTGGGAGTGGAGAGACAAGAAATGACATATCACATAGGCTCCAGGGACTTCTGATATAGGTGTCCTGCATCCAGACTTTCACAGACCCTGTCTCAGAAAGCCCATGTCAGCAAGTCAATCTGAAGAACACATTTGCTGTCGAAACATTTAATACATGAAAATTCTGAGTTCATAATAAATAATAAAGAATTTATCTCACCATAGTTGAAAGTTTTTCTGATAAGCTTCATAATGGGCAAGAAAAAAAAATGTTGGGTTGCTATTCCTATATGAACTGTTTTCCATGGCACCAGTTTGAGGAGAGAAAGCTTTTCCCTCTAGAGAACCCCAGCTACTAATACAAGGGGATTGATAAATCTTGAAAAGAAAAAGAAAAGATGGCTAAGGATTTGAGCCACAGCACTGCAAAATAAATAAATAAATAAATAAATAAATGACTATTTCACAGCTACTGGTTATATAAAATGTGTAAAGAATGAACACAGAGGAACACAAAGGCTCTTTAGTTAAAAGGTGAAAAGGGGAGCGAGACATGGTGGTTAATGCCTGTAATCCCGGCACGTGGAAGAAGTAGAGACAGCTAGATCCCGAGTTCAAGGTTATCCTTGGCTACACAATGAGTTTGAGACCAACCTGGGCTACCTGAAGTTTTGTCTCAATAACAAAAACAAAGCAAACACAGAAGTGATGGGGGTCAACTGCAGGGATTAGATACAGACATTCTGACCACACTAAGGAGGGCTAGAGAGTGTGGGCACAGCTGTAAGAGAGCCTTGTAACAGAAGGTACTCACAAGCACAAGTCTTCTTGCCCCAAACTCAATCCCATTCTCATTAAGTCAGGGAACAGAAAAACATAGGTAATAAAGAAATAGCAGAAGAAACTATAAAAACAAATCTGGATCGAAGGTCAGTTTGCAGGACCATTCGGTTTCCATAACGGTTCAGGAGCTGAATAAGGACGGATGGATGCCATAAGACTTAAGGGCACACCAGATGCTACACTGTAAGTCTTGTTCAGACTTTCTCCCTCTCCTCCCCTCACCCCTTCTTCCTCTCTTCCCTCTCCCTTTTTTCCTCTCCTCCCTCTCCCTCTTTCCTTTTTCCTCTCTTCCTCTTTCCTTCTTTCTCTCCTCCCCTCACCCCTTCTTCCTCCTCCCTCTCCCCTTCTTCCTCTCTTCCTCCTCCCTCTCCCCCTCCCTTTTATTGTTTGGAGGCACAGTCTCACTCTGTGTAGCCTGGACTGGCCTGAAACTCCCAGAATAGACTAGACTGGCTTCAAACTCGTAGGGACTTACCTGCCTCTATTTCCCAAGTATTGGTATTAAAGGCAGGCACCATCATGTCTGGCTTCTAGTTTACATTCTAACTAAAAGAAAGTGACTATAAAAGGCAAATTTGAATCCTCAAATAGATGGGATAGGTAGGTAGGTACTTTCCAGGTCCCACCTCTTCCGGGGAACCGCTGGCCCTCAATAGTGCCTAGACAGGGATGTGTCCACTGGTTGGATTCTCATGCTCCAGTGGACCGCCCCATACCCACGGACAGCACTAATTGCTCTTAGTGGGGTTTTGTTTTGGCTTTGTTTTTGACCAGAAGTTGGAAGAACTTGAGGGTGTTGGTGGGGGGACTAGAGGGGATAATGGGGAAAGTATTCATTGTATACATGTATGGAACTCAAGAAAGAAAGGGAAAAATTAAAGGCAACTGAGATAATCAAATTCAGGGAGATTTGCAAAAGCTGGAGTGAAGATGAGGTGGGCACCAGAGGAAATGGAAATATCGATAATCGCTGACTCTTGTTATATTCTTCTTACTTAAAGGATGCACGGCATTCTCAAAGGTTAAAAGTTGTTTTAATTATACTATTGTGTAACTCCACTCTCCATTCACATCAGCCTAATGAGATCAGGAGAGCCAAGGAGGAAAGGAAGTCGTAGCTCAGGATTAGAGATTCCCTTTCAGGGGCTTGGCATAAACCTCCTTCAGACAGTAACCATTTTTCTTGTTCGAGAATCCATGTTTTTTTTTTCCCCTTAAAGCCCCTGTCATAATTACTTTTCAATGGCTGCAACAAAATACCATGGCCAATGCAACTTATAAAAAAAAAAAAAAACATTTAATTTGGAAGCTCATGGTTCCAGAGGGCTCAGACCTATGACCACCATGGCCGGCAGCTTAGCATCAAGCACGCAGGTGTGGCACAGAAGTAACTGAAAGCTAACAATGTTGGGACAACAAGCACGAGGCAAAGAAACAGTTGAGTGGAATGTGTGGGCTTTTGGAATCTCCGAACCTTAAAGCCCTCAGGAACACACCTCCTCCAACAAGGCCACGCCTCCTAATCATCCTGTACTGTCTGGGTTTGTGTCAACTTGACACAAGCTGGAGTTATCACAGAGAAATGAGCCTCCCTTGAGGAAATGCCTCCATGAGATCCAGCTGTAAGGCATTTTCTCAACTAGTGATCAAGGGGGGAAGGACCAGCCCATTGCGGGTGGTGCCATCCCTGGGCTGGTAGACCTGGGTTCTATAAGAAAGCAGGCTGAGCAAGCCAGGAGGAGCAAGCCAGTAAGTAACATCCCTCCATCAGCCTCTGCATCAGCTCCTGCTTCCTGACCTGCTTGAGTTCCAGTCCTGACTTCCTCTGGAAATGAACAGCAATATGGAAGTGTGAGCTTTCCTCCCCAACTTGCTTCTTGGCCACGATGTTTAATAGAAACCCTGACTGAGACACCTTTCCAAACGGTTCATCACTGATGACCAAATGTTCAAACATGGTCCTATGGCAGCCATCTCATTCTATTCATTACAGCCTCCAAAAGTACCAATAGTTTTTTCTCCTCTCTCCTTTTTTCTTTTTGCTGTTATTCGAGACACAGTTTCTCTGTTGTATCCCTGGAACTCTCTCTCTGTAGATCAGGTTGGCCTAGAACTCACTGTTTAGATCAGGTTGACCCAGAACTCAGATCCACTTGCCTCTGCCTCAAATGCTGGGATTAAAAGTGCATACTACCCCTGCCTGCATGTCTTACCATTTCTTTAACAGCTCAAGTGATCAGAGTAAAAAGTAAACGTGATATGCAGTTTGGGGGAGGGGCACACAAACATTCTAAAAAGTACCACTTATCTACTAAAGCGATCATAAGCACAGTTCCAGGAACTTGAGGGAAAACAATCCTTCACACACGGGAGCTTTTCTGTTGTAAAAGGCATTGTTTACACGGTGACAATATGTGCAGGCAGTAACTGTGATGGCCCACTTCTGGGACAAACATGACAACTGCATTACAACAGTCATAACTTGATATGTTCTGGGCCAACTTAAAGAAAGTGGTATCGAAGTCAGTATTTCAGTTTCCTCACATCTGTGCTGAAGGGAAAGCCTCAGCAAGTAAAAGTTCTTGTAGCCAAGCCTGGTGAGCTGAGTTGTATCCCTGAACCCCGAAGTGGAAGAGGAGAAACAACTCCCCCAAATTGTTCCCTCTGACATCTATAGGTGCACTGTAGCTCCACACACCCCCCCTTTAAATTCAATTTCCCCTATCTAATTAATTAATCAGAGTGCATTTGTAAATATGGAGGTCAATACTATAAAGACATGTACAATAAATTAGTTATTAGAGACCACCTGGCTTTCACCACCTATAAACCTAACTTGGCTCAGATCAGAGAGGTTAATAAACACCACACACAATTCTCATGGTCATCATTCTTTCAAATGTCCAGCTTTACTTCAGAGCTTAGACCCTTTTTAGTAATTCTTAAAGCGCTTCAGGCATATGTATGTTTTAAAAATATTAGAGACCTGACAGGTGCTTGTATGGCATTTCCTGTGTAATGCTAAGTTCTGCTAAAGTCAGGATTTAAGGACACTTAGGGAATGTTCTTTTTATTTTACAAAGTGTTTTTATATGTGTCCAAATTATGTTCAGTATCTGAGAACCAAGCAACTGTTGTGCTAAAGATGCAGAGGACCAGGCTCCCCCAGAGAGCATTTAAAACATTCTCTGGTACTTGAGAAGTGGTCCGCATTTAAGCACAGTGGCAGCTCTCACTTCCAGAAGACCCAGGGTTCCATCCAGCACCCATGTGGTAATCTGACACCCTCTTCTGGCCTCCTTGCCACCAGGCACATTCATGGTACACAGACATACATGCAGGCAAAATGCCAACACATTAAAATATAAAAATAAAAATGTTTTTTCTGTTTAACTCTTCTCTGGTAATATGGCCTGGAACTCCGTACCCCGAGCAAGCAGACCAGGGGACTTAATTCATGCACTAAAGTTTGACAATCAAACCTTCAAGAACATTTCTCTCAAGTTTATGTGAAAAACATAAATAATAAGACCAGAAGTAAATAATCAGTCAAACCTTACGAGAGGCAAACTTTAGGGGAGTGGTCTGGTCTCTGGAGTTAAAAACTAGAGTGTGGTTGCCTGTGCCTGCCTGTAATCTCTGCAAGCAAGAACAACAGGAGGTCAAGAGGTCAAAGCTAGCCAGGGCTACATACAAGGGATTTAAGGTTACCCAGGACTGCACAAAGCCTGAAGAATGGAGAAACAGATTACTCTCCCTAATAAGACATGACACATGATACATTATGAAGAAAGCTTGAAAACGAGCTTCAAAGGAAGAAAGTCCGGTTTTAAAAGGACCAAGTATGGCCCTGCAGTGGTGGTACACACCTTTAATCTCAACACTCAGGAGGCAAAGGCAGGGGGATCTCTATGAGTTCAAGGACAGCCTGGCCTACAAAAGCAAGTTCCAGGACAGCCAGGCCTACAGAGAAATCCTGTCTCAAAATAACAAAAAAAAAAAAAAAAAAAAAAAAAAAAAATCACATGTATGATTCCATTTCTTATGAAAAATCTAGGAGACTGTTTTCAATTTTTAAAAATTTATTATTTCCTTTTATGTGTAAGTGTGAGAGTTTGTGTGAACTTGTGGGTGTCCAGAGAGGACTGAAGAGCTAAAGGCTGGAGTTACAGGCAATGGGTGTTAAGAACCTTCAAGAGCAACAAGTGCTCTTAACTGCTGGGCTTCTTTTCCCAATACAGACTGACTGCAAATGGTCTAGTAGACAATGGGTATGATTATAAAACCCTGAGGAATATAAAAAAACAAACCACTGATTTGTACTCTCGGAAGGGTGACTTAGAACATTCAATCTCATAAAGAGTTACCTAAAAAGTCAAAGGCATTACAAAGTAGGTCATCTTTTCTTTTTCTAGACTACAAGATTAAAGAAACACAAGTGAGCATAATGAATAGACTTTGAGTCCTTGAAGAAAGGAACACGTTGTAAAGTAACATTGTATCACAATAATCTGGGTGTGAACCTGGAGCGAGGTTTGTCTTAGCAATCACGTAGGCATTGTCCTCAGGCACCGTTGGCTCTCTTCTTTTGAAATTAATACTGAAATATTAAGAGGTGAAATAAACGAGGCTTGAAATTTGCTTTAAAATACCCCCACCCCCGCACAAACACAAAGATGGTAGATGAGTATTCGAAGCATGTCGTCTGGGATGAATGGCTGGTGTTTAGCCGAGAGAAGAATGCACGGAACGTGGCTCTTTGCACTTTTTTTAGTTTTAATACAAGTTCGAAAATCTACTTTCTTCCAATTTTTCAAAAAATTGAAAACGGCTAAGGCGGGAGGACAGAAAGTTCCAGTCTAGCCTGGGAAATTTAGTGAGACGTTGTTTCAAAGTAATAAAAGGGTTTGGGGTCAGAGATGCCAGGCCAGGTTTTATGTTCAACACAGGACCACGAAAAACAAAGCAAAGAAATAGTCAAGGTGCAGCGTGGCATACATGCCTGCAATCCCAGCACTGAGCGCTGAGGATAACAAGTTTGAACCATACCCTGAAATACATACACAGCACGTTAGAAAGCAGTCTGGGCACCTAGGAGAGACCCTGTCTCAAAATTAATGAAAAAGAGTTGAGGACCTCAATGGTAGAGGTCTACTGAGAACAAGACAACAACCTCACCCCTCCTCCAACCCTCTGGATGATTATTCTCCAGGAACACAGAAAAAGGCAGGTCCTTCAAGGCTTAAGGAGAGGCCCTGGGAGTGAACTAGCAGAACAAGACCGGATCTAAGTCGGAACAGACCTAGCACCAGGAAAGGTTTAGGAAAGGGACGATTTTGACTCAGAACAGCAGGAAAAGCTCCGGGATCAGCCGACTCAAGCAAGGAAGACAACGCTACGCCCGAGGAGGCCAGCAACACCACAGTGGGTGGAGAGGCTGGTGCTAGGAGTCAATGGCCTCACCCTACCTGGTCCGGAACGTCCCGGCGATTGGCTTCCCATCCCAGCCACGCCTACAGTCCTTCTAACGATTGGTTGATTTCTTTTTCCTGTTCTGCCCTTTCCAAGCGGCTCTCTGGTTGGCTGTGGGTTTCGGGCCAGCTCCGCCCCTCTCCCTGGTGGTTGTATCTGCGCATCGCGCACCCGCTCGCCCTTTCTGTCCCGGGCATGGCGGTGAGTGTTTTCTCAGGAGGGTGTCAGGGTGTCCCCGTGTCCCCTCGAGCTTTGCCCGCCCCGAGCTCAGCTGCTCCCGGCGGCCAGAACGGAGGGGTAGAGCAGTTCTCGGCGGCCCGGGGGGCGGGCGTCTGAGCCCAGCCTGGGGCTGCGCGAGACACAAAACCCTCTCCGATGTCCGACTCGGGCGCCCTGACTACCGCCCTTTTCCCTCCGCAGGCTGACCCACCCAAGCCGGTCCACGCTGCCCAGCCGTGCTGCTGCCTTGGACACAAGCGCAGGTACGTCCCGACACTGATCGAAGGAAGAAGGCCCAGGCCACGTGGCCGAGAAGACCGAGGTTCCAGGCCTGTCTTTGTTGAGCGCCATAGGTCATTCCCGGTCGCCCTTTCCTGTGCCCTTTTAAGGTTGTCGCGGTACTTTAAGAGGCTAACACAGAAGGGTAAAGGAACTCTCCATAAAACCCAGAGAGGAAAACTACACCTCCTCTTTGGATCCTGTCTGGAGTTACAGATGAACCAAAAGCTTCGATTATACGTGCTCATTTTATATTCTGGCGATTATTAGGTAGTGACATGGTTTTTTTGTTTTTTTTTAAAGCAGCCTACGTAGTTTAAATTGAGGGAGAAGTTCAGAAGGCGAGAATACATTTACTTTCCTAGAAGTGAGATTTTCGGTCAACTGAAAAGGATATACTTGCGTATTATACTACTTTTCTGAAACTTTCTCTTTTATTTTATAGGATGAAAACTACGGGAAAGAGACTTGAGCTGAATGACTCCAAGGTGAAGTAGTGTTACATATAATGACCAGGCACCTGCATCCCACCCTAGGATTAGTGTAACTGAAGTAGGTGAGGTTCATTTTACAGATAAAGGATGATGGCCTTGTGAGAGTGTCCTTAAATGGCCTTTTAGTAAAGGTAAATTAACTAGAATTTTTACCAACCTACTAAGATCCTGTCTCCCCCACCCCTTCTCTGTATTTCTGGCTGTCCTGGAATCAGATCCATCTTGCTATGGCATGTTGAGGTTTTAAACTTGCAAGCAAAAGGATTTTAAGGATGTTCATGCTAGATCATTAGTAACCAGCCATGTGCTACCAGTCACGTGGTTTGTGTTTTAATTGTATATTGCCTATAAATCATTTTTCATAATCTTAAATAAAGGCTTTTACGGTGTCAACTCCATGATGGTCTCTTCCTTATTTTAAGTAGTCACCTGTTATTACTGGAGTGTCAGAACTTGGAGCCGTCTGTCCTGACATGTGGCTCCCTAGGATCAAACTCAGGCTGTCAGGCCTGGTGCCAGCTACTGTTAGTTGTAGGGTCATTCTTAAGTGTTTTTTGCCTTGGCCTGTCCAAGCATCTGTATAATGCCTGTTGAGCCCACAAATTACATTCATCTAGACTGTGATATTAGGGATCTAACTTGACCTTAGGCTATGTGGCACCTTTACCTGTGCCTTTTAATTTTCAAAAGTGGTCTCATCTTAAAAGGAGCCAGCTGCAAAGATACTAAGTTAGGTGAGTTTGGAGGGAGACTAGATCAAGATACAATGTATAAAGTTATTAGTAACTGTTACAATTGTATTTTAAATATCATTTGTTTATTTACAGAATAGCCTTAAAGTTTAATAAATGTTCTCTGATCAAAGCAGACAAAACTCAGGCACAGTCCCCTATAACCATATTGGCCATACTGTCAGAATTCAGTGCTCAGATGGCCAGGGACCGCACAGTATTGGTTTCCATTTCTACAGGGTTGCTGGGAGCTATTAGAAGATGATTCTGCAGCCACCTTGATTTTTTTTTTTTTTAAAGTGGGCAACCTGTAGATATGCTCGGTAATTACAAGATCTTATGTGGGGTGTGGGCAGAGAAAGCTGGAGGATGGGACATTACCCTCAGCCTGCCTTGAATTAGGCCAGTGAAACTAATGAGCAGGAGGCTAGAACTACCTGTGACATATGCACTAGCCAGGAGGACACAAGTACATTTAATTGAAAGGTGGAATTTAGGCAACTTCAGCTGAAATTGAAAGGGAGAACATGCTGGTTCTGCCCTTTATATAGGCTACATAGTGTTGGCTAACAGTGTCCTACGAGCAAAATAATGTGGAGTTTTGTTTCATTGTCTTAACACCAGTGTAAACTGGAATCCCTGGGAAACTAAAAACATTTCTTGAAAGTACTAAACCAGGTTGGAGAGCTGGCTCCCCATGGAAGCCCACTTGCTATTTGCTTCCCAGCACCCACATGGAGCCTCAAAATCTTTAGGGATTCTCATCCCAGGAAAGCATGGGATTGACATCTGCACATGTAGACAAACCATCAAAAAAAAATCCAAAGCTAGCTCATGCCTTTATGTAAATTCAATGCTTAGGTTGCAGTTTAACAAGAGAATACAAAGATGGGAAAGGAGATAGGTATGCATTTGTTGGGTTGAGTATGTGCTTGTTGAGTTCAAGTCCATTTAGAGTACACAAAAATCAAGTTGGAGTGGTTGAGGGCATAAAGTAAGCACAGTAATTTAAAATTGCTCGCCATTCCTCGTAGCCCTTCCCTACCTGTTTTTGTTTTCAAGATCCGGATCTCTATGTAGTCCTAGCTGCCCTCAAACTCAGCTTTAGGATTAAAGGCACGTGCTAGAATGCATGGTAGGTACTTCTGCCTTGCTGATAAGACTCAGCTTGTCAGTCTTGAGTGTCTGCCTGCCTGGGCTCACTCATTCCTTTGGAGACATTAGTCCAGCTTTCCATTGGAGGTTTACAGCTCACCTGGGTGAGCTTGAATTTAAGAAACCTGTGTGTTCCCTAGTTTCTCACCCTGAGCCAGCTTCCTAGGCTCTGGACTAACAGCTGCGTGCGTTACATTACCACTTCAGATTCACAGGCTTCATAGGTTCCTGCACCCGTTACACTAGGGATCATAGCCCACAGGTTGAGAACCACTGTTAGATGAACCCAATTATAGCCAATTCTAGCAATAGCTACTGTGGTTAATTTCACAAGCTACTCATGGAGAATCAGAGCAGACAAAATACAAATAACTGGGAAGCTTTAGGCTTAGGGACCATACCCCCCTCAGCCTTCATTTTTCCCCTTACTGAAGAACATCTACATTTTCCTAATTGTGCATTGTATAGGGGTTGATAGTTAAAAGTGCTTCATGGCAGACAGCACCACAAACCAGGGTCTAAAGTAAAAACTAACCCTGGGCTATATATTTAGAATAAGCTGGTTTGAGTCAGATGTGCCTGCGCATGCTTTTAATCCCTTGCAAAGGCAGGCAGATCTGTGAGTTCAACAGCCAGGATGAAAACCAAATGCACACATACAAGAAAGCTAATTTGAAGTTAACAGTTTTGCGGTAGGAACTCACTAGGTTTTAAAATGGAGTCGGATGTGTCTGATCTCTGGCTGGGTATCTATAATTCTCGTTCCCTGAAACCCATACTGCAAATACCATGTTTTTGAAGTTGAGTGTAATACACTTAAATGAAAATTTTTAAGCTTTAAATGTTTTACTTAGTTCTCAGGTCAAAGTCTAAGTTATTTTTGTTGTATGTGTATGTGTGTGTTTCTGCAGGTAAGTACTTCTCGATTGCCGGAGGGCACTACATCTGGAACAGAACAGTTCTAAGCAGCCATGTGGATGCTGTAACCAAATCCTCTTTGAGAGCACCAAACATTTAACCATCAACCTACTTCCAGGCCCCATTTCATTTTTGGTTTTGACTGCTTTTGAGACAGAATCTCATGTCACCCTTGTGGGCCTAGAATTGGAGTTGAGTCTGACCTTGAACATCTAATCCTCCTACTGGGTGCTTGAGGTCAAATCCGGGGCTTCCTACCCGCTCTGTCAGCCGAACGTCCAGACTAGCTCTCAGAGCATGCTTTTACAATCATCCCTAAAGTAATACTGCCCAAAGAATTAATAACACTGTGGTATGCATATGCAACCGATGACTATTACTTGAAATCTTGCTCTTCCTTTGGACACTTGGAACTGTCTTCTCTCGGCTATTGTAAATGTTAATCTGTGCATTGATGTGCAAGTATTTGCATCTTTCAGTATTTATTAAGAAGCAACTTGCCTTACACAGTATTTCTACCTTTAATCTCTGAGTAGCCACTGTAGCCATCCCACCGTCTCACTAGGAGAGAAACCTCCTCACTTAAGGTTTATGGTATTAAGTAGAAGGTCCTTTAAGATAATTTGGGATTACTTGCTACATGAAGGAATTTGAAGGGATCGCATTACCTTTGGGGGAAGGGGATTAAGGACTTTGGTAAGTGTTTACAAGAAAAGATACTTCAAACTATAAATGTCGCCTTATCCCACTTCAGCAGAAAGAGGAGCTAGAAAATGACTGGAAATATCATGAGTTGGTTTTCCCCTATCCAGCGTACCAAGCCCTGCCTCAGGCACTAAACAATGCTCCAATAGGAACAAAGAAGCTCCTTTTTCCTTGGGTAGGCAGTGGTGCCTTAGGTTCCATGGGGGGCGGGGGGGGGGGCTACTTGAGTGACTCAGAGATGAAACACCTCCAGACCAACAAAAGCAGCAAGGGTTCGCAGGATGGCACTGGTAGACACATCTGTCAATCACCGGCTGGGAGATTCTGGTGCACTGATTGGTTAGACCCCTGTTCCAACTCCAGCCCCTATGTCTGAATCCTGCCCAGCCATAGTTCCGGCCCTCCGCTGTGACTGGGCCTGAGCTTACTGTTGGAATCAGGATACGCTGTGGTTCCTTAGGCGCATTTCAAGCAAATCTGACGTCCTGTCCCCTCCTCCCATTCTATCTTCTACCTTGTTTCCTTCTTTCACTCAGGGTGGGGCATTTACCTGTCCTTGGGGAAGGTCGCCTAGACTTTGTCAACTCATTTCTCTTGAAGCCTTACCTCTCTATACGTACATCTTGCTCTGTATAGTTGTACAAGGGAAATTGATCCCATGAGCGGGGGGGGGGGGGGTTATGGGCAATTACAACTAAATATTAAATCATAAAACAGCACCCAACTGAGTTATTTACATTTTTCAAGAAAGAACTCCGAGAACAGTAAGACAAGTCTCATCATGCGGGCTGTCTCTCCACCCACAGTAATCTTCCTTCCTGGTCATTCTTGCTTTACATCCAGCCTTGCTTACTCCTGCAAACCGCCTGGCGCAGCTTCTGCCCTAATCTCATTAATGCAAATCTGATCAGGTCTCAAATCTGTCTTGAGCCTCTCAAATGTCAAGTCCTGCGATTCCTTGTTATAGGCTCCCCCAGACACTTTTTTCCCTACTGTAACAGATGACAGGTAAACAGACCGAAAATTAATGAAGTCAATGTGTTAAAATTTCACAAACAAATCACACTCAGGATTGAAAGTAACAAGCATTCTGAAACATTTCACCTCAGATACTTAACCACTGTCCTTCACCCTGGGGACCACACCCTGATTGGTGCTGGTAGCTTTGTGTTTATGTGGGGACAAGGCATGTCAGCTTGCATTTTTGGTTCTGGCTTTTTTTTTTTTTTTTCCCTTAGGAGCTGAGGACCGAACCCAGGGCCTCCAGCTTGCTAGGCAAGCGCTCTACCACTGAGCTAAGTCCCCAACCCCTAGTTCTGGCTTCTCTAACTCACAATTCCAGGTTCACCCATGTTTCTCACAGTTTGACTATGAGGCTGTTGCATTCCATTGTGTGAATACAATGTATCCAGGTAACGTTGACAGTAATTGGAGTTGTTTCCATTTTAAAGCTCTTAGAACAGCTCTTCTGTGGCTGTGGTGATGACATCGTTAGAAGCATGAGACGTAGACGTAGTGAGCGAATCTCTTGGTCCAGTGCCAACAGACTGTCGTCTTGAATCAAGGTTACAGCCATGTTCACATTTACTGGATATATTTAATGTTTTCCATAGTGTTTGTGTTTTTAGACTCCTTATGGACATGGGAGTTGAAATTCAAAGCTCACACCAACACCTTTTTTTTTTTTTTTGGGTGGGTGATAATTGAGGTGCCTATGTTTTAAATTTGCATCTCTATAGTAATTAAGTTGAGTGCTTGTTTTGTTCGATTGTTTAGTTTGAGACTGTCAGATATAGTCCAGGCTGGTCTGGAATGCATCTTGTATCTGAGGATTTAAAAACAAACAGACAAACCATTTACTTACAGGGGAGGGAAGGTTGTGGCGTGGTGCATAAGTAGAGGTCAGAGGGCAACCCCAATGAGTCAACTCTATCCTGTGGGTTCTGGGGATGGATTCGGGTCATCAGGCTTGGCGGCAAGGGTGTTTTCTGCTGAGCCATCCACAAGCTGGGATGATTGGATCTGTTGATGCTTCTCTACACAGATATGCACCACCATCCTAGGCTGTGGAGCCCCTTTTTATCTGTTCACTAGCTACTCAGAAATAACTCAGAAACATTTGCTAAAGTTCTTTTTTCGCACCACCCCCTTCACTCCCATTTTTCCCCCGAATGTTTTGTATCTTCCTGGCATTTGACTACAGAGCATCTTTATTCAACACATTTTAAATAATTTTGTAAGATTAAATCCCTTAGTACTTTACACAGCTGGTTATGATCTATCCCTCCCGCTATCCATCTTAACACTTGAATTTCAGAGTAAGTTGCTGGTCCAAGTGTATGCTAAGTCTTGTAAATACTTGTTCCTGTGTGTATATCTTTTTATACTAGAATGCAGTATAAGGTCTCCTTTGATGTAAAATGCACAGAACATTCACAAATTGTTAGCATGACAAATTTTGCAAATGCATTCACTTGTGAAGCCAAACTTTCTTATCAAATGTATAGCACCCTGCTGCCCTACGGATTTCCTCTTAGCCCCTCCCAATGCCACCTGCCCAGAATGAGTCTTGTGCTGATTATCGGCCCCACTGTGGGCTAATTATGCCATTCCAGAATTTGCTATAAGTAGAAATGCACAATATGTTTGTTGTATGGCTTAATAAAAAGGATGTATTTATTTTATATATATGAGTACACTGTAGCTGTCTTCAGACACACCAGAAGAGGGCATCAGATCCCAATACAGATGGTTGTGAGCCTCCATGTGGTTGCTGGGATTTGAAGTCAGGACCTCTGAAGAGCAGTCAGTGCTCTTAATCACTGAGCCATCTCTCCAGACCCTTTTTTATATTTCTTATTTATCCATAAGTATAAGTCTATTGATTGAGTCATGGGTACCCTAAATTCTTATATATTCAACCTTTGCAACATTGATGGCTTTGGAAGTAATTTTATACTTTTCAGACTATCAACGTGGTCAATGATAGTCTGAAAACATATTCATCACTCCCAAGTTTCTTCCCTGCCGCCCTCTTTATTATCAACATGATAATGATTCAGGTCTTGTCCTTCCCCAACACATTAAGTATGTAGGACTGCAAAGCTTTTCTCTCTTCAAGGCAGGGCCTCTCCTTGTATTAGGCTTCAGGTGAGCCTGCCTTGGCTTCCAGAGAGCTAGGGTGGCAGATGTGAACCGCCCTGCCTGGCTCTGAAATGCTTTTCTAATGTAGATGCTTCCAATTAGGTGGTGTGAGCTTGAAACCTCAGTGCTGGGTAGCTGATGGAGGAGGATCTCAAATCTGCTGCCAGAGCAAGATAGATAGTGAGAGCTTCAAACCAAGTCATAAAGAGCCCATGAGAAGGCTCAGCAGGTAAGGCGCAAATAACATTTAAAACAGAAGTGCTGAAACAGGTGTAGTGGCTCACACCTTTAATTCCAGCACTTGGGAGGCAGCAGCATGCAGCTCTCTCTGAGTTCGAGGCCAGCCTGGTCTATAGAATGAGCCCTAGGACATCCAGAGAGACATAGTGAGTCCCTGTCTCAAACAACAAAAAAAGTAAAACAAAACAAAAAAAAAAAAAACATAAAAAAAAACAGTGTTATATCTTGGGTTTTGTTATTCTGAATATTTCTCTGTATGTACTGAAAATATCTCTTCCTATTCCAAGTTCTTTTCAACTCTTTGAATGATGTCCTTTGAAGAAAAATATTCCTGACATTAAAACAATCTAGCTTTATTATATGGCTAGCCTTTTGCTTCGTGTGAGGATTTTATGATTTCTGCAAGCTTTAGTTTGCTCCATTATCCACTGAGAGTTGAAGGTTGGCATGCTGGCTGTCCTGGCTAGTTTCATCTCAGTGTGACACAAATTAGTCAACTGAGAGGAGAAAACCCCTCCATAAGATCCAGCTGTAGCAAGTCTATGGGACTTTTCTTAATTAGTGACTGATGGGGGAGGGCCCAGCCTGTTGTAATTGGGAACAACTCTGGGCTAGCAGTTCTGGGTTCTATAAGAAAGCAGGACTGAACAAGCCATGAGGAGCAAACCAGGAAGCAGGACCCCTTCTGCACCAGCTCCTGCCTCCAGGTTCCCACCCAGTTTGAGTTTCTGTCTGGCTTCCCTCAGTGGACTATGACTAGTGATATGTAAAGCAAATTCTTTCTTCTTCAAGTTGCTTTTGCTCACGGTGTTTCATCACAGTTAGAGAAACCAAAGTGGGATACAGAAGCAAGCTCACATACCATTTCTCTGTGTACATAAAAACTGTTAAAGCATGTTTAATGCAAAAGATCACCTTACTAAGAATTGTCACAAGGAAAATGGTCATATATGAATGGAGTTCATTTCCCAACAGTCTGTGTATCTTTGTACCAATAAATACCAAAGCTCCACTACTATGGCTTTTAGGACAAGCCTTGATGGTGCATCTTGGGATTTGATTACAGATTGAATGAAATGACTGTGCAGTTTTGGCTGCACAGAAGGCAGCATTAAGTGTTCTCTGACAGCTTCTGAGAGTAGCCATGCTCTGGAAGACAGTCTAGAGGTTCTTTGTTTCATAGCTGCATGCTCCTGAGTTTAGTGGTGAGGTGCTCTTCAAAATATCTATACAGGGACTGGAGAGACGGCTCAGCAGTTAAGGGCACCTGGTGCTCTTTCAGAGGACCTGGGTTTGGTTCACAGAACCAAGGGATCCAACACCCTCTTCTGATTTCCAGGGTACCACATACGTGTAGTTCACATATATACATGTAGGCAAAACAGTCATGTCATGAAAGAAATAAATCTTAAAATTCAGAATATATGTTAAAGTTGTTCTTACAAGAAACTCAGAGCGCAGTTTTCTTGGCAAACAGAAGACTCTAGAATCACACTGGTTGAAGGCATGCCATACCAACGGAACTTTTGCCACACACAGTGGTAATTGTCAAGGTTGCTCTAGCTTGTATGTGTGCTTGTGTGCCTTGAAGCAGTGTGTGTGCATTATTGCTCCACAGTTATCCACAGATATGTAAGACTCCAAGTTCTTTTGCACTTGAACTTTAAGAAATGAACATCCCAGCTGGGTGGTGGTACACAGCTTTAATCTAGCACTCAGGCAAAGGCTGGTGGGTCTCTGAGATTAAGGCCATCTGGTCTACAGAGTGAGTTTCCTGGGCAGCCAAGGCTACACAGAGAAACCGCAGTCTCCAAAAACAAAACAAAAGACAACCCAAATAAACAAAAACAAACCAAAACAAAACACCAAACCAAACAAACACAAACCAGATTCCCATTGACAAATAGTTGCTACTAGCCTTGGGCTAACTATTCAGTTAGTTCAGTAGGAGACTAACCATTGATATGTAAATAGACCCATGCTCTAATCCTGAAACCTTATTTGGCAAAGGGACTTTGCAGATGCTGGTCAGCTCTGGAGTGTGAGATGGGACAATTGCCTTCGATTACCTATAAGGAGGTGTAAAAGGAGCTTTTATTCTGCAGATATAATTGTTGTCTTAGAGGCTTAACCTCTTTCTCTTTCTGAACTCTGGCTGGCTGGTTTAACTCAGTTGTTCTAGTTCAAATCCCTCTCCAAGCTGCTTGATTCAAATTGGCTTCTGGCTGAGTTGCCCTGGAAAAGATGCCTCTGAATTCCACAAACTGAACTACACTGAGCTCAACTGCACTCAACTAAACTCCACTGCGTTGCTTGAACTCTACTAATCTGTGCTTACCAAACTGCCCTCCATCCTGACTCACTCTGTGTGCTCTTAAGTAGCCTCTCTTCCTGTTTGTTCTAGTCAACATTGGCCATCTGCTATCTCTGGTTTATTCTGTCAAATCTTTCTCTGATTCATCACTTGGGCAGCCCCTCAATCCATGTCACTTTCCAACATGGCCGCTTCCTTCTCCAAACTAACTTTACCTCGGTTGCTTTTGATTAAAGGTGTGTACTCAGGGTGTATCTGTATTCCAGCCAGAGGGATTAAAGGTGTGTTAGTCTAGTCAGACCACACAGACCTAGAAGGTTTTTGGATATGATCCCTTGCCAGAACAGCCATGTTGTTTGATTTGACCACAGGACAGAGGGTAGCACAATGCAATGACTAAGGTAAGGGGGGGCGGGTTATGCTGGTGGCTTTGAAACTGGAAGAAGGATTCCCTAACTAAGTAACACAATGACCACAGCTCTTAAAGCTGGGGCAGGTAAAGAAACATTGTCCCCTAGAACTTCCAGAGAGTATGTCCTAGCAGATACCTTGATGTTGGCTCATTTAAACCAATTTTGGACTCCTGGTCTCCAGGCTGTAAAATCATGCAATGTACTGCTTTAAGGAACAGGCACATTACAGCAGTTATGAGGATTAATACTATCTGTGGCAGCATATGGCATTAATATGTCTATGTCTATCTATAGCATTACACACCTCGGAGCAGTGTGGTTCTACAGTCTTCTGACTTCCAAGGAAGCATGTGCAGCAAATCTCATGAACTCCGGGTCTTTACATGCAGACACACCTACCTGTCTTCAATGTCAACTTATCATAGAGTGCTTTGTGAAGGACAATCGTGCCTGCCAATAGCGTCCACCCTAGCAGAACCCCAGAACTACCGTCTGTGAAGGCTTCCCTGAAAATGCCACCCATTGCTTTTCATTAGTCAAGACCACATGTAAATGGCCTCATTTCCACGGCCCCCCACATTACCCCCCCCCCCATCTGATACCAAAGAGAGATGCTTCAGTTCAGTTCGACTTTCTTTTTGGAATACCAGAAACATCAAGTCAGATGCAATTCACATTTATCCTGATAACTTTGTGTCATGTAAGAGTTGGTGACTCAGTGGTGGCACATGTCTTTAAGCCCAGCACCCAGGAGGCAGAGGCAGGCTGATCTCTGAGTTCCAGGCCAGCCTGGTTTACAGAGCAAGTTCCGGGAAAGCCAGGGCTATGCAGGGAAATGTTGTCTTGGAGGAGGAGGAGGAAGAAATAGTGACTCAGAGATAAACACAAGCCCCTCTGTCATTCTTCCTCCTAAGCACCCCTAAGTGTAGAATCCAAACAGCCACTGCTGCTGCTGCCCTTTAAATCTCCCCAGACGTTCAGAAAAGGAAAGAAACAGAGGTGAGATGACTCAGCTTTGTTTAATCCACGTGCTTCTGGGCAGGCCTGCATCAAAGGTGTCGGGTGATTGAGACACCTTTAATCTTGCCTTCAAAAGACTCTCTGCACAATGGTCTTTACAGCAGAGATCTGCAGGTTTCAGCTCCAGGCCCCACATGTCCACACCTGCATGAGGATATAAGAGCAGCTAGCAGTTGTTAGCAAGGTGTAAAGACTGCCCCCTTTGACGGTGGTGTGAGAAAGGATGAATGCTGAAGATCTGAGGCCACCCTGGGCTTCTGTAGATTGTCCTGAAGCTGTTTGTATTTTAATGTTAATTCCCCTTCCCCAAGAAGGGCTGCCTAGTCATGTGACTCCAACTGAACCTTCCCATTTTAATTAGTAAAATAAAGGAAAGCCAGTGACTGGGGTGAGGTGGGGGGGAAGGAGTAGAGAAGGCAGAGAGGTCTGAGGAGGTCAGAGGAGGGGCAAGTTCCTTGCAACATGGAGCTTCCCAAGGACCAGCTGGACCCAGGTGGGATTTATTGGTGTTAAAAAGCTATGAACATTAAGGATTTTATAGGTCTAGTATCTCATATAGAAGGGCAGTTTGTATCTTTGTCTATTTGATGCACTCTTGGGTAGAGGATTTGTGGATTGAGAGTTGAATATATAAACCTGTATGAAGAGCTATCGGGCTGCAAAGTTGTGTTTGTGGGATTTGGGGGTAGAGAAACACCCCAAGACAGAGGCAGAGAGTAGGCGATAGAAAATCGCCAGGGAAGGGAGTTGTGTGGACAAGTTGGGCCATGGTGATGGCTCAGACCCAGCACCAGAGGAGAGCGTGGCTCCAAACTAAAGTCTGGCCTGAGGAGTGAGACCTCAGGGCCGATAGAGAGATAAATCATTTATATTTTTTAATATTTACTGCAACAAAGGCCAGCTTAGGATACACAGTGAGATTCTGTCTCTAAAAGACCCGAATGAACAAATCGACAAACAAACAAATTAATTTTGAAAATGCAAATATGGGCTGGAGAAATGGCTTAGGAGCACGGTTTGTTCTTCCATAAGACCTGGGGTTGGCCTAGTACCCATATCAGACACCTTACAACCACATCTATGTATAGTTTCGGAGGATCTGATGGCCTTTTCTAGTCTTCACTGGTACCATCTTCATGTGCAGAAGCACATGTGTGCGCACACACAAAGACACAGAGACACACACATACACACACCTACAAATACACTAAAACTTTTAAAAATGTAAATACATGTTGTGGCGCTTTGGATAGGAATGACCCTATAGGCTCACATATTTGGGTGCTTGGGCATTAGGGAGTAGCCCACTTGACAGGGATTAAGAGGTAAGGCCTTTATGGAGGAAACAGGTCATTGGGGGTAGCTTTGGGTTCCTGCAGACCCAGGTGTAGAACTCTCAACTTCTCTGGCTGCATGTCTGTCTGTGGGCTTGCTGTCTTGCTGCCCACAAGAGAGTTATAAGAATTGCTGTGGTCATGGTGTCTCTTCACAGCAAAAGAACCCTGACTAAAATATGATAATATTCTAAGGAGTACAATCAGCAGTGAACAAATGATTAATCTTTACTAAAATAAAACATCCCATACTATTCTCCTGACACTCTGAATCTGGCTGGGAGAGGAAATTATACCCAAAGGCTGTGTGTGTGTGTGTGTGTGTGTGTGTGTGTGTGTGTGTGTGTGTGTGGTGTCTGTGTGTTGAGGGGACTATGGCATGGCATGTGGTGTGTGTGTGTGTGTGTGGTGTCTGTATGTTGAGGGGAGGTATGGCATGTGGTGTGTGTGTGTGTGGTAAAATGTATGTGCTACTGGCACTTTGGAGGTGGCTGAGGAAGGAACAGAAGTTCATGAACATTGTTGGCTATAAAGGGAGTTTGAGGCTCACCTGGGTCTCATGAAATGCTGACTCAAGGAAATAAGTGTTATCTAATGTAGAACATATCTTTATTTAAAAACCACTTATAGGCATACAATTCTGTGGCATTAAGTACTCACACAATGTCATGCAGCTGCTACTCATTTTCAGAGGGTTTTCAACCTTCCAGATTGAAAACTCTGCACCCATTAAACAAATCTCCCCGGATCCCCTTAACCTAACTAGTCTACTTCCTGCCCTCAAGAGTTTGACCATGCTCACTGCTACAAGTGGGAATATACATTTTGTTCTTTACCAAATTTTACTCAGCAAGGCTTACCCATGTTGTGACATGTGTCAGAATTCCCTTCCTTGTTACGGCTAGATAATATCCCACTGTATTGCACACACCACCTTTTGTCTACCCATTTGCTTATTGATTGGTATTGGGGGTTCCTCCTTTGGGCTAGTGAACACTGCTGCATGTTTATAATGCACTTGCATAATACACATAACACATACTTGTTTATTGTGTTATGTGTATGTATTCTATCTTGTAGGTTACACAAACCAGTAATCTGGAACTTATATAATGCAGGTAATAGGTTGGTTTTTGTGTTTCTGTTTCTGTCCTTGTTTTTCACTGAGACAAGGTCTTACAAAGTTACTCTGGCAGTCCTGGAACTCACTCTGTAGACTAGGCTGGCCTTGAATTTACAGAGATATGCCTGCCTCTGCCTTCAAAGTACTGAGATTAAAAAGGTGTGCACCACCATACACAGAAGGAACTAGCTTTCAGTTACCGGTTATAAAGCCTGGCCATACCTTTGAATTCCCTGGGTCTTGGATTTCTCACCCTTCTATGCCAGGATCCAGACCAACTGTGCCAGAGTCCTTGGAAGTGGAGCCCCGGTACTAGTATCAATCCTACCAAGTGATTCAAATGTGCAGCCAAGTTAGGGCAGGACTGCCCTAAAAAATTAATTAGTGAACACTTGTTATGGTTGAGATATAAAATGTCCCACACGGGCTCATTTGCTGAACACTTGGTCCCCAGCCATTGGCAGTTTTTTAGAGAGTCAGTACTGAATCTGTTAGGTGGTGGGAGGCCTGGTGAAACAGGTCACTGGGGTGAACCTCTGGGGAAAACTTGTCCCTTTCTCTCCCTTGTTCCTTTCCCTCCCTTCCTTCCCTCCTTCTCTGCTTCCTGTCCGTCAGGAGGTAAAGACGCTCCTTTGTCATGAGTCCCAGCTTTCAGAATGTTCTGTCCAAACACATGGAACTAAGCAAGCACAGACTGAACCCTCTGAATCTGTGAGTGAAACAGGTTTTCCTTCCTTCCCGTTGTCCACTTGGGCATTTTGGTCACTGAAATGCAGACGTAGCATAGTACTGCTTCACCTACTGCTCCCGATCATTCTCTTTCCCACTGGCCTGCCCTCAGGGACCTAGCACCTGCTTATGTCATCACATGCTACTCGCTGCCAGGTCTGCAGCTGTGTGCTGCAGAGAAAAAGGACCAGCAGCCACCCCAGTGCAAACTCTCCCCACCTCTTCCCTGCACACACCCCCTTTTTCTCACCTCCTGGCTCTGCTCCTATCTGTCTGCCTGTCTACACGTCCACTTGTCTGCCTCCATCTCTTTCCCAGACCTCACCCCAATCCTTTCTCTTCTCCAATAAACTTCTTTTACACCAGGTCTGTTGCATGTGTAATTGCTCAGAGGCACACCCTGGCATAGACCTGCCAAAGGTACCCCCTCTCCACATTATATTTCACAATGCCTACACATTCCATGGCATACCACGGACTTCCAAACCTTCCAATCTAGTTTAGTTGAATTGACTTCACTTTCTTACCTCCAAGACCCTCCAGTTAAAGTACTGAACACCTGTTATTTAAGATCAAAGTAGTTGATATAGTGGCATATGTCTGCAATTCCAGCACTGGGGAGGCTGAGGCAGGAAGATCTCAAGTCCCAAAGCAGCCTGGGATACACAGTAAGGCATTATCTGCTCTGGCAAAACCCACCATCAACTCCAAAGAAGAACCATGTGGCAAAGTTCTGAGTAGCCTGGTGCTCATGGTGAGGGAAACAGGCTCTGTCAGAGGGTTGATGGTTCCTGTATGCTGAGATATGTACAACAGACCAGGAGTGGGGCTCCAGACATGTTTATTCTAGCATGATTAGTATTTACTGCCTGAGAATATATAATGTATTCAGAACAGTTCCTGCCACTCAGCAAGTACAATTTCAGTTCTGGCTTTTAGATGCATAACTGGGATCCTTTGAGAAGGGAACTGATTCCATGGGGCATTGTTTGCTGGCCTTTGGCTAAGATCTAATGTGAATGTTTGAAGAGCATGCTCTTCAGTGCAGTGAGACTGTCTTAGTTAAGGTTTCTGTTGCTCGAGAAGAAATGATATGACCAAGGCAACTCTTATAAAGGACAACATTTAGTTGGGGATGGCTTACAGTTTCAGAGGTTCAGTCCATTATCATCATGATGGGTAGCTTATCAGCGTGCAAGCAGACATGGTGCTGGAGAAGGAGCTGAGAGTTCTATATTGAGATCAGCAAGCAGCAGGAAGTGAGCTGGCTTGAGCTTCCAAGACCTCAAAAACCTCCCTCATAAATGGCCCACCTCCTCCAACAAGGCCACACCTCTCACAGTGCCAAACCATATGGGCCAAGCATTCAAACTCGTGGGTCTATGGGGGCCAACCCTATTCAAACCACCAGAGACTTGAAGGCACAAAGGATGAAGTAAAAGAGAGCCATTGAATCGCTAGACGTTCTGAAGCCCAAGACTGAATGTTTTATATGCCTGTTGTATGTGAATGCATATAAAATTGGTGTGTCCGTACAATGCTAAATACAAACGTAGAGGAGGTGTCTATTAAAATGTCAAAAGAGGGAGAGATGTGTAGCTTGGTTAAAGGCTTACCTAGTACATATAGGGCCTGGGTCTGAACCGCAGCACTGTGGAGAAAAAAAAATCCCTATGTAAAAATAAGTGAATTTGAATATAATGGAATAAACACAAAAGAAAGACTATTACTAGTTTTTAGAGTCAATTATGTAAGCAATTAGAGAAAAGATTTTACTACAGTGGATTATAACATAGAAACACACACTGCTATATTGTTCTAAGCTTTAAGAGAGTAAACCAAAGTGTAAAGGGATGAAACAGTATTAGGGAATGGTTGTTTTCAGGTTTGTTTGTTTACAGTCAGGCTCCTGACTGGCCTGGAGCCCACAGAGATCCACCTGTCTCCTGGCCAGATTAATGTGTCGCATGCTCAGCAGAAACAATTTTATAGCACGGATGGAAGAGAGAAATTTTGTATCCACTTTAAGGAATTCAGTGGAAAGACACTAGAGGATCAGAGTAGGTACCTGATAATTTTAATAGTCTCTAAATGGAAACAAAGTAACCAACAAGAACATCTGAGGGGGCTGCAAGGTAGCTCAGCTGGTAAAAGCGTTTGCCTTCCAGCCTGCAGACCTGAGTCTGACCCCCTAGCACTCACGTGGTGAAAGGGGAAAGTTGATCCCCCATTCATCCTCTGATCTCTGCCCATGTCTGCACCTGCATGAACACACAAACAAATAATCACAACAATTCTTAAAGTGGACATGCTATTTGAAAGATCTAGATAAGGTCTCAGAGATGACATAGTAGGTTCAGAGCTCTTGCCGCAAACATGAGGACCTGAGTTCTAATAACCAGCATGCAACACCAGGAATAGCTCTTTGCACCCGTAATCCCAGGGCTAGAAACAGAATGGGGGCAAAATGACTGCTGGGGTTTGCTGGTGGCCAGCCTCTCCAAAATGTAAAACAAAATGCTGAGTGCCGGATTTAGTGAGAGACCTTGTTTCAAGGGATTAAAAGCAGGGCGTCTGAAAACCCTTACGTTCTTACCCACTCACCACACACCACTTATCATACCTCACACATACACACCCCACATATCACACATCACACACCATACCTCATATACCATACACCACATATCGCACACACACACCACACAGACATACACATAGCACACACACACATCACACACCATGCACCATGCATACACTACACACACACAGGCAAGCATACTCACATACACCAAAACAAAACCAAAAATAACCTCTCCCACCAAAACCAAAACCAACAACTCCCGTCACCCAATATCCTGGTGGAGTCTCCAAACTTCCTAACTGACCCTCTCTCTGACCAGGCCCTCTGCTTGCTCTCCTGCCTTCCAGGAAGCTGGTCCTGGAGCCTGGTAAGGCGTGGTCCTTGTAGAGGTCTTAATAGGACGTCATGTCATACTCCCAATCACTTTCCCATCCTGCTTACATAGCATCCAAGTCCCTAGGCCGGTCTACTCGGCCCACGGGACTCCTCACTTCCCCAGAACCAGCATTAGTCTTCGGCCCAAGTGGTCCCTCTGCCCCACAATATTCATCCTCAACCCACTTCACAAGACTGGATCCTTTATATCCGTTAAATCTCAGCTTAGACGGCAGCAGGAAAGTGGATTAATAAAGCTGTCACTGGATTTTCTGCCCTGCTGTCTGCAGCACAGCTTGCTAGTGACCCCAGTCACGTGATCTGCTGGTTTTCACTCCAGCACATTGCAAGGTGCTGCTTTGAAAATTATCCCTTCTTGACAGACTGACTATAAGACGGTGATTTGCCTGCTGTCTTCGTCTAGCACCTAGAATATGTGTAGCATATGCTACGGATTCTGTGAGTGCCTTTGTTCTAGTCGGGCCTTCAGAGAATCGGCTGAGGTCTCTCCACAGTAGAGAGAAACCTGTAAGTCTTGGTTACAGAGTTAAATGACAGTCTCAGCTAAGAACTGATCTCACAGGAACACCCAGAACACTTGAACCATTTCCTGGGTACCCCCAAACCCAGTCAGGTAGATATAAAATACTCTTAATGTGGCTCAGGAGAGCATATAGAGTGGCCAACTGTGCAGAATGTGGCTACAGATTCCATTAAGAACTTTATGGGGGCGGTGCAGTTAAGAGCCCTGACTGCTCCTCCAGAGGTCCTGAGTTCAATTCCCAGCAACCACATGGTGGCTCACAACCACCTGTAATGAAATACAATGCCCTCTTCTGGTGTGTCTGAAGACACCTACAGTGTATTCATATAAATAAACAAATCTTTAAAAAGAAGAGGAAGAGGAGGAGGAGAAGGAGGAAGAAGAACTCAAGTTCACTTCCGGGCTCCTACGGCAGGTGGCTGATAACTGTCTTTAACACCAGTCCAGGAGATCTGAAGCCCTCTCTGGCCTCTGTGGGAACCCACATATATGTGGCGCACAGATAAACGAGACCAAGTCTGAAAAGAAAAATCTTAGATCATTTAGCAAGAGGGAGGCCACGTGAGTTCAGAGAGCAGAAGCTTTGGGGAAGACATTGAGGGTAACAAGGTGACAAGGATGCTGAATTTCTCAAGGGCCCTCTGTGGAAAGAGGGAGACAGTGAGGAGCCTGAATGGGGTAGGCTGAAGAGAAGAGATAAGCTAATTGCTTTTATTTCTTAATGAAATGGGATGCAAGCTTATCCTATAGGGGAGGTGGGCTAAGAACCTTCTGAGAATAAAACCACAAAGCTAACACTGGTTCTGGAGTTTGTTTGCTTTTGAGATCTTGAGACAGGGTTTCATGGAGCCCAGGGTGGCCTCCAATTTGCTTCATTACTAAAGATGACCTTGTACCTCTGGTCTTTTTGCCTCTACCTTGGAAATTCTGAGTTTATAGGCATATATGCCACCACCCGTGACTTTGCCCATATTGTCAGAGAGCACAAACTAGAACTGTGAAACAGGTGAAGACAATCCATCTTGGAGTTAGCATTCTGAACTTGAAAGATGAATGGTTCACATTTAGGCATGAAATTTTAGCCATACTCAAGTACAGGTCAGGGATAGTTACTGAAGGCCAATCAGAACTGCCCTTATCAGTAAGTACAGAGGGGTAAAGAAGGAAGGAGATGAGAAATAACTATCAATACCGATTTTTGTTAAAATATAAGTTCAGATTCTTTATTCAAAGAATTTCCTTGTAGAAATTCTTCACTGAGAAGACAAATGGGGAAGACATTTTCCTATTATTAGAAAGGCATGAGAAGGTGGAATTTTTTTTTAAGATCCACTCTCAGTAAAATTACTCAGCCAAAGAGAATGGGGTTTTAAATATTCTATTATACATGTAACAAGTAATGTGATCTCGCTTGTGGATTTACTATGACTACAATACAGGAAAAAAGTTAAGACAATTATATTTTAATATATACACATTTTGGTTGAATTAGAAGCTTTAAATGTCACTTTAAAAACCATTTTCTTGTGAATTATGGTTTCACAGAAACCTGCAAAAACAATACAGGGGTTTCATGCAAGCCTCATCCAGATCTCCCACATTGCATGTCACCAGAGCAGAACATGACGCCAATGTCCCATGGTTCCAAGCCACTGTGCCTCCAATCAGTGAAACTGATACAAAATTGGGTCCCCACAAAGATCTCAAAAGTCAGAACAACCCACAGCGTTTGGTTGGGAAGAAACAAAGTATCAGGGTCAGTTCCCCTAGACAATTACATTCCTATGCATTTCTCCAATTGTAGGGATGTTTACAATGTTTTTGTGGAACCACCTACTTCCCTCACCTTTTATTTTGCAGACCTCAAGGTCTTGCTAGTAAATCTAGAGTTACAGAGCTATTGCCAGGAAATTGCTTTCCTTGGCTTCTTGTTAAAATTACTACATTCAATCTTATTATAATGCGCTCAAGTAATATTTTATAAAGTTACAAGGAAGTAGCCAGAAAAGTCAAACTTGTCTATTCTCCAGTAGCTGGTCTATCTATGTAACATTGAAGTTGAGCGAGGAGGGGGCTGGAGAAACAGGTCAGAGATTAAAAGCACTGGCTGCACTTCCAGAGGACCCAGGTTTAATCCCCGCTCTCACAGGGCAGCCGTGACCCCAGGCTCAGTGGATTCAGCCCCCTCTTCTGGCTGCCCTGGGCACCAGACACATGCATTGCACCCACAGGCATAAAAGTACATTTCAAAAAATTCAAGAGAGAAAACTATCTCAATGTGAATTAACTGGGTTTTGTGTGTGTGTGTGTGTGTGTGTGTGTGTGTGTGTGTGTTTGCTTGCTTGCTTCTACTTTGGACCTAGCCCGTCTAACTTCCAATAATAATGAATCCATTTTTTTTTAAAAGCAACTATGTATGCACATATGCAAATCTGAGAGCAGTCTCCTGGTCTTAGGGATAGAATCCAGGCATGTGAGCTTTTTGCCAAGCCTTTTCTTATTTTCTGGGAGACAAACGTCTCACTAAGTTGTGCAGGCAGCCCTTGAGCTAACTCCTTATAGGCTGGCTTTGAACTTGGCATCCTTGTGCCTTGGCCCCACAGTTCCAGACCTTGATCTAACTTTTGTGTCTATGGTTTGAGACCCAGTCTCACTCTGGAGGCCAGACTGGCCTTGAATCCATAGCGGTCTTCTCTCACTTTTCTTCACTTTTGAAAACAATGCTTAGACTAGGCACCGTAAAGCTGAAGAGAAAGGCAAACTCTGTATCAGAGGTAGGAAATGTATATCTCGAGAGACACAGCATTGCAGTCAGAACCTTGTAGAATTCTAAGCACAGCTGAATTGAGGAAAATAAATTTCAGGTGATAGGAAACAGGACTGTCTGTCACAGAAATGAATAAGGGTCGAGAAGGGAGGTCACTGTGCTGACCCACAGGGTCGGAGGTTGCAGTACGAACGTCCTAACTTAAAGTGTTCTAGAGATGCAGCATCTGTATATGTAGGGATTAATTTATGTACATCTGTGCCCTAGCTATGTTCCCGAGGGAAGCGATGGACACCCAGTGCCTTCTCATGCCCAGATCTTGGTTTTAAAGATTTATTTATTTATTTATTTATTTATTTATTTATTTATTTATTTATCATATGTATATGAGCACTTTATCTACATGTATACCAGCATGCCAGAAGACAGACAGCATCAGATCACATTATCGATGACTGGGGACCATGTGGTTCCTGAGAATTGAACTCAGGAGCTCTGGAAGAATAGTCAGTGATCGTAACTGATGAGCCATCTGTCTAACCCCCAGATCTTGGTTTTAAGACCTTTTTTGGGGAGGGCCAAGGTGCATGGTTTTCTAGGTGGGGTGGTTAATGTGCAAATAAAATACAAGATGAGCCTGGAAGTGCTAGAAAATTTGTGCTGAGTCCTCAAAACAAATTCAAGAAGGTCAATAGCATGCTATAAGCACCCAGGAATCACCTTTAAAGAATTCTGAAAGGCCAAAGTTGGAAGAAGTTAGACTTAGACAAATGGATCAAAGGATATAATTACATGACAAAGAATACACACACACACACACACACACACACACACACACACACACACACAGATGGAAATAGAAAGACCTGGGAGCTGGCTAATAAACTTTTGTCAAACTCAGTGTACCTTGAGTTTCCTCTGAAGCATATGTATTAAAAAGATCCAACTCCCCTATTATGAAAGCCAAGTGTTGAGGCTGGAGTGACAGCTTAGTAGTCAAGAGTACTTGGCAGCTTTTACAAAGGACCTAGGTTTGGCTCCTGCCACACACATAGCAGCATACAATGGTCTGCCAGTCCAGTTCCAGGAATCCAATGACTTAATCCAATGACTCCTTCTGGCCACAGGGGTATTGCATGCATGTGATGCACTTACATGCATATATATATATATACCTTTTATGTCCATCTTCAGAGATTTTGGAGCTATTTCCCACAGCCTGCAAGGCAATACAAACAGAAGAAACAATAAACTCAGCACTCGGGATGCTTGATGAGAATTTCCCATCCTCCCAATAGACACCTTTAATATTCCAACGACAACATTCCTTCTTCAAGAACTGGATGTTGCTTTAAGACATACCATTAACACTGAGCACCAAAAGCTGAGTCCTTTAAAACTGTTCTTTTCAATGTATGAGATGAACTGTGCCTCGCATGGCACACGTATTCTTCAGCTCAGATTTATGTTATGTTTTGTGTTATGCTACTGCATGAGTTCACTTCTTACCTGCCTTTGACAATGTCTATATTAGAATGAATAAACCTACCTCTAAGAATGTATACAGGCTGCGTGTGTAATTGAAACTTTACACTAATAAAGTATGAATCTGGTTCATTGCCTAGCAGTTTGCTTATATTTAACTTCTTGGTGAGACAGGATCTTACTACCTAACCTTGGCAGGTCTTGTATTCACCAGGAAGACCAGGGTAACCTCAATTTCACAGAGGTCCACCTGCTTCCAACTTGTAAGTGCTGGGATTAAATGTGTGCACCACCACATCTGGTCTGTCCTCCTTTGTCCTCGTTGGCTTAACTGTCAAGTTGACATGTCTAGATGTCAACTGGAGACATCAGAGATGAAATCCTTGATTAAGGCATTTGCCTAGATAAGACTGGCCTATGGCTGGCAGGGGTTGCACTGATTATTAATTGTTGCAGGAGGGTCCAGCCCTCTGCAGGTGGCTCTGGACTGTACAGAAGGAAGCAAAGCACGAGCCTGCAAAAGTCAGTGAGCACGGTTCTCACAGCCTCTGCTTCAAGTTCCTGCCCCGACCCCGCAATGATCACTCGTGACCTGGAATTCTAAACCAAACAAAATGTACCCTATGCCTTGTTGTGATGGTTATACCCATCGTCAACTTGACTATATCTAGAATGAAGTGGAGGGCACACCTGTGATCCGGATCTTGATCAGTCGAGGGGCACATCTTTAATGCCAGGAGACAGAGGCAAGCAGATTGAGGTCAGTCTGGGACCACGAAAGTTTCAAGTAAAGAAAAGCTTAGGTCCAGGCATAGCAGTGCACACCTTTTAATCAGGGCCACACCTTCTGCCAGAGGCCCACATACAGACGTTGGAAGAAGGGAAACTCACTCTTCTTCGCCTGCTTGCGCTTACTGCCAGCACATCTGTCGGAACCTACTTCTTCAGGATTCCAGCTTATACAGATCGGCTGAAACACTCAGTCTCACAGGACTAAGCAACTACTAGACTCTTGGACCTCCCCATCATAGCTGCCCATTGCTGGTTCAGTGGGCTATAGCCTGGAAGTCTGGAAGTCCAATAAATTTCAGACACACACATGTTTCCACAAGTAGCATATTTGTCATAGTATTTTCCAAAGCAACAGAGAAGAAAGTACAGGGACACTGGTCCTATATAATCTTTCTTGAGTTTTTGACTTACTGTTTCACTTTTTTTTGTAAGTACACATACAGACATACATGGTTTTCTTGTATGTGTATTTTCTTTCCCCCTCTTATTAGGAGCTTACACCAAGGCTAGGTAAAATGATGTGTCTTCCTTTAGAGTGTCAGTACACTCCAAACCTCATCCAGGGCTAAGATAGCTGTTTTCATACCAGACGGACATCCCTGAGACTCAATAACTGGTTCTCAACTTTCCTGATGCTGTGACCCTTTAGTCCTCATGCTGTGGTGACCCCCAACCATGACATTTTTGTTGCTACACCATAATTCTAATTTTGCTACTGTTGTAAATTGTACTATAAATATGTTTGGAGATAGAGGTTTGTCAAAGGAGTTGCAGCCTGCAGTTTGAGAATGTTTGCTCTAGAGTAAATATCTCCAGGAGTTAGGTTGGTAGAAGTCAGTTAGCTTAAATGATTTGTAACTTTCTCCCCAAAGAAAAGGTTTTCAGTCTCTCCTCAAGTACACAAGATGCCCTAGCCAGTTTATTCTCTGAGGTGTATTCAAAAGGAGACAAGCCAAGTATATATGCACACATTTGAGTTTTCTACCTCTAAATAAGATCAACTTCTTTAAAATTCCTTATTAACATACTCTGGTCTATTGGGAAAATTTAGAACGTGTCCCTGAGAGGAAAACTTGTCTTCTATCAACTTAGCTTCCAAGTTGGATTCCACGGTTGGTTTTTTTCCAGAGCTTAACAGGACAATAAGAAAATGGCATTAGTGTATACATATGAGTACATTCTGTAAGAAACTCTGGGTCAGGGTGGCGCTTGTACGCACATGTGTGAGTGTGTATGTGTGTGTACATGTGTGTATGTGTGTGAGTGTGTGTATGTATGTATGTATGTATATGTGTATATGTGTGTACATGTGTGTGTACATGTGTATGTGTGTGTGTGAGTGTGTATGTGTGTGTATATGTGTGTGTGTATGTGTGTGTGTATGTGTGTGTGTATGTGTACGTGTGTGTGTATGTGTGTGTGTGTATGTGTACATGTGTGTGTATGTGTGTGTACATGTGTGTGTGTGAGTGTGTGTATGTATGTGTACATGTGTGTGTATGTGTGTGTGTGTGTGTGTGTGTGTGTGTGTGAGGCTTCAGAGGGAAAGTGCAGAAGGTATGATAAGGCCTGTTTATGCAGCTCAGTCCATTGGGAGGCTCTCTCCCTCCATCTCTCTTCTTTCAGGAGGCTATGCAGGGGACTGTGGCAGCTGAATCTGCAGAACTCATCAAAGGGCAGTTTAGATGAGGCTTTTCCCTGCAGCTGCTGTTCCCTCAGATGTTCAGACTGTAGTTTTTAGGCCATCCTGATGGGCTGTCAGGCCCTTCACTGCCCTGTTTGAAAACCGACATGAAGTTTCATGGGCAAGCAGCTGGCTCCGTTGCTGTGCAGACAAGACTTGGGTGAAAGGTCAGGAGTTAGAGCTCCATGGAAGGCAAGCACACAGATTAGAATGGAGTTGAAAAAGCTCCCAAGATCAAAGGGCACCAAGAGCCCCGTGTTCCACTAAAACAGGTTTCCGCTCCTACAAACAGTCCGGTCCAATTAAATGACAGCACCGCCTTTATTTGATGCTGGGCACTGACTGGCTCAATTCTACGCTCTAGATCAGACATTATTTCTTATTTACAGAGAGGCAGTGCCACTTGCCAGCACTGCATAAGCACTTGCCAGTTGTCTGCTCAGGGTCCACAGGACAGAGTCTGGGAGTTCAGAGGCAGCACCGCACAGTGGCAGGGAGGGATGTCCCTGTCATTTGGAAAGACTCAGAGCTGCTTTTTCTAGAGGGCGGCTTCTCAAACTCAAGTAAAGGTTCTACATTGCTAAATGAGTCTGTGGTATTTGGGTAGACTGTCTACGAGATGTTGGTGTTCCGTGAAGGACCTCAATGTTTGCAATCTGCTTCACAGTGAAGTGGGATCCCAGACAAGCCTGTAGTGGGTCAGTAAAGGGCGTGGAGATGAACCACCCCCGAGTATTGCACATGAACAGCTATTTATGGAGGGGAAACCTATCAACTGTGATTGGTTAGCACATGACCTTAGACTGGATAGTGGATGCTCATACCCCCGAGGTCTCTTGGGAAGAAACACATAAAAGGAGATGTGAAAAGTGCAGACTCATCAGCAGGCTGGCTGCTCAAGCCGCCTCAGCATCCAGGGCTCTGACTTCTGGGAACACTCGAGAGCATGGTGTGCTGTGCGGTGTGCTAGGTAGGCTGGCCACCAGGTCATGTGGCATTTCCTCCTATAAGGATGGTTGCTAGAAAGTTCCCACGTAGCCAAATGCGCATTACCTTGATTGTTGGTTCTCTATATAGTTCTGCATACATAAATTAAAGAGACCAGGGCCATTTTCAGACAAAGTCAGAATGGTACCTGAGAGACACAGGTTGGGGTATGATGCCTCTGTGACCTTTGTTACTAGTCATGTTGGACTTCATGCATCTGTTTCCCATGTGCCTCTGTTGGGCTCTAAGACCAAAACCAGGCAAAATACATGGGAACATCAATGCCTGTCTTTGCTGCTACTGTGATAAAGACTATGGCCAAAAGCAACGTGGGGTGGGGGAGGTTTGTTTGGTTTTTACATCCCTATCATAATCCAATGAAAGCAGGAATTCAAGAAGGGCAGGAATCTGGAAAGACAAGAACTGTGGGGGAATACTGTTGACTTGTTTCCCATTGCTCAGTCAGCTTGATGTCCTTGTCACCATCATCATTACCATCATCATCACCATCATCATTTTTAAATGCAACTGTGGTGTTTTGACTAAGAATGGCCCCTATAGGAACGTTTGAATACATGTTTCAAAGTCGGTGGAAATGTTTGAGACAGACTGAGAGGTGTGACCTTGTTGGAGGAGTGTGTCACTGGGCATGGGTTTTGAGGTTTCAAACACCTATGCTATTCCTAACTAGTGTTTCCTCTCCCTTCCTCTCTCAGCTTGAAGACCTCCTCAACAACCAGAGAGTCCACTTGCCCAGGGAATGATACCGCCCATAGTGGAACAGGCCCTCCCACAACAACCATTAATCGATAAAATGCCTCACAGATGTGTCTACAAGCCAATCTGATAGAGTTGTTTCTCTTTTGCCAGATGTGAAATTGACAAAAAACAAAAACAAAACCTAACCAGTATGTTTCAGAATGACAGCTCTAGAAACCAGTGTCACAGAAATTTCAAGGTCGGGGAAGGGGCTTCCTTCAGCAATATGGTGATAAAGCTCTTGGTCCAAGTTTCAAGGTGTAATTAACTACTGAAGTCCATGAGAAGACTAGAAAGTTTTAGCACTTGGAGCACTTGGGGGGGGGGGGGGATTCCCAGAGCTAAGCACACCCACTGTCTCAGCCAGCCAGTGCCGTAGATAGCCAATGCTTACAGAGTGCAAAATGGTGGGGTTTTTTTATATGGTTCTGGTGGTTGGGCAAAGTACATGTGAATTCATCACTTGTGTTGTGACTTAGAAAAACAAAATCACAAGGGTGCTTACATCGGATGTAAGTTTCTTCTGTTTCAGCTGTGATTTCTTCCAAAGAGTTTTGCAATGAATTTTATGGATTTCTGTGTCAGCCTTAAAGGGTTTAGGTACAGGTGATTTGGGTGTTTTTCTTTTCTTTTCGTTCGTTTGGTTTTGTCTTTGTAAGCCGGATTTCTTGGTGTAGTCCTGGTTGTCCTGGAACTTGCTCTGTAGACCAGACTGGCCTTGAACGCTCAGAGGTTCAGCTGCCTCTTGCCTCCAGGGATTAAAAGAGTGCATGTGCCACCGCCGCCCTGTTGGGGTGTTTTTCTTTCGTTTCTTTTTTAAGCGGATGTCAACTCCAGCTCAGGAGCCCTCCAGATGTACCAGTGTCCACACATGCTCCTCGCTTGGGCCATACCATTCGCTCCAGGCCAGGAATATACCTGCTCCTTGGAGCCTGCTGCGATATTGAGGACAGTCCTTGGGAGATCAGCTCTGCGGTGGCCAAGCGCAGCCGTCAGCGTGCCAAGGATGCCCTGCTCCTAAGTTCTGACCGCAAAGCTCTGCTCCGGGCGAGCAAAGCTCGAGGGAACACGGTGCCGTCCTGATGCCCAAACTAGGGGGTAATCCCTGCCAAGCTCAGAACCCCAAATCAAGGTCACAAGCCACACTATGAACCAAACCCTATCAGGGCAATAGGGCGGGCTGAAAGGCAACCAATCAAGGTAGAGTGCCGCGAGCAGCTAGCCAATCCTAAAGGTGACTTGGGGCGGGGCCTTTGTGCATTGTAGCCAGTTCCGGCGCCTGACTGACTATTGGCTACCAGCGTTGTTCTGGCCACTTCCAGCTCTGGATCTGGAGAAAGAAGCCCCGAAGCATCTCCAGTACCCTTCTCTGGATGCCAGACCACCAAACCAAACCCAACAACCTCCCACCATGGCTCAGTGCTGGAGGACCTGGCACTCTCCGTGGTCTTCGGGAGTTAAAATTTTAAGTTGGCCCCACTGACCCTGCCTTGAGGACAAGTATGCTTCAAGGCTAAAAACAAAGTAACACGTTCAAAGAAATGGCCCAAACCCATGGTCTGGGTCTGCAGTCCTGAGAAAAACAAATACAAGGTCAGTGTGCTACAAAATAAAGTAGCCTAGAGTTAAATCGTGTCCAAAGTAGACAGAGTGTGCCAATTTAAATAAACCAATAAAATTGCTATATGCCCATTGCTAACTGCCTATGTAATTTTCCCTATAAATATGTCCCCCTAATTGAGTTCAGGGTCGACTCCTCTATCTCCTGCGTGAGATATGTGTCATCCCCAGAGCTCTGATCTACCCCCTTCCACTCAATAAACCTCTTGCCTGATTGCAACAAGATAGGCTCTCTGTGAGTTCTTGGGTTCGAGTTCTCCCGGTACTAGAGTGAAGGGCTTCCCTAATCCGAAGTTCTTTCAACATCACATATACTAGTGGTAGTGGTGCAAGCTTGTAATTCAGTGGGCAGTAACAGGGAGGTAGATACTGGTTGAAAAGTTATCTTTAGCTACATAACTAGTTGAGACCAGTTGTGATGCATGAGGCCCTGCTTCAGAAAGGTGAGTGTAACGTGTGTGTGTGTGTGTGTATGTGTGTGTGTGTGTCTAGATGAGAGATAGGCATAGCAACCTATCCATAATCCTAGTGCTTGGGAGGCAAAGACAGGTCCTTAGGGCAAACTGGCTGGCTTGACTATCTGAATGAGTGAGCTCTGAGTTGATGATGCTCGTCTTTTTGTTTGTAAGCCCAGTTTTAATGGCTAAGTCATCGCTCCAGCCCCTCCTCCTCAATAGAGTTATCAAAGAAGACACCCAATGTCAACAACCTCTGGCTTCTATATACACATGCACATATGTGAGTCCCCACACATGTGAACATGCACACACACACACACACACACACACACACACACACACACACACCTCCCCCGCCGCCCCAAAGCCCCGTCTGTAAATGTGACAGCACTGTGTGGTGATGTCGGTCCATGATGTTGATCAGAGAGCATGTGGAAGTCCTGCAAATCAGTCTGGGAGTAAACAGTGAAAACTGAAGACAGTACAAAGTCCAGCACGTTGACCCTGGACTGTGGGACTGCTAGCTTAGCGGGCAGACATGAATCCTTTATAAGGATATAAAACTCATCACTCAACAAGAGATATGGGACAGTAAACGGATATCTCAGTGGTTAAGAACACTGATTGCTCACCTGGCTCATTTCCCAGCACCCACGAGGTTGTATCACAACCATCCATAACTCTAGTCCCAGGATCTAATGCCCTCTAGTGGCCTCCGCGGGCTTCAGGCACTCACACGGTGGACAGACATATATGAGGCAAAACACCTCACGGAAGATAAATATTTGTTAAGAGGTGTCATGGTGAAGGTCAGTGACATCCCCATGAAGTCAGAGAAAGAGATGAGAAAGTGGAAAACCTGAAGATCAGTCTATGAGGCAAAGGAGAAGAGCGTGGGAATCTCTTTTCCTGTAGTGGGAAAACCAACACAGAGCGTGCTCCAGGAAGGAGTCCCTGCACAGTCATGGAGCTTCTGCACAAAGAGCCAAGGGTTAGGGTGACTGAGGTGTGATGCAGTGTAAGGACATTAACTGGGCTGCAGGGATAGGTGCTGCCGGAGTTGCTGGGGATGCCAGACTAGTCTCCACACAGTTGAGCATATTTAAAACAAAGCTGGCCATGACAGAACACGCCTACATGGAATCCTGCCCCTTGAGAGACTGAGGTAGTAGGGCTGACACTAGTTCAGGCCAGCCTGGTCTACCCAGGGAGTTCACAGCCAGCCAGGGCTGCATGCTGAGGCTCTGCTTCAAGCAAACAACACAGTGCCCTTAAATAATAGCAAGTGGTATCAATGCAGATCAATAAAACATCTTTACACGGCATATGTTCGGGCATGTATGTTAGACAATAGCAGCTGATCCCTAGTGCACATTTATTACACTCTGTGGCGGCTCTGTGTAGATGAACTGGAGCCTGGCCTGGTGTCAGACACCAGTCATGAAGACCGAATGGGGAGAATGGAAGGCCTCAGGCCGCTCTGCAGACCTTGAGGAAACTTTGTCTCAGCAACAACAAAAATCAATCACGTGCAGAGCACGTGCCTGTAATCCTGAGACTGAAAGATGGAAGCAGGAGCTGAAACTTAAATCATCTCCCGTGTTTCAGGTCAGCCTGTTCTACAAGGGACCTTGCTTCAAAACAAGGCAGAAGCAAAGCACTCAATGCTGAGCTCATTTAACCCAGCAGGTCTCTTGCCAGCAGGGTGCTTGGAACTCCTCATTGTAACCCAAGGACCTGTGCACTGCTAATATTTTGGGAAAGATATCTGACTACCTAGTTTAGTGAAGCAGCTGGTCACCCTGGCCTCACCTTTACGCTTGCACGCTCATGTGCACAAAAAACGGACTTAGGAAGCCCGCAGTGGCAAGAAGGTAGACATAAGGCAGGAAGCACGCAAATCTCCACTCTCCCATTGGCTGTGTTGGTGTACACCGTCACTTTTCTGTTGGTGCGATCAAACACCATGACCAAGGCAACTTATAGAAGAAAGAGTTTATTTGGGGCGTATGGATGCAGAAGGTCAGAGTCTGCGATGGCGGAGTGGAGATAGCAAGCGGCTCTGTGTAGTGGCTGTGGTAGCAGCTGAGAGCTCACGTCTTGAACCCCAATCAGGAAGCAGAGAAGGCACCCAGAATAGCCTGAGTATTTGGAAACCTTAAAGCCTGTCTCCCAGTGACAGGCTTCCTCCAGCAAGGACACAACTCCAGATACCTGGAACTGGTGAGGGACATCTCATTCCAGTCATCTCATTCAAATAATTTTTCCTAAAATTAATTTTTCTAAGGGTGATTGTAGGGTAGAAATTAGAATCCCCTGGACTAGAGAAATGGCTCAGCCATTAATAGCACTGACTGCCCTTCCAGAGAGGTCCTGAGTTCAATTCTTAGTAACCACATGGTGGCTCACAACCCTATGTAACAGGATCTGATGTCCTCTTCTGGTGTGTATGAAGTCAGCTACAGCGTACTCATATACATAAAATAAATAAATCATCTTGCAAAAAAGAAATTAGAATCCCCTGAAATTAAGAATCTTTGAGGGTAGTTATAGCAGAAGTTGCCGTTGACCAGATGGACATTAAGTCACGCAGTTTCCTCGCTTAGAGTGTTCAATTATATTGAACTTAAAAATCTTGTTAATGCTTTTGAAGATTTCCCCTAAAATTATTATAGACTATCTGTTATGCCCAGGGTCCAAGGTACTCAGTGGCATTATAAGTTATATTTGGCTGTCTATATATTAGATTAATTAGCTTAAAATAACTTTGATTAGACATAAAGCATTTTGGTTGTTATTGTTACTATGTAGCTGATGATGACCTTGAACTCTTGTTATTACTTCTTCCACCAAATGCTGGGATTATAGATGTTTGCCATCCCACCTGGCCGAACTGCTTAATTCTATAAAGAAACCTGAGTGACAGGAGAGATCTGATTCTTCTATAACATGATTTAATGAGGCTGCTTGAGCTGAGAGCTCTCCTGCATCAAACAAGGAACACAAATGCCCTGGGGTTCTATTTTTGGCTCCACTGTGGATTATGCTCTTATACCCAGAACAAGATGGAACCTGTTAGGTTTTTTTTCCCATCTGCAAAATGCAGGCAATGCTTTTAGTCCTTTTCATGGAGAAGCAGAATAAATGAGCACCATGAATGACCTTGACCTATTTTGTAACTGCAAATGCATCTTTATTCCTGTAATTTCACAAGAGATGAAAATCATCTCATGGGGTGGGGGAGGTCTGATGAGTTAATACGAAGTTAAATTTTTAAAATCTAGACCAGCTGCTCTTGAAAATGCCAGTTTTCAAATTTGAATAAGAAAGATAAATATATCTTTCAAGTAATGAACCTAAGAGGGACACAAAAAGATGTCTTCTAACTTGTGGTCAACTTGTTTGGGAAACGCATTCTATTTTCAGTAAGATTAGTAAGAGCATCTAAAATATATTATCAAATGAGGCTAACCTGTTGGGAAAAAATTTATGTCAAAATTAATTTCAGTGTCCACCGGGATGTTCATGGGAAATTAGAAAGTTAGTGTCTCATCTCAGCACTTGGGAGACAGAGGCAGGCTGATCTCTGTGAGTTCCAGGTCAACCTGGTTTACTTAGTGAGTTCCAGGCCAGCCAGGGCTACATAGAGAACCCCTGTATCAGAAAGAAAGCAAGCTGAGAAGCCTGTGGCATGTGCTTTAGAATGCCTTGATCCCCATTAGATCAGCTGTCTGAGTCCTGAACTGGATAGTGATAGCCAAGACTACAGTCTAAGCTCTTGGAGGCTGTAACAGGAGCATCACTGTAAGTTCTGAGCTAGCCTGAGCTCTAGAGTCATTTCTAGCCCAGTGTGGGCTATAGAGTGAGGCCCACCTCAACAAAACCACAATAACCACAACAAAACAACCATCACCACCACCACCACAACAACAATGGTAACCCTCCCTTGAGAAGACCAAACCCATCTTTAGGAAAGTCTCATTCTTTCCTGGAATGTTTGTCTGTTTTAGAGAGGGTCTCTCTGCATAGCCTTGGCTGAGTTGTAACTCACTCTGTAGACCAAGCTAGACTCAGACTCAAGAGACTTCCTGCCTCTGCCTCTCAGTGTTGGGATTAAAGGCATACACTGACACACCCAGCCCTTGTTCTTAAATTTACTTAAAAATGTATTTCAATGAACTTCAGTTCTGGAAAAAAAAAAAAAAACTACCTGTTCTTGAATCCAGTCATTTTACAGGGCTTGATGGGTTCTTGGTACTGGAGTCTAGAAAGGCACCAATGTCTGCTCAGCTTCTGGTGGGAGCACCGCACTGCTTCCTTTGTGGTGGAGAGAAGTGGGTGAGAGCACAGGGCATCCGTGCATGAAAGCAACTGATGCCTCAGAGAGGATGTCTGTCATACTTTGGAGATAGTTAATTCAATCTCTTCTTTAAAGGGTCTTATTACTTTACTCGTGTGCATGTGTGTCTGTGTGTGGATGCATGCCACATGTTTGCTCCCTCGGAGGTCAGAAGAGGAGTCAGATCTCCTGGTGCTGGAGTTAATAGTGAGCTATCAGACATGAGCAGTAAGCATCCTTACACACACACACAGACACACACACACACACACACACACACACACACACCATGTACACCAGGTTGGCTTCAAACTCCCGGAGATTCATCTGCTTCTGCCTTCTCAGTGCTGAGATTAATGGCTTTCACTCCCATCCCAGGCTAGATAAAGACTTTGGCCCATTCCTGAGAGCACTGCTCCTGACCAGATCATCTAAAGAATATCATCAGCAGAGAGTGTGGTAGAGCTCAAGCAGAACCATTCTGAGTGACTGACAGGCCATATTGGAGAGCGGGGTTTCATTATGTCACCTGTGTGGTATGACACACAAGGTAAGTTTACTTGTTATTTGAAATACAGTTTAGGTCAGAATCAAAAGGGATGATATTAGGTCCTTTAAAATATTGAGTATTGAGTTGCAGAGCTGAAAAGATGGCTTGTTGCTCTTGCAGAGCACCTGGGTTCTGTTCCCAGTACCTACATGGTGGCTCAAAACTACCCAGAGGATCCAGCCAAACATATGATCTACATACACACTGTCTTCTTAAGAATACGGTTTGAAAATCTGAGGCAGTACGTGGGTGGTACCACTTCCACACCTGTGTGGATTTCAAGAGTAGATTCCAGCAGGAGCAAGCATCCCTCTGTATCCTTCCTGCTTCTTCCCTGGGGAGGAGGAGAGCTCCTCCGGAGAGTCTGAAGGCGGAATGGAGCAGGAGGCAGCCTCCTTCCTGTCTCTGGGATTGCTGACCTATAAGAGCTAGTGTGAACTGTTCTCTGTGTCAGACCGAGCCTTCTCGTGTACCTGTTTGATGCCCTGACAGGGCAGCGATGGCTAGCATTCAATGTTTGCACCCTGGGATATAGTTTATAAAGGATAAAGATGGGGCTGTAGAGATGGCTCAATGGTTAAGAGTATTTTTGGTTCTTATAGGAGACTTGGATTTGGTTTCCAACACATTAACAGGGGAGGGGGTGGGGGGGTCACAACTATTTATAATTCCAGTTCCAGGGGCTCTGATGTGGGGTCTGGAGAGGAAGGACAGTTCTTCAGACATCACAAAGAGAGTCAAGAGATGACAAGCAGAGAAACATTATTTCAATGCTGGTCAGGATTCAGCATCCCTTCAAAATCAGTCTAAGGAAATCCTGCTGGCTGCAGGGTGGGGGATGGGATAGGGTGTTCATTAGCTAAAATTTCTTATAACACACCAGGATAGAACTGCTGTGTGTGTGTGTGCGTGTGTGTGTGTGTGTGCGTGTGTGTGTGTGTGTGTCCTGCAAGTGTTTTTATGTTACTTTAGAGGAGACCTGTGGTTTCTTCATAAGTTTTCAGCATCACAAGCACACACCTGTTTAGGCAGGTTGAGGTGGAAGACTGATCGACATTAATCGCAAACTGTGGCTGGGAAGCTGTTTTTCTTTGGTGGCTTTGAAGTAGAGATCAGAGGTGCCTTCTTTGTCACCCACAAAACTTTGATGTATTCAAGAAGCTAAGATTCACAGCCAAGGGGTGAAACCAACACGCACCAACATTTTGAGATCCGGTGGGAGATTTGTTAGGGAGAGCACGGTTTGTTAATGCTTAGTTGTGACTTTGAAATGCCCATGGGATTTCTGGACCGACGCTAACTCTGGATCAGATTCATCCACATTATTTAGTAAAAGACTGCAAATCCGTGTATCCAACTGCCAATCAAGGCACTTGCCTTAGGCTGGAGGAATCAGCCTGCGGCTCGGAAACACATGTGCCCAGCTTTGAGTCCTGACTTTGGCGTTGACTGACTATGTGCCCTCAAGCACACTTCATCCTTTCAAGCCTCTTCATAAATGACAGGAGGATAATAATATTCTTATTAAGGGGAAGCACAGTCACATATTTAAGGTACCCAATATGTGGATGGTAGATATAATATTAATCTTTAGTGGAATTTTCATTTCTTAAAATCACTACAAAGTCTCAAATGAAAAGGTTTAAGTTTCTGCTCTCCTCATTAACATGTGTTTATGTGTTGGTTTATTTTGCTCCTGGAGATGGGACCTAGGGCTCTGAAGCTCTGCACCATCGAGCTGCCTCGCTGGTCTTGTTTTCACTTGAGTTTTTTGAGAGTGACTCACCAAGCTTACCAGACTGGCTTTGAACTCATTCTATAGCCCAAAGAGGACTTGGATTTGATTCTCCTGTTTTAGCTTCACAAGTAGCTGGGAATACAGAGCTGCCCTGTTAAAACCAGCTGAATCTTAAATGTACACACATACACACACACACACACACACACACACACACACACACACACACATGCGCACACACGCACACGCACATGCACACACGAACATGCACACATACTTGCACAACCTGACCCATCCAGCCACCCACCTATCCATCTACCCAGCCACCCATCTTTCCACTCACACACTCACCCACCCACCCACCATTACCGTCTAAGGATCTTGATGAGGTCCATGGCTTTTGACAGTTAAGGATTTAAAAGGCAGGATAAAACAATTAGCAGTGGGGAGAATCCCAGACACAGAAAACAGAATGTGACAGTGAAGACAGGCTTTCACTAGGCCGAGGCAACACACAGCAAAGCACACAGAAAGGCCCCCGAGAAGCAGAATGGGAGGTTCAGGAGCCCAGAGCTCAGTCTCCTGCCGCAACCTTTTACCTGCTTCCTGGCGTACACATGACAGGTGTCCTACTAAACCTACCAGATTCCTTTTCTATCTCTGCGCTCTTACATCCAATAAAGTCTCATTACAACAACATTTGTGCAAGTTATATATTACATAATCACAAAGACATAGTCAACATTTATTTCTAATTACCTAATTTATAGACCTTGCTTCATACCTAATTACAATGAGATCATTATGATCATGTAACACTTGCAGAGTCAAGTGAATTATTATGATCCTTTCTTTTTGGTTACTGTACATTAAAAGAAATGATTATTTCTTTATTTTATGAGTAGGAGTCTTCAGACATACCAGAAGAGGGTACCAGTTTCCATTATGGATGGTTGTGAGTCAGCATGGGGTTGCTGGGAATTGAACCCAGCCCCATGGTTCCATTTCTTATGCCTCCTTCTGTTTCTCTCAAGTCCTCTAGGAGAAAAATCAAATACAAAGTTAGAAGCCAGGAACGTCTACAGCCGTAAGTCAGTGAAGGTAGGTGCTAACATTTTGGGGCTGAGACAGCAAAGAAAGTTTGGGGTTTTGTTTATTTGCTTGTTTGTTTCTAACACTGTACCAAGTGGAAAAACATTTTCTTAAGTAAAAATTACAGCACCTCGACTCGGCTCTGAAATGGAAAATTGTGTAACCAGGGCAAATCCAAGTTTAGTATTTAAAATAGTTTACACCAGTCATACTCTAAATGACCCTGGCTGTCGGGAAAAAATGAAGTCACTCAGGAGGAAAACATCCAACTCTGGTCAGACAGGGTTTCTGAGGACCAACTATAACAGACTACACACACACACAAACATTAGCAAACAGAAGAACATGCCCTTTTATGAATGAAGGCCAGAACAGAAAATGTTAACAAAGAGCACACATAACACACAGTGAAAAGCCTCAGGGGAAAAGCTCTCGTCTTGTGTCTCAGTTTTCTGTTGCCGTGAGAAGACACCATGGCCAAAGCCATCTTGTGGAAGAACACAGTTAATGGAGGGGAGTCTCAGGGAGTGGGTCTGCTACCAGCATGTCAGGGAAGAGGCTGGCAGTCACTGAAGAGGAAGCTGAGAGCTCCCACCTTGAAACAACTGCCAAGAGGCAGAGAGAGAGAGAGAGAGAGAGAGAGAGAGAGAGAGAGAGAGAGAGAGAGAGAGAGAGAGAGAGAGAGAGTTAACTAAGGTGGGGGTTTTTGAAATTTCAAAGTCCATTCCCAGTGACACACCTCCTCCAACAAAGCCCAAACAGTCCTACCGACTGGGAACCAAATATTCAAACAGACCAACCCATGAAGGCTATTATCATTCAAAACATCAACCATGGAAAACTCAAGTCCTGGGGTTGATCCTGAATCCATATGGTGGAAGGAAAAACCTCCACAAAGTTGTCAGCTGACCTTTACATGTGGGCTGTGGCATGTACACTTCATGCCACACACAGCATATACATAATAATAATAATAACAATAATAATAATAATAATAATAATAATAATAATAATATAGAATTTTAAAATTATACAAAATGTGAAGAAAGAAACATTGAAAACAAAATGTTAAAAATTGAGCTTGTGTGTGTGTGTTTGTGCATGTGCATGTGTGTGTTTAAGAACCAAAAAAAGGGAGCTGGAGAGATGGCTCAGTGGTTAAGAGCACTGACTGCTCTTCCAGAGATCCTGAGTTCAAATCCCAGCAACCACATGGTGGCTCACAACCATCTGTAATGAGATCTGATGCCCTCTTCTGGTGTGTCTGAAGACAACTACAGTGTGCTCATATAAATAAAATAAATCTTAAAAAAAAAAAAAAAGAACCAAAAAGAAGTTAGCAAGAAAAATATGATCGTGAAATGATGCCCAGTCTCTTCTTAGATACTGGCTCTCTTCTTCCTCTACTGATGCACGCTGCCTGACTGTGCCCTCTGCTTTCTGGTTTCTTGGTCCTGTGATCACTCCTTCTCATGAGTATAATGCCGTAAAGCCATCTACCATGTTGTGACCCAGCCAGGGACACCTTCCCCAGAGCCTGTGCCACGGTGATTAAATATTCAGCCTCCCAAACTGTGACTACATAGACTGGCCTCCTGTAATTTCTTATACCTGCAGAAGATAGCCTAATACAATGTCTTCTACTCAATCCCAGAGTCATTTTATTCCTTATTTTAGCTCCCAGTTCATAGGTATCTCTCCAGCACCACTCTTGTCTTAATTCATAAATCATGAATATTTACTTGGCCCATCATTTCTACACTCTAGACGATCAGTTCTTTTTTTTTTTAAGACATATTTTAAAATTACGTATATATGTATGTATCTGTGTGTTCGGTGTGTACATATGTGAGTGTAGGTGCTTACACTCACCAGAAAAGGGTCCAGAAAAGGACTTTGGAGCCCTTGGAGCTGGATTTACACGTGACTGTGAGCTAATGTGAGTACTGGGTCCTCTGTAAGGTGTTTACTTTTAACCACCTATACCCCAGCCACTCCCAAGTGCCCCCCTCTATCTTTTTCTCTCAGTCTGTCTCAGTCCCCCCACCCCCCGCCCCTTTCCCTTGCTCTCTCCAGGTTGGTTGCAGATTCACTATGTAGCCAAGGATAGCTTTGAGCTCCTGATCTTCCTGCCCATCTCCTAAGTGCTGTTGGGATTATGGTCTGAACTACTATACTCAGCCAGTGGCTGGCTTCATTTGATTGCTGAGTGAGATTTCACTATATGAGCACACTATGTGGCTTTATCTATTCACATGCCCGTGAATCTTCAGGCTGCTGCCTGTGTGTTGCTGTTTTTCCATTTTAAACAAATGTGACAGGCATTCGTGTTGGTCTGGGAGGTTAGCGGCAATGTCCGACAGTCTCAGAAGTATCTACTAGACTCCGCTTTTTCTTTGCTCTTTGCTTCTATCTCCTGATTTGATACCCAGCCCCTCAGACCACCAGTCTCTCTCTAGGCACACTCCAGTGGGTATGGTGGTCACATAGAGAGCAGCTTCCTGTGTCCTCTGAGCTCTCTACAAGGTCTTAGTTCAGCTGAGCATACTTAGCTTCTCAGGCTTCAAAGATGCGTGACTCACCCCCGTGTGCAGAGCTGCCACAGGGGACTTCCCTCTGATCACCAGCTCCACCTTTAGTCTCCACCTGACCCTCTCAGGAAAATGAAAATGAACATTGTTTCTTTGGAACCATGTTTATCCACACAGTGGAAGGAGTCAGCTGACTTCCATAGGCTGTCTTCTGACCTCTGCGTGTGTGTCATGGCACATGTGTGTTTTGGTACATGTGTGGGTATGTCTGTGAACACACACACACACTGTACATTCTTTAAAATTTTTCAAATAAATTAAAAAGCCGACCTTGGAATGCCATCAAACTAATGACTCATCAAAGCTCACCACAGCCGGTGAGACTGACCAGCAGATTAAAGGCTGCTGCCAAGCCTGATGACCTGAGTTTGCTTGATCCTCAGGACCCTACACGGTAGGAGAGAACGCACTCTTGAAATCTGCCTCGAATGAGTGCACACACACACACACACACACACACACACACACACACTCCACCTAAATGTAATCAAAACAAATGAAGCCTTATACTAAGATCAAATCATAGTTGACAAACTAGCTGTAAAACCTCCCATACCTTCGGCTCCACCTGAGGTGCACTCTCAGAATTAGATTCTGCACTTGGCTTGCCAAGCAGGTCTGACAACATTTGAACTGGTCTAGACCTAGGTCACTGAGATTTGCCCACAGAGCTGTCACGGTGGTCACAGTGATCTCCAACTCTTATCAAGTTTCTGAGTGCTTGCTTTTTGTCTCAGTACTGGTATGACCCAGGGCGAGTTGATGAGTGACCATGTAAGCGGCCCTTATCAAAAAGGTTGCTGCTTTTGATGTTAGAGTGCACTGTAGCCCAGGACTAGGACATGCAGTGTCAACTTCTTGCATGGCTAGTGTGTGTGCATCCCCTGGAGCTGGAGTTACAGGTAGCTCTGAGTCACCCACTTTTGGTGCTGGGAACTGAACTTTGATCCTCTGCAAGAGTCAACTTAAGCTCTTAAGTGGTGAGCCAGATCTTAACGTTTTTTCTGTATTTACTCACCATATCTATGTTTTTGAACCTGGACAAATGCCAAGTTCATGAACTTAGACAAATCTGTTAGCTCAGTAGCCAGATTGCCTGGGTTTTGTTAGACTTCTAAGAAATGTATCTGAGCAGATAAAGATTCTCAGATAGTGCCCCACTGGACAGAAGGGGCTTCAGTGTCCCACCTGGTGTGTGGGGGAGGGGCATGCGCAGAGGGAGGTGGCAAGCGATAAAGTGAACAGTTGTGGGAATGAAAGGAACAAAACATGTAATCATTTAAGGAGACTTCTTAGTTGGCTTGATTAATTAAGCTTAAACTTTATTTTACCAATAACATTGTTAATGGTAAAATACCATTGGGCTTGGTCTACTTTAGCAGGTGACTTAGTTAGGGTTACTGTTGCTGTGAAGAAACAACAAGACCAAAGCAAACTGGGGAGGGAAGGGTTTATTCAGCTGACACTTCCACATCACTGTTCATCACCAAAGGAAGTCAGGACAGGAACTTGAGCAAGGCAGGGACTTGGAGACAGGAGCTGATGCAGAGGTCATGAAAGAATGCTGCTCACTGGTTTGTTCCTCTTCCTGTTTAGCCTGCTTTCTTATAGAACCCAGGACGATCACCCCAGGGATGGTACCTGCCACAGTGGACTGGGCCCTCCCCATCAATTACTAATTAAGACAATGCCCTGCAGGCTTGCCTACAGCCTGATCTTCTAGGCATAATTAATCTTAATTGAGGTTCCCTCCACTCAGATTACTTTGGCTCGTGTTAAGTTGACACAAACTATCACACACTGCAGAAATCCAAGGCCCCAGAGCTTGCTCAGGATCGTGGATTCCCAGTTAATGTTGCCAGAAGCTCCAAGCTGATGATCCTCAATGGATCTGGGCAGGTTCCACTAGCGTCACATAGCTTCTGCTACAGAACAGGGGAGACAGCAGTTACATCTGCTAATGAGACATATAACACTAAACGTATGGCCTGAATCACATGGAAGGTGCTTAGAGCAGGGCACAGCATTGGCGTTCAATAAATACTGAGGTTTTTACCATGACTGCAGCCTTAAGAATGCTTTTTCTTGGCTTGTGTGGTGAGTTTTGATTGTCAACTTGGCACAATCTCCAATCACCAGAAAGGAAGTTTTTCAAATGAGGAAATATATCGATTAGGTTAGTCTGTGGGGGATTTTCTTAGCTGGGCTAACTGAAGTTGGAAGACCCACTGTAAGTGTGGGTAGTGCCATCTAATGGGCTGGTACAGAACCAAATGGGAAGGAGTGGTGAGCTGCCTACTGTTCTCTACTGAGTGTGGATATGGGAGTGGAGGGGGACTAAGAACATATGATATCCAAAACCCTTAGAAAATTACTATCTATAGATTAGATTTTAAAAGTCGATTTGGTATATACATCTCTGTTCTGGATCAAATTCCTTTCCCAGGAAGCAGTGTGCATGTGGGTGGGTGGGTGTGTTGCTTTCTAGGAGTTGGGGGAAGAACTGTAGAGCCTCTGACAGCCAAGGATTTGGGGAGCAAGATCATATAGATTTAGTATCTCACAATAGATCATCCTTTGGGGCTGGTGAACTATCTCAGTGGGTAGCACTTGCTGCCAAGCCTGATAATCCCAGTTCAATCCCCGGAACCCACGTAGTAGAATGAACACTGACTTGCAAAGATCGCCCTCTGCCCTCTGCCCTATGCCCTCTGCCCTCTGCCCTCTGCACCTCCCCCTGCCATCCCAGAAGGAACACATACATGTGAACAACTTTAAAGAAAGAGACTACTTCCCTTGGTTTGCTCATTTATGACACAGCCCACCTTATTAACCATTTCCCATTTTAGCAATGAATAATTTAGCAAAACATTGCCTTAATTTTATTTATTTACTTTTTTTGTTTGTGGTACTAGAGGCTGAACTCTGGGGGAACCTCACGCACTCCAGGGAGCACTTGCCCAACTGAGCTAGAGCCCAGTTCACCATGTGAGCTGAATAACCCAGTTATAAGGAAAGTCTCTGGCTGTGACTCCAACTAGGACCACTTGACAATGAGACACAATGCTGTGGTGTTTACTAGAGGAGGTTACTCAGATGTCAGAGTGGAGATGTACGTGCCTTTTTCTGGGTCTGTGAGCCTCTGCTCCCCCATGAAACAAGGCCTGTCATTCACTAAAGAGCTTCCAATGTCAAGATTTCCTTAATAGGATTTTCCCTGTGAAGTTCCTGGATGGGTTCCTAGCTGTCCTCAGAACTCCTAGCTACACACTGTGCGTTCCTCGGCTCTAAGTCCTAAGAACTTGGCATTCATTCTGACCTCCTTTTTTACTGGGTCGTTGCTAATGACCATAAGTGTATCTCACTATGATACACACTCCACCAAGGGTCTCAATGAATCTTAATTCCTTTTTGGTTGGGTGTTTTTTACTTTGTTGTTCAGGGGGCAGGAGAGAAAGAAAGAGGGGGGAGGGAGGGAAAGATGGAGGGAGGGAGAGAGGAAGAGAGAAACTTTATGTAGCCCCTGCCTCTCCTTGAACTCAATATATAAACTAGGTTGCCCTAGAACTAACAGAGATCCTCTTGCCTCTACTTGCTGTTAGGACTAAGAGTGTGAGCCACCATGCCTGTCCCATTTTTGCATTTTATCTATATGGTGGAGCAAATGACCAGAGTTTTGTATTATGCCGGTATATATTGGTATATATTCTTATCATTTAACAGGAAAAAATGAGTTATATGAGTTATATACATATATATATGAAGAATTTTCTATGAAGACTTAGTAAGTTCATATTAGAAGTAGTTCTTTTTATTTTTTCTTTGAGACAGTCTGCCTATGTTACCTAGGCTGACCTGTAACTCCATGTGGCCTGGCTAACCTTGAACTTGAAGCAATCTTTCTGGCTCAGATGCTGAGATTACAAGTATAAATTGCCATTCCAGGCCTAGAGGTTAACTTTTGACTTTGAGGCACTGCAGAAGATGTGTTTGATTATTTTTTTCTTTATTTTATGTGAACATGTGTATGTGTATGGGCACAGGCATATAGAGGTCAGAGGACAGCTTGCCCAACTGGTTTTCATCTACTATGTGGGTCCCCAGGATCAAACTCAGGTTGTCAGCCTATTGGCAGATACCTTATGTGCTGTGTTAGCAGGACACCCCCTTTCTGGTACTTCAAATCTCCCACACTCATCACAGACCTTCTTAGGGCTCTCACTGAAGGGTAGACAGACAGCCTCCTAAGTTCTGTGTGTCTGGAGAAGTGTGGCTCTCCTCACCAGAGTTTTCTGGTTTTCTTGTCCTCAGTGAATATGCACACACCCCAGAGGCGTCTCTCCTCATCTTTCCTTTTATGAAGTCATCTTTTAAAATACTAATCAATCAACTATGGTGCTGGGGTTCAAAATCAGGCCATTGTGCATGCTAGGTAAGAGCTCTGCCAATGACTTACAGCCCAACCCTGCAGACTCTCTCTCTCTCTCTCTCTCTCTCTCTCTCTCTCTCTCTCTCTGTGTGTGTGTGTGTATGTATGTATGTATGTATGTATGTATGTATGTATGGTGTGTGTGTGCTTGTGTGGTGTATGTGTGTGGTGTTAATGTATGTATGTGTGTATGTGTGTATGTATGTATGTATGGTTTGTATGTGTTTGTGTGGTGTATGTGTGTGTGGGAGAGAGAGAGTGAGTATGTGTGTGTGTGTGTATGTATGTATGTATGTATGTATGTATGGTGTGTATGTGCTTGTGTGGTGTTTGTGTGTGGTATTAGGGTGTGTGTGTGTGTGTGTGTGTGTGTGTGTGTATGTGTGTGTGTGTGAATTGTCTATCAGCTTTCCCAGAAAGCCTAATTAGTAGTGAGACTGAGATGGTACTGACCATATAGATTCATGTAGTGAACAGAAACCCTCAGAACAATGTTATATTTGACGTTTTAGCAAAATCTGAACATGATGGTTTTTTTTTTTGTGGAAGTCAAAGACTTTAATTTTTTTATCTTTTTTATTGGATAGTTTATGTATTTACATTTCAAGTGTTATCCCCTTTCCTGGTTCACTCCCCGCTCCCCCTCCCTCTGCTTCTATGAGGATTTTCCCACTCCCACCTCAACACCCTGGCATTCCCTATCTGGGAACAAGACCAAGGGCTTCTCCTCTCACTGATGTCAGACAATGCCATCCTCTGCTACATATGCTGCTGGAGCCATAGTCCCTCCATGTGTACTCTTTGGTTGGTGGTTTAGTCCCTGGAAGCTCTCGGGGGTGCGTTGGTTGGTTCATATTGCTGTTCTTCCTATGGGGGTTGCAAATCCCTTCAGCTCCTTCAGTCCTTTCTCTAACTCCTCCACTGGGGTTCCTGTGCTCATTCTGATGGTTGGCTGCAAGCATCCTAATCTATATCAGTAAGGCTCCGACAGAGCTCTCAGGAGTCATCCATATCAGGCTCCTGTAAGCAAATACTTCTTGGCATCAGCAATAGTGACTAGGTTTGGTGGCTGCATATGGGATGGATCCCCAGGTGTGGCAGTCTCTGGATGGTCTTTCCTTCAGTCTCTGCTCCATTCTTTGTCCCTGTATTTCCTCCCATGAGTATTTTGTTCCCCCTTCTAAATCGGACTGATTCATCCACATCTTGGTCTTGCCTCTTCTTGGTGGTCTGCGAATTGTGTCTTGGGTACTCTGAGCTTTGGGGATAATATCCACTTCTCAGTGAGTGCATACCATGTGTGCTCTTTTGTGACTGGGTTACCTCACTCAGTATATTTTCTAGTTCTTTTTCTTTTACAAAATATTTACCTACTGTATATAATGTCTAAATGTTTCGTTTGCTTGAATGTATGTGCACTGTATGACTGAGTACCTGGAGCTCATGTAGGTCAGGTTAGGGCACCAGAGTTCTAGAAGGTTGTGGGTGCAGGGACAGCACTTAGAACTGCCGAACTATCTCTCTTGCCCCAGAAGGAGAGATTTTAAAACATTCTTTCAATATTTATAGGTCAAGGTGGATTTTGCCCCATGTCTTATTGTCCAGAATTTAAACCACCTTTCTGTTTAGGGAACTCCTTCTTTTATGACTCTTGGCCCCCAGTAGAGCCTATATTCCACTGTGGTGAGAGTAAAGATCAAACATGGTTATATGTGCCTGCCTGAGTGCATGGCAGACGGGAATGTTCTGTCTTTGGCTCAGCTAATGAGATTTTCTCCTGTAAAATTTTAAGGCTGGAACATAATAACAGAGATTCAAGAACATGATAGATTCTTGTGTTTGGTTCTGCTTTCCTGTGATCCTTGCTGTAAGAAATACTATTATGGGACAGCAGTGTCTAGCGGCTTCACAGCGTCCTCCAGTTATGACATCATCTTACTTCGACAGTTACAAAAAAACGACCCCTTCATTCCATAAGCACCCACATCATTATTTTGTCTGCTCGAATATATGTTCACCAGACAGCTGATACCTTCAGTGGTCTTTATGGAGCCACAGCAGACTGTTTCAGTCTGGGTGGTTTAGAAACGATACAAGTTTATACGGCACGTGGTTTCCGAGGCTGAAAAGTGCAGGGCCGTAGAATCTGGCAAGATCTTTTCCGTTGCATCATAACTGGGTTATGACAATTAAGGACATGTGAGGCACACTTAGAAGAGATTAGGCTAACTTTCCCCACTTAGTGCCTTAAAGCCACCCCTGGAGTAACTAACTCAGTCTTGATACAGCAGCCTCAGTGTGGGCCCGAGACCAGGACTGACAGACAGATCCTACCAATCAGTGACTCTTCATGCACTGTGGGTTTTTTTTTTTTTTTTTTTTTTTTTTTTTTTTTTTGTATTGGTGGTTCAGCAGAAGACCCATGGCCAGGGCAGAGTGTACTGTGCAGACTTTGGTGCTACATACTTCTCACTGTGGAAAGAGGTAATTTTAAGTATACATTCACAGGTGGGAAGCCCATAAACAGATGACACTCCAAGTAGTGTCATCAGAGTTTAAAGCTTATTTTTAGCACCTTAACTAGAGTAGAGGCCAGGGGCTTCCAGGTAAATTTTAGTATTTCATGTCCTCCAGCAAACCTATCCCACATCACAAGTTCTGGTTTATTGGACAACTTTGTTCATGTAATACTCCCCCACCCCGTCCAGTGTGACTATAAAAGTAAGATGTCTTCTCAGCCCAATTATTTCTTATTTATACTACCATGGGCTTGCGCCTGCTTTGTGTCTTCTAAAACAAGTGCTGGGCTGAGGTCCTGCTCTTTCTTGGTCTGGGTGCATGTTCCCATTCCTGATGAAATCATTATTTTCTCCTGCCTCGGTTCTGTGCAATATGGACTAGAAAGGAAGCCTCTAATCCAGACTTCACTTGACTAAACAGGGCTAGCTCCTGCTGGTGCCTGTGGCTATGAAAGACCATTTCTCATTTACCTACTGTGGATGCTCTTTACTTCTTTTAACTGTGGACAGGCACTTTATTTAGATGTTTTTTAGAAGACATCTTTGTCCATTGTAAGTAAAACTTGGCCTGTTGCCAAGCCCGATGACCTGAGTTCAGTTCCTGGGATCCAATGAGAAAGAAAAGAAGAGAACCAACTCCCACACACATGCCACAGCATTTGTGCACACTCCCTCACACACACAGACAACTCCCGCACACATGCCATAGCATTTGTGCACACTCCCTCATACACACAGAGAAAATACTATTGGATTGGGAATTTTCAGGATTCTTTATTTTATTTAAACTAAAAAAGGTTTATTTTTATCTAATGTGTGTGGGTGCTTTGTCTGCATGTATGTCTGTGCACCATGTGTGTGCCTGTTGTCTTTAGAGGGCTGAAAAAGTTGTCAAATTTCTAAGGCAATCACAAGTGGCCTTGTGGGTACTGGGAATGAAACTTTGGTCCTCTGGAGGAGCAGACAGCATTCTTAACGACCAAGTCATCTCTCTGGCCTCCAGGATCTTGTTTTTCTGTCATCTTGACTACCAATGTGTCTACATATGTGTGTGTGTGTGTGTGTGTGTCTATATGTAGTGTGCGTACTCATGAGTAATATGGGTATGTATATGTTTGTAGAAGTGTGTATAAACGTGTGTTTGTGTATAACTGTCTATGTCAAAGTATGTATGATTATGTATGTTTGTGTATCTGTATGTGTGTGCATATATGTGAACATGCATATGACCATGTATGTTCAGATATGAGTTTTTGTATATGCTTGCATCTTTAATAGCGTGCATGTGTATGTATGTGTTTGTATGTGTATGAGTATGATTATGTGTGACTGTGATCTGTTAGTATGTGAGAGGGTGAGTATGAAGGTGTGTGAGAGTATGTTTGAGTGTGTGCGCACACATATGTGTTTATGTCTGTGTTCATGTTTGTGTGTGTGTTATTAATAGACTAAGACCTTATCCTGGCTTTTATTTTTCAGAATTCACTTGATGTTTTTTAAAGATTTATTTATTTGTTTTATGTAAGTACACTGTACACTGTAGCTGTCTTCAAACACACTAGAAGAAGGCATCAGATCCCATTACAGATGGTTGTGAGCCACCATGTGGTTGCTGGGAATTGAACTCAGGACCAATGGAAGAGCAGTCAGTGCTCCTCTCCAGCCCTTTTTCAGAATTCACTTGATTAAAATAATTATTTTATGAGCCAAGCTTGGTGACACTCACCCTTAATCCCAGCTCCTGGGAGGCAGAAGCAGACAGATCTCTGTGAGTTTGAGGCCAGCCTGGTCTACGCAGATAGTTCTAGGACAGCCAGGGTTACACAGAAAAACCCTGTCTCAAACAACAACAACAAAATTATTTCACGATTTAATTCTGAAGAGAAGATAGACTTTTGTCTATTTGTTGCTATAGGTCTGTGACCCCAGCTATGCAGGAGGCTGTAAGAAGATCAGTACTTTCCAGCTCAGCCTGGGCAGCTTAGCAAGTCTGCTTCACAATTAAAACTTGAAGACAGGCTGATGATGTGATCAATCATTTTAGCAAAAACAACACACAACAATAATAAAATCACATAGGTTTTCTTGTTTTTGATTTTTTTAATTTTTATTTATTTTATGTATATGATGACACCATTGCTGTCTTCAGACACACCAGAAGAGGGCACCAGATCCTATTACAGATGGTTGTGAGCTACCATGTGGTTGCTGGGATTTGAACCCAGGACTTCTGGAAGAGCAGTCAGTGCTCCTAACCTCTGAGCTATCTCTCCAGCCCCATGTTTGATTGTTTTGAAACAGGATCTCATGAAGTTTACCAGGCTGGTGTCTAACCCACCATTCTCCTGCCTCAGTTCTCTAGCCTCTGGGTTACAGGCTCTGTCACCATGCCCAGCTCGATAGATGTTATGGGTGGCTAGCCTTATCACTGTGATTCCCAGCTACCCACAATTCCCTTCACCATGCAGAGATCCTCACAGGGAGCTGTGAATTGCTCTGGCTTTAGGCCTCAGGATGTTTCCCTGGGAGGCCTCTCATCACATGGCCACGACTCCCAGCAGTACTGGGACCTCGCTGGAGAGGACACTGGAGGACTCTGTGCTCACCTAACTCCAGAGAGTGTGTCACAGAGAGAGTCGCCAGTCAGTCAACTTTTTCCTTTCCAGGCTTTGCCTAAGTTAGACCACTGTTCTCCTTTCTCTGGCTCCAGGAAGCTTTGGTGTTCAAAGTGGGTGTGAATGGCAGGGTAGGAGAGGGAAAGTAGAAAACACAGGCTTCCAAGAATGAAAGCACCGAAGTTCAGACAAGCTGAAGTACTGTTCCAGTGTCAGGATCCTGTGAGAAACAGCGACACAGGGCATACACCAGATCACCTCACACTTTACCCAACATACAGATCATGACTAGATTAATTTTTAACTTTTTTTGTTTTTTTACTTTTATTTGAATCTGTTTAATGCTTGATTCAGCCGTGGGCCTAGCCTCTAGCTGGTTTACACTTGGGTCAGCACCTCTCTGCTTTCTTATTATACCTAGCTGGGTTTCTTCTCACCCCCACACAGGGGAGTTGCTACAGTCTGGGGGACTGGGTGGTACTCTGAAGGGACTGATAGCCTGCTGGCTTTTCTTTCACTGGGTGACACTTTTTATTTTTATCTTGGGTCAGGCTCAAAAATTGCTCAACACAGGGCTTAGGGAGCAGTACGGCTGAGGAGCACTTGCTTGGTGTGCACAAACAAAGCAAGCTTGGGTGATTGGGTAATGGTGGTCCCTCATAGCCAAGGGAATTTGGGTCTAGGAGCCTATGGCTAACAAAACTTCCCTTATGGAAAATTGGAAAAATATTGGTGTATAACCCTGCAGACCCTCAAATATATGTCCAGTCTTTTCTTGATTACTTATAAAAGCTCATAAAACGACTGGCTAGACTGGAGTCCAGGAATTCTGGGAGTCTGTTGGTTTCTCGGTGATCCCTGTCCCATGGTTATAGATCCCCATCCCAGGTTATAGACCCTTGTCCCGGTCACCGTGGGTTGTTACAGGGGTTCTGGGATCTGAACTCAGGTTCTCATGTATGCACAGCTAGGGTTTCAGTCCCAGCCATCTCCCCAGCCCTTAGTGTGAGTTCTTGGTAAGCACATAGCTGCCTTGTTCACCTGGTCTAGTTCCCTACTGAATTTGTACAAATGAATTTTTATTTTGTTGGCTACTGTTCTATTCGTTTTTTTTTTTTTTTTTTTTTTATCTCAGAGGCGGCCGAATCTTGTCCTAAAGATAAATATTGCCAAATAGGCAAATATGTATTACTGTTCATGTACCGAGAAATGTTACATTTTGTTTGTTATGCACACTCTTTGCCCATTTGACATTCAAAGAATGTGGTATCATAGTTGCACACCGAGTCATCAGATAAGCGCTTAAGAGGAGGGCAGTGATTAATGCTGGTGAGAACGAGCCATTGCTCCAATAGAAACCAGACACTGTTCAGATATTTTCTACACACCTCTTTTTAGTTTCTTCTCTACTGCCATGATAAAACACCACGACTAAGGCAACTTCTAAGATTTTAATTGGGCTTACGGTTCCAGAGGGCTACAGTCTATGATGGTGCAGTGACGGCTTGGCAGCAGCTGGTTAAAAAAGCAACCGAGACTTTTTCTATCCGTCTGGGCGGTGGCAGCCAGACACAGACACATCACAGAAATGCCCAAAGCTGCGACGAGAGCCACAGCGTGCACGTGATTTCCCCCTACAAATTATGCAGATGACGTGTGTGTTTCAACACTGTGTTAATCAAACAACATGCCTTTAGTAAAGTGCCATTTTATAGTATGATTCCAGTTATTAGTTATAGTCCAAAGGTCAACTCTGCTATTTTTTTCATTTTGTTTGAGACAGGTCCTCATTATGTAACTTAGTCTGATCTTGAACTTGGTACTTTCTAGTCTGCATACCAAGTACTGAGATTACAGGCATGTGCCTCTATACTTAGCTCAAAATGTGTGTGTTGAAATGAATCCCGATGCATGATTTGGCCTTAGCATGTGAATGTAATCGGCTAAAACTCACTGTTCTCCAGTTCTCGGCCCGGAGTTACAACTTGGACATAGTTGTATAATCATGGCTGCGCTAGCCAGCCTCCAGATGGGGACACTTGGTTGATACCAATGGAATATGAGCAAAACTAGCATGCCACATCTAGAATAAGTCTTCTAAGAAAGGACATGTTCACCTTTGTGTTCTCCTGGGACCCTGGTTAGTGGCGAACTGCATGGCAGCAGGGCTGTAGAGAGTGTGGCTCGAAAGGGACACAGGTCTCACAGAGAAAATGGGATACACACTCACTGTCTGTGTAACACTATTCTGTGAGCGGCCGCACAAGTGAGATATGAACTCTGCTGAGCCATGGTCATAGAAACTGGAGTGTCGCAGCCTCTAGTATTATTATCTTTGATTGGGTTTCCATTGCTAGGCAGAGACCCCAGGACCAAAGCAACTCTTATAATGGACAACATTGGGGCTGTCTTACAGTTTTAGAGGTCCATTGTCATCATGGTGGGAAGCATGACATGATGCTGGGGAAGGAGCTGGGAGTCTACATGTTGATCTGAAGGCAGAAGAAGGATACTCTGTACCACACTGGCCACAGTTTATGCATAGGAGACCTCAAAGCCTGCACCCACAGTGACACACTTCCTCCAACAAAGCTATACCTCCTAATCGTGCCACTTCCTATGGGCAAAGCATTCAGACATGTAAGGCTGTGGATACCATTCCTACTCAACCCACCACAGTTACCCGACCTAGCACCAATGACATGCACCTTGGTCTCCTTTTTATAGCTGTGTGATTTGGTTAAATAATATAATATAATAACATCTGTAGGAGTCAGGGCTGTCTGACAAGGAACTTCTTTACTGCATTAGAATTCTTCAGATCTCCAAGACCTACAAAAATATGCAGAACTTCACAGAGGAGGAGTGGACAAAGGCAGGTCAATTGACAAATCACCTCAGAGCATTTCCGTTTATGACAGGATAAGACCAGTATAGAATGTCACCTGAACACACCTGCCATTATCACTGTGCTAGAGAAAGCTTTGGGGACCAGGTGCTAAGAAAAGCTAATTTTGCGTTTCTTGAATCGGGTAGTATTTTATGTGCCATAATTGTGTATAAGCATGGAACGACAGATTGCTAAATACTCATAAGGGCATAGAGAGGTGGGATAGACCTGCCCACCCCCCATCATGATACCTTATATAAATGAAGGAAGCTGACTTGAATGGAGCATGGCCTGTCAGAAAGCACAGGATTTTAGACAGGCTGACCGGTTCTTTGGACTTGGTTTCGGTGAGCCATGGTGATACACGGGCTCCATCAACTCAAAATGAACTCGAGTAGCTCACGACAGAGTTGAGAGGCCAACTGAAGAGTGAGGCTGGATAAGAACCCGGAAATGTGTGCGTCAGCTCTGGGGAAAGACTTGGGCTGTATAGAGGCATACACCCATAACATCAGCAATTGGGAAGCCCACCCAAAAGAATCATGAATTTAAGGCCAGCCTAAACTACATAGCAAGTTCTAAGGCAGCTATAGAAGAAGACTATTTCCTTAAGAAGGGGGAAAAAAAACAAGATTGGGTAGGGAGCTTATAATTATTCACAAAATCAAAATAGCTTAATTGCTTGGGAATGAGCTAACTGTGAAGTGGCCGACTCTCGTGGTTTCTCATGGCTCATCTTCTGAGTTCTTCTATTTAGTGTCTGCGTGGTAACTGGACCAGGACTCTGTACATAAAGGCTTCATTTCAAACAAGCCAGTTACACACTGCTGGATTATGTCCACACAAACCCTAATACCTCCATAAGGACTATACATAAAGCCAGATGAAACCAAGCTTTCTGATGTCTCCAAAGGCCCGAGTGCTTGTACCGCTGTGTCCAAATATGTAGAAGTACACGTCAGTTCAGTTGACAAATCTCAGATAAGTACCAGAATTTTTATTTTTAGACTAGCTATTCTTAGGACAAAACTCCACCAGTGTCCAGGAATAGCTGATGGGCAACTGCTTTAAATTCTTGACCCGGGGAAGGGCCCACTGACCCTAAGAGTGCTTTCAAGAGCTGTGTACCCTTAAGGTATCCTCGGAGCCATTTCTCTTGTCACATGAAACATAGTCACTCCTATCAGCAGTTCTGAGCTAGAGCTGCACCAGACAAGGTCACGAGAAAGCCACAGAGAAGCTGCCACAGGCTCATGGGCAGCCGAGGGAACATGCGAACACCAGACAGCCAGGAGCCATCTGCAGACTTCCTTAATACATGTCAGTATTTGCATGTTCTGTGAAGCCATGGCTTAATACAGCATGATCTGCTTGGCTCTGGCGAGGGCCTCGGGTGGGTGGCACCTCTACAGTGACAACTAGTGAAGAAGACATCACACGATGAGACAGAAAGCAAAAGACCCAAGAGGGGCTCAGACCCCACCCCCTTTTAGGTTACTACCCATTCTTTCAGGAAAGTTTTAACTCTGCAAGCTCAGCATGAATCCCTTCCAGGTGGAATGCCTACAAGACCCTTACACCAAGCTCTGCCTTTGGGGACCTCTCCACCCCATATGTGGAACAAAGGTTCCAACCCTTCTCCACATCAACAGCTCTCCAGCTCCTTTCTGCTACACGGGGACAGGGTAAGATGTCTGTGAAGGTAGCAAGGAACTCGTCTGCTGGTACCGCCATCTCACACTTCCGTTTTCGACTCTGTGTAAAACAGCATTGGGTGGTTTACGATCTGCTGTGAGGCATTTTACCATAGCAACCGGAGGAGACTGAACCTCACAGATTTAAAACAGCCATGTGTATGCTAGTGACGACTGAAGCCATGATTTCATTTCAACCCTCTTTCAGACTCCAGGAGACTCGTCATCTAACTGACTGCCTCCTGGATGCCCTTTGTGAGTGTCTGGTGACACACCTACTTCCTCATGATCCTTGTATCTATGGCAGAATACCTGGCAGAAACTATGTAAGGAGTGATTTGTTGTGGCAGGGGACACAGTACATCCTGGAGAGGATGTGGGACAGCTGGATGGGCACAGACAGAAGTCAGGCAGCAGAGACTGGAACAACCGCCCCCTCCGACCTGCATGGCCTGGAAACACCATCTCCACCTGGAACTCCCTCCCAAAAGAAAGAGTCCACGACCTCTCAAAATGGTGCTAACTCTTAAGCTGATGGAGAATGTGTCCCAATTAAACCGGAGCCTTTCATTCATGTGTCAGGAGTCAGGCACGATGGTGCACATATTTAGTCCCAGCACCGAGGAGGCAGAGGGAGGCGGATCTCTGTGAGTTTGAGGCCAGCCGGGGCTACATCATGAGACCCTGCCTCAGACACACACATGCATGTGCACACATGCTTTTTTGAGGCAACTCTTAGACCCCCGACCCTCTCACACCCACATTTGCTTCAAATTCAAAGAAATCCTACTGAAGTTACTCCAGAACATGTCTGGCATGAGACTTGTTTTCGCCGTCTTCACAGCTCTACCTCAGTTGGGCCACGGTCACCTTCCTCATGGAGGCCCCCAGCCAGGCCCTCAGTTCCTGCCCTTGCTTCCTGCAGTCTACTTAGCACATAGCCAGAGGGAGTCTCAGAGAAGCCAAGTCAGGGCATGTTACTCACCTGCTCTGGTCCCAGGAGTGTCTCACTCCACACAGCATTCTGTTCTGTTCCCTCCTCTACCTGCAAAGTCCTTGTGACCCCCAGCACTTCACCACCCCTCTTTCCTCTCCCTGTACTCTTGCTCCGGCCTCACTGTCCCTGCCTGTCCCTGAGGCTCCAGGCTCAGCCCTGCTCATTGCCCCCCCCCCCCCCCAGCGACCTAGTACCTGACTCTTTCACCCCTTCAGACCGGCACCTCTTCCAATTGTCCTTCGAGTCCACCTTGTGCCCCCTGAATTCTTGGGAGTTCTGCAGGTGGATATGTCCAAACTCTTTATTCCAGAGTATCTAATATGGCTGAGCATATAGATCTGCCAAGACATCTGTGCTGTTTGGCCCTTTTGTTGTTGCTGTGATGCTAGTTAGGGAAGAACCTATGGCCTTACATTCTTTCTAGCAAGTTCTGTATCACTGAGAAACACCTCCCCCAGCCTCTTTTAAATATGTGATTTGAACAGCCTCACTAAGTTATCCAAGCATGCCTCAAGCTGCCTCTCCAATAACTGGGCCCACAGGCATGTGCAGCCTTGTCTGACTGCCAGGCTTGGTCTCCATATTCAGGTCCAATGGTGCCTAAGAAATTCATCAAGCACAATTCGGAGTCCATCTTTGAAGATGTTTTTCAGAGGTGGTTGACATGTGAGTCACAACTGAGGGGGCGGGCTTACTCTGAGCGTGGGTGGCACATTCAATAGGCCAAGGTCCTGGATATTTCCAAAGTAGTTGTTAAGTTCTACTTGTGTTTGGAGCACATTATGTTTGGTTCTCTTAATGCGGGGGCAAATATCTCATTCCACGGCATGGAGTGCCCCAGAAGTTGTTTGAAGAACATTGCAAATAAGGTCCGTTTTCACTGTGTCATCAAATTGAGAAGTCAGTGTGTTAAGTGGCACATTCCTAAGCAATCACTTATATTAAGTTTCTCTTTTAACTCCATTCCTGGAGAATTATCTTCTTTACTTGGAAAATATCACTTTTTCCTTTTAAACCCAGATTATAAGCCTCTCCGAGAACTGTCAGAAACCTTTGTAGCACAAATAAATATAGTGTGTGTGTGGGGGGGGGGCATCTCTCCACATCTACAATAAAGACAGTGCCATAAAGATTAGTTAACTTACTAAACAAAGAAAGAACAGGACACATTTAACTTTGCCCATGGAACAACTTGGCAGATTCAAAAAGATTTGTGCTCCTAGATTAATGGTCCTGAAGTGACTTTTAAACTGTGTAATTCCTCAAGTCCAGATAGAATCTTAGAACACATTCTTGTGGGTTTAAAGGAAAATGCTTCTGGGCCAGGGAGATTTCAGCAGCTAAGAGCATGTACTATTTTTGCCCTTGTTGGGTTGCTCACAGTCATGTGCAACTTCGGTTCCAGGGGGACCATCACTTCCTCTTGGTCTCCTTAGAAGCCATGCACACACGCAAGCATGCATGTGTGAGCACACACACACACACACACACACACACACACACACACACACACAAAGTTAAAATACAATCTTTAAAAGGAAGACATGTTTTTATAGACTGCGGATAAATTTATTCACAAACAGGATTCAAGGAGAGTGCATAGCTGTCAGAAAGCAGTGTACACATGGGCAGGGAGCTTGCAGGTGCATACTAGTGCATGCTCACGAAAACACAGGCATACAAGTGACCAGAGCGCTCTTGTTCACTCAGTTGTTCTCGAAGGCCCTGGGTCCCACGCAGGCCACGAGGGATCTCTTTGGTCACAGAAGTTAGCCCAGCACAGAAACGGTGGTGGGAACCTAAGACACAACACAAGACCCATCCACTCAAATGCTGTGGACCTGAATTTTACTTCTCTCATATAAAATATATGTGATGGAGAAGTGCGTTGTCTTCCGGGGGGGCCATCGGGCTGTGACATGTACTCTTCATTGTCCTCTCAACAAGATTTACAGTCATGTGGTAGACACATTTTTGGGTGTGCCTAAAGGTATTTTTAGAGGGTTTAATGGAAAAGGAAAACCCATCCTGGGTCTGAGTGGCAATAGAAGGAGAAAAAAAAAAAAAAAAAAAAAACAAAAAACAAAACTAAGCTCTGGCATCCGTTTCTCTCTGCTTCCTGACTGCAGGTGTCATGTGACTAGCAGCCTCTCGCTTCCACCATCTTGCCTTCTCCACCATAATGGACTATACCCTTGAGTTGAGAGCCAGATCAAACCTTGCCTTCCCCCACTCGCTCTCACCAAGTGTACTCTGTTACAGTAGTAACTGATGTGTAACAGGGATAGGAGACTAATGAAAGGGGCCGGCAATTACCAGCAAAGTGTTTATCCGCATGAACAAGCAATGGACTCCCTCCGGAACTGCTCCCAAGTATACTTTCTCACCATTCCCAGCTCCATCAAGACTTGGGTCAGTCTCTCTAGCCCTCGATCAGCAATAAAATGCCCTTCTCCCATCATGTCTTGGGAACTATTGATCCAGGACATAATTTTCTAATCCCATATGGGGGCAGAAGACCCAGCAGGAGTCCTGGGCAGCCCTTAGTTGGAGCCCACTCTGGATGTGGGATATTTTTACCTCATATCCAGTGCAACACAGGAGTAATTCAAGGCTTGTCTTTGGCCACATGACTAAGACGTGACAGCAACACAATTCAAAATCACTCTGCCATTTATCCCCACAATGCAGATTCTTTTAGCTGTACCACAGTTTAGCAGGACAGCTCCTGCGATCACTGCTTAAATATTCTCACCAACTGTGGATTTACTTTAGACCTTTAAAACGGCAGCAAGAACTTATGACAAAAGTCGCCTTTAGAAACCCCTTTTCTTAGGTTTCCTCTTTCTGTGTAGCTCGTCTTTCTCCTTCCTCTCTCTATTCTTCTCTTGTCCTGTCCATCTTTTCTTTCTTTCCATTTAAGGCAAAGCTCTCACCCTGCCCCTTGCAATTAAACCAGCCACATCTTTTGTTGTACACAGAGGATTTTTATCCATCTTATCAACACTGGTTTCCTCCCTTACTGTAGCCCTTGATCAGCCTTGAAGCAGTGATATCCTTGGGGGAAGTTCCACGTCTGGGTAGAGGTGGTTTGTGTACATGTGCCAAGGCCCATCTAAGTAGCTGATGTGCCAGGCCACTGAAGACAGCAGCCCTGGATGCCCTCTCCCATCCCGTGCTTCTGTGGTCTTTGCCTTGCATGGGTAGATGTCCTGGCTTCCCTTTCTTCTTACCCCCTGAAAAGAGAAAAGGCCAGAGGGTCTAAATGGATGTGGGATGTGGACCTTCCACCTGAGAACTGTAGAAAGGGACTAGAAATGGACACATGCCTGCCCCCTTCCAGTGTCAAGCCTTAAGTTATCCAAGAGAATACAAATGTGACCCGTGGCTCTTTTGAAAAAGTAACAAACATGAGCACAACAAGAAGGAGAGGATGCAGGTCACAGCAGCCTGCAGTGACACAGAACAGAGTTGGCACCAGGGAACAGTGAGTGGTACCACTGGTCTCCTCCTAGCCCAGTGCTGTGTGCTTGCATATGATCCCAGACACCCTGAGACACCTTAACTATAAAACAGATGGCCTGCAATTCTGGAAGGCCCAGCCAACCACTGTTACAAGGGTTGTAACAAGAGCTATAATTGGGAGGGTTCTACGGATGGGTCAGAAGCCACATGCATTGTGTGTGGAGTGTGCTTGCTATCCATGGCCGTATCCCATGGCTGTAACCAGGGCCATTAGCACTGGTTACATCAGCAACATCTCCTCTGAGCCTTCTCTGATTGCTTCTGGAACCATGTTTGGAGAGGGTGGGGTCTTCCTTGCTCAACAGGGCTCAGCCTGCTAGCCACACACGTATTCACTAGGCTAGCTCATGTTTTTGCCCCATCTTTCCACGAGTCTTTGAGTTCCTTGTCCTCATAACAATCGATATCCAGTCTGTAGCCCAGGGTGTGGTAGGTGTTTAAGAACCACGGCCAGTTGTAGAAGTGAAACATTGAAGGTTTGGGGCAGGCGGAGACAGACTATGAGTCATATTCAAGGGGGGAGGGGGGCATACATTTTAGGATTAAATCCTGCCACCAACATGCAGTTACTATGAGTTCCAGAGCCTCCGTTTCCTCATCTGAACACCCACCTGTTGAGGCTTTGGAGCACTGAATCAGACAACCAAAGATTTAGTTAGTACTGTTTAACTTAGGAGGGTATGCATACACAAGTCAGGGTGTATTACACAGGTCAATGCTAGGGCCTGTGTAACAGTGACATCCCTGGTAATCTGGACAACACGAGACCTGTCTATCCACTGAAACCCAGGAGACATCACCTGCTGCCTTTCCATTTGTAGTTACTTGCCGTGTGACAGGGGGAACACAGGAAAAGAGTTTGGTGTTTCTTGGTACCTCCAAATCTCTGGATTGCCCTCAAGATGAGCTACCTCACTAAAAAGAATGGCTAACCTCTACCCCTGCTAATGGCTTTGTATCATTTTAGTTTGTCAGTTCAAAACCTGCTGATGAGATAGAGAGGGTGTCTTCCTCTAAACAGGACCTGGGACCCAAGAGGAGTTACACACATCAGCAAAGTTACCCAGTGAAGAATAAGGTGTGTGGGTTATTGTGCAACTTGAGACACTGATGATGAAATCAATATTGTATTTAACAATATGTTCTGGACATCTGCATTCCATGCCCATTGTGAAAGAATTCACAGTAACCAAGGTGTGGAAACCATCTAATTTGTGTATATCAGTAGGCAAATGGTAAGGAAAATATGCTATAGATCATACTGAATGAGTACTGGGTTTCTGTGACTTTGGACATGGATGAGCCTGGAGGATACTCCTCCGCCTCACTCAGAGAGAACCATGGTCCCTCCTTACCCATCATCAACATCACCTGACTGCTCTTCCAGAGGTCCTGAGTTCAATTCCCAGCAACCACATGGTGGCTCACAACCATCTGTAATGAAATCTAATGCCCTCTTCTGGTGTGTCTGAAGACAGCTACAGTGTACTCATACATGAAATAAATAAATCTTTATTAGAGAGAGGGGGGCGAGAGAGAGAGAGAGAGAGAGAGAGAGAGAGAGAGAGAGAGAGAAAGAATCAAATTCCCAGCAGCAGAGGGAAGCTGCCAGGTCATAAGTCTGGTGATGTTGATGATGGGTAAGGAGGGACCATGGTTCTCTCTGAGTGAGGCGGAGGAGTATGCTTTCGAGAGAGCACACTGTGATAATTAATAACTGTATTTCAGAATGGCTGAAAGTAGACTTAATGTTCTAACAGAGGCACATCAGGTATGAAAAGTGAGAGGCAGGCACATTGAGTGTTTATTGTTCCACTACTGTCCTATGGCATGGCAGTATATTCCATACATACAGAAAATCTTCTTTTAGTTAATGTGAAACAATAAAAACATTAAAGATACTAGTTTTTCCAGATTTTGTTCGGAGGAGGAGTGGTGGGGGACAGGGTCTCACTTTGCAGCCCAGGCTACGAAATTAAGCAAGAGAGAACCCTGGAAGACACATTGGAAGCCCTGGAAGTCTGTTGGAACTGACCATTATCTAGCAGAGAGCAGTGTGCCCAGGGCGCTGTAGGTCAGTGTCAAGCGGCCCTTTAGAGGTAGTTTGCAGGCACCTCATTGATATGATTAATTAGGCCTCATTAAGATGCCAGTAGAATGCTGTGCAAGAGTAAACTTTTAATTTGGAGGAAGAAATTTCATCTCTGCTAGCTTAGGAACCTTTGACATCACATCAACAACCATCAGGATACTCCGAATATGGACGGCTCAGAATTTGGAAATCTGATGTTGGGGCTGGGGAAGAAAGAAAGAAAAATAAAACCAGGAGGCGTCTGGGAGGAAATAACTCTATGTCTCCAATGGGGAGCTCTCAAGGGTGTGCTGACAACCCTGTAATGTCATGTGATTCACCAGACATTCTTGACTTTGTCCTCTGTCAGGAGCCTTTTGGGGCCTGGAAGCTGTGTAACACGGGACCCGAATCCATTCAGCACAAACATAGTGAACATCTATTACCCACCTACCAAGGTGAACTGATTCTTGTGTGAGGCCAAGCAGAAGACGAAGAGTATGTTCTGATGGAATGTAAAATAACAATAGACCCTCATGAGCCCAGTAGAGTAAGTACCAAATGCTATGGGAATCCTAACTGACTAGGACAGGATAGATGTGTGTGTGTGTGTGTGTGTGTGTGTGTGTGTGTGTGTGTGTGTGTGTGTGTGTTTGTGTATAACTGCCTCTATACTCCCTCTGCTAAAAAAATAGATATGCCCCAGTCTTGATCCCTGGAACCTGTACAGGTGACCTTATTTGGAAGTAGGGTCCTGGTAGACACAATCAAAGTTCTGAAAATGAGGTCATCTTGAATCATCCAACTGTCTCTTCATCCAATGACAATTGTCCTTCCTAGAGAAAAGGCAGGGGAGAGTGAGCCATGAGGACCCAGGTAGAAAGATGGGCAGGAACTGGAGTCCTGAAGATTCAGGTAAGAAAAGCTTGAGCCCTCAAGCTGAAAACTGTCAGAAAGAACAATTTTCTGGGTCACATGGCTCCGCTGACACCATGACCTCAGGCTTCCCTCTCCTGAATTGTTAGGGACAATTGTCTGTCATTTTAAAGCACCCATTTGAAGTGGTTTTCTGTTGTTTGTTTGTTTCTTTGTTTGTTTTTGCCTTTGCAACTATGGAAGACTGAGGCAGATATCAGCAGGCCCCACACATCAGTGATCACTGGGCAAAGTCTTATGTGGGGGACAATGGTGTGTGACCCTTTTGAGAGGAACCGTGTGTGACAGGCACGCATGTCTGGAGCAGGAGCAGCCCAGGACATAGAAGTATGGAAGGAGGTATAAGATGAAGTGGGGGCCTCTCGGGGTGAAGGCCCGCCTGCAGAGCAGAATTATCTGTGTTCTAGATCTAATTCAGGCTGTAGAGGTCCTCTCCCTACCCATCTCAGCTAGTTTTCAGACAGCTGGTAGAAACGAGAAACCAGATCTTGGGTTCAGACTCCATCTTAGAGACCCTGACCTAAGGTTGAACTCCAGTTAACCAACAAGCCGGCACCTAGTGCCAGTTTCCAGTTTCCAGGTTACTTCCCAACAAATCTTTGTCTCCAGGTTACAACCCTGCCCCTGGCACGTCACTTCCTAACAACCACCAATCAGGAGGAAGGCAGAAGGTACATTTACAGTTTGGCTCCCAACACCAACCAATTCTATTAAAGGGCAACACAATTCTGTAATGCCCCCTCCATTCAGATGTGCCCGACTAGAACCCCCCTGAGAGCTCTGACTTCACCCTCCCGTTCTGCTGTGTCAGAGACAGTGGTGTGGCCCAAGCTCAAGTTTATAAAGAGACCCTAGTGCGATTGCATCAGGGTCGGTGCCTCGGTGGTTTCTTGGGGTTCACAAAATGGGCACAACAGAAACACTTAATTTTCCTCATTTCACAAGAGCACAATGTCAAGCTGGGCCTGGTGCCTTGAGCTGGACCTCTGTTTCTAAGCAATTTTGAGTGTGATTTTCAGTTGCTTGCCTCCCAGCTTGGGCAGGTCTGCGAACCTACTACGTACATCTCACCAAAAAAGCTGGGCGCACAGACACAGCCATTACAACTGCAAGAATAAGGGGCTCTGTTCCTGTTTGTGAAAACAGATTTGAGTTCCGTATTTGGAAAATGGGGAGCAAAGGTGCCTTCCGGATGTCACCATACATGTCAAATTAACCCCAGATCCCCAAGAGTTCATGGTGTGTCAACTAACCAACAACGCTCACAGGACTTATTTTTAGCGCCCATCTGCCTAGGGTGGAGAGAGCCCAGAGGCCGGGAAAGGCCACATGGGAATGATTAGAGGAGACAGGTGGTTAGAGCAGTCTCGACGACCAGGGGTCACTGAGAGAGGTCTAAGATATATATCTCGGGTTGTCTTGAGCGTTAGGCACCAGTGCAGCAATGGCTGTCTGCACACTGGAGAGTCCATGTGTCCAGTTCATGAAGCCGGGCACCTCGGCCAGTCCCAGTCTGTGGCTGAAGCCCCGGAAAGTTCCAGGTCTTCAGTTCCTATCAGAAGGCTGAGCAGGCTAGATTCTGATGTAAGTGAAGGATGTCACTGAATGCAGCAGCAGCCTGAACATATTCCCCAGCAACCACCAAAGGCCGGAGGTGGGGTCAGGGGATAGCTTTTAGTTACTCCTACCTTGAAGTATTCATAGGCAAAACAGTGACTCTGAATTTGAGTCCCTCACTATTCTAAATGTTCCCAGAATCCTATTCTTCCTGATGCAAATATGTGATTGGTGGCTCTTGTCAAACTTTGGCTACTCAGCCTCCATCTTAGGGGACACATTTATTTGTCTTTAGCTATGTGATCGTAGCAATGTTACTGTCCCCTACCAAGACTTTGTGTGGTCTCCAGGGCCACAGCTATCACTGGAAGAAGTGGGATGTGGTGTGCTGTTTGCATTTAATTAACTTATCTATTTCCATATTTTTTATTAGAGTCTCTCTGTGCATCCTTTGGTGGCCTGGAACCGACAGAGATCCGCCCGCCTCTGTGGGTCGGGTTGCATTTATCTCACTGAACAGAACATTAACCATGCTCCACTATTTGCCTCATAGGGGACTCTCAGGCAGCCTGTGGCATTTCTCTGTCCCTCCAGAAGCAAAGGCAGAAACAGTCACCTTAGCCACAAGACCATACCTTGGTAATGCAGATAAATATTATTCTGGAAGTTTCTGTGAGGATGCTCTGGGTGAGATTAGTCCCTAGACTTTTGACAAAGAGGAATTCCTAATGTGGGTCTTACCCAATCACTTGAAGGCCTGCATAAAAGAAAAGACGGACTACTGTCAAACAGGAGGGACTTCTCCATCTGATGGCCTTCAAACTTGAACTGCATGTTTGGTTTCTTTCCGGCCCTCCAGCCTGCTAGCACAGCCTCTGTGGTTGTGTGGTCTCTGAGTTTTCTCTTCCCACACATACTTTATAATTCCCCACCTTTACACACTGAGGTTGTATTCCAAGACTCCCAGTGTAACACAAGAGAGTGTTGAATGTTGTGTGTGCAGGTATGCCTCAGTGACCAAAGTGGATTTCTTCCAAGACCCCCCATGAACACTAAATGCTGTATATTCTGTGTCCATCATATAAAATGATGCCCCTTATACACAACCTATGTACATTTTCCAGTGTAGTTTAAATCACCTCTAAATTACTTATAACACACAAAGTAAATCCTATGTGAATACCCATTGTACTATATTATTTAGGAAATAAAGACAAAAAAATGTCTGCACATTTAGTGCAGACAGAATTCTCCCCTACACACCCCAAATATGGCCAAATCAATGGATGTGGGACTTGTTAAAATAAAGAGCTAACTGGAAAAAAATGCCTGATGGTTTTACATGTGTGTGTGTGTGTATGTATATGATAACATTTATATGTAATGCACAGTAAAATATTAATATAACAATTGAACAGCATCACTATAGAAAACTATAGTAGAAGTTATATATGAATATGGTCTTTCTCTAAAAATATCCTTTTGCACTGTGGTCACTTGTGTCTTCTGATGATGCTCTGAGGTGACATCATACCTACATTAGATAGAGTGAGGTAAATAATGGAGACATTGTGAGTAGCAGTAAGCTAGTATGTGAAGGTGACTTCGATGTAGTGCTGTGACAATTGCTCCTGATAAGGAAGATGGCTAACAGGTGGTGAGCAGATACAACATGGATACACTGGTCTGTGAGAAGATCCATGTCCTGGGTTAGGCAGAGAACAAGGAAACCTCAGGGAGTGCACACTTGTAAACTGAAGAATTATTTATGTCTTGAATTGTCCATCACCTAACTCAGTCTTTGTTTCCAAAGTGAGTGCTCAAATCATGGACAACGAGGTCTGCTGTATATGTATTTTTATTTCTCTGGAAAATCTTCACAATTGCAATGAAATAAACTAATCTTGTTTTTTGAGGCTCTGTATTATGGCAATTTGTAAACGATGCTAGAATAGACAAAGTAATATAAACCCTCACATTTCAGGCACTTAGCTCCAACGATAATTAACCTATGACCTTAAATTTTTGTGGTGTGTCTACCCACTCAATTACCTCCTGTATTATTTTAAGGCAACCCTACACATGCCACTAGTTCGCCCAGACACATTTCAGTGCGTATCTCTAAATGATAATGACTTAAAAATGTAACCACATGACCATTAGCAAACTTGAAAATAAAAGCAATTCCCTAATATCATCAGTGATTCTCTCCTACTCAATTTTCTAGTACTTATCTTTTGAAAATTGATTTTTTTTATGAGTTCTTTAACACAGAGTACATACTCTCTGGAAAATGCAGGAAAACACATAGAATAGAAATCAGAGTCAGCCACATTGCTGGGGCTGTTGCCAGCCTATATGGTGCCATTTTGTAAATAGGAAAAAAAAAAACAAAAAAAGACTTATTTCAGGAAGGCAGCCTGTGCCAAAATGCCTGCCACCAATGTTCTCTTCATGTTCCCCATGTGCTGTGCACAAACTGAGCATTGTAAGCTTAAGCCCCTGAGGGTTCCCTCTGTGTTTACATTTTGGAGAAAAGCCTTCCAGATTTTCTATGGATATATACATAATTTTTGCATAATTGCTTTCATATGGTACACTCAGTTTTGCAAGCAGCCTCCCCCCACCACTTAATAGCAAACCATAAGCACTTTCCCATGTTGTGAAATTTGTTTCTCAAACATGACTTCCTACGGTTACACAGAGTGCATTGTATGGCTGTCCTGTATGGGTTCAGCAATGGCCAATTGTATGGGTTCAGCAATTGGGTCTAAAATGACCAGTGTTTAGATCTACAGCCCTTTGAGTACACTGCCTGCCTTTGGAAGATAGAACACAGACAATAACAGTATGTCCTTCACGGTAGGAACATGACACGCAGGGGAATTTCTGCACATGCATTTGTGTGATCACTAGGTTGTAAATTGGTTCCCGGTGGTTGGTTTGGAAAGACAGCTAAGGTATGGTTTTATTTAGCTCGACTCATGCCTTGGGGGTGTGGGGGCAGGAAGAGCTGTCCCTTGATACGTTTAAACCCTTAGCTTTTTTCATAGCAAACAAGAAGCTTTAGCAGGGAGCTGTGAGGCAAGAAAGTGTGGAATGTAGTTACAGGGACAGTTATTCCCAGAGTGATGCAATCAAGAGACATGGGTTTTGGAAACCAACCTCTGATGTGTGAGGCCAACAGAAGACAACAGGGTTGTGTGTGTGTGTGTGTGTGTGTGTGTGTGTGTGTGTGTGTAGTTGGCTCATGGTCCGGCATTATTTAGTGTTAGGGCATGAGCACAGCCATTTCTAGACGTGAAAACACCTAACAGCCTTGTAAGAAACAAGATCACAGACTCAGGAGCTGGTTAATGGAGTCTCAGAAAATGGCCAGCACACAATCTCCATCTCTTGAGTGCCGGGATAAACACTGAGGTCAACGCTGAAGCGCCCATTTGCTCCAACCCACAGCCCACAGTCTGCCCAGAGCTGGAGCGGGTGTTTTCTGTGGCAGCCGCTTATCAATTGTATGGGGCCCACAGGACTCAATGACTCAGCCTAATGGAGTTGTTGCGACAGGGTGAGGTCACAGGGCAGATGTTAACCAGGAATTCCTAACTTCAGAGGCTACACTGAAGGATAGAATTCCTATGCCGTCAAGACTCATCGAGTGAGAAGGGCACTTCCATGCAAGCCTGGGGGCCGCCTAAAAAGGGATGGAGTAGAAATTGTACTGGGTTTCCATCAGTCCATAAATGAAAGTTTGAAAGTTGATAAGAAGCCCGTGTTGTTGGTAGTGGCTTTTCTCTGGGTGAGAGGAGGTGTAGGACATGGGGTCCCTTGAAAGGTGATGTATGCACTAGGCAGGACCAGGGGAGTGGCATGAACCCCCAGGCTGCCACAAGGCTCGTTGCCCCAACCAGCATTTTTGTATCAGTTCCACCCAGGATTTTATCAGCAGCATTACTGGGTGGCATATGAGATTCCTAGGATTGTGGTCACACAGCGTGGGTGGCATCAAACCACAGAGACTTTTCATGGATCTAGAGCCTAGGAATGTGAAGTCAAGACGCTGGCAGGTCTGTCTGAGTACTCTGGGTGAGAAACTTTTCTTACCACCTTCAGAAGAAAGTGGCTTTATCTAGGCGGTCCTTGGCTGTTGTGATCTCTCTTCCTCCGTTCTCACGACCTTCTCTATTTTGTAAGAACACTTAGCTTTTCCACATCAGGGCCCACCCTAATAGCCTCATCTGGGCATCATTGAGTCTACACTAACCACAGTTAGAGGTCATGTTCTCATATCTTTGGAGGAGACATAATAAAACACAATAATTAATAAAAATTTTGACTTGGCTGGGCATGAAGGAATACATCTTTAATCCCGGCACTGGGGAGGCAGAGGCAGGCAGATCTCTGTGAGTTCAGGGCAAGCCATTTTTACATAGCAAGATCCAGGCAGGTTAGGGCCACATAATGAGATCTTTTAATAAAAAAATGGGGAGAATAATCTGGAATCATATATCCAAGTGCTTCACTGATTCTGTGTGATCTCCAACCACTATCAACTGTAGCCTCTAAGTCAATGCCCCTGTCTCCACAGGAAACGTCAGGCCGGTAGGCTCAATGCTGTTCCCACCTATTTAGTCTCTGAAATATGGAGGCTGAATTTAGGGGAAATAGCCTAAGGCCCTCCGTACTGGAGTTACAGGCAGAACTTTACTTTCAGCATTAACTAGGCTATAGACAGACCAATTGCCCAATTCTTTTTCCCAGCTTCCCAGGCTACCACACCCCAGGGCTGTACTCTGGACACGTTCCAAGGCCCACTGTATATATTCAAGGACTCTTGACTCTCACCATGGAGCTGGTTTTTGGCAGGTGGAACCCAATTGGCCCAGGCTGAAAGTCACTACAGTCAACCAAGCTTCAATATTTGGACAGGAGCAAGGCATGTGTGCAGAGGCAGCAAGAGAGCTGAGGGGGGTTTAGTTCTGAGTGAGACTGAAGGGATCTGACATGTTATTGAATCCCGGTGCAAGAGGTGAACTCTGGGCCGCCACACATCCCAGGAATGCGGATGTAGTGCTCTCAGAGCACATCTGAAGCTGACAGGGGTTGACAGTCCCCATCTGGGAACAATAACCCAAGCTGCACGCCCGGCCGGGGCAGGGGTTGCTCCCTGCCCCCGCCCCTTTCCACCTCCCCAACCCTGACTCTAATATGGTGAGCATGAGAAGGGAGCTTCTCTTCTCTTGCAGTCTCCTGAGTCCTGGGGACTGCTGAGCAGGGCAGCCTGTCGGATGCTTGCCATTCCGGGAGCAGCAGGCTGTGACACGGTCCGTTTCTCCTCTGGGAGACCTGAGTAGAACTCTGCAGGGAGGCAATTTGGGATACCAACTGATCACCCAGCCGGCCCCAGGTCTCCTCGCTTCAGGGAAGCCAGGGTAGTGATGTATTTGTGTCACGGTGAATACCTCGGGCATTCTTTGTTCGCTTGGGGAGGTGCTTCCATAGTGAAGTTCAAAGCACCCGCTCACAAGCCACGTACCCTAATCCTCTCTCTGATCTGGATTTTGCCCTGTAACTAAACTGATTACAAGACTTTGGCTGGCACTTGGGCTGGGCTGTGTCTTTGGGATAGCCTCCCATAGGCTTCACTGCCACGTGGTAGGACACCAGCTGAGGGTTCTGTGATGGTGTTGGGGAAAAGATCTGGGGCTGGGAATCTTGAAACAGCATCAGCCCAACTCACCCTGGTTATGCACTGTGGCAGCCCTCATCTTCCCGAGTCCTCGAAGAGCATCTCAGACCATACACAATGCCATTTCTGAGTTGGTCTTGTCCAACAGCACTGCTCTTACATCTGGGGGGGCACATCCTGGTCGTAACACCTGGAGATACCCACTCCTATGTCTTTGATTTCTGGTCCTCCACATAGTGGCAGCTCCTTCCAATGCCCACATTGTCCCAACAGCCAGGCTTCTGTCCCAGGACCTAGAATTTCATGCCTCTACTGGGTATCTGTCCCTAAGCCATCACATAGCAGAGGTCCTTGTGTAGGCCTTGTGCACCTGTGCAGGTTGGAGAGCCCTGTGCCAGGCTCAGGTAGAGGGCTTGGCTCTGAACTCACTGGTTTCTCTCAGAGCCAAACTCTTTATGCTAATCCTGTGTGCATTTCTTTCTCCCTACACAAACTTCCTTTTGCTTTCTGGGGGAAAGCAGCAGTTTCCTTGGGGCCTACCTGCAACCTGCTCCCCCCATCTATAGTGCATGCTCTACAACAGAGCCAGAATTATCTTAGATGTCTCCACATCTGGATAAGTCCCACTTGACTTTCAGCTCTCAAGGTGCCAACCAACCGCTGAGGAGCCTCATGCTTGGTCCACTCTTGCCTTTCCACTGCGAACACGCAGTTCTTACGCTCTCTACCAGACACCGATGGGGTCTGTCCTTGGGATGATGAGCAAGCAGCGTCTAGGACAGGCCAGAAGTAGGACAAGTTTTTGCTGAGTGAATAAAGGATCCAACAGAAAGTGTCCTTATGAGGATAGAAGCGACATCGGAGGGAAATGTGAGTGGTTCAGACAGGAACTGCTCAGACCATATGCCTTTTGGAGACTTTGAACTCAATAGTGAAGGTAAAGCACCCTTTGAAATGTGCCAGCATGACACTTTGCCAGAATGTCCCCTAAGGGGACTATGGTCCCTGTGGTACAGCACTGTGGATCACACTCACACCCTGTCACCCTCTGTTTTTCCTCTGACCTCTTTCCCACAAGGCCCTTCCTGCTTTCCTGTCTTTTTCTTTTCTTTCCCTTTTTGTCCCATGTTGCGTTTAACTAGGGTTGTTTGGGTCAACATGGTGAGGGTTGTATCATCAGCAACATGGGCAGCCACCAGTTGAAGAAAAGGGTGGATTTTTTGGCATTCTGCTGGAACATTTCAGTAACAGAAGCTAATAAACACATGGCTGTACAAAGCATTTCTACTCCTTTTCCTTTGCCTTCCTCTTTTGCCTCTTCTTCCCCTTCCTCCTCTTCCTCCTCTTTAATTTCTTCTTCCTCTTCCTCCTCCTCCTCCTCCTCTTCTTCTTTTTCCTCTTCTTCTTTCTCTGCCTCCTCCCTCTCCCCTCACCTCCTCTTCTTCTTCTTCCCCCTCCTCTCCCTCCCCCTCCTCCTCTTCTTCTCCTTCTTCTTGTTATATAAAACACTTTAATGGTAAAATTCATGATAAAACAATGTATATCGGACACATCTTCTATTCAAGCCTCCATTCAGGCACCTGCAACAGAGGCAGCTGTTAGGCACATTTCTATGATTTTAACTTAAGCGTTAAACCACTCAGGACCAGAGCAGAACTGAGCACCATGGAGCCCATACTGCTCCTGATACATCGAGTTCCCTCCCCTTCCTTTCTCATTTTCCTCTTGGAATCCCCATGCTTGCCACGTCTCCGAAAATAGATGCAGCTGTGCTTTGGAACTTTTGTCATAGAACCATGGGTCTCCATTTCTCTCAGCTAGCATTTAGGACATAGATGTTTATGAACTCTAAGGGGCTCTGACTGGAACTTCTTATTTTCATGTTTGTCTTTGTTTTGTTTGTTTGTTTGTTTCTCTCCCCTTAATTTGGGTGGAAGGATAATGTGACTATAACTCAATAAAGATCTTTAATAATAAAAAAAGAAAAAGAAAAAGAGGACTATGGGTCTCTACAGAGGACAAAAGGCATGAACTGCATCTGCATTTTCTTTGCATCGCTTTCCTGTTTCCTGGAATGTGAATGTAGTGGGCGGAGCTTCTGACCGCCATGTTGGTTCAGGAGTCAACGTTTGGTCCTAAAAGAAATAAAAAGATTGCAGATCAGAAAAATAAAAGGAGTTTGGTCCACTGATGATTTATAACAATACTCTAGATTATTTTAGGATGACTGGGAGAATAAATCTCCCACTGTGAAGATATGACAGGTATAATTCTTAGAGTAGCAACTAAATATAACCCCCCTAGCTCCAGGACCAAGTGAGTAGTTTGCCTGGGGTCTTCCATGCCATGGGGTTGGGGGATCTGTTCTTGGACCTTAAGCAGGTCTTTTATTTTCCTTTCTGTTTCTCAGCCCCTCTTTTTCTGTGTTGGCACAACCAGGGCACCCAATGTTCTCTGTAAGGTGCTCCTGAGTATCTGCCTCCCATGCTGACAAGATGTACCCAGTCCTGCATAGTGACTGGTACAGGGAATTCAAAGCTAAGCAAGACCCTGCTGCTGCTGAATGCACAGACATTCCTTCTCAGAAGTGTGGGCATTTGTGCTTGGTCTGGAGCTTGTTCCTAGAAAAAGTTAATGAAATGTGATGGTTTTCCTGAAATTATACCCATGGATGTCAGCAGCATAGGGTGTTCAGAGCACTCTGTACAGTTCTCCCAGGATCTAGGGTGGTATAGCTCTTCCTTGGAGAGAAGAACACAGGGCAGAAGAAGCGAAGGGCATGTCCTCTATCATAATCGGCTTCTGACCATACCATCTTGCTTCTCATTGTGTGACCTTGTCTGTGACCTTGTCTATTGTCAGTGGCTGTGGATTCTAGAATGGGTTCCTGTAAGTTCCTGCTCCATCTTCAAGCCAGAGGCAGAAAAGGCACTTTGCTCAACCATCATGATTTCACTGAAGCACCTCAGAGGGCTGAAGCCATCAACTCTGAGGTCCAGAGAACATTCTGTAACAATTTGCAGCAATAATGCTATAGTGAAGAGCTACTGTGTCCCTACAGCCAACGCTATAGTGAAGAGCAACTGTGTCCCTACAGCCAACGCACCTTACTTGGTGACATTCTCTGTAGTTTACCCATCCAGCTCTTTCACCCCCATAATTCTAACCTCTGTGTTGTAAGTGAAGAGAACAAGACACATGTACGTTATGCACATGCCCAAAGTTACTGCAGGCTCATGGTAGCACCCGGCGGGAATTCTTCTGAAAGGACATGCTGTACATTTCTGCATGTCTTTCTGCATGTCTCCTCCCTTCTGCATGTCATCAGAGGTGAAAAGTGTCAATGTTTGGCTGAAGTCACATGTATTGTTAGAGCATGTGGTTCTAGGAGCAGAGGATGCTTCTCTTTCTCACCTCCCTCCCTTCCTTCCTCACTCCTTCCTTCCCTCACACCATTGCCACATATCTCCAGGGCAGGGAGACATCTCTGGGGATGGAGGAGGTAGAGGTGTGAGATGACCCTGTGTGATTAAGTCTGGAGACAGTGCAACTGTAAGCAGCAGGTACATTGATAGAAAGCTGGTCCTGAGTTCCACAAACCGGATCCCGGTAGAAAGCCCTAATGGTCACACAGGAAGCTCAGCTCACGACAGGGCCATGGAGACTCATTTCCAAGCCTCGCTGTCTGTGACCCATCATTGCTGCCCATTCTTGCAAATGCTCTCATACAACTCCTGTTCAAATGTGAACATATCTGTGTCTACAACCCTGAAATACCACCCGATGTTCCAAAACTAGGGCTGCTTTCTATCTGACATAACACCATTGGTTCTGGAGGGCTCTAGGGACACAGAGGAGGATCTGGAAAGGCCAGTGGAAAGATGTCCTCATGGTTTTTGGGCTGGTCCAGTCCAAGCTTTGCACTACTGGACCTACCATTTGCCCGTCTTTATGATATCCACCCATTGATTGTGTGTTCTCAGATTCTCAACTGGGACCTCTTTCCTCCTACCACACTGCCGCTCAGATGCCTCTTGGCATTTCTACGTCAGTGCCCAATGGGTGTGCAGAGCTCACAGTTCCAAATGGAACCCCTAAGTGCCTGATAAGCACCCCCAAACCTCTAGCTTTCTTGTCAGTATCCTTCTCAGCCTCAAGCCCCAGTCCTTGGAGCCACTCATAATTTCTTTTTCTCCTACTCAACACTAGACACTCAGGGCTTAACTTTCACCATGGATCCAGCACAGGACCATTCCTTTATCTTGGGTCACTACTTGCCACGGTGCTGATCTTGCACATCCACTCTTGGACTACAAGACCGTGTTGGTGTACACCAATGTGGCAGCCAGAATGAATACGTGAAATCAAAGGTTGTGTCAGCTCTCTGACCAGAACCTTCCGGTGAACTCTTTACAGTCCCGGTTGCAAGAGCTAATGTGAGTGACACCATTCTGTCTCAATATGCTGCCCACCTCATCTTCTGTCTCCCACACAACTCCTCTACCTGCCCACACCACCCTCTTCTCTCTCTCTCTCTCTTGATTAAAAATCGTTTATTTTATGTGCATGTATGTTTTGCTTACATGTATGTATGTGCATTGTGTGTGTGCTTCGTGTCCACAGAGGTCAGAGGAGAGCACTTGACACCTTAGAACTGGAGTTACCGATAGCTGTGTGCTGCCGTGTAGGTACCGAGAGCTGAACCTGGTCCCTTGCAATAGCAAGCGGGCTCTTAACTACTGATCCATCTCCCAGCCCTCCTTGCGTTTCTTATACATATCAGACCTGTACCTTGGCTGAGATTTCACACCTACTATTTCCTCTTCCTGGCTCTGCCCCTTCATCCTCTCCCTCCCTTGGTCACCCAAACAGCCTCTCACTTCCTTTGTGTGATTTCTGAAGAGCCACAGTCTGAGGTTTCCCTGAGCACTCCAACCAAAACATCACTTCCTACCAACTCCCTATACCCTTTCCTCCCAAAGTAGACAAGGTTGCTGATCTTCCTGATCATTTTCCACTCTGATTTCTGTGTCTGTCTGTCTGCTGTCCACACTCCCAACACCCCTACTGCCTGGGAGAACCGACCCTGACTCAGAAACACTGTCTGGTTGGTTGGGAAATCGTATTCCCTTCCTCACCAGTCTGAAAGATATGGGGACACAAAAGGTTGCCTTCTTTACCTCAACGTGGGGCTGAATTTAGCAATTCCACAGAACATTCCAGACTCTCCTGCAGCTCAGATCCCAGGCTACTTTTTGCCTGACTTTTGTTTTTTTATTGAAGTTTACTTTTATTCCCTTTCATTTGAGAACTTTTGAAGACAAAAAATAAAACAAAAATCAAACCCAAAACCACTGGTGTGGCATCTCCACTGCAGCTCTGTTTCTACAACACACGACTGGAAACTCCTGGGTTATTGTTTAACTTTTTAGCACCTTGCCAAATATAATACATAGTATTGTGCTTTATCTATCTCTCCCAGTGTGTGTGTGTGTGTGTGCATGAATGGCTGAAGTAATGGAGGCCATGAATTTAAGATTAGATGTATGGGATGGGTTGGAGGAAGGAAAGGGAAGGAAACAGTGATATAACTTTTAAAAATTAAAATAATCGATGGGAGCTCATCCCTTGGAGTCCTGGGGTTTATATAGACTCTGATTTTGTTGGTGAGGCTGGGGTCCTGGATTCCTAATGCTGCTGCTCACAAACCCACCTGCTTCCTCTTCCATTTCTTCCAGTCCGTCCAGGTTGCCTCTGCTCCCCTTGTCTGCTCTCCCGTGTCCTTTCCCAGGAGCACATAGTACCTGCTCGTTTGTCCAAAAGCACCTCCCAGCTTCCCTTTCGGGTACCTGTCCTGCACACCCCAGGCTCAGTGAACTGGTCAAGTGAGCAGTGGGCTCTGTCTGTTTTTATTCGGGTGTAATGTGCAAACGAGGAAGGGTAGGGAATGGAATGTGCCAAGGAGTTGGGGCTGAGATCAGTATATACAGTCAACAGGGATGACCCCAGACAAGGAAAGTCCATTGTCTTTTTCAGTTGTACCCTAACAAAGAAAATAAAGAATAGAAAAATAAAAGGCTTTTACATGACTCATACTTAAGGCTGGCTTCGCTCCACAAGGTTCATCACGTGCCTTAGGGCTGCCTCCAGCAGTGCTGGACCAAATCACTTGGGGCTAGAGATGTGGGGTTAGACCACACAGAGTCTAGACCTCACAGATTATTGGGAGCCAGTTAGATGGCTGAGCACGTAGACACACTTGCTGCACAAGCCTGACCACTTGAGTTCTGCCACTGGAACCCACCGTGGAGAGAGAACAGACTCGCAGAGTTCTCTGACCTCTGCCCATAGGCCGACTGTCGAAAATACTCAACTCTTAATACTGTACTTTAAACACCAAGAACTCAGCTTCCCCATGAAGACTTGATGAACATGGCTTCCCGCAACCTGCTAGGTTATACACACTTCCTCGGAGGAAGAAAAATAGGGATGGGGCCGTCAAAACCTTGCTTAGCACCCAAAAACTATTTATGGGTGGAACTAGGCTTTGGATCCAGTCTTTTGTCCCAAACTGTGCTTCAAGGAAGCAAAGGGAACCTCACTGAAGGATGCTTGGTGCTTTCCCACTTCTTGGGGCCCAGGAGCAGGAGACTCCAAACCAGGCAAGCTGAGAAGTGAAACACAAGTCCTCAGCAGACCATGGAGCCGCATCTGCTAGGGATGAGCCTAGGCCTCTCACGTTGATTGGCTCAGCTCTGCTCACACGTCTCTTGGCAAGTCAAGAGAAGAAAAGTTAACTCCATGTATCTCTCTATTTGTGTCTAACAAAATATCCCAAAGTGTGGTTTCTTAAGAAGAAACCAAGTAGTTATGTGACAGCTTCCACGGCTCGGGGACTTAGAAGAGCGACTCTGGGCTTGAGCCTCCTGTGAGGTCACAAGCTGCTCACTGTAGCCACAGTTACCCGGAGGTTTGACTGGGCTTCTTGCTACTTCCTTCATCCTCTGCCTCCAGTGGGGTCTGCTCTAAAGCTTCTCCCATATGCTGCTGGCTGGCAGCCAGAGGCCTTGACTCCACTTCTGTGTAGGTTTCTTGAGATCCTTCTGACAGAACAGCCTCCTCAGGAAGAGCAGTCCAAAGAAGGGCAAGTGGACACTGCCTTAGTTATTATGATATATGCCCTCAATTCCTCCATTTCTTTTTGTTATCTGCATCATCTCTGTTTGTGGATGGGGCTAGAAAACAGATGTTCATTGTGTCTGCCTTAGAACGTCAGTACCACATTCCCCTAAAGAAACCTAGAAAGTAGATGGATAGCTGAAAAGTAAACACACATGCACACACATATGCACACACATGCACATACACACATGCACACACATGCATATACACATGCACACACATACACACATGCACACATACATGCACATACACATGCACACACACATGCACACACACATGCACACACATGCATACACATACATACACATGCACACACATGCACATACACATGCATACACATGTACACACATGCACATACATATGCACACACATGCACACACACATGCACACACATGCACACACATGCACACATGCACACACACATGCACATACACATGCACATACATACATGCACAAGCATGCACACACACATGCAAATACACATGCACACACATGCACATACATATGTACACACACATGCACACACACACACATGCACAGAGAGGATGCAGATGAGCTCATCTGAGCCGAGTATCATAAGCACTAAGGCAGTCTCTAACATGAATATGAACAAAATGCTTTCACATGTCATCAGGTGGCAGAATCCTGTCCTGGACACCAGGCAAAACCTGTTTAGGTTCTAAGATGCTACTGTGGCTGCATGAAGCATCACTTGTAGAAGATCCTGGCTTATCTCCTGTTCTCCCGAGATCTCAACTCCAATAAGCCCTACTCTGAGAATCTTTTGCTTACAAGATGGGCAGTGCACAGCTATTCATCCTTTTCTCTCCTCTATATGTTGTGTACATGCATATGTGTGGGTGTAAGAACCCATGTATGTGCACATGGAGGGCAGAGGAGAAGGTCAGGGGTCCTACTCTATTGCTCTCTACCTTGTTCTCCTAAGACAGGGTATCTTAGGAGATAAGATCTCAACGAATCTCGAGCTTGATCAACAGATCCCAGCAATCCCTTCTGCTTCTGGCCCTATGGAATGGATGAGGCAGGTGAGCATAGAGAATAGTTAGCTACGTAGGACTCCACTTGGCTTGGGCTGTGCACACACTTCTTTTAGAACAATGCACCTGGCAAACTATTTGCTACCCTAGAACTTCCGCGGCATCAGGCTGCACCCACACTCTCCTCTGAACAGTGGGACACATTTCTCTTCCCCTTAGGGACAATTGAACTTGGATGATTTTCAAACAAGTTCTCACTATTTCCTGGTCAGAGGGTAGGAAGGCTGAACTTGTCTGAACTGGTTTTGGGTGCATGGTCAGTAAGGAAAAACCGTGTCCACAAGTGCACTTTTAGGAGGACTCCCTTCTTTACTATCTTATTTGGATGCAAAGTTAGATATGCATATGATTAAAATCTGGTGCATTATGGGGAAGAAAGTACATAGCAGAAAAGAAGATCACGTGATCTAACCTACCAATCAAAACAACCATTCCTACTATGGCCTTTAGAAACCAAACTTCTTCTCTAGAAACCCCAAAATAATCGGGGTGCTTGGGTAACTTCAACGGTGTGGTTCACTGCTCTCTTGCAGCGTGTTTTGTTCTATAGCTTGGCTTTAAATGTTCCCTCCACTGCTTCTGCAAATCTGTGTGAGCCTTGGCTTCAATTCTGTGAAGAAAAATTAAGGCCCTGGAAATACCTGGCCCAGGCTCCAAACACCTGTAATATTAGAATTGCAGGTGTGTGTGTGTGTGTGTGTGTGTGGTGTTGGTGGTGGTGGCCACTCCTGGCTTTTTATTCAGGAACTGGGAATTCAAACTTAGGTCTTCATGTTTGCACAGTGAGGGAATTGCCTAACAAGCCATTCTTCCCCACCCCCTCCCCATTCAATTATTTTCAATAAACATTTCTATGCCCACACTCTTTGCTTTCTTCCTTTTGCACCGTGCCGGGGATAGAACCCAGGACTTTGCACATACCAGACAAGCGCCTTACCACTGAGTTTCATCTCCAATTCTTTAAACAAACATTTCTAAAGAATCGTCAATAAATCAAGCAGACCCCATTGTTGGGATTCTGTAAACCCCACCCCTCAGTTACCTAGCAACAGCCAGGTATACCCCACCCCTCAATTACCTGGCAATAGCCAGGTATGCTCCGCCCCAGTGACCTGACACTATAAAAGGGGCTGCTTGCCCCCTCCTCTCTCTCTCTTGTTCTCTTGCCTCTTTTGTTCTTTCTTGCTCTTCTGCCCCTACCCTTCCTCTTCCCTTTCCCTTCCCCCCTCTCTCTCCACGTGCTCATATCTGGCCTCTACGCCTCTATCCGCCCCCCCCCCCCCACTACCCTCTTAACTCTCACATGACCTGAATAAACTCTATTCTGTACAATACCGTCATGTGGCTGGTCCCTCAGGGGGAAGGGATTCCCAACATGCCCCCCCCATCTCCTTTGCCCTCAGGCCTTGCCACACCTCCGTGGGCCACATTCCCCCACTCTCTTCCTCCTTTTCCTAACATTGGTGCCGAAAACCGGGACGTCATCTTTTAATAACATTGGTGCCCCATGACTGTTAACATTGGTGCCCTGTGTGAGGAGATTAGATTTTCTCACGACCGGATATCTCTTTTTCCTTTCACCCATTCCTGTCTTCATGGAACCTAGGGTTTTCAGGGCTGAGCGGGTAGTTGGGACCATAAAAGAAATATTAAACAAACAGTCCTAAGAAGATTTCGTCCTGTGATGTGACGCCTGTCGTTGCTGAGTGCCTGGAGAGTGTTTTGTAGACTTTATGGACCGATCTCTCTGAATCACTGTCTCAGCTTGTCCAGACAGATGGACAAACCAGCCAGTTTCCCAGGTTCTTGCAGCCGCCACGTGATTCAGCCAATGGGAGTCACTGACTGGCCACTGGAAGGCGGGGCAAAGAGAGAAGAGCAAAAGGCAATTCATTCCCCGCCCACCCAGGGCTGAGTGGCCTGAGGCCTGCTTGGACCAGATCTGTGTTTTGTTTTGCTTTTTGTTTTTGTCCTTCCAGTGTTGTTCGGGTTGTCCCACCATCTTGTTCATGTCCCTGCTCTTCTATCATCTGGTCACCTCCCCTGAATTAGATTCCCTGTTTTAAATTCAGCCTGCTCTGCTTCCCTTAGTTGGCCCGGATGATTGTAATCACCTTTTGCTTTTGAGCCCCGCCCACTGCCTTTGCCTGTGGCTTGTTCCTGTGACCGAGCTGGCTGTGACCTCCTAACAGACAGTGTCTAGCTGTTCCCTGTCTTAGGTCATTGCGAAAATATGCAGCCTAAGGCTGGAGGCATTGGCCGCTGACGACAGCATAAAACAGGGGACTCAGATGTACAGCGAGACAGCGAGCTTCTGAAAGAGTACTTTCTCTAAGAACCTCGTGTTCTTAGATTCCAAGCTCATTTCCCTTCAGCGCTGGCCTGTCATCCCTGGAGTCCCACCTAGTACCAGAGCCCTTGGAGGGCCACCCTAGGAAGAAGGTTACTCTCGCCCTGACCCCTGCCATAGTTTCAATCCCTGAAGTGCTGTGGCCTCCGGGGAACCCTAGGTGAGCTGAGGAGACTTAGATGAACTGGTCTAACACCAAAACAGATTTTCCCGACTGGGGAATGGGCATCAGAGGTCTCACATAGCAAGTGGAGGTTGAAGTGGGAGGACCAGAGGAGAGGGTGGTCCTTTTAATTCTAGCATTTGGGAGGCTGAGGAAGGTAAATCTCTAAGAGTTCAAGGCCAGCCTGGTCTATATAGAGTGAGTTCCAAGACAGGCAGGGCTACCTACACACAGAGAAACCCTATCTAAAATAAACAAACAAACAATTCTAATTTTTAAAATAAACTTTATTATTGAAAAATCTTGCAAATGAGTAAAAACATCACACTCCAAACCTGAGTCAAAGCTTACACGCCATTCATTAATCCAAAAAACGGCGACTCAGTGGGTTTACGTCCCTTGGTCTGGCGTGGTGTGTTCCGTCCAAGTAGGATTAGGACCAGTCAGCATTTTCAATGGAAACAGAATGTTACTTCATCTAACCCTCTTCACAGAAAGCCCAGCCTCCTTAGAACGGCAGCCAGAAAACGCCACACTCTCCTAATCCCACAGTTCCCCGATAATCAGACGTCTAGACAAGAACAGTCTCTGCTGCCTTTCCTGTTAGCAAATCTGCCCTGACAAGTCACATCCTCCGCCAATGCCATTGAAACGTTCTCCATTTGCTCAGCGGGACTTCTGAGGCTTGGCTCTGGAAATGCTATCAGTTCCCGGATCAGGTCGATTCTCTCAAAAATCACGTTCGCCTATTCCTCCGCTTAGATTTCATTCTCTGGAGAGGGGCTCTCTGTTCACAGGGCACTTAGCACTGCGTTGAATGAAGTTGAGTACTGTGGGGTTTGTGGGTGCTTGGTCAGAGAGTCGTCCTTCATCCATGGGTCTGGTGACTTTGGAGAGAACACCATTTAGCCTGGGCCCATTCAGACAACACAATGTGCTGCCTAAATCTGGTGTGGAAAATGAGGTGGAGATGTTTCTATTTCATCCTTCTATTGGAGATGGAACTGATTACTGCTTGGTTTCTCCCTATGCCCGGCTGTATCTTGCAAGGGTTGCAAAATCATACCAAAGAGGCTTAAAGTAAATGTTAATTTGTAGATTTTAAAATGAGCAGCAAAATAATAGGCATTAAAGGCTGTGGGAGGAGTTAGGGAACCTGGACACTGGTTACAGAGATCTTCCCGCCTCTCTCCCCACAGTGCTCTATAGTCCAACCCCCCCCCCCACCCCTGCACGCCACTCGGAACCTGGCTAGCCTATTTGAAAAACTACTGCATGCATATGATGCAGTTGCTTCCCCCAGCTGGGGTTTCCATTTCCCCAGTTTTCGTTTTCCATGGCCAACTTTTGACTGAAAATATTAGATGGAAAAATAGTCCCCCCAAATCAACAATTCATATGTTTTACCACATTTATCATAACATGGCATAACAGTTCTAGTTTATTGTTAGCCCTTGTCATTAATCTCTTACTATGCAGAATTTATAAACGAGAGACTTTATCCAACATGTAGTCAAACCAACATGCAGTTAAATATAGTAAATATAGGGTCTATATTGCTATGGTAATATATATATATATATATATATATATATATATATATATATATATATATATAGTATATATGTTATATCCTATATGTTATAATATTGCCCCATAGCTCAGTACTGAGGGTCTGGAAATGTAGCTTCCACATTGGGAATGTCACGGCCAAGATATAGTATAAATCAACACATAATAAGAATGCTGTGCTTCACCAATCCCTGGGGGGCACAGCTTCCTCTTAGTGCCATTAGGTGTGGGTACCAAGTGACTTGGCTACTGCTGTTGTCTGTGAGGGGACTTTGCTCCCTGCCCCTGGGCTGCCTTCTCCCACCCGCTGCTGTGTCTCTCTTATCTGTGGGATGCTGAGGTCTCATCTAGCCCCTCTGCCAGTGAGCGCACACTCCCTCTCCACCTCATCACTAGACAGCTCCTTCAGAGCTCGGAAGCCACCCAGGAAGTGCCTTGTAGCAGACTGAGCTCAGATGAGAGCCCTGAAGTCCATAGAAGAACACACGTGAGCGCTCGTGAGCCCCTGGGGGCTGTCCGAACCAGAGTTCCACTGAGTTTGCATATGCTCATGTACCCTTGGGGGGCTTTAGGAACCATGCCAAGAAGATGAGCCTCGATGCATGAGTTACAGACACAGGCTGGCTTGCAGAAGCATTTGTCTATTGAGACGGGATAAACCACTGTAACTACAAAGCCCTATCTATCATTTGATCTGATTTCTATTTGTCTTTCTTTTTTTTAAAGCTATTCCTTAAAAATGTTATCCTTTAGCGCCACAGCGTCGATCATTCTGGAACATAGTCATCTTCACACGCTGTGGCCCTTGAACTATATAGTAATTTTAAGAAGGAACAATGACACCCTGGAATATTCTCCATCATCCCAGCATTGTCTCGAAGGGAGAGTTAGGTCTCAGTTTCTCTCTATAATGGGAAACGAAGCTGCAGGCAAAGTTTTGAATGTTACTAAATTTGTTTGAAATGATCCCAGGGTTACCTGGGAGGCAGCTTTCTGATGATTAAGATCAAGGCGTTTCTTTTTATTCTCTTATATTCGATGGTCCACGGGTAGAAAAACCAGTTACCAGTAGTGTCTCAGGACCTGCATCAGCCTCAGTGACCTTGCCTCTGAAATGGGGGTAAGGGATGCCGTGAGGACCAAGTGACAGAAATGAAGGGAACAAGGCTCACAGCAGATGCCCAGTGCATGCTTATTCCTCGCCAATCCTAATGCCCCTCAGCCCCGAGCCCATGGAAACACATGGCTGTCGGGAAAAGGGCTGGCCGCCTTCCTTGTCTCTCTTTTCTTTTTCATTTTGTCTCCACAGAATGGGAAAGAGGATGGGGGAGCCAGGTCTCCAGCCTCACAAAAGGCCAGTGTCTGTGGGACTGCGATGTCTGGGAGGCCCATTAGGCTAAAAGGCAGCGCTGCCAAGTTTACATATGGTTTTCATATCACCAGGTTTGTTGTTTTGACTCCTGTGAGCTTTCTCTGCAGCAACTCCTCTGGAGAAAAGGAAGTGCAGGCAATCTGAAGGCCAGGGCTGCAATTGCAGAGGCAACCAAGGTACAAAGTGAATAAAATACCTCTGGGTCTGTGCAGGATCCCTGAGATCTCTCCCCTTTGGTTGCTACCTCCTTGCCTTCCAAGGCTTCCAGCATCTGGTATGTTCTGGCCTCCAGAGGACGCAGTCATGTCTGAGCTTTCTTCCCAGAGGAGAACAGGCAGGCAGAAGAGTTTGGCAGATGAACAAACGCCATTAGCATCTGGTCTGATGTAGCATTTGGAGTCCACAGGCTCTGGTGAGCCAGTGCGGACTGATCCTTCGACAAGCACACTGTAGCTTAGCTGGTCAGAAGTGGAGATGAGTTAAACCAGTTCCTTCGAGGGCTTGCAGAGTCGGCTTTCGATGGAGTGTGGTCGCACAACGTAGCGGCAATGATAATGATGTGTTGACTTGTGTTCATCTGTGTGCATGTGTGTGGGGGGGTACATATATGCACAGCACACATATGGAGATCAGAAAACAACCTCAGGATGCTATTTTCTTTTCCACCTTTAAAGGTATTTTTTAAAAATATTTATATGTGGGTATAATATATTCAGATCCAATCCACTCTCCCACAGTTCCTCATCTACCTCCCCATACTTTTTCCACTCAACTCCCCCCCCTTCTCAAAACGTAATACCTACTGTATCTATTTAATGTTGTCGTCTGTCTTCTCAGCCTGATGAAAAGTTTCATTTCTTGAGGGCCTACCATACATCTAGCACCATACTATTCCTGAGCAGTTGAAGATACACGTATACAGTGTTCATCTTAATTTATTTGCTCGTTTACCCCATGAAGTAAATGCTCCCTTACCTACCTCCGCCACCGTTCTTCAAACCAGGAAGCTGAACCCCAGAAAGGTTAAGCACACTTTTAATTGTGTTTTGTTTAGAGATAGGATCTTGCTATTCAGCTCGGTCTGATCTAGACTCAGCATCCTCCTGCTGTAGAGCCTCTGAGCACGGTGAGGACAGGTGTGAGCTAATCCAGCCAGCATGAAGCTTGCTGTAGATAACATAACTAGACTAGGAGCCACACTTAGAGCTGTTGTATATAAATGGGGCCAGGTCTGGACAATGATGAGTATACCCCGACCGCAGCCCAAGTCTTCCACCACAAGACTTTTGTTGTACAAAGCCGTGTCTAACATTAATGAATGGTTTGTCTAGCTCTGGCTGGCTGGGGAACCCGGACTATGAACATAACATCTTGCCGGGCTCTCAGACTGTGGCCCCATAACCTTTGTGCTTTTATGCTTTCCCCAGGCCAAGCAAAGAAAAGGGATCTCCAGGTCTCCGGATCTCAGTCTCAGATCACAATCCCCCAGAGCCAGAGAGCCAGTGATCTCATTACCAAGCCCCTATCTCTGCTATGACCTAAATCACCACTTTTCAGTGGCCCTTCTGACTTGCTGGTCTGGCTTCTCTGGTTTCTTAAAACTTCCGGCATGGAGACTACCCCTAGGGATAGGGAAGGAAGGAGATGAGCTATGAGGTTAGGGATCACATTGCTCCATGGACTGCCTCTAATGGGCAAGTGTGCAGGCAACTGGAGAGGCCAGTGGTGGTTCTGGCCTCGGGTCTGTTATCTCAGTTCAAGCAGCAGAGACACTTTGGCTTCCATTGTCTAGGGGGCCTTTGCATTCTTATCATCATCTGATAATCATTATGACTTATGAGTTCAGACTTGGACTCAGCTTAACAGCTCCTCCCTCACACTAGTGCCTTGAGGCTTCCCCAACCCATAGCCTTTAGGAGCTCAACTAAAGTCATCCTTCTGCCCTGGCCAGTAAAATCCATCAAGACAAGTCCTTGTTCTCCTTCTACCAAACCCTTTCACCCTGAGGACCACAAGCCCGTGTCTAGAATCTCTTCTGCACAAAGAACTTTCTTTAACACAAGAAACCCAGCTCTGGAGCCAGCCTCATTTTGCTCTTGACTACTATTATTATCAGCTCAGTTGTGACTAGGTTTTATGATGTCCGTGTATGTCCCTAACACCTTTCCTGTCCCCAACTCAGCTGCTGGCCTGAGTGAATAAGGCAATTGGGTTAGAAATGCCACAGCTTCCCAGAATGCCCACCTCCCTTCTTGCCTCTGTGCACCCACCCTGACCTTGTCTCTTAGTAAGGCAGTACTAGCTATGGAAGCTAAAGCCTCTTCTCAGCTAATGTCCACTCCCTCTGCTTTGTTACCTAGAAAGGTATTTTCAGCCACTCCTTGGGAAGCAAGACCAGGAAGTGAGAATTCACTTGAGGTGCACCAGGACCAGGAAACTAATTGGCTGTTGGAGCAGACAGGTTATAGTGTCTTCTGCTGCAAACAACCTCGTTCATTCATGTCAATAATCTGGTTTCCTATCTTCAGGCTGTGCTCCTGGGGTTCCTTCCCATGTCAAAGTGTTGGACCTCTGCACACCTAATTGTCCTGGGATACTTTTTAGTCAAAGTAAGAGGAAGGACACAGTTGTTCATTGTTTAAAACCTTTGGACTCTTTCTACCTCCAACTCCCACTTTATTTTGAGTGTATCATATACACAGGCTGGCACTGAGTTCCTTATGTATCTGAAGATGATCTTAAACTTCCCATCCCCCTGCCTCCACCTCCTGATTACTGGAGTTATGGGTTTGAGCCACCAGACCTGGCTTTATGTAGTGTTAGAGATCATACTTTGGGCTTCCTGCATTCCAGACAAATATTCTACCAGCTGAGCCATATCCCCAGGGTCCCACCCCTTGTCCCTTAACTTGAATACTTCCACTGTAGTGAAGGTGTCAGAAACAATCTCATACAGTATGATTGTGGGTTAATTTTTTTTCCTTAGGATTTGTAGATATTTCCTTTTAATTGTTCCAGTTCTTCATTTATACTGAGAATTGAGACTGGTTTAAAAAGAATTAGTTGTTTTTGAAACTGTAGTCTGTTTAAATTTAAAATTTTTTAAAAATTATTTTAGAAGTAAAATAATAAAAAAACACCTTAAACAAAAACAAAACAAACAAACAAAACCCCAGAGGCTTAGAGATGAGTGTGAAATGGTCTCTCCAGAGTATGCAAGCTAAGGTATGTGCATCCAGCAAGGCATTAATCTTAGATGTGAGTTTCGTGAGAAATGACATGTATATGATTATGGTGGTTTGAGTGAGAAATGTTCCCCACAGTCTCAGGCATGTGAATGTTTGGTCCCCAGTTGGTGGCACTGCTTGGGAAGGCTCAGGAGGTGTGGCTTTTTTAGAGGAAGTATGACACTGAAAGCAGGCTTTACTGATTTGTTTGATCTCTCAGACCATATTCCATAAACCTCCACCTTGCAAAAAAATTCTTGTTTACACAAAGCTCTCTCTTTACCTACCTGATAACCTGAAACAACTAACCCCTTTCCTCTCTTGCTTCATTAAAATCCAAAGCAAAACAAACCAAAACAAAACTAGCCAATCTTCAAAGACTGAGAAGTTGCACCCCAGACAAGGGGAAAAGAAACAGTCATTATCACTGGAATTAGAATAGAAACCAGGTGAACTTCCTGCTCTGATGTGCCCCCTCACCTGGTCTGAGTTCTGGCATATCCTTTTAGTAATAAACAAACAAACAAACAAACAAGTAAATAAATAAATAAGTAAATAAATAAAATTACTTTGCTGAGTTACTTTTTCTTTGTGTATTTCTTTGTACAACACAAAGGTTATTCTTTGTTTATAACATCTGCAAGAGTATCTGCCATGTCTTTTCTGGATGCAGAAATCAGATGTTTGGGAAGGTGCTCACTGGATGAATCCGTGAGAGTGACCAGTTGTAGCACCACTGGGAACCAGCAGGAATGCTTATCAGTATCAGGCATGGGAAGTGACAAACACCGAGTGCCCCAGAGATACTGCATTTACCACGGATGCACATGATGGCGGCTGAGAAAGTGAGTGGAGGTTGTAATGATGTAAATGGCTCAGCTGTGTCACTGTGGACAAAACAGAAGGAGTCACAGATGCAAAGCCACACGAGGTAGATGAACAGTAAACCTTATATCAGCGGCTCTCAACTTTCCTAATGCTATGGCCCCGTAACACAGTTCCTCATGTTGTGGTGACGCCCAGCTGTAAATCATTTCATCGCTACTTCATAACTGTAATTTTGCTACTGTGATGAATCATAATGTAACTATGATATATAGGGTATCTGATGTGCAACCCCTAAAAGGGTCATGGCCTATATACATGGGTTGAGAACTCTATGCCTTAGAGTGGAGTACTGAAGACCCTCTCAAGGTGGCAGTCTCAAAGGCAGATAGCTGGGCAAAGGTCTTGGCTAAGGAACACAGCAAAGAATAACTTTCAAGAGGTTACACTGAGCATCAGGAAAGGCTCACAGAGATGAAGGTCCTGAGAGAGGCATAGTTTGGTAACCTTCAGTGATGAAGCCTCTGAATACAATGCACCCCCAGCCTTTGAGTGACAGGAACATTGTGTAACTTCTCATCCAGCCCGAGGTGAGTGCTTTGGTGGTGGGTGATATTCGCTCAATGGTACCCACCTTTCTGGTTGGCAAATGCTTTAGCAGTTATGGTGGTTTTGGTGCCACCAGTGGCAAAGCTAAGACACGGTGGTAGAGGAGGGGACTGGACATGTGGATGGAGGTAACAATTATAAAAATATTGATCTTAACGTTTGTTTGAAGAGGTCCTGGAGAGATCAGTCAGAGGTTAAAAGTACTTGATGTTCTTACATAGGACCTTGGCTCAGTTTCCAGCACATAGGACTCACAACGGTCTTTAACCCCAGTTCCAGGGGATCTGACACCCTCTCTACTTTTTTGGGCAGGTACTAGCCTTACACATAGTACTCATACATTCATGTAGACCAATACGTAAATAAAAATAAGTCTTTTTTTTTTTCTTGAAGAAAGGACCAAAATGTTGGAGTCAGAAGATTTGGATATTTTGGAGGCAGACTGAGGCCTTTTTTTTTTTTTTGGCAAACCATAGACCGATGTGGTGTTGGTGACTCCAGGAAGCACCATAGCTGTGAATTCTTTAACCAGCATTGGACAGGATGAGTAGAGTTGTAACATGGAGGCCACAGCCACACCCAACAAAATCTGAGTTCCAGTCTTAGCTCTGCTTCCTGCTGGCAAGATGACTGAGGCTGGTTCCTTGGTTTCTTCTCGACTTGGTTTCCTCAGTACTAAAACAGGAACAATGAGAACCATGTATGTATTACCCAACCCACAGGAAGGGCTTAGTAAATTATAGTTATAATTATTCCTACAGCAGGCTCTCAGGTCCTTCCATCCGAGTATTCAGAGTCTCACCAGTCATAGAGTTGGGAAGCACACTGCATCAAAGTCTCACATACAGAATTTCAGGAAACTTAGTTGGTGCAAGATCATATGAGAAGCAAGTGTTCGAGTTGTGGAACTCAGAGCTAAAGGCACAACCACCTCCGCTTTACTCCAGCTCTCCAGAAAGTGTGGTGTGCAGCCATTGCGGATGCAAATTCCATTTTCCTTCATCTTCCAAATTAAAAAAAAAAAAAAAAAAAAAAACACATGAAATGCAGAGAGACTCAAGGAGCTCTTCTAAATCCTCAACACTCTGCACCCAACCCCTCAAGGAGATTGTTCATTGTTTTGATTACTTTTCTAGTTGCTGAGACAAAAGTAAACTGAGAAAGGATTTATCTGTATTCACATTTTGAGGAGACAGAGTCTATTATGGTGGAGAAAGTGTGTTGGGTTTTGGACTTAATGTCTTCTCACATCTCTGGGAACAAGGAGCAAAGATCAGAAGGATATTGGTCTGGGCTACAAGCTCAAGGTCATCCCCCAATGGCCTACTTCTTCTAGTAATGCTCCACCCCTTGGGAACCACATGTTGAAATACGGGAGCCCACAGAGGACATTTCACTTTGAGCACAGCATTCATTTACATGTGGAGGGGATTTAAGTCAGATCTGCTTGCTCACCAGCCTGCCTTCCATTTCTCATTTATAAGCACCTTGTTCTCATTCTTCATCCAAGTGCATCTATAAAGTACCCCTCATCTGATCTGCTCCAGGACATGATACAGGCCTGGCCAACAGAAATCTTCTATCCTTTTGGCTAAAAGAATTGTCTTTAATTGAGACTGTATATTTTACCCAAGCAAGGCTAACTAGATTAATCCCGAAACTTCTGGTGGAACAACTGGGAGAGAGGATTTCTCTTTGCTTTGAGCTGGGGTTGTTCCCTGTGAGGCTGATACACTCCTGGAGCTTCCATGGAAAGAACTGGACTAGAGAAAAAGACAGATTGAAAAGAGAACGGGCTGAAGGCCTGTAGACCTGCGGATGCCACCGTGGTTTGTAGACCCAGCCATGGCTGAAGCCAACAGCTCCACTTTTCCCATTAAACAAGTCCAGAGACTCATCATCTTGCGCCTCAGGTCACATCTAGTTAGGTGGCTGTCACTCCCACCCCACTCCCAGAAGTATCTCATTTCATTTGAAAAGAGACTCTTTTCCGATCTTGCCTAGAAAGCTATTTTTTTTCTCCTTGGTAAAATGGAAATTGTTCCCGTTATTCTCCCTTAGCTAATGGAACTGTGTGTGAGTGTTGAGCATCAAAGGCTGACACTGTGGCAGACACCGTCTCCAGCAATGACCTAGGATTTAGGGGGTTACGTTTGAGTGAGGGACGGCAGCGAGCAGAGCTGCTGTCTCATTCAGCCTTTCTATGGAAGTGGCTGTTCATCTTCGTAAACAGTTAGACATCTGCTGTGACGTCACAGACAGCTTAATGCCATAAAGCCACTGACAGGACACTTACATTGACTTCCGCAAAGCGCTCTGTGCTCACTGGGCATCGTGGTTCTAACGGTTGGATCATGATCCACATGTCGTACACAATAAGACAAACTGGTACAGAATTTGGGGCAAGGCAGACTAAAAATTCTTACTGACTTCACCTTTCTCACCCAAGAAAGTGTTGAATGAGGTTCAGCGGAAGGTGTCATTACAGTTTTGAAATTATTCTCCACAGCCAACTTTCAGAGAGATCACAGCAATGTATTTACATATATCCTCACACGAATCCCAGCCACTTCCGACGTCCAGCTTGTCTCCAAAAGGGACAATCTTTTCCATTGAATGGCATACCACCCACCCAGGAGTGTAGAGAGGATGCTCTTCAAACCACCTCCCAGTCTCTACCTGCCAATATAAAAGCCCTCACACAAGTACCGGCCAGGTCCCTGGTGGCTGCCAAATTTGGGGACCTTGTGCAAGCACGTCTCATTCTTTGTTTTTTCTACACTCTCCTACCTCCCAGCCTTGTCTGTTTGGCTGTCTCTTAGCCTTGGACTCAGCTGAACCTACACCCAAGTATATCATAACAGGGCCTGGTTCATATGGCGTCTGCTGTGGGCCATTTTGAAATACAGCTCTAAAAGCCCTGCTCATGTCTACGTGATGCACCAGAATGATCCTTTATCAAGAAAACAGTATAATTGAGGGCAACTGGGACTAGTGACTTTGTAAATAGATGAGTACATGAATGAATGAATGAATGAATGAATGAATGAATGAATGGGTCAGTTTAGGCAATCCTGAATGAATGTGCTTTCTCTCCATGTAATTCATATTTCTCCCTTTCTGTGAGATGTCTGTTCTGGCCTGTCTTTTTCTAACATAACCAGAGCACATGGATGGTGGTCCACAGATACTGCCTGGACTTGTGTTGGTCTCTGGATTAATTCTATTACCATGACTATCTACTTACTTTGGCTTGTAGATACAATATGCTAAAAGAGACAGTTCATTATCGTTACTTCCCTTCCTTCTTCCTACACATCTGTGGTCACCTATGTTTGGTTCTTCACCTCCTCACCCCATCTCTCTCCTTGCTCCTGCTGGATCCCACGTGGGACCTTCTGTTTCTGGAAGAATCCTGTGCCTTGTGCCTTTTAAAGCTCCTTTTGATCATGTTCCAAGTGTGGTGGCATTGAGAACTTGGAAGAGGTGGGGGCTTGAAGGGAGACTTGGGTAGTAATGAGGGTTGGGTATCTATCTCCTAGGACTTCTTGTTCTCTCTGTACATCAGCATCAGCCACAGCAGGGTGTCACACAGTGAGCACGCACTGCTCTTCAGGCTCCCTTGCACACATCCGCTCAACTGTCTGTTTTTCCTTCAGGTTATGAAGCATCGTGAGGCCCTTGAGAATTGCTACACCACACCCTTGAATGTGTGTAGACTTGGGTGGTGTCATTTCTTTGGTCTGTCATTGATGCCCTGTTTGTGGTCAATAAACATTTTATGTTTTTCCAGGATCATGCTGCTAGTCAAGACCACAGTGTTTCCTTTCTGACTATTCCTTCTCACTTTCTACTTCAAGCAGACTTTGTTTTTGGCTTTAATGATAGGCTTTGACTGCATAGACCAGGTTGGCTTTGAACCCATAGAGATTAGCCTGCCTCTGTCTCCCGAGTGATGGGATGAAAGGCATGGTCCATAATACTCGTTACCTCTAATACATTCTGAAGTGGATTTGTCTTGCCACCTGGCTCCAGAAGGGTCAGGCCTTTCACCTGGGCTGGGACCTTGGGGTTTCCAACCCTGCTGAGAAATATTAAGCACCAAGGATCAAGTCTGAACCAATTTCCTCCAGATCCTTCTATAATAGAGTAACATTATAGGTATGGGGTTCAAAGGTTCCACTCTATCTAGCACAATTCCTAACACCCATTTCCAAACTGCCTCCCCCACCCACACATCCTTCAAATACTTCCTTCCACCCAAACTTAGCAACCCTTCAGGGTCCAGTTTGATTTTTAAAAAAGGACTTGTTTTTATGTATGCCTATGCACATGTATGTCTATGCATGTTCGATGCTTGTGCTCTGGTGCCTGTGGAGAGTGTCAGTCTCCTGGAGCTAGAGTTACAGGTGGCTGTGACAGGTGGAGTTACAGGTGGCCATGACAGGTGGAGTTACAGATGGCCATAACAGGTGGAGTTACAGGTGGCTATGACAGGTGGAGTTACAGGTGGCCATGACAGGTGGAGTTACAGGTGGCCGTGACAGGTGGAGTTACAGGTGGCCGTGACAGGTGGAGTTACAGGTGGCCATGACAGGTGGAGTTACAGGTGGCCCTGCCTGACAGGTGGAGTTACAGGTGGCCATGAGCTGCCTAACAGGGACCCTGGAAACCCAACCTGGATCCCTAGAAAAGTAGCACATGCTCTTGGTAACTGAGCCATCTTCCCAGTCCTCAATTCACTTTCTAGATCCTTGAAAAAGTATCCGATGGCCACCACAGCACTATTGACCTTTATCTCTCCATAAGTCTGTCACTTTATGAGCTGTAGTGCGTACCACTGATTCTTCCTTATGTAATTCTTGCCTGCCTCAAACTGTAAATTTCCTAGGAACAGGCAACCTGTCAAGTTTTTGTTTGGCTGGTTTTCAGTGACCTGCATATTTGGCCTACCAGGCACAGGGCGATTTGAACACAAAAGCTTTACTGACTCTACCTCATAGTTAAATACATAGTATTTGGGGAAAATTAATCTTTTTTTAATATTTGAAAAGAGTCAGCAACTTTTCAGCTTTGGAGGATCAGATTGACGAGTACACTTGCAGAAAAACGTATTTGCCAGGATATAAACTTTCTGCCCCCAAACAGTATAATAGCTTGCTTCCCAAGAAGTAGGACCAGATTTCTAGAGACAGATTTCTGTCCTCTCGGTTGCGGATGCAGCCTCCTGTTTGTACATACTTATCACATGGGCAGGACATATGAAGCAACCAAAGGTTCCATTGATGATGAAAACCTCAAGTGCAGCTGAGGCATTTGTCAATAGTCCCCAGTGTTCAGCAGATGTGATCCACGTCATTGGGCACCGGCCCCATTGTGAAGCATTATTTCTATTCTGAATGGGGCTGGCATTATGTAACAGAAGGACAGAAAGCGCAAAGAAGCAAAACAGGAACTGGTTTTAATGCCACCTTTCCATTTTTAAGGACCCTGTTGAGTGCCTGGCTAGGATCTGGATTAAATTGAATTCCAGTCCTCAGACTCAGCCCTGAGTGGATGCCTTTTCAGACCTTGGGATTTCAGTGCAAAACGGGGAACCAAACAAATGTTCAAGTTACATACAAGACCTTATATTCTTTATGAAGCCTTAATTTATGTCTTAAATTTTACGTGTGTGTGTGTGTGTGTGTGTGTGTGTGTATGTGTGTCTCTGTGTGTGTGTTTGGATATATGTTTCCATAGGCGTGTGGAGGTGAAAGGTTGATGCTGTTTCTCAGGACCCCTTCCATCTTGTTTGAGGCAGGGTCTTCCACTGGCTTGGAACATGCAGATTTTCTAGGCAGACCTTCCTTTCCGCAGGCAGATCCTCTACTGGTTGTGCTGTCTCCCCAGCTCTAACCCGTGCAAACGTGTGTAGATCATGAGCCCCAACAAGTGGAGATAACAATATGGTTCACACTCTATTTAGGGTCCATATGGCTCAAGGAGGATATACATGAGAAGTCCTTTTTAAAATATAGCTGCATCCTGTGCTACACACACACACACACACACACACACACACACACACAGGCATATGTACATCCACAGACACACACAGACACACACAGACACACTCAGACACACAGAACACGCAGATACACACACACACACACACACAGACAGATAGACACAGACATACTCAGACATAAAGACACACACAGACACACATATATGCACATAGACACACACAGACATAGACACAGACATACTCAGACATACATAGACACACATAGACACACACACAGACACACATGTATACACGTAGACACACACAGACATAGACACAGACATACTCAGACACAGAAACACAGACACACATGTAGACACACAGACACACATAGACACAGACATACTCAGAGACACATACATACACAGACACACAGACACACATGTATACACATAGACACACACAGACATAGACACAGACATACTCAGACACATACACAGACACACATGTATATACATACACACACACAGACATAGACACAGACATACTCAGACACATATACACACACAGGCACGCAGGAGTCCCCTGCCCTCTCCCTAACCTGTCTTTCTCCCTTGCATCTCCCACATTCCATTCCGGACACATGGCTCCTCTATCCCGAGCTGAAGACAGATAAAAAGGGGAGATAAAGGCTGAGCATAAAGGGCCCTTTGCCCTGTGAGGTTAGACAGTGGAGTCTATTGAGAGGTGGACCACAAGTTCTGAGTTGTGAGTCTCTGGAGCCAAACTGTCTGCATTCAAAAGCTGCTGCCCTGCCCGTGTCCCAGCTGTGTCCCCTTGGCTGGACCGCATAACCCTCCTGTCCTAGATCTGTTAACAGGAAGAACATCCAATCAACATCGACCTTGTCATGTGGGTTTTGTGACAGTGTCATGAGTCCATCCACCTGGAGTCCACGGAGCAGTGCTGGCCCATGGCCTGTGGTCACCCGCTACTGCAGGTCGAGGCAGGCAAGTCCTGTAAGGACTCAGGACAAGACGCTCAGGAGAAAGTACGGATGAGAAAGTGAGAGTGTGAACAGCACTTTTCATCCGCCACGATTTAGTGGGCGTCTCCTGTATGTCGGGGGGCTGCTGCCAGTGGAGAATCGGATGTGAAAAGCCCTGTGTCTCTGTCCTGAGAGCTCGCAGTCTAGCAGGAAAGCCTGCCATGGATCTTTGGACACGGTCCACATGGGTGTTCTTGATTCACTACCTATTTTAATTCTGTATCAGCTACTCACATCCTAGGCCAACTCACCCCTGACTGTCTGGATGCCCTTGCGTCTGGGCTTCGTTTTCCCCCCCGTGGGAACCCACACACCCTGTGTTCTCCTTGTCTGCTTTCCACTGCTTTGGTCTGTTGCTGTAGTAGCGTCAGAAGCAGGTGCTGCCTGCCTGCCTGTCTCTCCAACTACCCAGCCAATCCCGTCTCTTGTCTCCCATTCTGCACCAATAACCTCAATCCCCTCCCTGATACCCAAGATGGCCACCGTCAGGATTCTCCAATTTTTTTTTTTCAATCTCTACAGACTTCAAACCACCGTCTTCCTCCTTCTGGAAGAAGGGCAGAGTGAGCCAAGGCCGAGAAAATGACTGAAGTGGCTGGGGGCTGACTCACCTCAGAGCCAGTCTCTACAGGTCTCTCTCATCCTTCAGCCCCTGGTCTGTCACCCATCCCTACGAATCTAACTTCTTCAGACTCTCTCTATCCGATGTCTCTTTTCCTCAGTACAGATCCACCTGCCCGCTTACCCATAAATATAGCCACTGTTTGATAGCACAGGCTCTGTGGCCAGCATGTCCCTGGGTTTTGGGGATAGAGCAGTGAATTCACGTTCTAGAGCTGAGAGCCTATGATAAGAAACCAAATTGAATGTGGTACATGGTGACATCCTCCTCAGTGGAGGGTTCAAGTACCTAAGACTTGAAAATAGGGGGAAAAAGCCTCTAAAGATGTCCAGAGCTTTTGGGGTCACAATTATCTAAATAATAATACAGTTAAGTAACTACTTACACTGTATTGATATTCTTCTAGTGATTGTAAGTAATCTAGAAATGACTGAAAGTCTGTGAGAAGGTACATTTTGGTTAGTTGCAGATGACAGGCCATTTTAAGTCTCATGTAAGAGACTTAAGTGGCTAAGGGATTGGGGAGTGTATGAAGTGTCCTGAAACTGCAGATGCTGAAGGCCAGAGAGACAAGTCTGGACCATGAATCTAAGTGGTTCCGGGTGTGGAACTGAACTGTGGACAAAAGGCGTGTCATGGAAAGGAACTACTTTTGGTTCAAGCTGTTTCATTAGGTGAGAGAGAAGCTGCTGAGGGTCCCCGTGCTGGGACAAACTGTTGAGAAACTTCCAGGGCCCCTGCTGAACGGCACAACAATCTGGACATTGTTCTCCCCGTGTTCTCAGGCTGGCATGTGCTGTCTCTGCAAGAAGCCAGCCCTAAACTCGCAGAAAGTCTGCTTGACAGTCCAATGCACTAGCTGTCCCAAAGCAATCTTCCATCTTTTGCTTGGGGACGGAGAACAGAGGAATGCCTTGGTTCTTGCTTGCGCTGCAGCTTTGGCTCACGAATGCAAGAACGGCTTTTGCAGGAGATCTCCTTCTATTTCCTTACCTCAGCCCAGGCAACGAGGAACCTGGGAGCTCATTTGACAAGTTATAAATAATTCCCTCTCAACCACAGGTAAAAGGACAATGGAGGCTTGAGAGATGACTGTCTGTTTCACCCTCATCATGGGAATGCAAGAATATTAAGCATGTATTTTATCTCTTTTATACAATAGTCTCAGTAGCTATCAGACACTTTTCTCTGGTGCCCAAATCAGCCATAACTTATTTACCGTCAAGTTCCAAATACATCCTCCAGTTATCACGTGGGTTACACTGTCATTAAAAATAAAAGTTCGGTTTTTGCTTGCCTTGGGGGGTCCATTAAGAATCAGCTTGAACAATCTCGGGAGTTTTCCTACCATGCAACACTTTTTGTCTAGGGTAGATAGTTTTACATTCCTAGTGAATCAATAAACATGAAGCTTCACACAAAGTTCCAGGCAGAGATAGCCCAGCACACCAACCTTTATACTCCTTGGAATGTACAGTTCTTCTCCCAGCCCTGGTCCGCTGTTCACAGCTTCTGCCTCGGAGCCAAGCTGTTTCTTTATATAGAAGCCTTGTTAAATCGAGCACATGAGTCATTCGTACATTTCCTAAAAACCCACCCATCCCGCTCCCTCGTGGGCTAGCCATTTTTCTTTTGTAATCAGGAGAAACCTGCATCGGTAACGAGGACATCCTGGTGAAAAGCTGAGATGCTCGTGGACTGGGTGGAGGAACAGGTTCCCTTTCAGTGCCTGAATCTTAAGCTTGTCATTTCTCCATTTGCAAATGGTCACTTCTCCATTTGCATCGTCAGCAACTAGGTAACTTCTGTGTTAATTGGATATCTGCTTGTACAATGACTTCACACTGTGACCGTAAGAGTTCAGTGTCAGGTACAGTGGACGGACAGAGTGACCTGGAGGGAGGAGTTGGATAGTGCTCGATGGGTGTTACAATCTTGATGATACAGTTAGAGTCAGTGCCTTGGACCCCAAACACAGCTTACTGGTTCATTCCCCAGAAGACTCGAGAAATGGCGTATAGGAGGCTTGCTATGTCCCGGGTTCGCAGGCAGATACAAAAGGCTCTCACTCCCTTTCGGTGTGGTGTGCTCGTGCTTAGGAACTGAGGGTCTGATGGAAGATCACTGGTTCCTACGCAAAGACAGTGAGGATGCCTAACGTGTTCTTAGGTGGTTTGCACTCCCAGGCGCAAGAGGAGGGCAAATATTACGTATGTCCAATCCACTTTGGAATCTGAAGCCAACAGAGTATGTTAAGCAATCACTTCAACTGTCTGATTCTTTCTGTCCACTTGACTGTATTCTGATCATAAAAATCCTGTCAAGTGTCGTGAAGCTCTTGTTCCCAAGGACCCAAGGCCAACACTCCTTTCTTTTTGTTTCGTAATCTTCTAAATAAATGATGTGTTATGGAGACCAGGGTGGATGGACATGCTCAGAGGATCCTTCCTGCCAGAGAAGGGACAGAAAAGGTCTGAAACACATTGTCACTTCTGTGTGCCGTGTTATCAGCCTTTCCAATTCACCATAGGAACTCCTAAAAATGGCCCTGTTAATGTTAATAGTCCATCAGTTCCCAGTGTTCCCTGAACACTCCCAGGCTTGGAACTCCTCCTCCTCCATGGGAAAGGACAGTGGGAATTCACTGTCCCAAGTAACCTTTAAAACTTGAGTTTGTTCTCAACTGTTACCATCAGATTGCTTGTCAAATGGATCTTCTCTGTTGGGGGTAAAAGTCTTAGGCCATGGTGGCAGAAGTCACTGTAGAATGACAGACAAGTTTCAGATACTTAAACGAAAGGGACTACTTCTACCTTCCATGCGAGCATCGTATTGAAGAGGACGAGGAAATCTCCCGGGCGAGAGACAAACCTGACAGTGCATTCAGACCCTGGAATCATGGGATGGGTACTATTTAAGGTTCATTCTGCTGCCATGGAAACCAGCCAAGGCACCGGCAGAGGGAAGAGCCTCCTCCAGGCCAGTTCCACTGCTTAGAATTGAAGACATTAGTGGGTTTATTTTTTTAAAGTTACTGTTTTCTGGGACGAGACGCACATGTGTATCGATGTACACTCATGGTGAGTCCTGTTGTCTTTAATTGAGAGCCTCCTTTGCCTTTGTCCCTGACTTGTTTTTTTTTTTTTTTTTTTTTCCCCACTCTAAGGAATCTGGCTGTTTTTCAATTGTGATTAAATCCAAAGGAAGGCTTTAATCCCCCTTTAAATCTTAAAGGGGAAAGTCTCCATTGATACCTCCCATGTGCCAGCATAGCTATCCAGTGTGGTGCACAGGTGTGTGCACCTGCACAAACCTAGTGGAACCGCCATCTCTGCTTCAGTGTGTCTGTCCTGTTCCTATCTGCTTACTCAAATATCTCTCAGAAGCTCCAAAGTGGCAGGATAAACTCTCTGACCTCCTTAATCCAGAGACTGTTTCTGAGCCATGGTTTGCCTTAGCTAGAATATTTGAATATATAAACTCGGAGAGTCATTCTATCTCAGTTCTGGAACTGGAGACATACCCGTCTACTCCTGATGTTCCTTCAGGATTGCATGTTTCAGGGAGCCATAGCTCCTGGGCCCTAGGATTTCACAAACAACATGGAAATGAAAGGCAAGACTGGCCAGACATTCGGGAAGCTGGTGAACCCACCAAAGTGCTCTCCCCAGTGGACCCAGGCCCCAATACAGTGCCGGCCATGCCCACAGCCCAGATGGAAAACAAATATTTATTAAACTTACATTCTGGAATCCTAAGGACTCCCAGGCACCGAGTTATCTCTGAAAGCTCTCAGGTCAAAGACTGACCTTAAAGATCCAAGAGAGTGCTAAAAACTCCAGATGCCGAGGCAAAATCACAACTTAGCAAAGACATTTTGGTCTGTACTCCCCAACATCCCTCATATTTAATCTCTCATGTTCTCATCTTTATTTAAGAAATAGAAGTGGGAGAAAGGGAGAGAGGGTGTGCACATCACCTGGCAACATACCACCAGCAGGTTGTCTGTGTATGCAAAATATTTATGTGCAGATGTATGTATTTCCGAGCATGTGAGTAGGTGAACACACACATGTTTGAGCAACCTCATGGAGGTCAGAAGTCCAGGTTGGCTGTTTCTCTCAATCACTCTCTATCTTATTTAATTTTTAGACATAATTTCTCAGATTCCCAAGATGGAGCTCCTTGTCTTCATCTCTCCAAGGCCTGGGTTGAAGCTGTGCACCACGGTGCCTGTGTTTGTTTTTTGTTTTTAACACAGTTGTTGGGGACTGAACTCGGGTCTCCTTGCTCACAAGGCACTTTACCAACTGAGCTATCTCCCTGGCCCTCATTTGGTTGGTTTTAAATATCACTGGCCAAGTGCCGATTTGTGGTTCTGTCCACTATGGGCTGTGTGGTCTTTGTGAGGATGTGTGTGGAACTTTGTTCTCTCGTTTTTTAAAGAAAAGATGGGCTCTGATTCTTTGGTACTATTTCCATCTAAAGGTAGGACCAATGTGCCTTGTCTTCTCACTTGGGTCTGTGTGAGTTCTGTATGCTGGCCATTAGCACATGCTAGAACAATGCTTTGCCAGATTCCATACACAAGCTTTAAGAGATAGGGTCCTATTTCCTGTCTCCAGTGTTCTCTTACAAGAAGTCATTGTGTTTAGATGCAGCCTGGGCTACGCCTGGCTCTTCCCACCTTTCCAAGTGAAATGCAGCCTTGTGAACCAAGAAGCCACACTGGATGGCCGGCCAGAACCTTCATGATTCCTGACTCGGCTGTCATCTGACTGCCATCTTTCACCAGGAGAAAGTCCAGGAGAGAACTGTGCCATGTGTCTGGACAAGGACTGTGAAGCAGTTTGGGGTAATTTATGGAGCAGGGGGAATGTAGTATCTGCCTTATAGTAATATTGCACATATTACATATCATGTAGGAATATTGTAATATTGCACATATTATAGGACTATTGTAATATTGCACATATTACATATCATATAGGAATATTGTAATATTGCACATATTACATATCATATAGGAATATTGCAGAATCATCCTGCTTTAGGCTTTGGACTCACTCTCTTGATAAACATCAAGGTAAAAAGTGAAATTCCTTTTTTATAGTTTGGAATAAAATAGATTATCATGTCTCCTGCCCTGATCTACCCTTCCCCACCCCCTACCTACTAATTTGGTCTGTTTCTTTCCTACAAATTCAGGTTTCCAAGAAGTGATAACTAAGTGTTATCATCTGAGGTTAACTGGATGCAGGTAGGGGCTACTGGGTCGATGGTTTTTAAGTTATTATTACCTATTCCTTTTTGCATTTCCCTCATCCCCCCCCCCTCTGTCTCTCTCTCTTTCTCTCTCTGTCTGTCTCTCCCTCTCCACCTTCTCCACCTCTCTTTGTGTTTTAAGTATAGCCACTTCATTTTGACTTAAAGTAAGTATACTAAATTCAGCCTTCATGATGCAGACGGAAAAATCACTAGTCTGGTTAGTCCCGTGGTAACGAAAATGAAACACCAGAAGCTAAAATGATCCAAAGCAAAATTCCCTTTGAGAACTTTTATCATGTCTGTGTATACAAAAGACAGACAAACAAATACTGTAGACTACGTAATTATTTCCCACGTAAACACTATAGAATTGCAGGCTAGAGGGCCGGGGGCTGAAAGGTGCATGGTACCTTAATTATAGCTTTGCTAAGTTTGATTTTATAGACTGGCAAAAGCCACGTTTGATTTAAACCACACAGAAAGACATGATGCAAATTGGACATGCCCTTTGTCCCTGGCTCAGACAGCTGACCTTGCCTGATTCCAGTGCTCTCCCTAAGAAGGCAGCCTACATAATCTTCCTTGTTCCTCTCTGGTTTCTTCATCCTTCAAACTGTTAACAGATACAGTTTGTCATGGTCTGACCAGGGTAGGATGGTAAATTCTCTTCTAATACCAGGTGAATAAAGTTTAGACTAGAAGGCAATCAAACAAGAAACTGTGTGTAGAGTCTGGAATCAACTCCTTTTAACCTTTCTACCTTTAATAAAGGTGTAGATGCCACAGGCTTTGCTGTCCTAGGCACCAAGATAAAAGAACCCGAGGGTTTGAAGGGGCGTGGCAGTGGCGATAAAGTAGGTTGCTGAAGTTGGGATCTGTCCAGTAGTTGTCTGTGGTTTTCTCTGACGAGAATACTGGGGTACTGGGTATTTTATGAGTGCTAGACCCCTCATCTTCCTTGGCGTCAAGCCACTTTTAACTAACCCTGCCTTATGACTAGACTAAACGTGGGCCCTTCTGCACGGCCTGCTTTTCCTACCTTTCACAGCAAGCTTGCGCTAGTGAGTTTTGGCTTGGCTTGGCTTTGCCTTTAGGGATGCAGCACTTGCTTGGACAAAGGGTATGTCCAGTTTGCATCCACGTTGTGTGGCTTTCTCGTGGGCTTGCACTGTTGGCAAGAGGAGAGCCGCATTTTAGGTCAGGGAGGGGTGTCTCTTTGTTTACGAATACAATGATAGGAAAAACAGATAATCCAGGGTAATTACTTTGTAGCTAGGTCAGTGCAATGGTGTCTCCAGCTCATGAGCAGCGCACAGGACAGGGCCAGACAGGGCGGTAGTGACCACCGGGCCTGTGGGGTTCCCAGCAGGTTGCTTGAGGTCAGAGGCGGAGGGATTTAGGCAGTGGTCAGAGTTGTTTTAGGGGACCTGGGAACCAATACAGAGAAAGTCTAGGGACTGACCTACTGAGGCCTGGCGACGAGGTGGGCAGACAAAGGTGGATGCCCCTAAACCCACTGTGGGATCTGAGACCCCGCAGACATGGCAGATCTCCCACGAAGGCAAGGACAGATTCCGCCCGCCCCCCCCCCCCCACACGCGGACCTGAGACCCAGCAGAGACGGACCGATCCCCCCACGCGGATCTGATACCCCGTGACCCCGCAGCCACCGGTGCGGCCGCGTGCTAGCGCAGCAGGAGCCGGCTGGGTCCCGCACGTTGCCTCCCTCGCGCCGGCCTCCCTGTTTTCTGCGGATCTCACGGGGCTCCGCACTCACTCCCAGCTCCGGTGGGGGTGCAGCCCTGTTGTGCAGGCTGTGGGCGGGGCCTCGAGCGGAGCGCCCGGGGATTGGCTACCGGAGTGGAGGCGGGGCCAGAGCCAGTGAAAATCCGCGCCCGGGCGGCTGCGAGCCCAGCCGCGAACTGAAACCTCTGAGCCCCTCGTCTCCTCGCTCTCTCCGGTCCTTTCCAGTCTCTGTCCCGCGCGGCGTCCGGCCCGGTGCCCTCCTCTCCTTGCAGCGGGAGCTGTCTCCTGTCTTCGCTTCTTCCCCTGCGCGGTGTTTTGCAGCCCGGCCGTAGCGGCGATGCGCCTCATCCAGAACATGTGTACCATCGCAGAGTACCCCGCCTCGGGCAGCACCGCTGCCGACTGCTGCCTGGGGGCTGCGGGTCGCCGGCTCGTCAAGATCGCCGTGGTGGGGGCCAGTGGCGTGGGCAAGACCGGTGAGTCCAAGCGAGGAAGCCGCTTGGTCGAGGGGCCGGACGTGGGTGACCCCCGCCCGGACTGGGGGGGGGGATGAGAGAGGTGGGCGTTGCGCGGGATCCTCCGCCCCTTCAAGTCCCTGCTTTTGCGGAAGAGGGTTTGTGGGGCCCAGGACGGCCCAGGAGTAGAACTTTAGGGCTTTGAGCTCCTGGCAGGGTCTGGGGCAGGATGGGGAGTTAGTGACTGTAACCCCTCCTAGAGTTCCGTAAGGTTAGGAAGAAGTTGGCCCGCTGGAAGGCTTAGCTGTGGCCCAGCTGGGCTCCAAAAAGGGGCAGGGCCTCACGACCCTTCCCGCTGGCCAAGCCGTAATTCACCAGGCTTCTACCTCCTTGTGTCTGGCAGAGGGTTAGGAAGCTACAAGATAGGAATTTCCCTCGGTGGCAGGCTGTGACTTTCTTTGCAAGAGTTGTTTTCCAGGTGGGGGTGGGGCAGAGACCCATCTAACTTAGTGGGTTAACGATCAGTCTTTTTTTTTTTTTCTTTCTACAGCTCTGGTGGTCCGCTTCCTTACTAAACGATTTATTGGGGACTATGAACGAAATGCAGGTAAGGAAACGCACTGAGACAAAGCCTGGTGGGATTGCTGTCCTCATTTCTCAGGACCTTCAAGGACTCTTCCTTCAGAGTGACAGTGTTTAGCATCAGGATTCTGCAAGCCCCCTCCCCGCCCCCCCCCCCCCAGCTGCCATCTGGCCTCATTCCATTCCTGGCCCATTCATTTTACCAAGTGCCCGAAAGTATTCCCTGTGGTATGCTTTAACTATAGGATCCCAGTGGGAAACAGTCTTTGTACTCCAAGGCCTCTCCCTTTAAAATATGCCTGCAAAAGTCATAAAAAACAAAACAAAACAACCCCCCACCCCCGAAAACAACCAAACAAAAAACCCAGCCAAGAGCTCCTCCCCCACCCTATTCCTCTCCTTTCAGAGGTGACCTTTCAAAGCAAAGGCCAAAGCAGAACAGTTAGTTGTAAGCCTAACGTTCTTTCCTTAAAGAAAAATAACCATGATTCTCGTGGGGAGAACTCCTGAACCAAGAGAGGACACATACTTCATTCTTCAGGACTTTCTGACTAGGCCCTGTTAGCAAATTGCTTAAATAAATAGACTGTATGAAGTACCTCTTGGGGATTAATTGAAATGAGTCCTATGAGCCATCCAAGATAAGACATGGTGGCCTTCTGCTTTGATAGAGAGCCGATTCAGACCACGGCACGTTTTCACGCTATGGACACTAACTGCATTTATTAGCCATGTTTGCTTATGGGAACTATTACATCCAATGGGCAAAATATAACTTCAGAGAATGAGAATATGATAAAATAAAAACAGAAACCCTGCGCATACTGAGCCAGAAATGTCCCTCCAAGGAACTACGCTAAATATGGAAACTTAGTTTAAAATTAGACCAGCAAGTTTCTAAAACCCCACAAACTTTGACCTACTTTTGATAAACCTACTAGCAGGGGCTTTAGACGGCACTTGGCCTATAAACAAGATCTGAATTCAGTGCACTAAATAGACGTGAATTACATATTTCCTCTTCTTGTATTGGGGCTGTGGTACATTAAAAAACAGAACCAAACCATGTTTCACAAAGGCTGCACATGAAAGATGAACCTATCTCCTTTGTCTTCATAGGTAATCTCTACACAAGACAAGTTCACATAGAAGGAGAAACCCTGGCCATTCAGGTCCAGGACACCCCGGGCGTCCAGGTGAGAAGCTGATGCAGACAATGGTGGCTGTGGAAGGGACAGGAGTCAGGTCTAGACTTTCTTTATTTGTGGTTTGACAGTTTAATTGTTCCTGGCTGCAGGTCGGCCTTGGCTTGGTCTAGTTTGGGGAACTGGGAGAAGGAAGAGAGCCCCTCCTGTAGGAGGGGTGAGCAGAGCAGGGGGAACCAAACCAGCTCTCGGAATTGGCAGTGTCTCCTTCCTTTGGTCTTATTTATGTGCCTTTGGCTTCAAAAACCAAATATTCGGGTCCAGTCTCCAATACCCGGAATCACTTTTATGTTGTGGAAAGTTTCTCTGTAGACAAAAGAGCTCTGCTCGTATTTTTTTTTCCTTCCCCGTCCTGCACTGGGCATCTCTCCAGGTTTAAATGTTTCCAGCTCCTATCTTCCCCAGACTTACTGTCTAGCCAGTTAATTTCCCATTTTGTGCAACTACAAAGTCTCTCTGCATGGAGTTCTCTGCAGGTCCATTTTCCACTTGAGTGTGGTGAGCTGCCCTGTTATTTCTTCCCTCAGAGCAGCTGGATCAACATATTGTTAAGAAAGCCGAAGTGTGTGGGGATGGAACTTGTTTACGACCTGTAACCCACCATCACTACGTAGGGTTCTTTTGAACTGAGGATGTGCCCACTGATCACCTTGCTTTCCCCGCCTTTCTCCTCAGGTGCACGAGAACGGCTTGAGCTGCAACGAGCAGCTGAATCGCTGCATCCGCTGGGCAGACGCCGTGGCCCTTGTTTTCTCCATCACTGACCACAAGAGCTATGAACTCATTAGCCAGCTCCACCAGCACGTGCAGCAGCTTCACCCTGGCGCTCGCCTGCCTGTGGTGGTTGTGGCCAACAAAGCTGATCTCTTACACGTCAAGCAGGTTGACCCTCAGCTTGGTCTGCAGCTGGCCGGCAGGCTCGGTTGCTCCTTCTATGAAGTATCTGTCAGTGAAAATTACAACGATGTCTACAATGCTTTTCATGCCCTGTGCAAAGAAGTGAGCCCCAAACAGCAGCCCAGCGGCACCCCCGAGAAGCGCAGAACCTCCCTCATTCCCAGACCCAAGTCGCCCAACATGCAAGACCTGAAGAGGAGGTTTAAGCAAGCTCTGTCTGCCAAAGTGAGGACTGTCACGTCTGTCTGAGGCACTACTCCTGGAGGGGTTTGGTCTTCTGGGCAGAGGGCCCGAGGTTCTTCTTAGATGGGACCATTGCAGGCTGATGGCAGTTCATGGTTCCAGAAAGAGCAGGGGCAGAGGGGCCCAAGGGGCCTTTGGAATTCTGCAACAAAGGAAGTGAGGGCAGATGGACGGATATGGGACTGATCTGCCTGGTCCTTCAAGTGGGGATGGGGCATGCTTTTGTTCCTCACCGCCTTACAAGTGATGGTCAGGTGCACCAAATGCATGGATGTGGACTGGGGTGGGGAGAACCCGGTGAGCATGCAGGGCTGTCTCTCCTTCACTGTTTCCTCCCAAGAGGAGGGTTTGCTTTGCTCAGTGACTCTCCCATAAAGGTCGAATTTTAGACCACAATATCCAGTGTACAGACACCCGTGAGCTGTGATCTGCAGGAAGGTGCTGCATCTCCTGACACAGGATGGGTACCGATGTTGAGTAGCTGTGAAAAACCTCACCCATGGGCTGCCCAACTGTGACAATGTATAGTCGTGTGTTGGTTTTCTTTTCTTTCCTTCTTTAAACTGAGGCATCGGGCATATAAAAAAGTGTTCATTGACGGTGGTGTGGTTTGTGTGAATGACCCATGGCTATGACGTTGGGATGCTTCCTGGGCCTAGCTGAGTCGTGGCTATGAGAGGCTGAGATGCTGAAGTATTGTCTTCAAGAGTGACCAGATGCAGGCTACCTGCCAAATCCCCTACACAGATGCACTTTAAGAAGCCATTTATGCTTTGGCTCAAACTGTAACTAATTTATTTTATGTACAATAAATCTCTCATTTGATAAGAGCAGACATCTGACTGGGTCTTTATTGGAATCTTTACTTTCTTTCCTCCAGGAAAGCCATTTTTAGCATCCTGTGTTTACTGAGTAAGTTGAGTCAGGGAATATGCCTTCCAGGAGTTAATCTCTTACGGCTCACTACATGTGATCAGTGAGGTACATTTTATTATCCACATTTTACACGGTACAGAACACCCTTGCAGAACAAATTCAATGATGTGAGGTCTGTAACCTGCAAACATTGTCACTTGTAATTTGGCCTTTCTATTCCAGAGTTGTATGGCTCAGTTTCTTCATGGTCTTCTGGGCAGACCTAAGATAGCTGTTTGTCTGTCCATCACAGTAGAACTGCTGAGTGCATGAATGCCTCTGCACAAAAGCAGCGCTACTTCATGCATGACCCACTTAGGGAAGCTCTTTTGGGGCATGCTGTGTCCACAAGCTACACTTTTTCCCACAGTAAGCTTACAACCACTGGTCTGGAGCTGTTATCACACATGTGTGCCACAGCTGGTAGGCCTCTCCTGCGTTTCCATTGGAGCCTGGAAGACATTGCTGCAATCTCTGTGGGCAGGTCATCCACCTTCCATTTGGGCAGTCCCTTCCCATACCCTTCTTGGTGAGTTCTCCAGAGAACCCCAGGAGGTGGGGTGGGGGAGGGCTAACAGGGTTTCACAAAGGAAGAAGAGCACGGTTTAGGCTTCCAGTGATGTCTTCAAGCTCACATAAAGGAACTCAGTGTCTTGAATAATCAGTGTTATTTCTTCATCACGTCTTATACATAAGATGCATCCTGCTGCATAGGTAAGGCAGTGGGCTGTGCTGGGAGTCTGGTGACAGAGGCCGGGCTATTTAAGCTCATTTCCCCCCAATGGGACCATCTGAATTTTCTTGACAGTGACATTCTGAGAGTTATGCTTTGTTATACATAGAACTTTCTTTTTTTCTTTCTTTTTTTTTTTTTTTTGATTTTTATTTTTAAACCTCTTCAAAGCTAAGCTAACCTTACCCGAGACGGGTGTGTGTTGGCAGCAGGGTGAGAAACAGTACCTACAGTCGATGGAGACAGTTCATGAGCAGAGAGACAGGTCTCTATACTGAGTGGTTGTTAGCAATGCACAATGAGCCAGCAGGTCTCTGCTCCCCGACCCCCGGCTCACCCATGCTCCACAACGGAAGACAAGAAGCTCTGGAGAAGGTAGATTTTTGTAGCACAGGACTGAGAAGAACTAGACTTCCATTTCTTACTGCCCTTTGCCCTTCTTCCCCACCACAAGCATCTCTGTAGGACTCTGGGCAGCCTCTGCAGCCTGGTGGGTGTGCCCTGGGCCTTCTAATCAACCTCCTGCCCTTGGCACTAATGACTGCCTCTCTCCTGACCTCTGGGCAGACTCAGCCTTTCACTTCAGGTGGGTCTTTCTGCTACAGAAGGATGAAATAGAGAGAAAGCAGAGGGAGTGATCTCTGGGAATTTCAGGTGGGAATAACTCCACACATAATCTAGGCCACTGTCTCAGGTCAATCCAATTTGAGAACAACTTGTGTTGTCAGCATAAGCTTAGAACAATGTTTCATTAATCTCATCTGTCTGAGTGCTAGCATCTCTCCTCTTACCCTCTCCCCAGTTGATGTCTACAAACTCTGGCCTGAGAAACACTGTCCTCTCCCTCTGAGCAGGGATATGCATGAGTCTGATGCAGAGGCAGAGAGGAAGGACGGCTTCTTGAGTATTTACAACATACAGACTGCACATGCCTTTTTTGAATCTTTAGGAGACTCCCGAGGGAGCCTATATCACTGCTGTTTCAAGACGAGGAAACCAAGGCCTTGAGATTATGCTAGCTTAGGGCCAGCCTACTTCATTTACTTACTGTCTGTGCTCCAGAAATAGATGCTTGAAACACGGACATTCTGCACACTAATCCCTCCATCTCTCAAGCCAATCCTGGACCCTACTAGTGCCAGACTTTATGCCCCTCCCTAGACCCAGTAGCAGCTCTGGGCCTTCTGAGACCAACGTACCTCCCTAGCCCCACTAACCCAGCTTCCTCCACCTCCCTTCTGCTACTGGTTGGGTTACTGAGTGGCCCCAAGGCTCCTTGTCCACATCTGCTGTTGCCATTAGCCTGAGGCTGCTGGTTGCTTTGGACTCCTGCCCCTCTCGGTAATAAAGATGCCCAGGCTGGAGGGGCTGCCTCCCAGCCGGCCTGTCTCGGAGCCCAACCCATGTCTGTCTTGATGTCTGGCTCTCTAGTTTCCTCCCAGCCTCAAATCAAAACCATTTGCAGCCCTGGGCTGGGCCTGGCCGGGTTGTATAGTAGCAGGGGGTTGGGAGAGAGGTTGTAAAACTGACTGCCTTCATCAGCCAGTTCCAGAAGGTTTGCCTGTGCAGCAGCTCAGAACCCCAAGCTTTAGGGGCTCTGGCTGTGTTTAAAGAGAGCCCCTTATTTATTAAATAATAATAATAAAAAAAAGAGGGATAGATTTCAGCATTGATCTTTTACCCCAAGAGGGAAAAGATAAAGCTGGTCAAGGGAACAGTTGTGGGCAGGTCCCCACAATGGAGCAGTTGGCACACTATGGTCTTGCAGAGCAGGGTGGAGATGGTGAGCACCCAGCTTTGGAGAACCCCCAGAACCTCTAGGTAGGGTAACAGCCCAGCAGGGACGCCCTTGCCTGCTTACAACCTAGAACCCAGAAGGCTGTCTGGGTATTTCTCTGGAAGTCGAAAGCAAGCTGGTTTCAGCAAGCTCCTGTCGCCCTCACTAGTTCCTGAGCTGGAGAACAGGACTAGTGTTAGGAATTAGAAGGCCACACTCTGCCCTGTCTACCATCTGGTCCCCTGAAGTCCCTTTTTTGATGTTTCTTGGGCAAACCAACAGACGACATTTGTAATATTGGATTATTTGTTGTTGAGATTCCGTTTCTGGTAACCAGGGTAAGAAGAAACAATAGTGGTCTGGAGGGCAGGGTATGGAATTTTTTGTTAGGGAAATACCACTGGGACTGTAGGGACCTTGGCACAAACAGCATAGGGCCCGACCCTCTGTGTGGAGTACTTCCAAACACCGAGTACACTCTCTGTTTCCGGGGAAGGGATTCCAAAAGGAACAGACCTCAGTCACTACAAAGCATTTGCCCAGCTCTCAACTGTTTAGATTAAAAGGTATCTGCAGGGTCCTTGGCTGGAGATTGGCCTGTGCGTGTTTGCTTGGGTTTGGCCTGCAGGTTTAGGTGGTGAATACACTCAGGTCCGAGAGGCACTAGCGCTTAGCCTTTGGTGTCAATTTCAGGTGGCTACCGTAAGGGGAATAGGGGAGGTCCCTTTAAAACTCACACACCTAGATACTGTGGAAATGGTCCATGGTAACTGAGGATAACATACACAATTGTTTTCTGGACACTAGTGATGATCCGCATGGGCAACTCTCCAACCTTCCACACTAGTAGTGATGCTTCTTAGATATTGTTGTATTTTCTTATGAAGCATCTTCCAAAGGCTCACGGGTTGAGAACTTGGACTTCAGTGCAGTAGCACTCACAGGAGAGGTCCTGGGGACTGGACCATGAGTGGCTTGATTCCATCAATGGATTCATCTGTTGAGAGACCCCCTCTGTGCTACAACACTGAGGTGTAGTGAGAACGTAGGGAGACTGGACTTTTCAGAGGAAGTAGGTCACTGGGCTGTGTCCTGACAGTATGTATTTTCTTCCTGCTCCTAGATCCTCCACAAGTCTTCCCTTCACATACTCTTGTATGCTGTTCCGCCTCAACATGGGCACAAAAACATCAGAACCAATTGCCTGTGAACTGATACCTCCAAGACTGTGAGCTAAAATCAGTTTTCCTCCTGCGAGCTAATTTTCTCAGATATTTTGTCTCAGTGACAGAGAGCTGGCTAATAGGGGGCGTTCACTGAGCCCCAGGCCCCGATCCGTATTCTAAGTATTATGTGTAGTTGCTCAGTGTAGCATGGCCCTACTGGCATCTAGTTTCAGTCAGCCAAGACCTGGACACATCAACTACAGAGCTGGGAAACGTGTTTCTGACTGACCTTCTGGTTAGATGGCCTTGGGTGAAGGAAGACTATTTCCTCTCCATTTTTCTTCTTTGCAGAAATGCCACCGACGTCACCCTTCACATTGATGTCACCTTTCGCTCTGACGTCACCCTTGGCCCTGACAACACCCTTCACTCTGACGTCACTGATGTCACCCTTCGCTCTGACATCACTCTTCACCGACATCACCCTTCGCCCTGATGTCACCCTTCGCTCTGATGTCACTTTTCGCTCTGACGTCACACTTCGCTCTGATGTCACTCTTCGCTCTGATGTCACTCTTTGCTCTGATGTTACTCTTCACTCTGACATTACCCTTCACCCTTACGTCACTCTTTGCTCTGATGTCACTTTTTACTTACTCCCTTTGTCCTGCTGATGCTTTGTCATTCTGTGAGGTAACTGAGCAGTTACATCCATACTTCCTAGAGCTATGCACTAGCCATCCTATTAGGGATGATTCCCTCGCAGCCCTCTGGGAAGGAGGCACCAGTATCATCTGTGTCACAAATGTTGGTGCATGCTTGAATAGCCATGGTGCTCTGAGAGGTGTAACTGGGACATGAAGTCAGAGAGAACCCTAGAGCCCTGACACATGGCTTTCACATGGGCAGGGGCCTTCTTAGCATCCTCCTTACTCCTCCCTCATCTAGAAAAGGAGCACCATCCCAGAATGTCCAAGACTGCCACAGGACACCCCACTGCCTGAGCTGTCCTTCTTCTCTTACTTGTCAATGGCCACTGGCGCAACCAAAACCAAGTTTGTATTCTGTTCTTGCTGTTTAATGTCAAGGACTGGGATTCTCTCCCATTTCTCAGGGTTTCTTCAGACCAGACTCTGGTTGTCACCAACTTCCTCCAGCTCACCTATCTCCAGAGCTTTCTGTCACTTGACTGTCTAGTTGGCCCAGTTCTTCCAACCAGCAGCCACAGACATGGAAAAGTGATTATAAACTAAACTTTTCACACTCCTTCCAACTACCCAGACAGAGCTATGGTCATACTTGCTGCTGTGTTAGAACATTCTAGAATGCTAACATCACCAGTAACTTTATCCTATTATGGTAATAGTAGATACTTCTGAATATTCTTTTACTAGGTAAGAAACAACTTGCCAAGATAAACTATCAAACTCACACAATCTACATCCAGATACATATTTGGTGTAAAAAGCTGAAAGTTCAGAAGTAATGGGGGTGGCCCCAAAACCTTCTTAGCTGTTCACCTGATATGTCTTCCAGAAGCAGCCACTAGTTAACAGTTTGGTTTTATGTTTTCAGGTTTCTTTTGCATGTAGACATATGTTGTGAGACTTAACTATGAGAAGAAATCCACAAGGGACCCAGGTATGAGGCAAAGCATAGGCTGCTCACCGTATAGTGCCATGGAGCCAAGGCAGTGGTTGGCTCGCAGTGAGCTTGCTCAGAGCTTCCGGGTATCTGGAATGTTCTCCACAGGTTCCCACTCAAATTTAAGAATGAACGGTTGAATGAATATAGTTCTGCGTCACATTGGCACCTTAAACTTCTTTATTTTAGGAAGTGCTTATCTCTCCCTATATATAATTTGTTTGTGGCTAATTACATTTTTCTCTTATTTAAACGTAAGACCTTCAGATTCATGGGATTTAAAAAAAGAGCTGCCTTCTAGCTGAGCACCGCCAGAGAACTGGTAAAGGTGGAGAGCGACCCGGGCATGAATTCGAACATCTGGTCTCTAAGACTCAGCTTCAGCATCTGGACGGGATCCAAGTACAGTTGATGTTTTTCCTTCTTCCCTAAGTGACAGCGTTTAACAGAGGAGTAAAACGTATAGCTGTGTCTTGGTTTACATTTTATTTCATCTTCCTGTTAAATCCCCATTAGAAACAGTTTTCAAGCTTTGTCCTGTTTCAGACATCCATTACTCACACCAGGAACAGTCACCGGCCACACACTGGATGTCTGAGCAGTTCTTTCTTTCTTTCTCCCTGGAGTTCTCGTATAATTTCACTAGGTACGTCTGGGTTTTTCTGCTCTGACCAAAAGAAAACATGAACTCCCAGAAGAAAGCTTCCTATTTCAGTAGGAATCTGAAATCACAGAGTCTATCTAGGGGTTGTGGTTACAACCTAGGGTCCCTGGGAGATCTCTTCTACATGGGCTTCCTCTGGACAGGATGAAACCACTGGTAGCAAGGACAGTCTCCAGTCACCCCGCTTTGTCCCTCCCACTGCTGTTCTAAGTAGCAGGCTGCCCCAATCCTTGAACCAGCTGGAACAAAGCGGCCCTTTGTCACTCATGGGGTGATTTACCATTCATGGGGGCCACCAGCCCAGTGCTACCCAGGCCACCCCACTCCCTTCTTGTCTTTGAGAAATGTTTTGGAGTCAAAGAGAAACAAAGTCTCAGGCTCTGTCTGTGACATCCCCGCCCCACTTGCATAATTGCAAGGAAAATGTAGCCTTCCTCAAGCTGGGACTTCTAAGTAGACCGAACTTTCCCTTGGCTAACTTACCCATAATGCTCATGGCTACCACCCCTTGCCAATAGGCTTTTACCCAAAGCTATAACGTTCAGGAAGCCTCAGGAAGATTACAGTAAGTGGCTAAGGATAAATGAAAGCAATGCTGGTGACAGTTAATGACAGCTTGACACCTTTAGAAGAAGAAAGAGAACACGCATCTTTATTTTGCTCTTGAAGAACCAGAGCAGTCCAAACAAACTGCCTTCCATGCAGTTTTGAAGCTCTCTGGTAGAATTAAGTCATACCTATAATTAGTAATGGGGACACTGGCTTTGGAGGCATATCTGGAGTGGTGACCGATGGGTACTGGCATTTCCAGCTTCAACAGGTCTTATCTTCTCTTAGCTGTCAGAAGCCAAGGTCTGGGTGTAACCGGTCAGTGGCAAAGAGCAGCTCAGGAATGTTAAGTGGCTTCAGGATTCTTGTGGACAGCACCATCACCTATGTATGACAGGAGGGACAAGCACAGGGCAGTTAGGGAGTCTACCAGGGGTCTCGGGGTGGGGATGGCATGAACGGTGCGGAGAAAAGCAGACAGGACTCAGGATCGCTCATCAATGATCTGGATCCTGGGTCCATCTGGATGATTCTGGGTGACTCTTCCCCACAGCCTGGACTTCAGTGTGAGGCTGATTTCCCTCTAGATCACTAAGTGAGCTTGTTCCAGGATTTGCCTGAGTCTATGCTATGCTCTGTAAGGGCCAGGTGAGGCTCTGCCTAAGCAGGCACTAGGCATCTCTAACACACTGCCTATGGGGAATAAGGGAAGGAATTCCATAGGCCAGCATTAGAGTGTGGCATGACTGGGCTTCACCAGGCCATGAGACATTGGAGGACGCCTCCCTGCCCTCTTGCCTGCCCCCCACAGTTATCCCAGGTGTAATGAAATCAGTGAGGTAATCGACTCCAAATGCAACTAGCTTACTGGTGCAAATCAGAGGACACATTCCAACGCAAGGCTGGACAGGGCAGAGTCATGGTCGAGGGGTGGGTGGAGAGTAGAAAAAAAAAACACTTTAGAATTTTGATTTTTTTTTTAAAGTAACTTTTTAACAGCCTCGATGAAGAGTTCCCTCTTTTTCAAGAGCAGTGTCTTTAAAATACTGTTCTGGAAAAGAGCTATCAAGAAATGCATGGCTAGCGCCAGTGAAGCCTTATTTTTGGAAGGTTAAAAAAAACACTGCAATCTGTGCTTCTCATTTCCCTTAAAATCTATGCAAAGGAGGTTGAGGGCAGTGGTGAACATAGCGTGTCCCTGCCACCTGCGTGGGAGGGTTCAAGCATGTCTGATGTGCCAAACCAAGTAGGTGGTGGCAGGGGTGGCTTCCGGGCCAGCGCTGCCGGCCATGGCTGGGAGACCTCAGCTCCATTGCTGGCTGTTGGATTCCCTCCGAAAAGTTACTTTCCTTGGAGTCTCACTCTCACACCTCATCAGACCCAGAAAAAAAAAAAGACAACGGTGAGCTTGCAGCAAGGTCAGCAGAATTACGTAAGTCCCTCTACTGAGAGCCCAGGAAGAGCTCGCTCAGCTACTGTAGGCCCGTTTCACTGTGATCTGGTGATAGGTTTGCAGACTTCCTTTTAGATTCATTTGACAGCACAGAATTTTCTAGAGAAATACACATAGGTTCATATAGTGTTAGGGGAGATTTAAGGACTTCCAGAGAGCCGTAAGCTACGTGTGTGTGTGTGTGTGTGTGTGTGTGTGTGTATGTGTGTGTGTGTGTGTGTGTGTGTGTGTGTGTGTGTGTGTGTGTGTGTAAATTCAGCCTCTGGATGCAGACCCCTATGAAGCAGAAGAGACCAGTAATGTCAGTTATACTTAAGACTCTCCTCCATCACCGTGACTTGCTGGTCCCTGCCATCTTGCCATACCACATGGTCCTCAGACGCTATGTAAAGTTAGTGGAAGCCCCTCCAGCTGAGGTAAGGGCAGGAGTGAGGACGGAGTGTGTCTCCAAAGAAGCTTACGCCTTGGTGTCAGGTTTGATAAACTTGGTGGAGGTATGGCGGCTACAGATGTCAACACTAAGCAGGCAAAGCAGCCCAAGGAGTCGCAGCGGGTCAGGTCCTACGCTGGGCTCACAGCCATGGCTGACAGAGTCTGCATCACTTTTCTCTGAGTGGGAATATGAAGACCAGGCTCCTCTGATCTAAACAAGAAGGCCCATGAGGTGACAGCCTCCTGAGTCCGCAGCTGAGGGTCTGGGGCCTGCTCTGGATCAGGTAGAAGCAAACACTGGGAAGTAGAGGGTGTGAGGGAGGGTGGGGGCTGGGAGGGCGGGAGAAAGTCTGAGGAACTCTCTAGAGAGCTGTGAGGAGGAGCACAGGCTTAGAAGGTCCAGCTTGAGCTAGTCTACAGCGAAGGCTCCCTACCCTGGAGCAGCTGCTCAGCCAGGCCCCGCCCCACCTTGCTCATCTTTAAGACGTGACTAACACCATGTGCCCCAGGGCCACTGTGAGGAATACCAAGCACGGGGCATGCTTCAGAGTGGCTTCTGACGGTGGCCGCTGTCCCCTGCTCCCTCTGCTGCCATGCTCCTTGCTGCTTACTGCTGTCCTTAGTAATGAAGGGCAGGTGACAGTGCCAGACTGCGCTTTCCGTGCATGCGTCTGTTACTCACAGGATTCCAATCCTCGCTCCCCTCTCACCGCTTTTTGATAAGCCCAGCCCCCAGGACAACATTCCAGGCCATATAGAGTCTACTTCCTGCTGGGTTCTCAACAGCTCTTTCCTCCACAGCCCTTTATGGTCAGTCCCATGTGTCAGCTAACCTCAGGTATCCGCAGCCACACAGTTGGATCTCTGGGATGTTCCTTTTTGGGCAGAGTTCAAACTACTAAGACGTCTCCACCTCCAGCAAGCCTTCCTGGATCACCCTGTCCGGCCTCCTGCATGAGTGTGTCTTGTGGCTATTTGTCCTTCTGCACTTCCCATTGCTCCTTTAGCACAGTGTCTGGTACAGAGCAGGGTCTGCAGCAGTGAGTTCATAATCAACCGAGCAAAAGAACGGAAAGGGCAGAAGAGACACACAGAGGTGAGGCTTTAACCCTGGACAGTGAGCTTTCCGTTTCAGGCCTCAGAAGGCGTTGGTCAGTTCAGTGAAACCTCCTGTCTGAGGCTGCTGTTTGTGACTATCCTGATCATACTGAAATCTACCAGCTTTCCCTCCATTGTCAGATCCCTTGGAACTGGAGTTATAGACGGTTGTGAGCTACCTTGGGGATTCCGGGGATTGTATCTGAGTTCTGTGCAAGGTCAATACGTGCTCTTACCTGCTGAGCCCTCCTTCCAGCCCATGGCCCCTATTGTGTCTTATTCATCCTTTATTTATTTATAGCCCTGCCATTTTGGACAAGTAGACTGCTTTAGATTATTTTTAATTTTTTTAAAGTTAATTTAAACAAGACCATGTCTGCATTATTTGGCTAAAATAATCATTCTAAAAACTTGGCTCCAAATTGGAGAAAAAAACCTAAGAGCTTGACACAGGCCTATCAGGGAAAATGTAAATCATCATGGAGAATACCTTCCAGAGAGCTGGCTGGCCTCTCTCAGAGATCCGGGGAAGAGACACCAGCTCGAAGGGCTACCTCGTTCCTTGCCCACAAATGGTCTTTGCTCTCTGCATCTTCTGGTCTGCTTTCACCCTAGTTACGTCTTTCCTTTCTCTTCTCTCCTTCCCTCAAAGCTCTTCTGTTGGCTGCTGTTGCTTTTCCTGCCTCTCAGATCAGGCTTGGCATCATTCTAGATTGAACAGAGTTTAACCCGAGTCCCCAGTTACTGACTATGTCATCTCTGTGCACCGCCACTGACCAGAACACTTCCCACAAGATCCACCCATTGCCGATGGCAGATAATCTGACAGTCTAACAGAGATATGACATTTAGCAGAGAGGAATCATTCATTCGTCTATGAAGACCCTGAGTTGCAGCAGAGCTATAGGCAACTGTGGTTTAGGTGTGAGCAAGTGAGGCCAATGGTGGAGGTTCTACCACAGACAGCGGATGGAGCTCACTCGCATGCCGGCTGACAATGAGATGGCATGGAGAGCTCAGGGTCCCTAGAGCCAAGGCACTAAGTCCCTCCAGCATCCCTCTGCTTGGCATTCTCTGCCCTTGCCTGGGGAGGCCTAGCCCTTGGAGGCCCGCTGGCTAGCTTTCATCTCCTCAGCCAGACTGATTTGCAGGTACCCGCACTTCTCCTTTCTATTTCTGCTGCATTCGGAGGTGGAGTTAATATCAGGGCCTTCTGATTCCCAATACCGAGACTCAAAGAGAACAGGCAGCATTCTCTTCTTTCTTTCTTCTAAACCCACACGACCACACAGCACACAGTCACCCAGCAGCGGCAATGGCTTTTGCACACATGTATTGGAGGTGCAGTCTGACCCTGCTTGTCTACCTGCTACATTAGACATGTTCGCCCACCAGCAAAACATGCAATGCCCAGGTGGCTAATCCAGGGAGACAGCTATTCTTTCTGGAAACCCAGAGTCCGTGCTGGGCGTCGGCGTCCTGCGGAGACTGCACCACGAGAGTCTGTCATCTTTGTGTGTCACCACTGCTGGTTTGGGGGTTTCTGTTGGTTTTGCAGACTTCAACCTTCGTTGGGTTCCCCATCAATTTTACAATGATGTTGAGCAGGCTGTGTTACCCTGAGTCCCCCAAAATGTATGTAGAATTGTTTATGGCCAGATTTCTGGATCCATCCATCCATCTATCCATCCATCCATCCATCCATCCATCCATCCATCCATCCATCTATCTATCTATCTATCTATCTATCTATCTATCTATCTATCTATCTATCACTTGTGTCTCTCCCCTTTATCACTAGACATTCTACTTCAAAAGTTGGACGTCCATGGAAGTGTGGCATCTACACCCATCCATGAAAGCAGCAGAGAGCTGGGGAACCCCATGCTTGGCCTCTCTTTCTTTTCCTGACCTGCTGTTTTCTGTGAGGATACCTCTCACAACCACAGACTTCTGTGGGCCTCATGGCCACCACTCAGCAGTAACAGAGTTCAGCTGGCTGAGCATCTGGCCTCAGGGCCCCATGCCATAGAGCAGAGTGAGAAGACGGTGCTGGTACCCAGCACAAGCGCTCTGAGGAAGGGAATGTAAGAATGCACTTATCTTGTGCCTGTCTGTGGTGGGTTGGTAAGTGCAGGAGAGGCTTCTGTTGTATAGGTGGGTACTGCTCACACATGGTCAGGACAGCTGTGCCTTTGACAGCCTAGGTGCACGACATCTATGGAACCTTCTTTTTCAGTGTGTTTCACACACTTTTCCAACAGCAGTGTGAGCATAAGCAGAGAAGGGAACTGATGCACATCCTGTTCTGGGAACAGCTCAGCAGCAAAGTCTGGCTTCCAGGTGCTTCTGACAGCAGGGACTGGCTTTCCATTGGCTGCTGGCTAGGGCAGCTACCTGTCAGGTGGAAGGAAGTCTGTGGTCCTCAGGGAATGCCACTCCAGCAGCACCTGGGCAATCTCCCCACTCTCACGAGCTTGGAGACCAAGGGGCTTGAGATGAGTAGCCATTCCTGCTTTTCTCAGCTGCTCAGGGAGTTTTTGCACAAAGGACAAGAAGTGGTCAAGCCTGTCCCCTAAGTCTTCACTAAGCTGAGATGCTCTGTCTGCAGATGAGTGGTACAGGGTCAGACTGGCCTCCACACCAGACTGTCACCGGACTTTGAAGCTTCTGACTCTATCCTTTCAGAGAAGGGACTGCAGTGTCTGCAGGCTGTTTCAATGCACAGGTGTTCTAAGAAATTAGGAAGGTGGTTCCCAATTAGAGAGAGCGAAAAGCTGCTTACTTACTTGAAAAGGAGCTTCATTAATAGAGTCTTAATCATGCTGGCAGAGGGAGTACAAAATAAGGCTAGAATTATTAGTTTTGTAGACATTTATCAGCTCTGACAGTAATTGGTGACAATTATAGCAGAGAGGGTCATAGAAAATAACTGCGCTTTTCCAGATCCGAGCCTGCTCCCTATATCCTATCCTGGCTGGGTACCTTGAGAGAAGGAGAGGTCAGGGTTTCTTGATTTCACCAGAGGTTCATGCACTTAGAATCAGACAGTTTCTACCAAACTCTCTTGAAGTCAATACATCCATCCAAACACCAGGCTTACCAAGCTCCTGCCACACGCTCAGGTCTAGGCCCTGCCTTTGTCCTCAAAGAGCACGTGTGTGGTGGAAGGGAGTATGCTAACAAATGGAGTAGACAGTGAGCAGGCAAGAGCTTTACTGAATAACACGGGTTTGGATGCCAGGAGAGACTCAGGAAGCATCCCGAGCAAATGGCAGGATGTCAGAGAAAGAGAGAAGGCTGGTTGCATAGATAGGAAGAATGTGGTGGAATCAGGAGGGAGCCACAACCCCACCCAGGTAGACAGGACTGGGCTAGAATGCTACCTACCATTCCTGCCCAGCAGTTTTCTGTGCAGCTGTGTGGACCGTATTAGTTAGTGTCTCGAGGGAGGTTTTGAACCTCTGACCACCACTCTTGTCCCCCTGACTACCACAGGTGAGAAGAGGCCCCTGGAGTAACCTCAATGCTACAGTTTGGAAGCATCATGTCTCCACAGACTCATGCAATTCAATACTTGGCCTCTGCTGGAGGTTTTGGGAGGTCGTAGAAATTTTAGCAGGCAGGACTAGCTGGAAAGCACAGGACGTGGGGGTGGAGGTCTGAGGTTCTGAGGGTGACAGCCTTCACCTGCTGCCGGATCCATACTCGGTTCACTTCCTGATTGACACCGCTTGCTGTGCAAATAACAGGAATCCCTTTGCTTGGGTGTGGAAATTTAACAGTTATGATGAAGTTTGCCAACACGGTAGGTCCTTAACCATAAGGAAAAAAGAACTCTCCAGGGAAGTATGAGTGGATTTGGTCTGGCCAGGAGGACAACTTTGGGGGAGTGGCCAGAAGGAGACCATGGTAGAACGATAGGATGTGGGGAGAAGGAGCAGACAGAGAAGAGTGCAGCCGGAAGAAGGACAACGAAGCCCTCGCCACCCTTCCCACTGCTGTTCGTCTCACCCATGACTCAGTACCTGGGTTCCTGGCTTCAGAGATGCTACAAGGTCTTTGACCATTTTGGCTTCAGCCACTGTGACGCCACCCACCACAAAGAGGATCAAGAGGGGATGGTCACTGGGATGGGGCCGGCTCACCTGCAAAACAGAACATCAGGTCAGATGCCAGCAATGGCTGCTGCTTTCCTCCTGCTGGTGGGACAGAGACCCTTGGAGCAGTAACGACTTATTAACAGCCAGAAGTGCTGATGCTTTGTGAGTCTGTTGGCTAGGACTACACAACATGGCACCTTAGGACGTCCTGACATAAAGGCTTTACCAAAGGAGCTAAGGGAGCTGGAGCCATTAAATAAGAGAAAGGCTGAGCAACCCTCATCTTTATTCAGGACTCAGGATGGCTGCCATTGCAGCCATTTTGTGTTTCCATCTTACATCTCCTCCACTCCAAGGAGCACACACACCTCCTTAGACTCCTACTGTCTGCTGTGCTTACCCTTTGCAAGCCCAGACTTGGTGTCCTATCACGGTCTGCAGAACTAACCCCGTCGGGTCTGGTGGTGGGACGGAGGTTTGCAGAAATCCACGGTATACAGATGTACAGGTGACCCTCATAGAGCCTAGCATGATTTAGAACCAGACACTTCACCAAACTGGCCATGGCTGAGGACCTGCTCTGTGAATGCCGCATTAACTGTTCAGTAGCTCCCTTCTTCCGTGAATATTCTTATGTACTAAAATGAGAAATTGATCCGGCGATGAAGACCTTCAGAGAACACGAGAAGGCTCCTAAGGCAGTATGGGTCAGACAGCTGTCTCCCTCAGGAGTGAGCAGGACAAACGGCGTGAGTCTGTACACAAGCTCTGTGCATAAGCAGTGGGCAGCCGTGTGGAGCAGCTAAAGACGCAGGCAGGACCCAGCACACATGGCGTGGACCAGGAAGGTGCTGTCAGCTGCCTGAATAGCCACCGAAGTCACGGGTGAGGTGAAGCTACCTAAATACCTGCGATTTTTCCAGATTGAGAGGAAAGTTGTGTGGCCTATGGGTACTGGTGGGCCACAGCAATGGGCTTTGTCCTAGGTCAGTGCCATGATATTCCACTGCCCAAGTGCTGTCTGCAGCATGCTGTCTTAAGCTGCACTTGGTGTCCCCTGTGGGCAGTGTCCTCACCTCCCCCTTTGCTGTCCCTGTCTTATGTGTTCTTGAAAGCACTCCTATCCCAGGCCACCCCTACTGTCCCACAGATGCTGTCTACCAAGTCCTTCCATCTTGATCTCGGCATTTTTGTGCTAAGCACAGCATTGCACACAGCGAGCTCTCAGTGTTACGTGGAGAGGGAGCTGAGCCCTGCAGGTGAGATGGCTTCAGAGGGAAAGGTGTTTGCCACAATCCTGACAGCCTGACCCCTGGAATCCACGCAAAGGTGGAAGCAGACCTCCACATACATGCTGTAGCAAATGGTCCACACGTAACAACAATAATTATAGATTAAATAAAATATAAAGAACAAATGTATAGGCTGTGCAAGCTGACAGAAGATTCCTGATTCCTTTGTTATCTCAGAGACTTCAACAAATTTAAATTTTGTATTATTTTTGAGGCAGGGTTTCCTGTGTCCTAGAAGTCACTGTGTAGACCAAGTTGAACTCAAACTCAGAGATACCTGCGTCACTATCAGGTGGCTTTATTTTAAAGTACTATTTTCCTCCTTCCCTCTCCTTATTTTAATCCATCCCACACACGTATTCTCTCCTGTTCTCTCTATACATGCATATTTATATCCATATCTATTCCTAAATATACACATGTAACCTTCTCGGTCCGTATAACATTACTTGTATATATATGATTTCAGGACTGGCCACTTGGTATTAGATAATAAATACACTGGGAAATTTCCCAGGGAAGACTTTCTCTCATTCTCAGGGTTCCTGAGCTGCCTGTAGTTCTTTGCCTAGGCTTAGTACCCGCAAGATTTCCCGTTCCATGTTAGCATGTATATTGGTGCCATCCCGCATAGGCAGGCATGCTGAGACGTCATGTGTGTAGTGTGTCTGACACTCCTGACTTCTTGTTCCTCTGACTCTTACCATCTTCTATCCCCTTTACTAGTGATCCCTGAACCTCAGGCGGAAGAGCCTGAGGAGGAGGAGGGGGGAAGAGGAGGAGGAGGAGGAGGAGGAGGAGGAGGAGGAGGAGGAGGAGGAGGAGGAGGAGGAGGAGGAGGAGGAGGAGGAAGAGGAATTGTGTTGTAGATGTTGCAGGGGTGCTGCTCGGTCCCTTGTTCTCTGCATTTTGGTGGGTTGTAGTTTTCTGTAATGGTCTCTTCTTAGAGATGTGTCAGAACCACTCTAGCTTATGCATGGTTTTCTGTCTGAGTAACCAGACCCCAGGAAACTTCCCAGCCTCACAAACAACTGCTGTTTCTCACTTAATCCTGGGACAGAAATACAACCGGCTCTGAAACTTCAGCCTGGCACAGTGTGTTCTTCAAGACATATGCTTTGCATAAGAGAATTTGGCATCTGAAGCACATGCTGAGAATCTTGGAAGGACACAGTAGAAGATGAAAAGGGAGAAGAAAATGAAAGGCAGCAACAACAAAGAGCAATTAATTCCCTGGGGCTAAGGATAGGTGTGTGTGTGTGTGTGTGTGTGTGTGTGTGTGTTAAGATGGGGGCAAGGTTGGGGGCTTAAGGATCACGGTGGGACTAGGGGCTAAAGAGCATGGGCTGGGGCTGGGGAATGCTAATCTAGGCAGAAATATATGGGTTCAGTTAATGCACATTGGGTGTTTGCTATTTTGGTTTAGGTTTAGATTTGTGTGTTGATTCCAAGATTTCTCTTCAGATCGAGTCAGGCCAGCAGGCTGCTGGGAAGTGGAGCCATTCTCATCCCAATCCCCAATTCCTCATAAGCAGCCATACACGACTTCCTGTCTGTGTGTTAAGTCTGCACGGTGACAATCTGAAGATGAAAGCTTGACACAGTATGCCACTGCACACACAGGGATTAATAAAGCAGGCAAAGTCTCCGCTCTCTGTTACTTGGTGAGCCCTGGAGGGCTGGGATTGAGGATGTCAGCTCTGATTAGGGAATATGGCTGACTCCCCACACTATACCCAGGATCTCAGTGCAGGCTCCGGAGCCTTGTAGGTGTGGGCTCTAGGAATATCTGGTATCTGGACTGACTCCAGTGTTGTCAAGCCGAGGATCCTGCTGCTCTCAGTGTGTGGGACTTTTCAGGAATTCTTGGAATGCTGCTGCAGAGTGCTTACTCAGTTTCCCTCTGTCTGTGGCTCACTTATCCTCAGAATAGGTACAATCAGGTCCCCTTCTCCATTACTGATCAGAGCTTTACAGAGGCAGCGAGAGAAGCTCAGGCCTTAAGAGACCAAGCCCTGGAAAGACCCAATGCTAACTCTGAAAATGGCTATCAGGAGTTCCCAATACCTTTACCACTGCCCCCAACACTTCTTTACCCAGTCACCTATTCAGCAAATATTTGTTGAGCAACTACTCTGGGAGGCACTGCTTGAGGCACAATATGCAACCAATCCCCATCTGTGACAGCCATGACTCTTCCTCCAGTGAAGCTCAGAGTCTCATCTTTTCTCTTTCTTGCCTTATCTAGTCCCAGGCTCATCCTGGTCTCCATCACCCAATGCTGCCAGGGCAAGTCTTACAGAACACAGAGGGATTTGTTACATATTCACAAACTACACTCAATGGTGCTGGTCTGGTTTGTGGTCTGTTGCTGTGGTAAAAACTGCACAAAGCCAAATGGAGAAAAGGGGTTTGTTTCTAAGTCCCGATTGCAGCCTGTCATTGAGGGCGGGACAGGAACTCAAACAGGAGCAGAGTCAGAAACCATAGTGGAATGCTGTAGACTGGTCTGTTTCCCATGGCTTTCTCGGCTCGCTTTCTTATACTACCAGGACCATTCTCCTGTGCTGGGCTGGGGTCCCTCACATAAAATGTTACCAATCTGACGGGGACAATATTTTAATTGAATCTCCAGCTTGTGACAATCTGACAGAAATTAACAAGCACAGGGAATACCTTGTTATTGATAAAATTTAGTAAAAAAAAGTTACATTTCCAGCCCTTGTTGCTCTAGCTCCAGCTTGTCTATCCGTTGTTCTATTCTCTCTCTCTCTCTCTCTCTCTCTCTCTCTCTCTCTCTCTCTCTCTCTCTCTCTCTCTCTCTCTCTCTCATGCACTGCCACCTGGAATGACCCTCACGTACCATCCATCTCAGCCCTTTGTGCTGGGTCCTGCTGCCCTGACAACATCTAACACCCAGGGCCCACAGACTTCCTTTGTGCATCTCTACCCGATCCTCACATCATGGCTGTCTTCTTGAAACACTCCTCAACATACCCAGAGCTGCGTAAGGCAAGCTAGGCTACAGTAGGCCTGTGTCAGTCCACTTATGTCTCCCCGACCAGCAACAGCCATTGCTCCGGGCACAGCAGACTGCCACAGTTCAGTTTTTGCTAAGTAATTCTACCAAGGTCCACTTTATTAGAACTCTAGGAATAGGCTCAGCTTATGTTAGATATAAATCAAACCCTACCTCACAGTATGCATCATCATTTAGAAGAATTTAAACAATGGCTATAAATGGCTACAGAGAGCAGCCACAGGGCGTGTACTCACTTGACCAAGAAGCTCAAGGCTGACATAATTTCTTCTAATCGTAAATGCCATTAAGCCTGGTGGACTCCCTCCAGCAGTGTCTTTCTCCAAATCATGTTTTTCTTATATGAGTAATAAAGAGTAGGTCTAGATGACCTCTAGGGTATGATCAGCGCTCACAGCTGAAGGGTCTGACATCATCCTTACATGAAGCCCAGCGCTCTCCACCTACCCCAGTGAAGCATCCTTTACATGATGGTCACATCTACAATCCAATCATCTGCCCTCAGCTCAGAATGGGCTGCTGGCAGCCATGTCATTATGGTATGACTTTGCTGTTCAATCTGGTCATGAAATGAGATTCTGAGCCTGACCCATCATTCCAAGACAGACAAGGCACTGTGAACACTTGCTAGCAATCAGGGAGATCCAAAAGTTACGGGTGGACATTCAGCCACGCATCCACCTAGTATCATCCGAGCCCCACAACATGCTCCTCTGCAGAGCACAGTGACTCTCACCAACAGCCTGCGTCCAGCTGGCTTTCCAGGTCTTGGTTCTAATTCTTCTGCATTGCTGTCTCTGGGTCCCTGGATATTCTTTGTCCTTAAAATAAATGAGCCTTTCTTTGATTAAGTTGCTGTAACTCTCTGGGATCCTACCACACAGCTTTGACGACTTCTAAGGCCTGTGTGAGTGTCATTTCTTCATGTGGGCTTTTTCCAATTTCCAGGCCACAAGGCTGTCATATCAACTCAGACACAGTGCCCAGAGGCAGGCACTGGGGCTTGAATCTTTGTCATGAGTCTTTTTCCAATTAAGCATGGCCACATAAGAAATGGAGCAACTACAGCAACCCAAACTTTTAAGGCACACAGAGGAGGGAGAAGGGCCTCATGCCATCTCATTAGACAAAACCCACCCTCTTCACACCAATTCCAGCAGAAAAAACATCTTGACAGATCATGTTCTTTAGTCAAAACAAGTTGAGGGTCAGACACATGGGGTCGATATAAAGTGTAGTAGTCTCAGGAGACTCAAATCCAAGCCACAGATTTCAGAAATGCACTTCTAAAGTGCTGCCTATTAGATGTGCTAGTTTTAAATTAAATTTCCATTCCAGTGAGAGGGAAAAGTTTGTTTTGACTGAGTCATTAGGTCATTACCAAGCTTTTGTCAGAGGACTTCAAGGTGCTGTGTGTGGAGTCCGGTAGGGAACTGGGCTTTTCTACCAGCTTAAGCCTACGTTGTTCCGTTGTTCCTCTGGCTCAGTGGACCTCCCTCACTGGCTTGTCTGTCCCAGGAGGAGGACAGCCAGAAACAAATCCTCTGGCTGAGAAGTGGTCAGGCTGCCTTGAAATTCTTCCTTAGAGAGCAGGGCATGCCTGCTCTCCTTAGCTTCTCATCTTAACAAATGGACAACCAGCAAGTGCATTCATTTCATCCATTACAGCCTTCCTAATGTCACCGAATCTGAACTTAAGTCAGAAGTGTGAAGGCTTTCAATGTCTTCTAAGAGGGAAGGAAACCTAGGGCCAGTTAGGGTTGCCCTTAATGCCCTAGAAAGCCAGACGATGTGGATTTACTTGGGTACAGGATGCATTTTTTCAAAAGTGAACATGGATTAATATTTTTGAGATGGGTGGGTGGCCCCATTCCTCAACTGGGGGCTGTGCCTATCCAGTGGACATGGTCTCTACAGTTTCTCTCCCCCCTTTGTTGGGCATTTCAGCTAAAGTCCTCCCTGAGAGAGTCCTGGGAACCACTGGGACTTTCTAGTGGCTTCCCCCAGGTCCCCCTCCCCTAATGATACACACCTACTTTCAAATTTCTGATCCTCTCTAATTCTCCTCCATCTCCTCCCATATCTGAACTGGTCTCCTTTTCTCTCCAACTCCCCTTTCCCTCCCAGATCCCTCTCTCCCTCTACTTCCCAGAGATGATTCTCTTCCCCCTATGGGTAATACTGTAGCATCCACACTTTGGTGTGATGGTCTTTCTTCTTGAGTTTCATATGGTCTGAGTTGTATCATGGGTATTCCGAGCTTTTTGGCTAATCTCCACTCACTTATCAGTGAGTACATATCATGTGTGTTCTTTTGTGACTGGGTTACCTCACTCAGGATATATTTAAGTTCTATCCATTTGCCTGCGGATTTCATGAAGTCATTGTTTTTAATAGCTGAGTAGTACTCCATTGTGTAAATGTACCACATTTTCTGTATCTACTCCTTGGCTAAGGGACATCTGGATTGTTTTCAGCTTCTTGTTATTATAAATAAGGTTGTTATGAACATAGTAGAGCACGTGTCCTTGTTATATGTTGGAACATCTTTTGGGTATATGTCCAGGATCGGAATAGCTGGGTCCTCAAGTAGAACTATTTCCAACTTTCTGAGAAAATATGAGACTGATTTCTAAAGTGGTTGTACCAGCTTGCAATCCCACCATTAATGAAGGAGTGGAGCAGAAAAGGAAGGAAAAGCTGTCCAGAGACTGACCTACCTAGGGATCCATCCTATCTGCTGACACCAGACCCAGACACTATTGTTGATGCCAAAAAGTACTTACTGGCAGGAGCCTGGAATAGCTGTCCCCTGAGAGGTTCTGCCAGAGCTGGACCAATACAGATGTGGATGTGCACTATGAAACACTGGACAGCACAGGAATGCCAATGGGGAAGTTAGGGCAAGAACCGTAGGAGCTGAAGGGCTTGCTCCCTCACAGGATGAACAATACCAACCAGCCACACCCTCCAGAGCTCCCAGGGACTAAACCACCAACCAAAGAGCACACATGGAGAGACCAATGGCTCCAGCTGCACATGTAGCAGAGGATTTCCTTATCTGGCATCACTGGGAGAGGAGTCCCTTAGTCCTGGGGAGGTTTGATGACCCAGGATAGGGGAACACTAGGCCACTGAGGCAGGAATGGGTGTGAGGGTGGGGGAGCACCCTCATAGAGGCAGGGGAGGGAACAGGGGATATGGGGCTTATGGAGGGGAAACTGGGAATGGGATAACATTTGAAATGTAAATAAATAAAATAACCAATAAAAATTTGATACCCAAACAACAACAACAAGAAAACACGGCCATAATGATACTTCTAGCTCCTCATGTTCTCCGGTCCCTTTTCAAGAGGAAGGGAGTGTGTCTTCTTTCTGTGGAAGGGACTGGCTTGACATGTGGAGTGGCGTGCAAGCAATGCTACCTTTCAGGCCATGGCACCCAGTGCAGCCCCCTGGCTGCCCCTCTTAGAACACTGGCACCACGCAGAGGAGCTGAGGACCTGGACCACAGGCCCTTTGAGTTCCCAGGTCAGCGTCGACTCAGTGGCTGTTTGGAAGGGCCAGGGAGGCAGATTCTGCCATGTGGAGCTCTGGTCAGCATGCAACCTTCTGAGAAGAATGAATGGTTAGCAGTCCTATGAGCCAGTGGTTCAGGATGACTGCCTACTTGATGCTGGACAACCAGAACCGGTGGAAATGAAAGGCTTTTGTGGCTTCTGACTTGTAGAGCAGAGCCCTGTGAAGAACGGGCACTGGCAGAATAGTGTCCACACTGAGACACAATGACGTCATGACTCCAGGGAGCTAAGACCTTGCTGCCAGAACCTCCCTTGCCGGAGAGTGTCAGACAGATACACACCACTTCTTTATCTCTCCTGGCCAACTACCATGTCCCAGTGTCTGCACTTGCCACAACACTGGGACACAGCAAATCCTTACAGTGCTCTCCCTGTCTCTGGAATGTAGTGATGGTGTGGAAGGGCTCCGGGACAGTCAGGACCTTAGGTGTCCCGCATGGCCACAGCATGCATATCTTGCTGGCCCTTCACAGTTAGCTCAAAGAGAGACAAGTTCTGTCACCAAGACTGTGGGGATCAATGAATCGGGCCGACAGTGGAGAGACTGGAACAGAATACCACAGCCCGTGGACATGGCTCCAGAGGCATGCCAGGACACCCAACTGCTCGTCTTCTGGCAAGAGTGAACTTCGAGAAATTCGCAGTGCTGTGGCCTTTGCAGGAAGTGTGTCTAGTCTTTTCTTTGTCATTATTTTGTTCTACTTGATTTTGCTATTTTGACTTTTTTGGGACAGGGTCTTACAGTACAGCCTAGGCTGACCTGAAGCTCATTATGTAGCCCAGGTTGGCCTTGGACCCACAATCTCTTCACCTTTATCCCACAATGCTTGGATTATAAGCTGACTCCTTTCCTCTTCTTTCTCAGGTTCTTGCTAGTAGGCCAGGCTAGCTTCAAACTCATAATCTTCCAGCCTTACCTGTGTGTACACCCAAACATTAGCTCTATGTAGGATATAATGGTACTGATGTGGCTCTTTGCTGGTGCTTGGTGCTGAGCATGCCCTTATATATCTCACAGCAGTCCCACTATCATCCCACTTTACAGATGAGAAAATCGAGGCACAGAGAGACTGAGAGGTTCTTGTACAGTCTGACGGCAGGCTTGGGGAATCTGGTCTGTATTGCCTCCATTGCTGACAGACCCTGGAAGGAAGTTCATAGAGCATGGACTAGAAGGGGCACGATGGGGTCAGGGGGACACAGACAGGAGCACCACCCTTTATTTAGCAAATCTAAGTACAGATAAATGTGAAGTGGAGCAGAGACCCCAAGCATCCCAGCATCTGCTCCCCAAATCCACAGCTCCTGACACACTGACTCTTCTGTTCTATACCATAAGCAGCTTCTTTGCTTCCGCTCTGTTCTCTAGGCAGGAGAAGCATGAGGGAAACACCTCAGTGCTGTGGTGTGCAGAGGAGACAGTGGAGGTGGAATGGGGGGCGGTGCATGGCTGGGGTTGCCTTGCTCAGCAGCTGCTGCTCCGGAGGATGAGGAGTTGGCCAGTAGCACTGCTTACTTGTGAACATTTTGAATGATGCCTCAGGCTTAAGGGCCGGGCAGCAGCTCTTCCTTATCTGAGGTTTTGTGTTCACAGTTTCAGTTATTCACAGATGAGAACAAACTTCTAGAAACCATATGGTTCTGAGAAGCACAATGAAGCCGTGCCCTGCTCTCTCCTGTCTGTGGAAATGAAGAGTACCCATACTGCCCATGGGCCTCCTCTTTGTCACTGAGGCCACCTGGGGTATCAACCGACCTTGGCAGCATCAAAGAGCTGTGTTCAAGCACCCCTTAATTTACTTGATTATGCCCCCAAAGTGCAAATTATGTGCTGAGAGCAGGGTGCTGGCAAATCTGATAAGCCAGGGAGAGTCTGTGCAGTGCTTCCCTTAGGTGGGAAGATGAAAGTTCCTGACCTGATGAGGAAATACATAATTGTAGTGGAGGTTGCTCAGATGTATGTAAGAACAAGTCTTCAACCACTGAAATGTGAAGAAGAGAAAGGGGACAGTGCCAGGTTCAGTGTCGCGCTTGCAAAGTGCACACACTATGACCCGAGTGCATGCCATTTGCTTAGCAAAGAAGGCATCGCTTTTATCCCTACTTCAAGGGTGGCTCAGTCATTCTGAGTGTCTATGGTAAAAACACTGGCATCCACAGGGTGTGTGCCTGTGCTTCAGGTCTTCAATGGGAGTTGAGGAAGGTGTTCCCTACTCTCAGTGGGACTAGTGTAGGTGGAAGGAGAAATCAATGGTTTCAAGCTATGCTGAATGAGCTTTGTAACCTGAACTTTCTGATCATCTCCCTCAGCACCTGCTGTATGCAGAACCGAGTGCTGAGGGTCCAGAAGATAAAAACATCCACCCTCCAGGTTCCAGCCATAGCTTTCACGGTCTTTTCTGTCAGATGTGTAGTGAGAAAAATGTTCTAGTCATGCGTGTGTAGATATGAGAGGTGGGCTATGCTGCTTCGCCTAACTGGATGTGATGAGTTCTTCCATGTCTGTTCCCTATGCAGTGCTGAGTAGTCATCTGACTGGTCTGACCACCAACACCCAATGCCTTATGATGTATATTTAGAAAATAACTACTTTGAAAGGCATCAACCTGGAGGAAGACAGCTAAGACACATAGTTATAAAAGACAATGTATAAATACAGCCACAAAATATGTATAAAAGGTACAGAGCCCCAAGGGAGACTAAAGGGCTAGAACCACCCTTCTCAGAATTCTCTTTGCAGTGATCTAGAGTGGGGATAACTACAGGACACGGTCAGAGTTGCCATTTATGGTCTGCACTTTGGAAACCACACGAGAATAGGAAAGAATGAGATGGACTCCCAGGCTTTTGGTAATCTGCATCCATTGCTTAGCCATCTAGGGCCTCAGTTTCCTCACTGGGCGGAATGGGATCAGGACAGGACCCGTCTGCTGAGGTTGTCGTGAGGATGACCAGGAGGGTGGCTAGATGCATGCTGGCTGACTGCTCCCCGTGGACTGTCATTACAACAGTGGCTGGGAGGCCTGGACCCTGTTGACATCAGCTGTGAGTCTATCTGCATCCCTCCTTCCCTCTCGACAGGCTCTGGGGCAGAGTGGAAGCCCCTCTGTCTAGTTATGTCCTTCACAACATAGGTTTTTGAGATGCTATGGCAGCTGGGAGAACACAATTCTTCCCCTAAATCTACTCTCAGGAGCTTTCACTCTAAGGTCAGCTGGCTGAGGAAAAGGGTGTCCAACGGTGGCCCCATTTCCCATGCTGACCCATCAGGGTTCCAAGCTTCCTAGTCAAAGCCAGGTGGATAGCTGGACACAGGAAGAGAGGGGGAAATACTTAATACTTACAGGGGTAACTTTCAAGCATGGGACAGTGACAGAAAATGTACCTGGGAGCCCAGTGACAACATCCTAATACAGCCCATGGTTACCACTGGGTGTCTAAGCTTGTAGAGGGAGTACTTAAGTACAGACATTAGAAACCATGTCTATCCCAGAAGCTATGCTGTTTTAAGTTTCCTCTCCTCTCTCTTCTCCTCTCCTCCCCTCTCCTCTCCTCTCTTCTCCTCTCTCCTCTTTTCTCCTTTTCTCTTTTTCCCTCTCCTCTTTTCTCCCCTCTTCTCTCTCTCCTTCCTTCCTTTGCAAATGGCCACAAGGAAGAGCTCCTCAGGACAGAGGGGCAGAGAATGACTCAACAACTCTGGGGTTAAACTCAGCAGAGGAGCCCTGGACACATTAGAAAGTTGCGTTGCATTGCTTTGTTAAGAAAAAAAAAAAAAGGAAAAAGAAGAGACAAAGAGATAGAAATTGAGTACCCAGGGATTGTGTTAGAAGCTGCTGGTATTGGGGAACAGGAGAACAAAGGGTTGAGGGCCACTCCAGACAATTTACTGCTCAGTTTCCAGTCCGATGTCTGGTGTTTGTCCTTCTGGAATGGGCCAGTTTTCCTGGAATATGCTTTTATTGAACTCCGAAAGGCTGGATCTTTTATGCAGATTAACTCACTATTTCAGAGACTCTTTGAAGTTGGAAAAACATTCTGTTATTTCCAAGAGTTATTGCTGCTGAAATATGGGCAAAGCCTGGGAGGTCAGTCTGCAATCTTGTTTAGATCCTTTTAAATTTAGAAACTTTACAGTGGCTTAAAAATAGATCCCATTTGTATACTTTCTCCTGCTTTTATCCCTACTTCAAGGGTTGCTCAGTCATTCTGACCCAACCCAGACATGAGCCAGAAAAATCCAAGCAGTCTGTGGACCACAAGGAAGTGCATCTCTAAATGAGTCTTGGGATGATACTAGGAAGACGCAGTTGCTCAGTAACCACAGAGTGAGTTCTAGTGAACAGTAAGTAGTGGGTGACACTACTTTCTCAGGTGGGACACAGGGTCTTGAGTAAACGGTTTCCAGTGGTGCTCTTGAGGATGCCTTGTGACCCCACTTAGGGTGAATGTGTTGTTGGGGAAAGATCATAAGACTCGGGTCCAAAGAGGCTGTAGGAAGCTGTGATCTCAAGGTTCACACCACCAGATGATCAAAAAAAAAAAATTGTCTTGATTGTATAACATTGTCTCCCCACAGGGCTAAGGATATGCCAACATCCCCATGCCCAGCAAAGGGAACATGTGACCCTCTCATGGATCCTTACCTTCATGAACATACTGAATCCAGTTTTAAGGAGATCGGTGAGGCCTGAGGATGTATGTTCAATGTCGATGGGGTCTGGCTTCTCAGGATTAAATATTTCTTCCACAACCTGCTTCAACAGAGGCTTATAGGATGCCTGAGAAGACAGAACACCGTGCTGTGAGTAAATGCACTTGTTTGGTGCATCTGGGGACAGTTTTATTGACATCCAAGGAAGTAAAACCAGTTTAGTTTGATTCTGGGCAATGGTTATGATTTTGTATGTGCAAGATTATGGAAAAGATTAGAATATGGAAAATAACTTAAAAATAAACAATTGGAACTTTAAAAATATCTTTATTAATTCTTTGAGAATTTCATACAATGTATTTTGATCATATTTACCCCAACTCTTCCCCTTAACTTCTTTCACATCTGCCCCCAACTCCTTCTCTATCCCTTTCCAAAGGACACTTTGTATCCTCTAAACCTGTTTAACAGCACATGGCTCTAGGCACGCTTATTCTATGCTCTCGTGTGACCCCGCCTCTCTGCTTTCTTCTACCATCAAATGTCCCTCACCAGAGCTTTAGTTATAGTAGGACCAAATGCTCAATGGTACTTTTATGTAGGAAAGATGGTGGGAAACAAAGTCTTGTTGTTTTATATAAGAAAGAAGATGGTCTCTAAACATTTTTAGGCTCATCTCCTCCACTAGGAATGTGAGTGCTTATGTGCAATGACTGTCACCGTCCTTCCTCCACAGAGCTCAGCTCCATGTATGGCTGCCTCAGAAGCTAAGATGACAGAAGGAATCTGCCCCAGGTCAAGGTGGGAACCGGCTCACAGAACAGTAGGCATCTCTGTTGATAAGGGTGATGTTAGATTGCCATGCCTCTGCTTTGATGGGTGGTGCTGAGCACTTTTCTTTTCTGTGACCTGCAGGCCCATCTTTAGGTCTGTCTGGAGGCGGCTGTTTTCTGACCTCTTTCCCGAGTTCTTGCTAGACAGTCCTTCCTGAGTCTTTTGTTCTCACAGACTGGGCCACCTTCCTCCCAAACCCATTGCTGCCTCTGCTGCCCCAAACTCATCTGGTGGTACATGTGGGGTGTTCAGTACAAAGGCACACCTGGTGCCTCCCCCTCTGAACACTGCCTGGTGTATATCACTCCAGGAAGCCATGTTCTAGCAGGGCACTGCTGAGAGGTATCATATTGAGCTCTGTGTGGCTATGTCCATGGGTGAACACGAGGTGCTGTAGCCATGGTTACAGATATGTCAGTGTACTGACACTATCTCTAGCTTGTTGGTTTTGCTCTTCTTAGAGAAAGCCCAGGTTACATCTCCATATTCTAAGTCCCTTAAATAATGCAGAAATGCAGCAGTGTATAGACTGTCAATATCATGTCTCCCCCCACATCTGGGAGGGCGAGTGTTTGCTCAGTGGAGGATCCCAGTTTCCTGGTATTACTGGTGAGACCACTGTACACAGAGGAATTCCATGATTAATGATCATGCTGAGTGAGCTCTGCCTAGGAACATTGATAAGGTAGAGGCAAAGCTACCGGCCGGCCTTGCTCATAACTAGAGGAAATCAGATTAAAGTCACATCAAAATAGCTTTCTTTAAAAAGGTGTATTTACGTGTATATGCCTTCAGAGGCCAGGGCAGGGATGTGTATGATTCCTTGCAAGTTATAGGCACCTTGTGAGTCACCTAACCAAGATAGGTTTTTAGAGATCCAGACTGAAAAACACCAACTGAAAATTTCTGAAAACATATACCTCTGACTTTGCCATGGGGTACCGGGCACTCTTAGGCTGGTTGGAGAGGAAACTGTTTTAGTCAATGTGAATGTAATTCAGTAGCTCTTACCAAAGCTCAAACTGCATCTGACACAGCAATTCCACTCCTACCAGTTGATTTTCGGTTATATTCATGCATGGAAACCCATTCAGAAAGCACCATTGATCCTTTGAAGTAAGGGGAGATTAGAAACTACTGTCTTAGTCGCTGTTCCATTACTGTGAAGACACCATGACCATGATGGCTCTTCTAAAAGGGCCTTTAATTAGGACTTGCTTACTGTTTCAGATCATCATGGAATGTTGGGAACGTGACAAGGAAGGTCTATGGTGACAGGGCTAAAAACAGGGTGCAGTCTGGCACGTGAGTGGACAAGTGTGAGGTGAGAAACGCTGTGATAGGCTGGTCATTATAGAAAGTGGCAGGGAGCATGGGACAGCGTGTAGCTGCTGAGGAGGGACACACTGCAGTGGTGACTGAAGGGCGGTGCCAGGTTAGGGAGAGGCAGGCAAACGATTGTGCTAATTGCTTTCTGTCTCTCTAAAGCAGACCATCAATACAAACAGATCCCTTTTTGCTCATTGAAAGTTTATAATAAATGATTCATGCATGGAAATAAGACTGGGAGAAGCACACTAAAATGTTAACCCTGGGCTCAGGGCAAGATGGATGTTTGATTTCTCTTCTTTCTACATTTTCCAAATTAATAAATTTGATATAATGATCCAATAAACATTTTAAGTAAATTAAAAAAGGCCTTCGGTTTTATAGACAAGTAAACAGTCTTATCTACCATCAGGGCCCTTCTGGATATTTGGTCTCTTAGATGCTGAATCTTTAAAGCTCTTCCCTCAGGAGAGCCCCTTGGTCAATAATAATCAACTACCTCATCAGCACTGTCAACTGAAAGGACACAACTTCTTCCTCAGTGAGGGGATTCACTGTTTTCTTTTGCTGTGACCAAAGACCTGACAAGAAGCAACTTCTGGGAAGAAAGGTTGACTCTGGTGATCTAGTCCACAGTGCAGGGCAGAGAGGAACGTGGGGTCAGTGAGAAATGGGGGTGGTACCTGGAGGCCCTCAGCAGGCTTCTCTACCCCCACTTTATTCCATCTGGGACCCCAGTCCACAGGATTGTGCCACCAGCATTCAGGTGGGTCTTCACAACCACTTAGCTAATCTTCTCTAGAAAAGCCATCACACACACAACCATAGGGGTGCCTCATTACACAGAATGCTTATTAATCCAACCAAGTTGACTGTCATATTTTGTTTACCATTACTGTGGTAGGACCAGTGTTCAGCGAAGCATGCTATCAACTGATCCTCCTCCTGCTTGCTATACATCTCTGGACATCTATACTTCCAGCTTTTGAGCAATGAGACTAAGAAGGATGAGGTAGGGCTTTCAGAAACATGCCTTTTAAAATGGGAACATCCTTTTTTTTTTTTTTTTTTTTTTTTGATTTCTCTGTTGTGCTACATAGAACATGGAAGCAATGTCTGGAGCCACAGCAGGTATCTTAGAAGACAAGGGTATTCCTAAGGCCATGAATGGACAGGAGCAGCTGTGATAGCCACGGCACAGGAGCCAGGGCCACTCACAGGAAAAATGGCCTCGTTTATTTAAGCTGCTAGTCTCCAGGTCACTGCTACTTGCAATGGAATGAAATAATGATAGAAAAGATGAGGGAATTCAAGGTGGAAAGGCCACTCCTTCCTTTGAGGAGCTAATAGGTTTATAGAAAACAGTAAGGTTGTTGCCATCATACGATCTGCCAACCACAGAAGGGAAGAGCAGTGGTTCAGGGGAGGAGTCAGACCTGGGTCAGGGTGGTCCTGACCTCAAGCGGAAGCACTATGCACTGTCTTCCTCTCTCTAAGGCTTGGTGTGTTAGGGGTGATGGGGTTGTTCTCAGTACTCTAGAGATCCTAGCATGGGTGGGGGGGGGTTGGTAGGAGGCACAGAGGGTTTAGGGGAAGAATGGATGTTCCTGGATGGACCTATCTCTCTATTCCCTTCCCCCTTTCTTCCTTCCTTGGTCTCCTTCCTGCTGTGCTATGAGGCTGAGCACTAGCTGTGCTTACAGCAGGGCTGGGCTCCCTTGGAGCAGAGGTTTGAAGGCACCATATTCATTCTTGAGATTTTGTGATTGCCCTGTGTTCCAGGGGAAGGTCCAAAATCTCTTATTTATTTAAGGCAGGGAGGCAGCAATTATTTAGAGTGTGGAAATAAATCATAATTAAAAGTACAAGACAGCACACAAATCCAGAAGGGTTTCTCTACTGTCTGACACACTCTTGGGATGTGAATCTCATATGCTTTTTGGCTGCAACCATTCTGTTCTCATATGGCAATGCTTTGGACTCAGCATGTCATTTTAGAGATGGGACAGGTAACCTCCTGGATGTAGTTAGTAGTGGAGGCTGACCTGTGACTCTGAAAGCACTGTTTGTGCATTGCCAGCTGAGTCTGTGTGACTCTGCCACAGGGGCGATGGGAGGGGTTGGCAAGGCAGGAGGAACCAGCAGGGACTTGCTCTACCTCGGGGCTCTGCTACTCCTAACAGACTTTCTCTCACTTTAGGCTGACTTCCAGACTTTTGTTGTGAGATCCAACATATTATCTTTTCAGGATAAGCCATTTATAACATTTGTCTTTTCTCCATTAGTACTCACGAGCCAAACATAGTAAATAATGGAAACATGGGTGATTTAAAAAATAAGCTCATAAGCATTGCTGAATAAGTAACAGACCCGAAAACCCTCAGATTTCTTATTAAAACAATAAAGTACAGAACACCCAAGACTTGTACGTGTAAAGAAGATTCTTTAGGAGGGCTGGCTTGGGTAGAACGCAGCATGTGTTTCCCCTCCCCGGAAAGCACATTTCAAGTCTCCCAACATGGGCTGTGCTGATGACAGCTTGCTGCCTTCCTCATGTCCCTGGAGGAAGGGGCTTTGGCTGTCATGGAACTTTGTGCTTTGGGAGGCACCATGCACTTCTCAGGGGGGAGCAGCAGAAGGACAGATGGGGCTTCTCTGGAGCGCCACCACATCTCTCTTAGGGTCCGGCTGCTTCAGGATTAAGCAGGTCCCTACGTCTGCCATTTATGCTTCGCTTCTCCTCCGAGCTCTGGGGGCAGGGAGGGGTCTGTGTTTGGTGGTCTCCTCACTCAGAGACCTTGCAGTGAGTGAGTCCGGCATCCCCAGGGCATTGTAGCCCTGTCCTGGAGAGGTCAGGTCAAAGAGAGAGGAGGCAGGGTGTGCAGAAAGATGCTACCACCCTGCATGAGAACTATCGCTTCCACCCATAATTTACGGACCTGGGTGGGTCACAGGCCCACTGTTACCTGCAAGGGAATCTAGATCTTGTGCTATTGCTCATTCTCAGGAGGTAAAGGACATAGGGTTAAAGAACACACAGCATTGTCGGAGCCAGAGACACGCTGAGGACTGAAATGAAGTAGTAATTCCCCTCTTTTCTCACTTGCCTGTGTGGGCAGAGGGTTTAATAACCCTCTGCCCTCTGCATAGGAATTTGACTTTTGCTTAACTTTCCAGCCCTGTTTCCCTGGCAACCTGATAAAGAAAGAATGTTAGACTAGGAGACGGGCAAGACTACTAATGGCAGAGATGACCCCTGCATGGAGCACTGCTCTAGACTGGGAGAACTACAAATATTTGATAGACAGCTAGAGCTTTGGGCTTCTCCAAGTCTGACAACTCTTGAATAATAATTGGGAGTGTCCCTTTGAGGAGTGTTGGGACTGTGGAGTTATGACTGAGAAAACAGCCCCTACAGGGCGTGAGGATTCCAAGCCCAGGGGGAATCTCAGTACCATGTCAAATAGCTCCCAGATCACTGTGTGGATGGCACCATGCCTCATGGTGCTTACAAGGACTGTCCCAGGGAAGTGAAGTGGCCACTGTTCACTGACTGTCTTCTGGTTCTGGGCAGGCTGGCACCACAGAGCTAGCCTTGATGCTAGGCCCATTATGCACAGCACCCATGTTATGATTAGGGACTTATGAAGATGACATCATTTTTAAAAATATCAGCTGGAAAAAAGTACACTAAGGTCAGAATAATGTTTGGTATATGAGTACATCTGCCTTTATACAATTTGGGGAATAAAAAATAAAAATAATAAAAAACTAAAAAATAAGTATCTATAATAAAAATAAATAAAATATAAATATAATAAAATAAGAATAGAAAATGGAATCAGTTTTCCCCAATGGATTTCTCCTCTACCAGCAAGCATCAATTTCAAATAGCTTCTTGGTTAGAGATAGAACTTTGTGTCCACTGCAGATGTTTTCAAGAACAAATTGGGGTTAAAAATATCATACTTGAAGAAGTTATGAAAAACAAAATACTCGTTTGTATCCCTTCTAAGCTCTGTGTAGAGATAAGGTGTGGTTGTGTCTACAAGCCTGTGCTGAGCTCCTGAGGAAAGGCCCAGGTGCAGTGGTTTCTGACATTATTAGGTATCTGTTGCCAAGGAGACCTGACCTGGTGCCCAGCCCCATCCCATTAAGGGGACTTTGCTCTGCTGGCTAGTGTGTAGAGCCAGAAGCCCTTGGTCCTGCTTTTTTCTACACGCAGTTCCATGCACTGACATCTTAGGAGAACTGCTCACAGAGGGGGCACAGCTTGCTTCAGTCCAACATTGTATAAAAAAAAAAACATCTTTGGAAATGCTGGTGGCTTGTGTGGCAATTTTATTTGTTCATTTGCCTTTTGTGATACTATGATTTTTTTCTCCTTTTATCTTCTTAAAGGAAATTGTTTGAAGATTATAAAGTGTTTCAATTTATCTCTTAATCTATCCATCCACCCATCTTTCCTTCTATCCAGAAGCAAACTGTTTCTTAAAACATTGGATATAATCTTTTCAATGTCGATATGAAGAAATGGAAGCCAGGCTTACTAAAGAGTTTCCTTAAAAATCACACCACAGTTAGAAGTGTCTTTGGGACCATATCAAGCTTTCTGGACCTCAGTTTAGTTCTGTCCTGTGCTATTTTTCTTTCTCCCCAAAAGGTAGTTGAGCAGGTCTGGGGTTAGGTAGTTATTAATATGCAATTAGGAGGGAGAACAGAGGTTGACTTAGAATACGGAACTGTTGGCCAGAGCTAGGGAGTGCTGACAAAGGAGATGGGGCCCAGAGACTGCTCAGACAGCCTTTCCCCAGGCATGAGATGAATTGAGCCTCCTTGAGCACAGAGGTTCTAGGCACTCTTGTTCAGCCACCAGGGGCATAGAAGAAGACTCACATCTGGGCTTCATTGACTCCAGAGCCTCTGTCTTAGAGACTTATGCAACAATGACTGTCATCATTTTGGAGGCAGATGACACTTGACTGGAAAGGCCTGTGAGCTCCTTGCCCCTGAGACATTACTAATGTTCTCCTGATGCTGCAGCTGAGGCATGAGGCACATTAAACATGGTGCCATGGGGGGATAAAGGGGGAACCTAGGAAAGAAATAGTGAGGAGTGGGAGGGTACAAAGACCAGGGCCCAGGTTCCTGGAAGGCTTCTGGTCTACTCCAGCTTACACACAAGCAAATGTTAGCACTGAATTTCTTAGAGGGCCATCCATGGTCCTGACCTCAGCAGGCTGGAGTTGGAGGTCTATGACCAAAAAGACAGGGCATTTTTTAGGCACCAGATAGATAGTGTCATAGGTCAATGTTACTTTTAGGAACCCATGTAAAAGGCCCTAGTGGCTTTTGGTAACAAAAGGAAAAAGATTTTACAGCTCAAAGTAATGTTTTGACTTCAAAATGTCACTTTTCTGGGTACCTCTTTATTTTCTTTATGTTGTTACCTCAAGTCCCCACACAGGCTATCACAAGAATTCTCCAAATTCTCAGGGCATCTCTGTGAGAGAGTGTCCTTCTTACAGAGGAGGAATTGGCCACAGAGAGGTGAACCACTTGACAAACCACACACAATAAGAGGCATAGCTGGGCTGTGAACCCAGGTTTTAGCATCTACCAAGCTGCCTGTCTGTCCACCCAGAATGGGCAAGTGCAAGGATTACCCATAGATCCAGAGTGAGTAAGAGAGGCTGATTCTGGTCAAGTGCTATGTTCTTCCAGTCAGGATCCTCCTGTCCCCATTCCCCAAACTGTCCTGACTAGATCAGTCCTGGCTCCTCAGGACTTCTAGATGTCCAGTGCAGACCTCACTCACTGCTTCTTCCAGAGCTTTGGTCACTTTTTTAACAAATCATGTTGTGATGGCTATTCCTGGTTGTCAGCCTGACTATATCTGGAATGAACCACAATCCAGAATTGGAAGGCTCACCTGTGATCCAGATCTTAAGGCTGGGAAACACAAGTTTCTGACCTGGATCTTGGCATGGAGATCTTGAGGTATAGTGGCTGTGAAAAGTTTAGGCCCAGGCAAGGGAGTGCACACCTTTAATCCCAGGAGAGTAGGCGAGAAGATCTCTGAGTTCAAGGTCAGCCTGGGACAAAATAAGTCCCAGACCCAGGCATAGTGGTACACATCTTTAATTGGGCCTCACCTTCTGCTGGAGACCTACAGTGGACATTGGAAGAAGGAATATGTTTTCTTCTTCGCCTGCTTGCATTTACTTGTCGGCACATCTGGAATCTACTAGCCTTGTGGGACTGAGCAAATACTAGATCCTTGGACTTTCCATCCACAGCTGACCATTGTTGGGGAGTTAGACTGCAGACTGTAAGTCATCATGACTAATACACATGTTCATCTTCAGATGAGTGGAATGCTATCTGCACATCACATATGAGTCTCCACTGAGCTAAGGGAAATGGATAAAGAAGGAGTAAGAAATGCCTCCAATGATAGCTGGGAAAAGAGTGACTCACAGAGTTAGCATGCATATATCTGAGCAGGGAAGAAGGCACAGGGAAGGAGCCTGGTACTGCAGAACCTCCAGACCCAGGGCAGAGAGGTAAGAGAACCGTGTAAGGCAGATGGGATCAGGAACCCAGGGCAAGACAAGGATTTATCCTGTCCAAGGTGTGTTGACTATCTCAACTAGATCTGTGTTGTGATAGCATGTTCTCGGTAGAAAGCACACATTTTTCTTAAAGTTATGGGACCAAAGACCACATTGGAAGAAGTGACAGGCAGAAATCTGTCTAGTGTGCTACACAGTTTTCGCTGCTATGCAGACCACCTGAGGGTAGCCAGCTTACAGGGAACAGCTTCATTTTAGCACATGGTTTCTGAGGTGTGTGGCTATTTATTCTCTGGCTTGTGGTGAGGTGGTTCATTATGTGTGTAGTGGAAGAGACACAGAGTTTCTGGTGTCCAGAAAGTGGGGATGGAGTGGGGCACATTTCCAGTGAACTAATTCCTTCAATGAGGCCTTACCTCCTTAAGTTACCAGCTCTCAGTGGCACCATCAGCAGAGGACCAAGTCTACAGCACACATGGGGACATGAAAGTCCAAACTATAAAGCCTGCCAAGTCTTCTCTTCAGAGCCAACATGGCTTGCCTCAGACTCTAGTCTATTCCTGTACTCACCCACTTACAGAGAGCCTCTGACCAGGAGTGAAGAGTTCCACTGAAGATGCACCCCACAAATGTTTAGTGATCACCTCCAGTGTGTAACCCATGCCTGTAGACTCCAAGGATGTGACAGAAGACAAAACATATCAGAATCCCTTGTACCCACTGAACTCACAGCTGTAACAATAGCTTGGAAAACGAAACACCCGAGGAAATGATCCACAGTCCTGTGGGTGTGCTCCCAGCAAACAGGAGGATCTGGTCTCAGAGATGTGAAGTGACTTGCCAAGTGTCCCATAGTAGGAAGCATAGCATCCTTTCTTGCCCTTTAGTCTCTTCCCGCCTCCCATAAATCTGTTTATTACATTTCCCCCCTGAAACTTTTAAACATAAACTTCTATGCCTTTTTTTATTTTAAATTTTGCTATATCTTTTAGGAAATTAGAACAATGCTTCCTAGAGAGCTCCGCCATGTTTTCTCTCCCCCAAAGTGGGAACTCCCCATCAAGCAGAGCCTGAGACATGGATTCAAAGTCAGCTGTGCACAGCAAGCCTGCCTCTGTTTCATTCCCTTCTCTTTCTACTGCCGTGGAGTGTTTCTCCACCTTCACATCATTCCTGTTTTCATCTTCACAGTGTGCACTCCGCACCCCTCTCTCCCAATCTGTCAGTCTCGACACCGGGGAGTCCTGCTGAGTGTGTTGATGTCACTGGATTACTATGAGGGGAAGCATATGCTGCATGGAAAACTTCATTTTCTGAAAGTCATGGCTGTAGAACAGCCCTGAGGCCCAGAGGCATTGTGGTGGGAGAGGGTCCAGGTCGCTCCTCAGTGTCCTTATCATGCCATGATTTATAGCTAACATGCATTTATGTGAAGCCAGCCAAATCAGTGCCCTGTGATGGTCATAAAATGGAAAAGACCTCATTAATTTTATGGTTTATTTTCTCTGCCAACTGGTGCAGCCATTTGCCTTTTGACAGTCTCTGGTTTAAATGTCATATATCACCAGCCTCAGCATGCCTTTGTCTACAACTCATACAACAACAAAAAAATTGTTCATTTTTTTGAATGATATATGTTTGGTGATCTGATTGACTTTATATTCTGTGGTGGTGCTGGTCTCAGATTTGAAAACAAAGGATGAGAAACGCTGCTTTAACATCAAGTACCAAACTCTATGGTCTTGATATCTTTGTGGGTGATTTTGGATGATTATCAGCACCATTGATCAATACTTCTAGAACCTCTTTGAGAACCAAAGTACATAGGGGCCTTTGGGTAGGTTGCAAAGATGCCACCTGCCCATGGCTACTATGTATACGTGACAGATAACTTCCTTTTGGAACCCAGGCCGATGCTTCTCTGGCCTCCTTGCTGTGAGAACCAAAGGAGACTAAGAGTAAGAACCTGGGTTCTGCTGGGTTACCATGACAACTGTGCATGCACTTAAACAGCCAGTGCCCTCCGATGAGCTCACCACTCAGTCCCAACTTCCTACTATGGCACACCAAGTACTATTAAGCTCATCAAGAAGCCTCAGTAGGTTTTACCAGAGACATCCTGGGGAGGGAGAGGCGAGTCCCACAGCCATCCTCTTTTTCCCATCAGAAATCCCGGTTCTTCTGTGGAAGCTCATGTTTGCCACCAGGAGCCTTAGATCTCACTTGACATTGACCACGAGATACTTTAGGTTCCACAGCACCAGGTGTCTTTCCCCTTGGGAATTCCTGCATGGTCTCCCATTCAGGATTTTACAGAGCCCCTCCTTTAATCTTGGGTTGTCCTACCTTTCTTCTCAAGGTCAGTCAAAGCAATCTCTGTAGGTCCTTAGAAAGTCGCAGGGGAATTTTTCTAACAGTGTTTCCCTTGTCACAAACTTCCTTTCCACAGTCCGACAAACACTTGCCTTATATCGATTATCAAGTTGATGAGCTGCTAGAAGAATAAAATTGGGACTACATACAGCCAGTCTGTCACTGGGAATGAATGGCAGCTGGACTCTAAGGGAACACCTTGCCTTGGGCTGTAGTCTACAGCTGAGAAGGACACATGGCTATAATCAGGGGTCATTTCCAACCCACTTTTCACCAGCTACATTGTCTGAGGACCAAACGAACTGAGACACATCTCAGACTTAGCAGAGCCCAAGTGCTCCATTAAGAGGGAACTTGGGAGTCTATCCAGAATGAAGTCCTTATTCCACAGAGGTGGAGGGGAAACTGCCTTGAGGCTGTGGCCTCAGAATCCTGAAGCATAACAGACAGACAGGATGATGTCACTTACCTGATGGGTGTTATTTCCAGGAACATACACAGACTTGAACTGCCTCATGAGACTCCTAGCTCCAGCAATCTCCCAAAGAGCCGTGAAGACCTCATTCACAGCAATTTGGGATTTGGGCAATGTCAGGTTAACTGCAGAGTCACAACCTGAAACAGTCCAGAGGTATTTTCATAAGTGAGCAAATCCTTCAGCTAAGTTTTCCTCTTGACAGCATGAGTTCAATGTAACAGTCTGGAGTTCCTTTAACCCTCTTTTCCCAGGCTGTTCACTAACTGGGTTGTTTTGATCATCTTTGAGTAACAGGACAAGTGTGAATGCTTCTGACAGAAGTGGGGCTCAGAATTGCCTGGCACCATAGCCACTGGCCCCAGTCACCAGCTTCCAGAGGCTTCATGGCAAACCAGGCTCCCTGGGGGCTTCGACCCTCTACACAGCATTGGGAAGCCAAGAAGAACACAAAGGAGCATGGCTGCTTGTGCTGGGACGAAGCTTTGGTCTGGATCCCCCTGACAGCTTCCAGAAGGTCTGAAGGCAAGACGGAGGGAGATGACAGAGCCACACTGGCTGGGATGGGCAGGTTCAAATGGTTGACCATGAAAGCAGCTTAAGAGGATGATGATAGACAATGGCAGTAATAGTAGTAGAAATAATAAAGTAATAATGATGATGATGATAATAATAATAAAGTGACAATCACTCTCACTGACTACTGTTCTGTTAGGCATCCATTCAGAAGAGAAATGATTAAGAATTAGACAGTGGTTCATAAAATACAGACATTTTGAGAACATCATGCTCAATTCTTAGACACACCTCTCATGTGGCCCCTCTGAGGTCACAGTCCAAGCTCCTCCCTGCAGAGCATGAGAAGGACACTGACACACAGGTTTGGGTACTCCTGGGAGTAGGCAGCCACCCAGGCCTCACCTGCAGGGTTGGTAGTGCTCCTGTGCTCTGCTGTCTACCCGGAACACCTGTCCTCCTGTCTGTCCTGGTCACCATCTCTTCCCATCTGAACTTTCTTTGGCTGTAGCAGTTTGTTGGGCCTTCCCATGAGCAGGCTAGAAGTGTTGGGCACTACATATTCACAGCAACAAACTCTGCTTCCTCTTCCCTCGTGGGATAATTCTGTGTGATGACCTCTACTGCCATTGCAGGGAGCTCAGGTGGCCTGAGCACCAGCTTCCACACAGGAAGCTGTTCATTAACATCTTCCGTCCTCTACCAGAGCCGTCAGTGATCAGACACAGAGAGCCTGACCTATAACCCCACCTAGTCTTCAACTCTGACAGCAACTTTATGACATGTCATCCGCATACCACAAAATTCTCCACTTAAAGTGCCCACCATAGAATAGCTTTCTTTATATTCAGACTCCAACCAAAACCCCGCAGCACAATTTTTAACATTTTGATCACCCCAATAGAAACCCCAAATCAGCCAACAGGTGCTTTCAATTCTTCCCCTGGCAACCACCACTCTGCTCTCTGTCTCTGTGGATGCACTGATGGGGCATTTCATCTAAATATGCCATAGAACACGTGGCCCTTTGCAGCTGGCTTGCTGTATTTGCCCCATTTTCAGGGTTCAGGCTGCAGCACACTACCATTTCATTTCTGTTTAGCGCACAGCTATAGTGCATTTGACTGTATGGATATACCACAATTCATGTTGTTTCTGTCTCTTAGTTATCATGATAATGCTGGTGTTTTGCACAAATATGTTTTCGTGTGAACACATACTTTTATTTCTCTGAAGAATGCCAGCTCCACACTGCTTCCCTAAGGACTTTACGTCCTCACCAACACCCCGAGGGTTTCAGTTCCTCCACATCCTTGTCAACATTTACTAATATCTATTTTCTTAACCATAGCTATTCTAATGCCTATGAAATGAGATACTTTTCAAGGTTGATAATCAAGGAAACTGGTTTTTTTTGGGGGGGGAAGAGGTAGAGTCAAACAAGTTTAGACTAAACAGGGATGTATCTAGCATCTACAAAAGTATTCAAAGGATCCCAGCTGCATCCACTGAGAGAGGTGGGATGTGAGTTGCTGAGCCCATACTCTTAATTAGTATGTGACACTGTATGTAATAACTCTCAGGGGTGGACAGAATTACCAAATAAATGTTTCCTGGTTTCTAAAAATATCTGACTTGTTGCCATTAAAACAAGACAAAACAAAATGCTGAACTGTGTCACGGTGGTTTGAATGAGAAACGCCCCTCATAGGCTCAGGTATTTGAACAACTAGCCCTCTATTAGTAGCACTGCTTGGGGGGAGATATGGAACTTTCGGGATATAGAGCCTGCTGGAGAAAGTGTGTCACTGGAAAGGGGAGCTGTCTAGATGAAATGTGCCCCAGCCAGTTTCCCATTCCAGATACTGTACCTGTTCTCCCTGCTATTGCAGACTCCATCCCTTTGCAACCGTAAGCCAAACAAACCTCTTCCTCCCTAAGTAGCTTTTGGCCATGGCATTTTATCACAGTAGCAGGAAAGTAATTAATACATAAGGTCACACCAGTTTTGTTACAATAAAATACTAGAGGTGGGGTGCCTTATAAGGATAAGGAGTTTCCGTTATACTCGTAGAGGCTGAAACCCAAGATCTACTTAGCCTCCAGTGGGGAGACACAGTATGGCCGTGATGAGACAATATGTGATGGGGACATTACAGGGCGAGACAAGAAGCAAGGGTAAAGAGGGGCCAGTCTTACTCTTTTCACAACTCATGCTGTTACAAACTCTGTTGCAGAATCATAACTGCTCCTTTCAGTGGGATTTTGGTGACCTGCTTACCTCCTAGTGGATCTCAACTCTGTATGGTTCTACCACCCTGTCATATTGGCACCCTAGGGATTGATCTTACAGCACAGGGACCTTAGGGGACAATCCACACCTAACTGGCATAGAGGTAAAGACCAGTGTGAGAAAGCACCTTTGTGTTCAGTAGACTTTGTGTATGTGGAGGACTCCAGTGGTAGTAGGAAGCTGATGAAAAGAAACCAGGAGTCCACACAAACTCCTTGGGAGTCCCAAACTCGTGGAAAGGGGAAAATGTGTAGTTTTCTGAGACACATACATATAACTTCTCCCTGAATCCTGAAAAGGTCCAAAGCTAAGAAACACAGGGCTGCAGAGAGCCAGGGATAGACTCACACCCTGACTGCCATTGGCACTGCAGGTCTAACCAAGACAACACAGCTTGTATGTCTCAACAAAGGAAGAAAGAAAGGCAAAGCATGTGAGTTTTCAATAATTAAGAAGGGTTCTTTGTGTAAAATCAAGTCAGGAATTATCTATTTATCTATCTATCTATCTATCTATCTATCTATCTATCTATCTATCTATCTAATCATTTTAAATTATTCATTACCTTGTCAAGAAATTATGGCATAAAGACAAGGAGAAACATCCTTAGTATAGCCGTGATTGTCCTGAAACTCACTCTGTAGACCAGGCTAGCCTTAAACTCAGAGATATACTTTCCTCCTGAGTGCTGGAATTAAAGGCATGTGTCGCCATTGCCCAGGGATGAAATGTGTTTTAACTCTTCTAAAAAATTAGCCATTAGACTAATACTTTATGTTAAAAAACCCATTCTCTACAGAAGCAAAACAGCCATTAGTTTCCCACATGGCCCATTTTAGTTTGGGGTAAGAATACAGAGAAAGCCATTTCTCCATTAGGTGGAGTTTGGTATGAAATCATCTACTAGATTGAAGATTATTTACTATAAAGTCTAGACTAGTTGAGGAACTTGTGCATTATACATCAAAGCTAGGAAAAAGCTGTGCAATCACATGGGTGGAGGTCAACTATAGAGCAGGCTGTGTAAGAGTTGTGTATGGCTTACTGCTAACCTGAGTGATCCCAACCGAACAGCAGAAACTGCTGGACAAGAGACAAAGTCCAACAATTGACAACTGTGTCTACAGTTCAAACCACTCACCAGGGTAACTTCTGGGAAACTGCTCACCCTCTCTAGCTTTCCCACGATACAAGTGCTCTGGAGACAGTCAAAGGAAAGTCACTTCTATCCAGTCTTCAGACATTTTTCATAATTTCCTTAATTTTCACTTATTTATCTAAGGCATGTAGTTGCACATCTTTCCAAATAATGTAAAACGAACAAATAACCATAAAAAGCCCTTTGTCTTATTTCTTCTTCTTCTTCTCCTTATTACTACTATTATTATTATATTATTATTATTACCATCATCTCTCTCTAGGTTAAGGGCAGTCTCTTTCGCATTGGTAACCACACTAAGCAGTTCATGCACAAGAGCACTTTAATCTCTGCAGAAAGCCAGTGTGGCAGCCAGGTGGACATTATTACCATTCTCACTTTGAGGAAGGAGCAAGTTAGCTGCTGAAAAGTAACACTGGTCACCCCAGCAACCAGTGACAAGGACAGGAGCCAAGCTCGTGGCTTACCAGGCACTGCGTGCTTCCATTCATGTTAAGACCACGTGACTGATTAGAAAATTACAAATATAATTAGCTCATCCTTAGAGTACAGAAATTCTTTCACAATAGAGTGCCTTTCTTACTGGGGAGGCCTGGGCCTGTCCAGGAGTAGATATTGGCTGGTTTGCAGCTAGGCCAGGGCCTTGCTTTTTGGCCACACAAGGCGTGAGTCTTCCCACGCCTGCTGCACAGTCCTCTTAGCATCTGTGCCGTCAGGTGCTGTATTCAGTTACTTCTCACACTCCCCGTACAGTCTGATCCATTAAGCCAGTTCACTTGATAAGTTTTTTTTTTTTTTTTTTTTTTTTTTTAAAGAGGCAACTCAAGTGAACAATTCAAGCAATTCTCATTTAAGCCTTTAGTTAGATAGATAATAGCACAGGCTGATGCCAACCTTTAGCTGAGCATGGTCTATACACTTCAGAGGCCCACCTCTTGATAAGGGAGGCTCCCAACCCCCCAGGGTACCACTGTGTTCTTCTAAGATGGGGGGATGGCTCATATCTCCGCAAGGTCTTTCTGCGGAGGTCTGAGGTCCCTTGGGCAGTGTCGGTTACTCCTTGGAGTAGCTACACAAAGCTCCTGTGTTGGTACCCCTCCAGCAGTTCTCCTCCCACCCGTCTCATTTACTCAAGCCTCTTCCCTTCGGCAAGGGGAGAACATTGGTTTCTGTAGCCGCAAAGCCTGCAATGATGGCCTTTTCCAGCCATAACATGTTCAAATGGAGGGAGGCTGGATGGCTTAGTATCCCCTGGGGTGGCTGAAATCCTGCACCACTCCTTGCTTGGCATGGCTGAATTCTCTCCAGTTTTCCCAGGGATCATGCTTCGAGTTCCCTGGTTCTTGAAACACCTTTTCACTAGACGCTGGCTTTCACACGTTTGCCCTTATTCTTCAGGTATTCAAGAGGTTGAAGCACCTCAGAGTGAAGGTTGGGCCAATCTTGGCTGGTCCTGAAGTGGTCCTTATGTAAGGCCGTCAACGTACACTTGCACACCTGTGTGCACACACACTTATGCTGATCAAACATAAGTTGGACGTGCTGATGAGAAGAGGCATGGTGAGAACTGGACCTGAAACTGCTCCCTGGTTACTGATAGTAGTCTCCTTAGAGGTCTAAAATCTATCTGGGAAATATTAGAGTCAAAAATACACATTCAGCCTGACCAGCAGGAAATCAGCTTGATTTCAGGTCTAAGTGGTTCTCCTCATCCTGGTACTGCCCTGGAGGTTTGAACACCCAGCCCACTTTCTTGTTTGCATCCCAGATCCTGGACACACAGCAGGCTCTAAACAGCAGGGGCTGCCTCTGGGAGGCAGCCAGGGGAAAGATCACCTCAGGTCTGACAGGGCCAAAGAGGTCAGAGCGCTGAGAGGTCATGACCTCCCTCATCCATCCAGCAGGCTGACACTCCCTTTTTTTCTCCTTTGAAACGACTGCTTTCAAAGTGGGCTCTTTTCTTGGGGCTCTCACTATAATTCTTGGTAAACAAAAACAAAGTTAACAAAATGAAAACCAAATAAGCTTTGAAAGTGACATGGTATCTGAAATATTCTAGAAGTCTGAACTGTATAAAACATAAAACAGGTGAGGCAAAAGACAGCGTGACCCCCCCCCCCCCACACCCTAGGCTTCCTTAGAATGGCCAGGAGAATAGGAGATTGCTTAAAGTGGGAGTCATACAAACTAATTTCTCACACACACACACACACACACACACACACACACACACACACACACACAAACACAAATGTATACACACGCATGTCCACATCCATGTGCCCAAATGCATATACTTCGATATTTCTATCCATATGTCTACCTGCTCACATATATACAGTTATAATTTTGTTTTAAATTAAAATCTAGCTGGAGTATTCACTAATCTTTCAGTGCCCTTGCTTTAGATATTGTCTGTGGCACAGAGGTCTTTTCTCACAAAACATTATGTCTGACTACCACGTAGTCTGCTTAAAGTGGATCATAAGCTAAAGAAACCTGTAGCACAGTTGGAAGGCAGAATTCTTTTGCATTTTAATGTCTTATCCTCTTCCCCAAACCTTTTGCAGTTACCTTGTTCAAATTTCAAAAGCACTGTTTAAAACTGACTCATCTTTAGAGTCTTCTGAAAGCATTCAATTAGGTTTGTCACTGAAGACAGCTTTTTTTAAAAAAAAATTATTTCATCAGTATGTGAAAACATTTAATTAAATCTTGCAGTTTAGAAATGAGTCCAATTGGCAGAAGCAGGGTTGAGGACATGCATAACATAACTTTCTGCCACCAACAGCAGTCTCGTGTAGACAACGGAAGAAGCTTTAGAAATGGGGTGGCTGGTGTCTTGGCTTCCATTACATTTTACACAGGGATTAAAGAATGTTAGTTGTTTTGGCGATGGAGTCATGCGGAGGCTGGTTAAGAATGTGTGAAATTATACACACATACACACACACACAGATATAGTCATGTACACATTTATTATCAATGAGAAAATTCACAGGAATTTCTGAGGTCCTGCAGTTACACCACCCAGGCATTCTCCCTGTGTACTCAATCTCATGTTTGATGATCCAGGGTGGCTCTTAAACTCTTCTCACATACATAATTGTAATCTGGGTTGTCAGGCTGAAGGCCTTACAGGGCCACTTTCCTCCTTCATTGCTAAATCCGGGAACTACATGTGTGGTGGGCCTGCCCAAGTGTCATGGCACAGCACGTCTGTGTGAGCAAATGAGGTTGCCTAATACAGTTCAAGCCAGAAATACCAATGTTGAGGTCACAAGGGGCTCAGAGTATAGTTAGACACCCCAAAAAAAGCCCTGCCATTGCCCTCAATCACTTGGACCATTATTGGTACTCAAGCAACAGTGGAGGGCAGGAGACAAGCTCCCATGGAAGTAGGGGTGCTGTATTCTCTTTGCTTCTCTGCTGGTCTAGCATAGTGCCAGCTCATGAACAACACTTCCTGAGTAAATGAATGTGGAAAACACAGAGATTCGTGGGGAAAGTTTTGAATCAGACCAAACACGCTGTAAAGCAACAACACTGATTTTCTTGGACTGGTAATAAACTGTCTATGCAGGAAATTTCAAACAAAGAGCTCCCGGCTGCTTCTGAGCAGTTGCAGGCTACCAGGGGAGATGGAGCAAACTCCCACAAATGCTACTGCAGAAGAGCAAGTTCAATTGGCTGAGAAATTTTGTCTGTACAAGAACTAAGCTGCACGTCTCTTAAGCATACACACAGATCTGACAACAGTGTTTTGAAAAGAGAGTGATAAACAGGAATCTCAGAGAACCGGCCACCTCTGGGGAGGGGGAGGGGAGGGTAGCAAGGTCAGTAGTGAGCAAGCGACAGGTGAGGAGGATAGGGGCTGTATTATTTAATTATGCTCTCTAGAATGAACGCACACACATACACATATCATTAGATCTATCTACCTATCTCATATAAACATTTACGTGTAGCAACTATCATGTTTGAAAATATAACAAAAACCAGTTTGACTACTTTCCAAGCCTCCAGCAAATACAGCTTTTAAAAATAGCTGATTAAAGAAATAAATGACAGCTGAACTCTGTTATTGTTAGGCAGGTCTGGGATGCTGGAAGGCAGGGGAAGACTTGTATATTCGGCTGAGAATATGGAAAACTTGCACATGGCTGCCTAGAATTCTATCCCCAGTTCTGAAGCTTTTACTGTGTGAAGGAAGAGGATTGTCAGCAGCAATGTTCTCCAGAATTTGCAGAGTCAAAAAAAATTATTTGAATGTGTGTGTGTGTGTGTGCCGTTTTCCCAGGTGTGTACAGAGGTACTTGATACTGGGTTTCTGCTACTATGCTCCACTTTAGGTTTTTAAGATACAGTCTCTTACTGACCCTGGTTAGCTACACTTGGTAGATGTGGATGGTGAGCCTCTGGCGTCAGCCTACTCTCACCCATCCAACTCTGGGGTTACAGACACGTGACACCTTCATATGGGTGCTAGGATTCAAATATCAGGTCACCATGTTCACACTGCAAGTGCCTTAGCAAGTGAGCCATTTAAAGACAACTTTGCTTGGCAGGGCACAAAGTCAAATTGCCAGAGTGGCCCATCTTGTGTGATGTAGGAAGTGGCATTGGTACTCCCCAACCCTGACACCCATAATGCTGCAGGAAATATCTAGGGCACAGCAGAATTCCAGACGATCATACACACAGTGAAGTACCCCCAGCTACTTCTAAACTCGGCCTTCAAGATGCCTCTGAGAAACCTCTCCAGTGTGACTCTAGTGAAGCCATGACTGTACTGCGTTATCAAGATGATCTGTGGCTGAAGAGGGAACTGCTGAGACTCTCAGACCACGGGGTACAGCATCACCAGTACAACCTCACATAGTTGTTGCACTGTCTGTTAAATTATCTTAAGAGATGTCAATCACCCCAGAGGGATCTGGACTTCTCCATTCACAGTGCGCGGAGAAGCAGTGTTTGACTCTGTGTCTTTAAGGAGGTGAGCATCAAGCTTCAGGCCACATATGTTCCCTGTCACACAGGTCCATGGCAAAGCAAGATCTCTTACACATCATGTTGACCTGGCTCCTTTCCTGATCACAAAGCTTTCTGTGAGCGGGAAAAGGCCTGCATAGATGCTTACTTCAGAGCTCATGTTTACCAGCGCTGACATCCACACAGGCGGCTGGCTCCAACACAGCCAAGGATTCAAACTGGCAGATCTTACCATGAGCTGCCCTTAGTGGTGGCTTGTGTTTATTTCACTGAGCTAATTGTATTGAATTACAAACTTGCAGTTCACACTCTTTAATATGTCCCCTTACAACCCGGGTGGACATTTCTGGTGGCTCTGAATAGCATCACGTGGTTTGCTATCTCTCAGAGCTGGCTTCGGGAGGGTGCAGGGAACTGGGTGAGGCCAGACCTTCTTCATGCACAGTGTGACAGTTCTGTTGGTTTTACTTTCTGCACCACTGTAAGGAACCCACAAAGGACTCACCATAACACACCCATGAATGAAGCTCATCTGGTAGCTTCACCTTACAACTTGTTTACTTCTTAGGGTTTCTGGGGGTCTGGTGGGATAAAGTAAGATAAATATAAAAAGCGAACAGTGAAGTTAATGCAAGATGAATGTAGACCCCTGGATGGGTCTTATCTACATTCTTTTCTGTGAGTTGTAAAGAGTTTGCCATTGTTGAGTTTTAGAAAGGAAACGTTCTCTGTGCAGAATTTCAGAACCAATGTTCCAGGCCAGTGAGTCCGAGGGGGAGAGAGAGGCCCAGAGGCTCTTTCCACAGATAGCTCCCTCCCTGACTTAGGACAAATGGATCCCACATGGTCTCCAGGGTACACTAACAGACCATTTTTTTTTTTATGGGTTCTGAACTGTGTTTTTCTCCAGATCCTGTCCTTTCCCACTCTCCATCACAGGCCACGAATGGGGTGTGTGGTGGGGTTATGAGGTCTGACAACAGAAGTGATGCAAGGATCCCCTCACTAACAAGACAACCTGGAAAGGTCTCCTAGGCTTGTGGCCACAAGGAGCTTTGGAAGACCACCCAGGCAGTAGTTTCTCCTGCATTCTGAACCACAGCTCTGCCCGAGCTGTTTGCTGATCTCAACAGTGCTCTGAATTTCCCCCCAGGAGATAAGGTTGTACTTATTTTAGAAATGGCAACGAAATAGTTTGGGGAGGGAAGAGAGTGGGGCTGGTACACAGTGTCCTTTTTAGCCATGTGGTACCCCTGGGATAATGTTCTTATCCAGGTTTCAGTGAGTACTTACTCATCTTAGAGTAATGCATGCCCAACGGTTACATAACCCTGTGCTACAACTAATTGTTCATTTACAGAAAAGGATAAATCAGATGTTCAGAACAAGCCATATTTAAAAGCCTTTCAATGGGCTGTCTGGCCCTTCAGCCTCTTGCTCTCAGTCACTGAGAAGACTGCTTTGAAACTTATTTTGCTATTATGTTTCCTGAGCTCAGAGTCACTGAGCTGACTATAGAAGACTCTGTGAGCAGGGGGTGAACTGCGGGGTTGGTGGGAGGGGTAGTCTCTCCCATACCATATTTTGGGGTAAGGAGAGGTGGGTAATAACCTGGGATAATTTTCTAATCTATTTGAGAGAATCAGAAGAGTAGACAGGGAAATGGTTGGCTTAAAGTTTCTTTCAACCCTTTTGTTTCTTTTAAGAACAGAAGTGCAAATGGAGTTTATTTTTCTTCCAGTAGCAGACAGATCAAATGTGCCTGGGCCTCTGCCCTCCCCCAACACGCACACAAATCACTCTCTGCCCCTCCTCGAAGGTCCCCTGCACCTGCTGCTGTAAATCTCCATTGACCTGAGCCAGCATTGCTATACTTGAAATTTAAGCTTCTGCTAAATGAGGCCCTTTATCTATTGCTTTTCTGTACTTTATTCTGGAGGTAGTGTGGATTCATGTGTGGGTTGGTCATGCCTGATTCAGAGATGGGATGTGGGCCAGAAAGACTGCTAAATGGGCCTGGAGCAAGAAGAAGGGTGAAAGCAGAGCCCTGCTCCCCATCCCTTTGTGATGAAGGGTACCATGAGCTTGGAGGGCAGAGGAATCCAGCAAGCCTTCAGGTGGGCCTCTGCCTCCAAAGTCTGAAAGTCCAGGTTCCAAGCACATTCAAGTCTTGCTCCAGGGGGAGTGAGATGTAGCAGGGGCAGGGTGGAGCTGGGCTGCCAGAGGAGGAATGAAGGATGCACCTTCCCTGATCCAAGCTCACACTCTTAGGCTCTACACAGCTGCTTACCACTTCTTTCCCTGTCTAGTAGAGAATGGAGATGATTAGCAATGCCTAGAATGTGTCTTAAACTCTGTCAGCAGAAGTAAATGATCACAAATGCTCTGGGTATCTAGACTTTCAGTTGCTTCTAAGCAGGGTCATTTTTAGTCCGCCAGCTGTCTTCAGAATCTCTGTCTGCTGTGACAGAGAGTGACTGAGTGAAGGGCATGGGCTCGGAGGTCTTCCCTTTACAGAATGGGGATCCAGAACAGGGAGTCAGCCTGAACTCTGTGTCTGCAGGCTGAGAAGAGTTGTAGGGGCGAGTAGGGGAGGCTTAGTTAGTTTAAAAATAAAGACACCCAAATGATTAGAATTCCTTTGGGCCTCCATTAAGGAGAAAAAGCAGTCAGCCCTGATGGGCCAGGCTGATAAAACCTGAATTCTCTTCACACACCAGCGCACAACTGCCTTCATTTCTGCAGACTTTCTGCCTCCTTCCCAGCAAAGCATCATGCCCAGAGCTAAGGACCAGGCCTAATGACAGCCATGTGTCCCCTGCTCCCCCTCCTAGGCTACAAGGGTTCCATTGTAAACTCATATAACAGACATGGTGTGTTCTGAAAGCCAGGGGACCCAGGAGGTGGTCAATAAAACTATCATTAGTCTGGATACAAAACAGACTATGTGTGTACACCTTGTGTGTGTGTGTCTGTGTGTGTTTACCTGGTGACGTGGCACAAACAAACACACTGAAACAACCCTCCTTAGAGTGGATCACTATAGTTTTCAGCTCTACATTTCCAAAAGCCTCCTTTGGTGGTGAAGGGGGGCTGATGGAGGCAGGCTTCTCTGGAGGCTAGAACAACCAGGCAGATGCTTTTGGACATCTGTGAAAGTCCCATGAGCTCATGGGAGTGCTGAGTGCTGCCTGTGCTTGGCATGCTGACTGTCACCTCACTGGACATCACCAGTAAGAGAGGGCAAGATCTAGATTCAAGAGACAGTCACAGTCACATGATAGTCAGACTTCAGCATCAGCCAAAGATCCATTGCTAGGAGATAGAATGAATGTGTTTGTCTGTTACTGATAAAAAAATAATATTACATCCATGTTGGAGTAAGTGACAAGAGTAGGTTCCTAAAGAGGAATAGAGTAGATTTGCTAAACAGTCTCTGTCTACCACGTAGAGGCATGCATGTATATAAATAACCACAGGGTAATGTGGTACCAACTGTAAGCAGGCATTACAGAAAAGTGGCTCTCAATCTGTGGGTCACAAGCTCTTAAAGGGTCACAAAGCAGAGACCCTGCATGTTAGATGTTTACATTATGATCCATACCAGTATCCAATTGTAGTTATGAGGTAGCAATGAGATAATTTTATGATTGGGGAAATCACCACTAACATGAGAAACTGTATTAAAGGGTCACAGCATTAGGATGGTTGAGAACCACGGATCTAGAACATCATTGTCCAACAGGACTTTTTGCAGGGATGGAAACTCTGCATCTGTTGCTTAACAACAGCCACCAGCTAAGGATGCCAACTGTGCTCTTGAAATTCTAGCACTGTGGCTGAGGAATCTCAATTTTAAGTTGTGTTCACTCTTAACTAGTATAAGCTGTGTAGCACAGGAGGCGGTCAGGGAGGCCTAAGGCCTGTTTTAATAACTGACACCTGTGAACGTCCTATCACAGTGTCTGCTTTGCGCACATGTAGGTGTTCCACGTGTAGTTGTATGAAATATACAATTACCTATCTAGTGTTGTTTGTCTGGAATTATGGGAGACTTCTTTTTAAGACTATGTCTGTAGTCACCAGTTATGACAGTCAACCACCAGAGCCAAGTTTTTGTAAGGATGTAACTTAAGCATTTATTTAAAAAACAACATCCCTTAACCCTTGATATTCCAGTTTTTAACTACAACTTGCCAATCTTATGCCTCTGAAAAACATTTGAGAATTTCACTAATGCCATTCTACAACCCCGTTCTAACTCCTCCCATGTCTGCCCAAAGTTGTTTTCTGTCTGTCTGGCAGAGGAGGAGGACCTTGGGCAGGTATGGTTTCTTCCTGGGTACTCAGCTGACCCTCACCTGATGAACACTCCTGGATGCCTCAAGCCATTTACTTAGCCCCACTGTCTCCTCCTGGCAGAAGTCACAGCGAACAGCTCATTCAGTGTGGACTCAGGGCTCCTATAGCTTATTGAGGGCAGTAGCAGAGAATGTTTCCAAGAGGAGAATTACCTGACCAGAGATGCTGTTCCATCTCTGAACATCTGGGTGAGCCACCAGTCTGACTGATCACCCTGGGAAGTGAACTGGGCCTCAGTGGTAAGACCGGCTTCTTTCTGCCTACACTCATTTGTCTAGAATTCTACTAGCCAGAGCCCTGCCCACCCACCCAAAGCTCCCTGTCACAACTTTGGAGAATGCCAATGTGTGATGTCAGTGTCAGGCTAGCCCTTAACCTCAGCCTACAACCACCTTCTGAGCAGCACCCTTGTGCAGTAGAGAGGTACTACGTCTGCTTCCACACCACCGTGGATCCCTGTTCACTTCCTTTCCTGCAGTGCTGGTGGATTCATTCCCTGAAGGCTTGCTGTGTTTGTTAGCTGGGAGTTGATACCTTCTTTTCCGCACATATTTATGGAGTACGAAGTGTTCCAGGAACTGGAGGCATAGTTCCTGCACTTGGTGGACTCTCTTACAGGGAGGAAAAACAGTGATATAAGCAAGCAAGTGAATCAAGCTATGTCCCAGGAAGTTTGCACCTAAAGAAGCTGAGGTACAAGGGAGATGATGAAGCTTCAAAGGGTCTCTTGGAGGAAGAAGAGTTTTGGAAAGATCTTTGTTCAAGTGAGTAGGCGCACGCTGCAAACAGTCATAAGAAAAGCTTCTAGACAGACAGATAGTAAGTACAAAGATATGAGGATCCAAAGGGCCTAACTGGATGGCTGAGAGGGACGGAGGCAGCCAGGGCTTTGCCACCACAGAAGGGAGAGGAAAGACAGAGCAGAACTCTGAGAGGGAAGATGACTGCTCAGCCCTAGGCTGCCTGTGCTGGTGAGTGGATGGCCCTGGAATGTGTGGGCCGGAAAGCAGCCATTTACCCAAGCTGGTTGTTAGCCAGCTCCGAATTTCACATCTTGTTAGCATCTCTGAGCCCTCTGAGCCCTTCCTGACAGTAGGAATACAGTGAGATACAGGGAGGTAAAAGCCACATGAAATAAAACCATGCTCATGCCAAACCATGGAAGGAAGCTGGCACATTACCATGGCTGTATTGTTACCAGCCCCTACTAAGCTTTGATTTTGCTATGCCAGAGTCACCAACTAAAGGGAGAACAGAAACCAGGCTCCAGAACACCAGCAAGAAACACCACCATGAAAACCCTCCACCATGCACATAACTGGTGGTCCCCCTCTGACCCCAAGGACTCAAGACTGGTCAACTTTCTAGGAAGAGTTCTTACTTAGGGAGAAGAATGGAGGATTAAGCTGTCTTTTAAACTTTTAAAGGCATCTTTAAAGCCATCCCAAGCAAACATTTACCCATCCCTTGCCCCGGGGCATGGCCCCGAGAAAAACTAAACAAAATCAGCCAAACACTGCTGCCTCTTTAGAACTTCCTCTGTAGCCCCAGGAGCCTAAGCAGTCCCCCAGAGTGCCCCTGTGCTGGAGGTACTGCTCTAATTCCCCCAAGGGGCCTTTCATTTACCCCTCAGCCTCACAATGAGAGCTGCCATCCCCTCATAGTGAGTCACACAAATGAGACTCAGGGAGGCTGAGTAACTCTCCCATTATTTTAAGGTAGACGGCTAGACCCAGAGCCCAAACTCTCAAATGGTAGTTTTTTATTGGCAGTCAGCGAGCACATGAAGGCTTAAGATGACCAGCACAGCATAAACATGGTAAAATGGTTCCAATTTACACACATAGCAGGAGGAACATTCGTCTAAGCTGTGTTGAGCCTAAATGATGGGCTATTTGGAAACTTACACTTTTTTTATTGCCTGAAAGCGCATACTGATGGGGGCTAATCTGTGAGACACTAACCAGCGCAGGTCTCTCTTGCCTGCTGCCAGGCACAGCTAAGACTGGAGTGCAGCGGGGCAGACAGCTTATCCTCAGCTTACGTCACATTACCTTACTTTAGCCTGCTTACAGTACAGGACGAACAGTGGAGATACGGCCTGACTCTTCCACTCAACTATCTTTATGTCCAGTGACCATGACTTTCATCACCGAGAGTTCACTGTTCAAAACAGAATTCCCCTCTAGGCTCTGCATCTTCAGCCAGCACCACTGGGCAGTCCCTCGGGGTTGACACCACCCCTAGTCTCTTCTTGCTGGCACATGCCAGATTTCATACTTCCCTGAGGGGGACCCAGAACGGAGAAGATGCTAATCATCACTGTTGTTTCAGTCACCTGATGGTTCTGTATCCATGGATTTAACCAACTGTGGATAGAAGATATTCTGGAAAATAATTTATCCATACGGAACATGTGTAATATGCAGGCTTTTCTTACTCCCTAAAAGTTGAGCGTAACAACTGTCTGCATAGCATTTACATTAGCCTGGGTTTAAAAAGTAATCTAGAGAGTACTTACACTATACAGGCATTCAGCCATATGAAGGCTGTAGGAAAACAGTGTGTCATTTTATATAGGATAATTAATTGGGCATTTGAGAGTCTAGACATTTCTGTGAATGTAAACAGATGGCTGTCCTGAGCTCCTAGAGCTGTTTGTTATTCACTTTACCGAACTGACCCGAACACTGGCCTCCAACTTACGGTTAAAAAAAATGAATGAGGAATCTATACAGTCAACCAGGGAGAAAAAGACGGCAGACACTAACCGGCCCCCACTCACCTCAGCTATGAGTTTATGCATTCCTGATCCTGGTAATCCTGAGAAATGGGTATTATCTCTATTTTATACCATGGAACCTGAGGTCAGAGAGGGAAGGGATTTTCAGTTAGAAAGCTAACAAGTGGGAGCAGCTTCTCCATCTTGTGGCTATACGGTACTGTTTGTAAAAAGCATAGCTTGATAACGCTACAGGTCAAATGTGGGTCCCAGGAGGAATCTAGGAAGAATGGACATTTCTGAGGTGCGTACGGCAGGCACGTGCGTGTCAGGGACTGGGGCAGGGTCCAGAGGAAGCCAGTTCTGGTGATGGGATGACAGTTGATGGGGGCTCCAGTCACCCAAAGTGGTGATTACACCACTGTACGAGAGGAGTCTCCAGCTGGAACAGGGATGGAGCAGGACCCAGAAGTCCCCTCAAAGGCACGGAGAGAAGAAAGAAAAGTAAGCACAGAAGAGTAAGCTGGGAAGGCAGCAAGGAACAATGGCCAAATAAGGAAGCGCCGGTGACGAGCTTCCCTTCCTGTCCAGATCTACACACATTTGGTAGAAATACGCCATATGTCTCACCCTGGCGCACACAGAGATTGAGGCATGCTTCCATTGGTGGGTGGCATTAAAGATACCCCCAGGAGCCAAAAAAGAGGTCACCCCACCCTCCTGTAACAGCAGCCCCCGGCCCAGCTGGTCCAGGAACTCACGCTCAATCAGGCAGTACATACTGCAACCCAAGAGGCCAGAGAGATCACTGGTTTTCTCCACCGGGACTCACTGGCAGGGTGAGTGGCCGTGACTTTCGCACGGTGGGGAAGGAAGCTGAAAGGGTGCTCAGTACTTCTGCGGCTCAGCAGCCTGGCAGAGGACTCCAGGATGGCTCCTGCGCACTCTCCTCACACCCAGCCACATACCCGGAGTCCTAAGCTTCAGGGACAGGTTCTGAAATGGGTGCCTCTGGGGCTGGAGAGGTAGTCAGCTGTCCAGACAGCATGAGGACCTGAGTTCTGTATGCTCAGCACCCAGGGAAAAAGCTGGGTGCAGTGGTGTACACCTGCCATCCCAGTAGTGGGAAGGTGGAGGCAGGAGGCTTAGGAGGAAACAAACTAAAGGAAGATGCCTCTATATAATGAGTGTGTGTAACCCCAGACTCTCAGACATAGGTAACTCTCCAGAGTGGCAGTGTCTCAGGTCAGGAGCTACAAGACCCCTATATCTGGGCTCATGGGATCTTGGTAGAGAAACCTAGCCCTAAATAAAGGCCCAGGCCCAGTCTGTGACAGTTTGGTGATCTCACTGTACAAAGGGTAAAACTTAAAGTTGATTTGAAGATGCCCAGGAAGGAGTCTCGGGACCTGGAGCTCCTGATTGCAGCTAAAGAAAGGCATGTAGTTGAAATGACATGAAACAGGAAGCACTGCTGTGTAAGTTTAGATTTCAGAAGGGATGTTCCGAGTCCCTAAGTGGAGGGCTTAGCCAGGAAGTGGCCAGCTGTGGCACTGGGAAGAGGAGCTTCCTGTAGACATAAGAAGCGGACACCAGCTGAGAAAGACAGGGACAGACATAACTGCTACTGTGGGAAGGGTGCACGGTACAAAGCAGGCAGAGGCAAGAGCTTGTTTTCTCGAGTGGTCAAGAGCAGGCTCACAGTTCCTATTCTTGAAAATGATTTCTCTTGATAGACCAGCTCATATGTCACGTTGTCCATGAAATCCTTTTGTTCAGCCCCTTGGGCGCTGGATGACGGCTCTGTAGCTTTGGTGCTCAGCCCCTCTCTTCAAGCACACAAGGGACACTACCAGATCTTGCTGGTAGAGGTGGGAGCAGCCTCACTCTCCTCGAAATGGGCTGACGTCGTGTGCCAAAGAGTCCCATGTTAGAGGCTTCCTTCTCAGTGTGCCAGTGTTAGTAGGTGGAGCCTTTTAGAGGCAGGGCCTTAATTAGGACACCAAGGCATTGCCTTCTGATGGGATAAATGTCGATGTGTGAAGTGAGCTAGTTATTCACAGTAAGTTGCTTCAACAGAGCAGGATATACATGACTTCCGGTCTTGCTTTGTGACTGCTGTTGTATGCCTGTGACCGATATAAAGCTCTCATCTGATCTAAGAAAAAGCAGGGTCACGTGTCCTGGCATTTCCAGAACTGTAAGTAAATTAAAACCTCAGCTTATTATCCAGCATCAAGTATTTTGATATAGCAAAGGAAAATTGGCTAATGCACTCTTCTCAATACAGTTTCAATACAGAAAGAAAAGCTTTCTGCTAGCTGAATTCAAACATATTGTGTCTCCCTAGTAGTGGATACAGTTTAAGTTGTCACTAAGAACAAGGTATCATTCTTCCTTAGTGAACAGAAAGTTGCCTTTAGGTGACTGTTAAAGCCACACCTCAGGCTAGAACAGAGGAGCAGGAGACTGAGGGCCTAGGACAGAGCATTTCACACTAATGAACATGACTCAAGACAAGTGGATGGGGTCATTCCTGGAACTGTGTTAGCTACTCTGCGCATTTTGATATGAGAATACTCTTCACTAAGTGGGACTTGTCTATAGCACCAAGATTTATAGACAGCTAAGGAAATGACCCATTTTATAAAGCCATATGCAAGAAAAACGTGGGGTGGGGGTGAGGGGAGAAGGGAATTTGGCATTATCTAAATAGACTGAAGACATTTTCTAAAATGGCACAAAAATCAATGTGGCTGATGAAGGAGGCTGGCTGCTCCCAATGCCAATATTGGTGACAGGGCAGAGCCTTTGGCAACACAATGTATCTAAACAGCTCCTATTTAAAAACTGCTTGGTTTGAAACAAAAGCCTCAGACATTAGGGTTGGGGTATCCTTTTTGCCTCTGGGCATAATATGATACCATCTTGAAGTAGAGATTATGACCTAGAAACCATGGCAACTAATAAGCAGACTAACACCCTGGAAACCATGTCTGATGGCAATGGAACTGTTGGCATGCTCTAGTAGATGGGGAAGGAGAGGATCTTAGTATCCGGCTATTAGTTCCCATCGTACCCTTAGCACAAACCATTCTGAGAACTGTTGGATCCTACAGGATGGTGAAGGTTAGTTGAAAGGAGTCTGGTGCAGCTTCCAAGAAGTCACCATTCATGACGGTTGAAACTTTGAGATGCACAGTTTGGGAGTTACTAAGTGTCCTAGTTAGGGTTACTACTGCTGTGATCAAAGACAACTCCGGGAAGAAAGGTTTAATTTGGCTTACACTTCTACATCGTCGTCCATCACTGAAGAAAGTCAGAACAGGAACTCACACAGGGTAGGAGCCTGGAAGGGGCCATGGAATAGTGCTGCTTACTGGCTTGCTCTCTATGGCTTGTTCAGCTTGCCCAGCCCAGGAATGGCCCCACCCACAATGGGCTGGGCCCTCCCACATCAATCACTAATTAAGAAAATACAGGCCTGACTACAGCCCAATCTCATGGAAGCATTTTCTCAGTTGGGGCTCCCCCCTTTTAGATGTTGTAGCCTCTGTCAAGCTGACATACAATTAGACAGCACATTCAGGTTCCTATAGGTAACTCTTCATTATTGATCTATAAATAAACCCATAAAATCATCCATTCACCAACCGATAAGGTCATTGGTTTGCCAAGTTGGATTTGAATGAACTTTCAGTTTGGTTTGTCATTATGCCCTGTTGAGGTGATGGACATTAGCTCACATCTCCCCAGGAAAAAATCATGCAATTATGTGTCTCACTCCATTTTGTACAGCTCTAATAGCTGAGAGTGTTATTTATAAAGATCAGAAACTCCCTCCCTCCCAGATCAAGATCAAGGGGCCAGCATCTGGTATGGGCCTTCTTGCTGTGTTCTTGCAGAGAGAACTGCCATGCTCACACCCTTTATAAGGACTTTAATCCTAACTCATGAGAGGAAAAGCCACATGGTCCCCTATGTTCCTTCTTTGAGGTTCCTGATCTTAATGTGATTTCCTGGCAACTCCAATCAGCCCACACTAGTGTGAAAATTAAACCTTCAAGCCTACGATGCAGTGCAGAGGATCTGTGTTACCCATCTCTGCCTCCTTGTTCTTCCAGCTCCTCAACACATCTAAAATAGAATCATGTGGGAGGGCTGCACGTAGACTCGTGGGATGCTTTTATTCTTAGCCCAGTGAGAACATTTTATTTATCAAACAAACTAATAAAATGAAAGCCTAGCACCCCAAATACCTAAATGTCCAAATGTCAATGGCACAGAAGATGAACCCTTAGCCACTGACAAAGATAATAACCACTAAAAATATTCCCGGTGGACCTTATTTAATGGTAGACAATGTGTGCAATTTTAAGCCCATCTGTCTCATTAAGTTGTGATTAATATAATTATAGCATAATAGCTATAAGTATTACCCCTCAATACTTAGGTCAGTGTAGAACAAGAGTGAGAATTCTTTGATTTCTTTGTTCCTAAAAATAACACATTACTTTAAAAATATCTCCGTGCTGTAGTAACATTTCACAGGCCTGGAACTACAGAGAGGGGCATCAGGAATGTTACCCAGGTCTGTGACTGGGGGTGGGGGGCACTGGGAATGTTACCCAGGTCTGTGACTGGGGGTGGGGGGCACTGGGAATGTTACCCAGGTCTGTGACTGGCGGTGGGGGGCACTGGGAATGTTACCCAGGTCTGTGACTGGGGGTAGGGGGCACTGGGAATGTTACCCAGGTCTGTGACTGGGAAGGGGCACTGGGAATGTTACACAGGTCTTTGAATGTTTAGAGGGCACTGGGTATGTTATGGCTTTGCTAACAAGTATAGGTTAGAGATGTTCAGTTCCTTCCTATGCCCAGATACCTGGGACTTGGGAGCAGCATCCTGGCCAGCAGTTCTACACTACAGGGAGACCCCAGGATGAGAAAAAGAAGCATACTGTTCCATCTTTTTAAAAGCGGTGTATTTTAAACATTTGTTTTGTGATTCCCCCCACCCACCCGGGGCTCATTATCTAGCTAAGGCTGGCCTAAACCCATGATCCTAGGCTGTCCTTGATTCCCTGCCTAGCTGGGGGGGGGGGGATTCTTTCATTGACCTCAAATTAAGGGGTTTTGTTGTTTGTTTGTTTTAGTCTGTTCTCCATCCTTTCAGTTTTTAAAAGGCTCATGAAAATTGCATTCCCCTTCCCTTTCTTAAGGATACTGAATACAGGATTTGTACAGCAAACCTTGGGGTACTTATTCTCTATTTTTACATCAGCCGGACTTTAAAGGCATAACCTTTTAAAATTGTTGTCTTGACTCATTTCTCATAGGAGAAAATAAAAGCTTGCAGACTTGGACTGATTCATAATGGTGTTAAAATGAAGTAAGCTACTAGGAAAAAAAGGAATAAAAATAAGATGTTTGATTTGAAAAGTGTCCTCCAAAATTTGATTATGAGTCAGAGGCTATATGGGCTTATTCAGATGGTCAAATCCTTAATCTGACAATAAAGGATTTTAAAAGTTTCTACTTGAAGATACATGTCCCTCTAGTTATGCTTGTTGGGGATTAAGTTGAATATATGTGAATCTAAAAATCATCTCTTGATGTGTCCTGTTAGAATTCATTATTCTTTCTTGAACAAAGACAAGTATTATAATTCGCACAGGTCTTCTACAATTGGAGGTAGAAATGATTTTACCACAACGATGGTAAGTTCATGAACAATCGCTTGAGTTCTGAATCTCTCCAGCCAAAAGTATCATTTACATTTCTGTAGTTTCCCAAAATACAGCCATGCATTTTAAATTCTAAAAAACCATAAGAAGCAAAAAAGTGGGCCCTCACCTTTTAGATACTCATGGTTTTCAGCATCAAAGCCTATTGCACAGAAACTGGGTGTTATTAATTAATTACCACTTGGCATCTAGGGACTGGTTTTCTTTGACTTTTAGGTATTTCTTGTAGGAAAACTGGAACAGGCCAGTACATCTTGGAAGGAAATGGTAATGATCTTGAGAAAGGAGTTGGCTGTCCCCTGGAACTCAGCAGGCCAGAGCACTCTGCTGTCCTTTGAGTCTTGCTTACTGCAGCTCCCAGCTCTCACCCCTGCCACCCTGGGTTCCATCTGGCAGAGCTGTGATGGCCCTTACACTGTTCTTGCAGGTTTTCTTCTGCCTAAGTACATGTATTTGATCACTCAGCTAGAAAAACATCTTGGCAAATCATATGACAGTAATCATTTCCCTTTTCAGCTCACCATTGAGAAAACCGTCTGTTGGAATGAAGTCAAGGTTCAGCCAAGGATGGTCATTCAGAGAACCTTTCCATTGCAGACAATTTGCTAGACAGAGGACGATGACTTTTCACACTCTGGCCTCCAGACAGTGGTGGCACATGAACTGCAAGTTCCATCAAAGTGACATTAGTACCCTTCAACTGAATCTATAACTTCAGAACAATCTCAAGGGAAATCTCATAGCTCTGTATGTGTGCGCCATATAAATAATTCTAAAATGTCTACAGGAGAGCACAGAGCTGAGAGTGGCCAAGGACACCTTGACGAGGAGCAGGTACTGTGCCTGTGTAGTGATTAGGACAGTGTGGGGCTGACATACAGACTGACAAATAGATGCAGAAAGGCAAACATGGCTTATCCATTCCAGGCATGGATGGAAAATAGGATGTGGCTGAGATAGCACTGAAATCCACAGGAAAGTATGAAAGCTTTAATAAGTGGCCTTTACAAAACCAATATAAAATTTCACTCACATTCTCATTACAAAGTATGGGGGTTGTGGATGCAGGTGTATGAAGATTAAAAAAAAAATCAAGTCCAACACTTTAAACGTTAAAAAAAATAAAGATACCATAAATAATGTGAACATGCAAGCCTTAACCTTATATATGACATTTGTAACAACAGAGCCAGAAAAATCAATATGAAAAAGTCAAATATTCAAGGTGGAAGCTAGGCACAAAGTGTGAACACATGGGTCAGAGAAGCACCCCTGTGAACAAGACATACACAAAAGGACCTTGCCCAGAACCATGGGAACAAGAAGGGCACATAGTTTGAAATCAGATTCACCCAAGCTCCCCAGGGACACAGCAGGAAAGACAGTGAACAAAACTGGGAGATAAGAGGGGTGGGGTGGGGTTTGCCAGGAACCTAGCAAGTGCTTCCCAAACGTGCCCTGGTCTCCTCCCTGTGTCTCCCTGGCACAGGGTGTTGTATCAGCAGAGTCACTGGGAACCTAATGCTTCCACAAAGGCCTTTCATCCTCACAAGAACCCAGAAAAGACACGTGTGCTGAATCTGAGGGCCTGGGTGTACTCACTGTGGGACTTTGGATAGATCTTTGAACTCTGAATCTCACTTTCTACAAAGGCAGCGTGGACCACAGGGCATATGAGCTGGAAAAGGGTGTGGCGGCAAAGTACAGGCCTGCTCAGATCAAGTTGGTGCATTTGCTCGGCTTCTAGTGACAGCTTGCAAAGTCTCTCCACTGTAACTGGTGCGGAAATAGCTGAATAAGTTCAAACTCCTTCCTCCCAGTGAGAAGTGTGAACCCCAGAGGATGCCTCATTAGAGTGAGTTCCCAAAGAAATAGGCAGAGCCTTTCTTCTGCCAGGGTGTGGTGTCAGGGGGGTGGACAGGCTGCACTGGTTCTTTTTCTGTATCTGTTTCTAGGGCTGTAATATATATTCTGTCTCCCACATCCTGCTTGCTATTTTGTTCCCCCTCCACAGGCACTTTAAATACACATTAAAACTGGGCATCTTAAGAAACAGATTAAAAAGACTCTTGCCTCGTCAGGCTGAGTTAATATTCTGAGCATGAAGACTTTTGGAGAAGAAAAACGGGATGGGCAGTCAGAGGACAGGTCACCTTCTCTCTGTGGGGCTCAGGTACAGTCACATGGATATTATCTTCAACATGAGTTCTTAAAAGATAATAATAAGGTCCTAGAACATGTGTTTCGTGCATACACACTTCCACGTTCATCCTGAAATGCTGGGATCTTTTTCAGTAGGCACACTGAGTTCAGAGCTCAGGGTGAGTTCAGGGGCCTCTTTATGGCACATTACACACATTCATTTCTGAGGAGTGTTCCCAGCTGCAGCTGTCTCTGAAAGCAGCTATGTTCCCTTTGATGTCAGGTTCATCATCTTCAATTTTGGCTCATCTAACAGGTGCTCCCTCACCAGCTCTGCTCTACACCAGCTGTCTTCCCTCGAGGTCCCCAGCAGAGAGGCACAGAGACACACAGATCCCCCACTTCCCACCCCCATCCTACGATCATGCTACCCACAACCCACTTGCCAGCCAGAGGCCCCATTCACAACTACAGCCTGGTACCCACCCTGAAAGTCACCTCCTTCCCTCTTCACAGACTATGCGTAGTTACTGGGTAAGCCGCAAAACATAGGCAGATATGAATTCCCACAGAAACAATGGCAGTTAGCATCATTTGTTCATTGACAGAGGAAAAGGTCACAATTATACCAATAAGATATTGGACTGTTTGAGCCTCGGTGCAGAAACAAAGAGAGCTTAGAGAGCCATTGCTTCTGGCATGCTTTCCCATGCTGGGTACAGAAACTTGGCACTGCAGAGTGTATGCTGAATGTGTATGTAAAGCTGCGACCAGTCTGCTCTAGGCAGAGAGAACGGGGGCATGGAGCAAACAGATGTGGAGTGACATCAGAACTATACCCATTAGTGAAAGAAACAGAGGTCATGTCACATGCTGCTGCTCATAGTTTAAATCTGGGGACAAAAAAAGGTCACCTTACGAATGGCAGCAGCACAGCAGGATAACATGTTTTTAAAAATAACTTTGTTAAAATATTTTTTATTTTTATGTGTGTGAGTGTTTTGTTTGTGTGTGTATGTCTGTGCACCATATGTGTGCAAGGACCTGTAGAGACCAGAAGAGGGCATTGGATCTCCTGGGCCTAAAGTTATGATCCACCATGTGGGTGCTGGGAATCGAACCCAGGTCTTCTGGGGGAACAGCCAGTGTTCTTAACTATCCAGCCCGAGCAGGATAATATTTAGAGCAGCAAACAAACACCGAGTAACATTTTTGACTTTATGACATTTATGACCTATGTCTTCTGTGCAGATGACCTCTTCAAGCTGGGTCTTGAGAAAACAGGGGGAACTGATGGAGGTAAGAGAGCAGGGCAGATAAAGGTCCCTGGACGATTGGTGGTGTGAACCTGAGTACAGTTTGGGGGAAGAGGAAAACTGTTGGCAAATCTGTGCTCCTAAAACGGGCAGGATCACTCCATATCCCTCTTCACACCAACGCTAGATGCATGTGTATGCATGAACGCCTATGTGTATGTGTTTCTGTGTGCGCCCCTCAGACATGTACACAGGTGTACAGAACAAAGGGACTCTGTGCTATTGGATTGCTTCACCTTGAATGGAGCCCATGAAAACCAGTAATTGAGAAGAAATGCTTGTCATGTGACAGGCAGTGGTCAGCTCCCTGAGGTCCAGAATTGAAGGGTTACAGTAGGAGCTGACACAGATCCTGAAGACTCTAAACTCCTCTTGCTCAAGGGCCACAGGCACACACACGCACACACACACACACACACACACACACACGCACGCACGCACGCACGTACGCACGCACGCACGCACGCACACACACACACACACACACACACACGCACGCACACACAGACACATGCACACACACACACACATGGAAGGTAGTGGTTTAAGTGGCATTTGTACTGTGGCTTTAATATGAAGTGTGTCCTGACTTGTGAACTGAAAGCTTGGTCTTTAAGGGGTTGAAGGTGTGGCCTCCAGAGGGGACTGGAGCACAAGGGCTCTAACCTCAATAGTGCATGAACACATTTCAGAATTCATACAAAAAATGGACATTGGGAGGCGGAGCTTAACTGAAGGGAGCAGCTCACTAGGGTATGCCCTTGAGGGTGTAACTTAGTCTTTTCCTCTCACCTGCTTTCTGGCTACCATGAGGCAAGAAGCTTTCCTCTGCCTCTCTACCATGATGGTCTGCTGAGCCACAGGCTTGAGCCAATGGGGTCAAGGGAATGTGCTTGCCCCAAAAAGTCTCAATAGTTCGTCTCAGGAACAGTGAACAGAAGTTTAGCTCTGACTCACTAGTCTAGTCAATGCTGCTCCTGCTGAAATTGTCCTCCTCAGAGCACATCAGACGGATCTGCTCCTGCCTCTCTCCACCTTCACCTTCCTAGGTGACATGGGTCAGAGCTGCCTGATTTCTCCTCATGGTCACCAGTGGCAAAGGGACTCAGTCCTTGCCTAGCATGAGGGAGCAGAAGAGTAAATATGTTAATCATGGCTTACATGTTTTTCCCCATATCAAAGAAACATATGCTTGAGTTCTGAGGTAGTGATGGAGTGGAGGGTGATGGGTAAGAGCTTTATACAGGCACAGGACCCAGAGCTAGTGAGTCCAGCTTTGACTCATCTGCCCTGAGGTAGCGCGGACCCATGTGTCCTGTATTCCCCCTTCGTTTTCCCCTTCCTTGCATTCCTCTCAGACCTAGCAAACAGCAGGTCCTCTGCTGAGGGCAAGCCATGTTACAACAAACCAAGTTCCGAAGCCCAAGTTTACCTAGGAAGGAGAAGGCGGAGAGAGGCAGGAGCAGGCTGAGAGATTCGTCTAATATCCTCTGGGGAGGCATCAAGTTGAGCAGGAACAGCATTGGCCAAGGGGCAGAGGAGTGCTTGTTAATCTCAGACTGGTCTGAGGTCTATGGAGCCTGCTTATGTAGATGTCACCTGTAAGTGGCTGCCACCCATCTCAAACAGCATTTTAAAACAATCCACTGAAATAATAATGGGCATGCCTTTAGAGTCTATATTTAGTATTTGTGAGAGGGAGAAGATAAAACTTTGTTCTAGAAGAAAATTAAACCAGCCAAGCTTAACTTCTTCACTTGGTTTCTCTCAGGATATGTCAGATTTTCCAATGCAAGGTCTTAGCTGTGCATTCCCTTTAAGCAGATTGTAGAGGTGACAGAGAGAACAGAAGCCTGAGATCGTTCCTAAAGAGATCCCCAAGTGGTACACACACTCTCTGCTTACCAAATGGACCTCATCTGCATAAGGTCATGGCAAGGAAGGGAGCCAGGGATGGCAGGGACCACAGTGGTGTTCTTGCTCCCTTCCCATCCAGCCAGGCATCTGAGCCCAGCCCTGCGTCCTGTGCCTGTATAAAGCTCTTACCCATCACCATCTCAGGACTCTAGCATGTGTTTCTTTGATATGGGGAAAGACATGTAAGCCATGATTAACATATTTACTCTTCTGCTCCCTCATGCTAGGCAAGGACTGAGTCCCTTTGCCACTGGTGGGCATGAGGAGGAACTGGAGCAGGGGTGGGCATAGAACAGCACAGTGAACTGGACAGGAGTTGTCTTCCAGCTCTTTCCTTCCTGACAGAGCTCTTTGGCCACCTGTTGACCATTTGGTGGCCAAGACTCAACAGGTAGCCATAGTTCCAGCTCTGGAGAATTTGTCTTTAATGTCTGAACTTGGAAATGTTTGTTTGAACACCACGAAATTGCTGTTTGGGTATATTTAAAAATGACTGGGAAGTCAGAAAATTCATATACTTCAACCCAACACAAAGGCAAAGCTCAGAAATGCAGCAAAAAAGAGGAACAAGAGGCCTAGCAAGACCCATAGAGTCTGAAGAGCAAACACAACAACCATGGCTTACACAGTTGCATCCATGTCAAAGAAATATACAAATTAAGCCCAGATTTGGCCTCCAAATACAAATATTCTCTCAAAGGCTGGTGGGACTGCAGATATAAATAACAGGCTAAGGAATGGGGAGGGTGTTTCTGTGGGGCCATCCTTCCCGGTGGGCATCCTCCCGCAGGGCTGCATAGCCCTCTCTTATCTGTAGCTTTTCTGTCCTGCTCCTTTTGATAACAGAAGACCACTGCCTACCCTTCCCTCTCTGCCAGGCCTTCTCTCACACTGGGCCCAGTGTGCACCATTTGGTAGTGATGTTCCTGTAGCCACCGAATGTCAACTTCAGGTCCCTCTCTTACAAAGGCAATGGTGGGCAGGGTGGCTGTGTCCCCAGCTATTTCCTGTTCCCCTCACCTTAGGTTGGAGGTAGGGTGTACTGCATGGGTGCTCAGCACGGTGTTCTGCATGGGACCATGAGAAGGAACCGCACAGGCCTCCTTTCCTTCCTACATTCTGTTGACCTTCTTTGTGACAATTTGCCTAAGTCCTATTTCCCAGAAGAAAAACTAGCAACCATAATATAAGAAGGCAGATCCCAAAGCCTCCATGTGGATCAATTACTCATTGTTAATATTTATTAGAGGGTCATAGCATGACAAACCTGTGGGAAGGTCTCCGTGTCTTTCTGGTTTTCACACTTCACAATAGCTCTACAAAGCAGGTAGTATTATCAGTACATATTTAGGTGATGGCATTGGCTGGCAGCAGAACTATGATCCAGCCAGGAGGGAAGATCCCAGAGTCCAGTGCTCAGCCTGCCTTTAAATGCTCCGTGGCAACACTTCTCATTCCCTAACATTACAGGACAACCACAAAAAGACTCCAGCGGCACATTCGACCTCAGCCGTTAGGAACAAGCAAACAAAACAGTCCAGTATATTTAGACAAAGAAACAGAAAAACATGTCTTTGCACAAGGGTTACTGCAGGATAAAAGCTGTGGTCAAGAGAGGAGAGAGAAAGATCCTCGTGCTAACAGAGACAGGATGCGGGCATGCAAGGAAGAGCGGCCATGTGCTTATGGAAATACTTCTCAGGAACAGAAAAGACTAATTATAACCACCTGGGGTCCGATGGTCAGTTCTGGGAGGCTGAGAGAGCTGTGAGGTGTGATGCTATTGACACTTCTCTGTGGGGACTTGAGCCTGTGGTAGGTGAAGGCTATGAGGAGTCCCATCCTCCTCCCAGTTTCAGGGCTTCTGAGATGTCACACGAGGGTCCTGGAATAAAGTTCCTCACAGCATGAGCTCAGCAGCAGCAATAAACCCAGTACCACTTTAGTGTTTAAAGACGTGTCCTGCAACTGCCTTTCCACACCACTGGGTCACTTGTGACCACTGAAAGGAAGTCTTTCTTCCTCTGGGGGACTAGGAGGAAGCGTGTGGCTGAATGGAGTGGCTTCATAAAGGAGACCAGGGCCAAGGTCACAGGACGGTATTAAATAAGACTCTAGCTCAGGTAACCTTAAGGCCAAGAGGGGAATGTGTTGGCTCAAGCAACCCAGTCAACCTAGGACACAGCACAACAGCTCAACTTTCTTACAGACCAGTTTCTCCTGTAAATGTAAACTATATCAATCATGAGCAATCATCACAGCCGTGTGGTTAAGAAGTAACACACACTTTTCACTTCTGTTAGTAAAAGCCTTGAAATCTGCAAGGTCCATTATTGTGGCCAAAAAGGTGAGGTCCTGTGATCGATGACCCCCCCCCCCAACTAAAATCTAGCAACGTGTGTGGAGAATGGCTTCCCAGAGGATTCTTAGGACTGGGTAAGAGGTGACTGCCACCAAAGACTTGGAGTCTCTGCAGTGAGGTGGAGCCCTGCCCCTGGAGGTGTGGCCACAAAGAGCATCTCCTAAGTGACTAAGACAAAGGAGCTCAAGTTGTTGAAACTTAGGTTAGGATGAAATGCTTTTCATAACTCAGGTCTTTTGTGTTTTGGGGGATTCCTATGACCAGAGAGGAGGACAAGAGGATCAAGACATGCTACACAGTTCTAGAAACTTCCCTGAGTGTTAGAATCAAATGTGGCATCCCAGAGGTGCCCACATAAGGGTTGGGGAATGCCTCACCTGAACAGAGCTACCGTGCCAGCAGAAACAGGGTAGGCACTGCAGGGGAGGTAAAGACTGCACAATTCCATCTCCATCAGTAACCCTGGCCCAGCATATGAACACCAGAGAAACACGAGAGAGGCAACATCTGGAGAACTCTCACTTCTGCTACTCTGAGAGGCTGTGTCAAGAAACAGCAGGGGGGGGCACTATGTGGTCTGAGTTTAGAAACAAACAACAAAAACCATCGGCAGCTGGCCACTATCAGCTGCTGAGACTAGCAGTGGTTCTTCCTGACGTGGCACTTTTTGGGCTCTTCCAAATCCCGGGTGACCCCTCACAAAGCCCCTGAATACCATAGGACTCCAATGCCCAGCTCTCAACACGCACATTTTCAAGGCTTTGTTTCTGTTCCATCCATGGCCTTACAATGGCGTGGACACCCTGAACTCCAAAAACAGAGAAGAATAGGGAGCCTATCCTGGAAAGACCCATCAGAAAAAAGGCTGTCCTGCATCCGATTTCTCCTACCCAACCCCCACCTGATTCTCCACACATGGCTCTCCTATGCCAGTGTCCTCACCTGCTAGGGCGTTTACAGTGGACCCCAGCTATACTCACATTTCATCTGTTAGTGTAAACCTGAGCTAGCAGCACCCAGCAATGCCATTTTAAATTAAAGACCCAGTAGGCACTGTTTTAAAAGGAGTTCCATTAAATTTGACATTGAGTCTCCTTGAGTAGTTAGCTCAACAGTAGAGGTGATTATGAGCCAGTGGCCATCTCCAGGCTCCTCTCGGAACACAGGCTCATTGTACATAAGAAATCAAGTCACAAAGAAACGAGACTCATTTTTTCTTATTGCATCCAAACTGTTCCTTCAGACTAGGCAGGGCTATTTTTACTCCCCAAGCTGGGAGTGGAACAATGACACTTTAAGTCTAATTATGAAGCACACCTATGTGTTCACATTTGATTCCACCTTTTATTACAAGGTCATGAACTTGGGCTTACATATTAAAATCCACCTGGACTGTGAGGCCCTTTGTTAATATTATGAGGCAGGCTCCGCATGTTTGTTTATTTCTGGCCAGGAAGGGAATTAACTGGGCTCTTATCCCAGCCCTGTCTCCAGCCAGTCTTTCTCTCACCTCTAAGTGGCTGGAGGAAGAGTGCTGGACCAGATGACTTTTGAGGTTCCTTCCAGCACTAATGTTCTCCACACAGTGATGTTTTCTACAGAATCCAGGAGTCTGACTGTTGACCTTCCCTTAGGGTTCTCTCCAACAACCCCCCAAACTGACTTTGGTCTGTTTACCCTGTGTACCATGATACCCTGTGTCCATGGACAGATGGATTTTCTCACCCCCACCACAGGCACCAGGGACAGAAGGAAAGTTCCCAAGCGGCAGGCATTTAAGTCTCACCCATCAGTCTGGCCATCAGAACTTCAGGCCAGGGCTAAGGAAAGGGTCCCTGCACAGCTTTGGAGGACTCACTGTTTCCAAGGACATGTGGACCTTCTAGAAAATTCTATGGGTAGGAACAGTTCAACCTGGGAGCTAGTTTGCCATAAATGATAACCATAAGCTGTTATCATACTTAAGTTATCAGCCTAAACTAATTTTCATTAGGCTGAAGTGATTTACGTGTATTAGCATATGGAATCCTCTCTATACTCCTCAACAAGAGGCAGCTGTTGTAGTAAATATTAAAAATGGAATTGCTCTTATCTCTTTATCGGCCCCTGCGATTCTCACTCCATGGGTGCCACTTTTAGAATGGAACGGTTTATGCACAGACTTCATCCCACAGTCCTTTAGCTGCCCTCTCCACAAGATTCCCTTCTCAGGAGGTTCACTCCACCTGCCCTACTGCCTCCGTTCTGGGTGGAATTACCAACCCGGAGTCTTCTTCCCTCCACCGCCATCACAAACATCACTTCAAAGCCCAGTTTATATAATAGATTCTCAATCTACAAACCCTCTACACAATAAGATTCCATCCAATGGACAAAGATACAAACTGCCCTTCTATATGAGATTAAAGACCTATAAAATCCTTAAAATATTCATAGCTACTGAGTCCACCTGGATCCAGCTCTTCCTTCTCGAGCTCCATCTTGACCTCCTCCCTCAATCTCTGTTCCTCTTGCGTTTTCCTCCCTTTTCTCTGCCTACCTCTCTACTGCCCAATCATGTATCAACTTAACATAATCTACAGGCAGTGCCACTAGCTCAACTTCACTAAGAACCTAAGGCTTAAAGAGGCCAAGGGTCCTAGTTGAGGACTTATTTCTAGAGGACGGATGGCACTGGACAGTAGACGGCCTGACACTCAGCCTCTTCTAGGAGAGGCAAAGGGACAAGGCTGTCGGACAAATTCAGGACACTTGGTTCAAGCTGTGTGGATTTCAACAGGTCCCTTCACAGTTACTAAATGCAGTTTCTTTACATCTAGCATCTGGGTGAGTGTCCCCAGTGATGATGTGTGGCGCTCTCTCACTAGAATCACCCTGTAATCTGGGCACCATTCCAGAGCTACAAAGTACAAATCCCTGGGACAAGGCCCAGCAATTTATCTGTTTGCAAGAACCCATGCTGATTTAAGTGTGTTTCAACCTGAGATACCGATATTCATGATTCCCAAGTCTCCTATACCTCTTAGACTGGCCCAGGGCTTTCTTCAGTAAGAAATTCTTCAGGAATGCAAGGTTTTCCCTTTCACTGGATCCAGAGTTAACCCTAAAATCCAAAATGCCTTCTTTTTAGATCAGCCTTATCCTACATAATAATCTTGCATCTTAATGTGACAGGCAAATTCTTGGTTCTCTGAAACAGATTTCAAACAAACTCCTGCATCTGGAAGAAGTGCCAAAGCAAGGTGACATGACCTTGGTTACAAGACTTTTCTTAAAGCTGTTTTACAAATAGGAGTGAACAAGCATATGGAACTAGTTACTAAAGAGAGGTCATTAGATCAGAGAACTCTTGCAGCACACAGGGGAGGGAGGGGCTTCCAAGCTGAAACACTCAGGAGAAAACAGCAAGAATCTAGCTATTCAACAACAGGAGAGCAATAAGTTGGCTTCATTTCCTTTGGCCACAGTCTTTTAATTTTTCTTTTTAACTTTTCCTTTTAATTTATGCCACAACTTGCCACTTTAAAAAAAAAAAAGCCCTTTTGTCTTTATTCTTTCATTTTGACTCACAAACGTTTGTCCTTTCTTGTTGAAATTGAAGTCAGTGACAAGCCAACAGCATTTTGGGTACCAGGGAATGTCATTATCTTACTCCCAGCATAGAAAGACACACGATCTCCTTACCCAGACCTGCATTTAGTTACCAACATAGCCAGATGCTGCCCTCATCACCCAGCCTGCAGGCTAGGAGCTGCTTATAGACATGTTTCCATGAAGGTGCGTATCTCCTCCAGTGCACATCCCCCCTTCCTCCCTCTCCCTCTCCTCTCCCTCTCCCTCTTCCCTCTCTCTCTCCCTCTCCCTCTTCTCTCCTTCTCCCTCTTCTCTCCCTCTCCCTCTCCCTCTCCCTTTCCCTCTCCCTCCCCGCCTCTCTCTCTCACTCACACACACACACACACATCTACCTTTTACCAACAAAACTTCATTGTGTTGATTATACAAAGCACCATCCTAGGTGTTCAGAAAAAAAAAAAAAAAAAAAAAAAAAAAAAAAAAAAAAAAAAAACGAAAGATGTAAAGTGGGAAGGTGTTAACTTTAGTATCTAGGTTTAGAGACCAGGAGTTGTGTAGGATGGTTTTTTTAAAAGCCATAGCAAGTAGTCTGAAATATAAAAAGAAAAAAATGAGAAAAAAAAGGCATCCCAGGGGAAGTGGATGTGATGCAGGCCTTGGAGGAGAGGCTAGGACAGGACAGACAGAATGACTGCATCTCCAGTCCATTTCCTTTGATTCCATTACACTGATGTTCCTTAAAGTGTCTTCAGGTGGAACCAGACTTGACCTTGCACACCAAAGCACACTATCTGCCTAGTTACGTAATAGGCCACTGATCTAGACTAAGCCAAACAGATAGCTGGAGACATTGTCAAAGAAAAGCTCTCCTTCTGGAGCTGCATGCTCAGAGGCCAGAACTGATGTTATGGATTAGTTTGGGTGAGCCCATGGATGGGGGGGGGGGAGCTGATCATGACAGCAAAACTGGGAAGTAGATAAAGTCAGACTCCCAAGGACAGAGACAGCAGGAACAGGATCTGACCAAGTCCTTTATTTAATATGAGTCAGTGATTTTAGTTTACTTTATTGAGCTAATTTGGGCTCGTTAAGATCTATTTGTAACTTGGAGGCAGAAGGCCTGTGAGGGTGTTGAAACAGTGGAAAGACCAGCCATATCTGCTGGTGATGAAAGATCAGAGGGGGATGGGCCAGATGCTGGCAGAGTACGGGGCGGATGTAAAGCCAAGCAGTTGCTTATAGCTAACGGGAGGGAGAAACCATGTTCAGCTTTTAAATAAAAAAGTAGAAATGGAAGAGGAGGAACTCTAGCAGGGCTCCTGTGATGGAGCAGAGCAAGATCACTCCTGGGTTTCTCTCCTGAAGCCTCTGTGTAGAGGGCAGGAGCTTGGGCATCATGTGAAAGAGGAGAGGCTGAAAACCAGCCATATTCAGAGCAGTTACTGACAGGCTGGGGGCAATGATGTAGGGTCTGGTAAGAACTGGGAAGGTGAATAGATGTGAGGGACACAGGCAAAAGAAAGATGATGTTGAGTCTGTGTCGCTCAGAATAAAGAGGACAGTTGCTCTGCTGGTAGAAATGAGGTGTGGAACAAGTTTAGGAGATGAATTTTCCCCGAGACTTCTGAAGGAGTGGGTGAGAAACTGGACAGTGACTTGAGGGCCTGTCCAGTGCTTGAAATCTCTGGCTCAGGAGAAGGAATGAAGATATGTGTACAAGAAATGAGCTAAGAAGGGACCTAACACAAGATCACCCCACGGCAGAAATGGCCTTTCCTGATGTTCCCTTTCAGCCTGAACACTATTCGTCCCTGACATTTTACATCTCCTAAGGCCATCAGCACTGTCCTCTGGTGGTGCCAACATAAAAGATTCCCTTTTATAGAAGAGAAGTAGTTTCCCCTGATGAAAATCTATAGGTTGTAGCATTTCCTCCTGAAGATGACAGAGCTGGGCTGGGGAGTACAGTGGAAGTCGTTTTCTTTAACCACACTCTCAGGAAGCTGAGGTAACATGTCAGTCAACAGTTGTTCTAGTGCTATGCTGAGAACAGCTTAGGGGAAGCAGCAAGCCCAGGAGACAGGCTAACACAGTGTCCCAGCGGCACCCCACCCCATAGGTGTAGAGAACCAGTCTCAACCCTGGCTCTCCTGGTAGGATTGGCTCTGTGAAATCTAATCCCCTCCCCCAAGACAGTGTATGTAGTATTTAACTATGAAGTTCATTCTGACCCTTTCTTTTCCACATTACATTTCTCCACAGACGACACAGCTAAAGCTCTGCACTTGGCCACTGTGCTAAAACCACACCGAAGACTTGACGTTCAGTCAGCTCATGGACAGCTTTCTCCTCGCACAGCTCAACACGCGAACACTGGCTTTGTTTCAATCAAGAAGTTCCTAAACAAGCACACATTTTAGGAACTTGATGTCTTCAGAAGCACTCCATCACCAGTAAGGCGTGTTAATTACCCTCCACTAAAAAATTAACTTCCTAGTTTTGCAAATTGTCATCAGAAATGTTCTGGTCAATAATTAAGCAAATACGGTAACAATGATACAAGTGAATTATTACTGGGACTGTCTGGGTTCTTCACATGTTTTTATTGAAACGATTAGTTTCCTCTGTTACGGTTTCTAGCATTGTTTTCCCGTCAGGCAGTTTGAGGCTGCAGGAACCCTGAAACTATCTGCTGTTACTAACCCCACTACTTTGAAAATGTTTGTATGTTATATGTACTTAATTCTTTTGCATTGAGAATTACCTATTAGACACCCAGATTGACTTCTCTTTTCTGTTCCTTAGAGCCAGATTCAAAGACAATCTAACTTTCTGAAAGAATCCATGTTCTTGTTGACATTAAAAAAAAATTCTTCTTCATGTTTCTTATCTAAAATAGAATTACCTCAAATATAAGTGTCTAAGACATAGTCACAAACTCAACCACCTTCTAAAGACTCCAAGCTTGGTGCCAGAGTCCTTGTTTTGTGTGCACAAACTTCTAGGTTAGATTCAGCAGCACACGGAAAAGAAAGGTTTTCCATTAAATGAACTCAGTTGCCTTTCCCTCTCTTCTAGCCATACTTAACGACAGTCTATGGCTCTCTCTCAGCCTCAGTTTTCCAAGCACAAGGCACATGGTTAACAAGCAAGAGGTGGGGCAAGAGGAAACCTTCAAACTTCACCATCAGTTGGGCAAGGCAAGTGCAGTAACTTGGGACTTTAGAGTTCTACACTGAGTTGTTTGTCAATGGTTAATCAAATACAGGATAACCAAACGATGCTTCAAAAGATATTGGACCCAGGCATGAAAGATGCGTCAGTCACACAGCTGTCCTTCCTGCACTGCATTATTCTGCTGTGATTAACTGAGAGAAAGAATTACACACAGATTTTATTGAATTATTTTAATTGAAACTCTGAACAATAGATTAATGAAAACCAATATCTCTTTCCCCAGAGCAAGCCACTTTCTGATGATCTACATACAAACTTTAGAGATGGTAAGCCTCCAATCTATTCTGTTCCAAGACTTAAATTAATCAGTACAGAAAATTATTTTTTAATATATGCATCATGTAAGAATTATGAAACTAGGTCATGTATTCTTCTGCCTACTAGTTAAGTTCTGCCCTGGTTGAAGATACTGGAGCCAAGCAGGAGGTGAAAACAGATGGGATCTAGGCCACTTTCAAGTCATTAGTTAATAGTAACTACTAATTGCTTTAACCAGCATGCCCCAATTTTCCAAATTGGGAAAGGGGGACTTTTGCTTATAGTCTGAATGGCTTCCATTTTCAGGAAAGCAGTGTCTTCTTTAGTGGCCCCTGCAAGAACTCTGTCTCCATCCATTTGCCCAGGCATGTTTTATTAGAGCTGCAAGCTAACTGGCTTGAATTTTTACTCTACCCAATGAATAGCTCAGACTCAACAAAACTGGCTTGCAATGTGAAGACAATACATTCGGCTACTGTAATCCACATCTATTGCCAAGAGAATTAGAGGTTACAAATAAACGGACTGACTCAGAGTCAGAAGGAACCCGTGATCCTAATCACAAACGCCCAGCCAATGTAGCTGGTTGTTCATCTTTTACTTGAATATTTCTAAGGATGGTCCAGCATATAACAAGTTGATCTAAGATTAGCTTCTTAAATAAAATAAATGGTAATTTAGTATGCAGTTTAGAAAACTACCATACTTTAGGCCATCCGGCAATGAAAAAGGCCTCATAAAAGCTGTGAAGAATTATAAAGTGATGTTAATTATGGATTCAAGGCAGAATATATGGTGACAGACACAAAGACCAAAAGACTTACATAATAACCAGAGCAAAACACACAAGCATGCACACACACAACTATTCATTCTGTGATGCAACCTATCATTCTAAAACATGTGCCACAAGCGTCATTAGTAGTGGCTGAGCTGAAGAATATCTTGTGTTCATGTTAATCCTCCCATGTCTACATTCTAGTGTGTCTGTTTTCCTTTTTCTGTTTTTGAAAGTGCTCTGGGAAATTACGTAGATTCTGGAAGCCCACACTTCCGGGGTCTAGTACTGCCATCTTTCTCAGCATGCATCTTCCTCTCTCTAGAGGACAGGCACTGTTAGCTGACTTCCTAACAACCCAGGCCACACTGCCCTTGAGGAATCCCACCGACACTCACTTTCACTGACTTAGCTGCTGAGTGTGTTCCCTGGGCCATGTCCCTGGCACACTAATGCTTACTCTGTCTCCACTGTGGCGCCCCTGCATCACCCACAGCTTCTTACCCTCCTGACTGTTACCCAGGTCAACCGGCGCCTTGTTCCCACAGTACTCTGAAGATATTCTCAACGGTGCCTAGACGGCTGCTGGCTCAGGGCATCCAGCAGGCCGGCCTGTGCCCACCTCAGCTCTGCATTCTGCCTCTCCCACCTTCTGCTGTCAGTAGCGTGTCTGCCCGGACCAGGCTACAGGTACTCACTTCACCACCATATGTTTGACCCACATCTCTGTGCTTTGATTACATCTGGTTTGGAGTTGTTATAAGAGAAGCTTAAGATTTTATAGGTTGTTCTTCCATACCCGTGACAGAACGCTCACAGTTTGACTTCTTCTATTGTCAATACTACTCATGTGACTTTATTTGCTCTTTATGCCATTGTGGCAATATTAGTTCTTATGATAATTAAAGCAACATGCAAATATACCCAAACCAGTATCTCGTGGGTGGCAAAAATGTGCTGTATTTGAATCTGATTCATAAAGAACTTCTAAGGACTTTTAGGAACAAGAACAAGACAAGAGTTAGAATGCACAATTCTATAAAACTGACAGTTGGTTGGCTTGCTCTATCAATACTTGGCAGGCTGAGTCCTGAAAGTTTGCATCTGCAGCAGCCCACCTGGCCTGCACCTCACGCTCTGTGCTGTGCATTCTGTCCATCTCTCCCCATCAGTTCGAACACAGTGTGCAAGGATATGGGTAGATAATTCTGCCATGACACAGTAGGCACAGGACTGCTCAGTATGTCTGCTCTCGTGGCTTCTTGTTCCACAGGGGCAGAGTGAGAAGACAAGGGGGACACTTTCGAACTGGGTGACCTGGCCCTTTTCTAGCAAGGCCAGTGGGCACCATGAGCCCATGCCCAGTCATCCAAGTTTTGAATCCATCTCTTCCTCCACATTACTGTTCTGAGCACGCGTGTATCCTGTTTTCAGGCTAACTAAGGTCTTTTCAGCAAATCCAGCCATTTCTTATTCTACCCAGCTCTTTTCATTTTCTGAATCCTTAAAATATATCCTTTACAGGCCGGAGAGATGGCTCGATGTTTAAGAGCACGGGCTGCTCTTCTGGAAGCCTGGGGTTTAATTCCCAGCATCCACACGGCAGCTCACACCTGTCTATAACTCCTGATCCAGAAGACCTAACACAGACATACGTGCAAGCAAAAACACCAAATGTGCATAAAAATAGGCAAATCTTAAAAAAATAACCTTTAGGAAACAGTTTTAGATTCAATAAGGAACATTGTAAATGGGAGGATTCTAAAGTTGGTCAACATTTGGCACAGACAGACACATGGGCGGGGGAATCGCTGCACCTATAGGGACTATAGTTAACAACAGTTGTGCACACTTGGAAATTGCTGCTAGCACACATTCCAAATTATACCTTCCTATGAGAGGCTAATGGATATGACAGCCCAACACAATCACTTCATAGGTACCCACCTTACAAACAGAACAGCACAATGTTGTCCACTATAACTTTTGTCTGTCAGGAATTAGTAAAGATTTAAAGTATGAAGCTGTCCCAGGGTTTCTAAGATACTTCTGTATGCCCTTTTTCTTACTGTTTACATCTGATGTCAAGATGGCACAGCAGGCTGTTACAATACACCTCAATCAGAGTGCCTTTAAACATGACATGAGCTATCTTAGAATATCTTAGTTTAAGGTTGAGGTTGCGACTCATAGTTGAGGGCTTATCTAGCATGTGGAGGTCCTGTATTAAATCCCAGTTTGGGGGGTGACAGGGTGACCAGTGTGTGGTTCCTTGCAGTAAGTACATCCCACTATCATGTAGCCATTACCATTGTCTGTGCAGAGACAGAGTTTGCAAACACGACCCTTTCTATCCACTAAACAAGAGCTTCCCACCCTCCCACCCCAGGCTCCTGTCAATCCTGTATTCATTTCTATGAGGCCGAGTGACCAGCGTCAAGTGTTCAAGGCTCCCTGTGCACCTACAGTCAGCATCCTCAACTACCTTACAAAAGAGCAGATGTCACGTCCCAGGCCTACTGTGCTTCATTCTTGCTTCCCATTGACCCTCCATTACAGTGGGTCCTGGCCCAGCCTGTTTCTAGTCCTGGGACCTCAAATCCTTAGCCCCTGAAACCTAAGACTCCTTAGGGGACATTTCACAAAGCCTAACTGCTGGCAGTCCCTGTCCTGAGTGGTTTTACACACATCTCATTTCACCTTCATGACTTCCTTGCAAGGCACGGACCAGCTTCTGTGATTCCACTGCTCAGGGCAGCACAGTCCCAGAAGGTGCAGCGGCTTTCAAAGGGGCTCCAGTTACCAGAAGGCAGTCCCAAGCCGTCCGGGAATTAGAACCTCTGAAGCCCCAAACATCCTGTGGTGTCGCTCAGTTCCTGCCTGTCCTGGCTCTCCTTCTGTGGGGTGGCTGTTACTCCTAATATATCCACAAATAAAACACATTTATTCACTGAACTACAGCTGTGGCTATTTCCTCTTGGACTCTCTCTCCACTGCACTGTTTATTAGTTCGAGCCGCATGGTACCAGCATTTCTGGGCCGTGTCTGAGCTTGGAGGCTCCAGCTCCTTACCTACTGACCACCTAGGCTCAGGAGCCCCTGCTTCTTGGCTGTTCAGCATGAGTCTAGCCCTTCACTCTTCCTTTCATCATATGTCAGGACGGATCTATTTTTAAGTTTCAACTCAACTTCAGCTAGTCGGCTCAGTCGATGTTTTAGCTAACACAATGATCCGAGACAACGAACGTCTTACTTTGTTGGAAGCACACGAAAATCCAATGTCTAAACCACCATATTCCTTTGACTTGGATTAATGGGAGGCATTTTATAGTTGGGAAACACCACCGCCGTTCCAGAGCAGCACAAATGCCAGTGTGTCCTTTCTTCACTTCTGAAGTCATATTGGTCCTCGGTGGGACACAAACTACCGTGTGGGTGCTGACATTTGGCTGTGCAGAGGGAGCTGTTGGCATTTTAGGTGTTGGGTGTGGAAGGCATTCTCAGTGAAAGGCAAAGAGGTGATAGCAAAGCAGGGACAGGTGCCTGGGACGTCACGCTCCACCGAAAAGCAAGCAAATCGAAACACACAGGTGCCTTCGGTTGGGTCGGGCAGCTGGGCCCCATCGTCCGATCTTCCATCGCCGCCGCAGGGCGAACAGGTGATGGGCGGTGAGTGCACGGATGTGTTTAGCACGTGTGCAGCTGCGACTGGCGGCCTTCGAAGACGGATGTTCACTGGCAGACAGGAAGCTCCCACAGACGTGGTCACGACCCTGAGGTGATGTGACAAGGTGTCTGATTTACAATCACTTCACTGTAAGAAGCAGGCAGTGTGAGGAGGAAGCAGCTGCTACAGGGGCTGGCAGCAGCCTGCTCGTGGGTGTGCAGTGCGTATCTAGGCAACAGAGAGGTGGGGGGACTGCACACACTAGGTAGCTCATGTTACTTGGAGTGATGTCATGAAAACACATCTAAATCTCATGGCTTACAGCTTCTACTCAAGAGCAGGAAAGTGGCTTGCAAATTATAGTTCATGATAGGATATGACACCTTTGGAGTTATGAAGACCGTTGTCAAATATTCCATTTGTCTTTCAGGCACACCAGATACTGTGCATGTGTATAACTAACCCTGAACTTGGCTGTGGTCTGACTGCCTCTGGCTGGTGGAAAGCAATATGAGGTCACGGGCACTCCTTCCAGGAAGAGCATTAAGAGCCAGTCTGCAATTTGTGGCTCTTCTCTGGAGCTGCAGCAATTTCAGACACCCTGCCCTGTCCTGCCTGATCTGTGAGTCCAGGAGAGACTATGGTGAGCAGAGTCCTCTGCTGGCTGGAGTCAGGAATGCAGTGACTGTGGCCCGACAGGTTTCTTAAGGCTCTGTATGGAAGGGCTGTGTCACTGAAGCATATAAGCTAGCCTCTAGTGACAACATGGGGTGACAGCACGATTCCAGAAAATATGAATAGCCGGAAGCCTGGGGCTTAGGACAACACGCAAAGGTGAAAATCTGTGGGAATGACAACGGAGTTTCTTGGGTCATACTCAGGTACAAGCTTGGACTTACAGAGGAGTCTGGTGGGCTCCTTATACTCAGGACACACACCTTCTGTGTCACACTGTGGATAGAAATGGTTAGAATAGAAGGAAGAGGAGGAGGAGGAGGAAGTGGAGAAGGAAGAAGAAGAGGAGAAGGAGAAAGAGAAGGAGGAGGAGGAGGAAGAAGAGGAGGAAGAAGAGAAAGAGGAAGAAGAAATAGCCACAGGACAGTCATATTCCATTGAGGCTGTCCTTGGCCTGTCTGTATCCTCTTTATCCCCATCTGTCTTCTTTTAAACGAAAAGTGGCATCTCTGAATCTAACAAGCTGCGGCCCAGGACCACGGCAGCCCTGATACTGACTGGTTCTGTTGGTAAGAGTGACTGCAGCACACACTGGACACACAAAGCCAGGGACTTACAACAGAGCTGGGCTGAGTCAAGTCAGAGGCAGTAGGGCCCTGGAATGAAAACACCCTCCATGTGGCAGCTGGCTTCCCTGTGCCTATCAGGGGACAGAGCAGAGAGGGGAGTGGGCCTCTCCAGCTGCCCAGCTCTCTCGTTCCCAACAGCTTTACCATCCATGCCTCTCCGGAGAGGGTGCAGAGAGCTCTTAGCATGGACTCTGGGGACAGGTGGTTGCTCCTGCCTGAGCTCGGTAACATCAGCAAACTATCATGCACTTTTGTTTTCTCATGGAGGGTCGTGAGAGGGAGTGGCAGTAGCGAAAATGACGGCCAACCAATGGAGTCCACGGTAAAAAGCCCTTACCATGAGCCTTGTACACATCACTTCCATTTTCATGGCTGTTTTCATTCTTTCCGAAGCCCTTAGTGCCTCCGAGGCATGGGGCGGGGAGGGGCACTCTGCTTCTATATTGAGTGTCACAGCACCGCTAAGGGTCTGAAGGGGCTGCTTACACCTGACTAGACTCAGAGGACAGGTTGTAGCACTGTTCATGGAATGCAATACTTGCTCAGGGTTCGGAGCATCCTACCAGTGTTATGTGTCCACCATACTGCAACCTATGGTGGATGGGGAAGGTTAGAATCCTAGAGGTCACCGAATTTAAAAATAAGTTGTAGGGTGGTATTTACCTATATTGTGTCTACACCCACTAGAGATGAAAACGACCTCTAGAGAACAGACTCTTCGGTTCACCACTATGTTGTCTTTACAGCAGTGGTTAGGTGCAGAAGATGCCTAATAACTCTTCATGGAGACGCTCGGTGAAGGACTAGCGAAGTGTCCTTAGGAGGGCAGTGGGGAGAGCAAACAGTCGCCATGTGAGGGAGAACAGCTTGAGGCTACCATGCCAACGCAAGGGGGTGGTCCAGAAGCGGCAAGGGTCATGGCTGGGACAACAATGGATACCCTGGAGCAAGAGTGTATTAATACAGACCAGGCATGCTCCTCCAGAGCTTTGACACTGCTCTCCCTGGCATTGGAACCAACATTCAGACAAGAGTCAAAGAAAACTGGCAAACACTCTCATCAGGACCGGGACCAGGAAGAGGCCCGAGTTTTCTCCATCTCAGCCCAAACCTCCCATGGGGAATCTAGCTGGATGTCTCAGGCTGCTTGTAAGGATTAAATGCAAAGATGAACTGGATGTGATGGCATATGCCTATAATCCTCGCACCGGAGGTATGTGAGCACTGAGGCAGGGGGATTATGAGTTTGAGGTCAGCCTGTGAAACAGAGTTCTGAGCCAGACTGGACTGAACTCCATAGTTTTGGTGTCTCCACAAAACAAACAGAACAGAACAAAACATGGGGAAATGGCAGGCAGGCAGCACACTGGTGCATGACCAAGTCTCAGCAAACAGTAGCTAGGTTTTGAAGATATAAAATTGGGCAGGTGGTTTATTAGTCTTTAAAGTTTGCTTTTAGGCTGTTTTTCTAGTTTTTGGGTGCTTAGAACCATTACTTTAGGATATTTAACAAGACATATTCTGCTCTAAAAGGAGCAAACAAGCTAGCAGAGGAAGCAGCCCCAGGTAAGCACAGCCAGAATCTGAACCTCGATACTGTGTGCTTTAAGGGGCTCCAGAATATGAACAAGGCCCCCAGAGCTCTCTGTATTTCATCATTTCAGATATGCTCAGATACAAGAGGAAATATCCCACAGTCAGTGGAAGACTTTACTTACATGCACTCCGTTTTCCTTCATTTGAAAGGTGCCTTAAGTAATTAAAACCACCAATCCTGAGATAAGAGGTCAGCCTTTCCAGACACCACACTGTTACAGAGAAAACCCAAACAGGGCTCTGGCATTTGTCCTGCCACTGAACCTCATCACTGGGAAATGGCCAATATCAATTATTTCACACTCAAAGAGAAGGAACACATACTCTGCGAATCTAAAACATGTTTACTTTCCTTTGGAAGGAAGTTGAAGACTCACATTTCAAGGCATCCAACCATATGTGTTTATTGCCAGACCCCACATCACCCCTCAGCACACCCACCCAGTCAACAGCCTCCTCTCCTATCCTCCTCCCCCACTCGTTCTTGGTTCCCCAGCATCTTGATTCCCCTCTAGGCTTTCATTATCCTGCATTAATTCTTCTTTATACTACCCAGGGCTGTACACACCCTCAGTCTCAGGTGCCATTTATAGCTGAAGGTTCAGAGGTAATAAGTCATCTGCCAGGGTCATAGTTCACATGTTCTTCTCTTGGAGACAGAATTGTCTCAGAGCAGTGCTCAAAGGGGGGCTAGTAGCTTGAGAAGTAAGTGAGCATGCCATGTGAAATGTGTAGGGTACAACAAAGCAGTGTGTGATTATGTGCTTCAGGACTGAGCACCAGGCTTATGAGAGCAGGAGGAATGCACCAGACCCTTCCTACTGTGTTCACGTCCCCCTGAAACACAGCCGAGGTCCATATGCTATCTACGTCCATTTCTCTGCACACCGACTCCTTTCAGCCTTCTGTGGCAGGTGCACATCCTCCGTTACTCTGGAGGTCACAACATCTTCCGCTGCACTTCACCCAGTTTCTGACATCTGTGCTGCACTGTGGACCCTTGGTGAACTTGGCTCAGGGTCCACTCAGTTTCTAGCCTGTACTTGGAATGTGCCCAGCACCCAGAAGGCATTTAGCTGAAGTATGCAGAAAATGGGCTGAATTGACATGGAGTTGGCTCAGTTTGCAAATATACATCATTTAAGAGATCACCTTCATTTTCTATGGCATACTGGTTTAGGAGCATCTACTAGGCAATGGAAGAATTCTGGTTTGGGTGCCTGACAGTCTAACTGGAAACTTGGAATCACTGCCATGCTTGGGAGAGCAGCATCACACTTTATTATAGAAGTTTAGGATTCCAGTCTGGATAAAAACCCACAAGAAAATGGTGTGGTCAGAAAGAAACTGGTGAGGGACCAGAGAGTTCACATTTACTTTGCAGTGATTCTTAAACTTTCTAATGCTGTGACCCCTTAACACAGTTCCTCATGTTGTGGTGACCTCTAACCATAACGGTATTTATATTACCACTTCATAACTGTAATTTTACGACTGTAATGAATCATAATGTAAATATATGATATGCAGATGATCTTAGGCAACCCATAGGCTCAGAACAGCTGCTTTAAGGCATCTCACAAAGTACAAAAACCCCTATATGAGTTGAGACCATTGCTGCTAGCATATATATCTCATTTCAAAGCTTGCATATTCCTGTCCTAGGAAATATTTTCCAATGTGCCTGTGGCTAACCTCTTCTATTATTTCAGGATCTGCTCTGGTAGAGATTTATTGAAAGACAAATTCAAGAGAGTCAGTATCTTTCCAAAGGAAACAGGAAAAGCACAGCGAGAGAAGCACATTCCTTTGAATGCACAGGCAAAAATCTAAGACCTTCAAGAACATCAAACCTCATGCTCCTCCGGAGAGGCAGTGCAGGAAGGAGAGCTCGGAGTCATCGAGCACTTGCAGCGGGGACAGCATGAGGCAGTGACAGACTTGGGGGACCACCATCACAGCCTCAGTGGCATTAAAACAAAGCAGGGGAGGGTGCCACACAGGGGAGTTCGTCACTCTGATGTGTTCTCAGATACAAGTCCCACAGGCTGGGAGGAGAAAGACAGCAAGTGAAGGAGCGTGCAGCAGTGCAGGCTAAAGGGCACAGCTGGAACAGCTGGAGTGGTGTGTGGGGAGGATGTGGTGCTGGGGATCAAGTCAAGTCTCAGCGAGAGCAATGACTGCTCTGCACTGCTAAGCCATCTCTCCAACCCCAAGACCCTTTCTGAGGCCAGGTCCTATTTAGCTCAGGCTGACCTTGAACTTGCTATGTAGCTGAACATGACTCCCCTGCTTCTACCTTCCAAGAACTGGGATTACAAGCACACACTATCATACCTAGTCTGACACACACACACACACACACACACACACACACACACACACACACACACACACACACACACGTCAGCATTGCAACCAAGAAGATTTGGGAATAAGTACTTAGAGGGAAGGAGGGGGAAGGGATCAGAGATGAGTTCTGGGTAGATGGTGGTACAATGTGAGAACAAAGAACCAGCAGGCCGGCTTTAGGCACGTAGCCATGTGAGACTAGAAACAAAGCCATGGCTATGTTGCTACAAGTGTGGCACTGAGAAGCATGGTTGCCATTATTAATATCGCTGCCCCATCACTAGCAACCACGGAGAACGGTCAGGACCAGGGGAAGCAAAACAGAAGGGAGGGGCTGGCTTGCCTATGCTGTGAGTGCAGTTGATTCAAATGCCATGAGCGTTGATGATAGACTGGTGTGACCCTGGTTAGATGGCTCACTCTGTAACTCCAAGGAGGCCTGCTTTGGAATAAAGCTGCCACAGAATTGTTATTGAATGTTTCCATCCTTCTAAAGCAAAGAGCTTTACTGCATAAGTAAACACATAGCTTATAGTGTAGACAGAGGATTCCTGCTAGAGCATTTACTATCTGGATAGTATACATGCCTTAGATGGATGCATTTACCAGGAGCAAAACCTCTTTAGCCACCAGTGGACACAGTGCCATCTTAAGTGAGCAAAACTTATCTTGATTTTATATTCTTTTATTGGATTTTTTTATTTGCATTTCAAATACTGTCCCCTTTCCTGGTTTCCCCTCCAGAACCCCCCATACTCCCTCATCTTGCCTCTATGAGAGTGCTCCCCCACGGACCCGCCCCTTCCCACCTCCCCGCCCTGGCATTCCCCTACACGGGGGCATCAAGCCTTCACAGGACCAAGGACTTCTCCTTCCACTGATGCTCAACAGGCCCATCCTCTGCTGCACATGAAGTTGGAGCCATGGGTTCCTCTATGTGTACTGTTTGGTTGGTGGTTTAGTCCCTGGGAGCTCTGGGGGGTTCTGGTTGGTTGATATTGTTGTTCTTATGGGGTTGCAAACTCCTCCAGCTCCTTCAATTCTTTCTCTAACTCCTCCATTAAAAACCCTGTTCTCAGTCCAATGGTTGGCTGCAAACATCCACCTCTGTATTTGTCAAGCTCTGGCAGAGCTCTCATGAGACAGCTATATCAGGCTCCTGTCAGCATGCACTTCTTGGCATCCGCAATATTGTCTGGGTTTGGTGACTGTATATGGGGGCAGTGTGGAGCAGAGACTGAGGGAAAGGCCATCCAGAGCAAAGCTTATCTGGGTTTTCTTCTGTGCTCTTGCTGGGCAGTGAGCTCTCATACTCCTTTGCTGCCCTCCACTGTTCAAGAGAGTCAGCAGCCAGCTAAGACGCAGTGTGTGGTGGCGGGGGTGGGGTGGAGAGTGGGGGAGCATCGAGCTTTATGGTCTCTGGCTCTGCTTCAGCCACATTTATTTCAGGGACACACATGACATTGTTTAAAATAACGATCCACATGGGGAAGCACATACTTTAGAAACCTACTGTGGGCATAATTTATGATTACCATTCCTTGCTCTCGCATCAAGGCCATTTTAATTGGGTTCCAGTGTGAGCTACCAGATCCCTTACTTTAGTGATGGCTTTTGACAATGACATAATTTGGCTTACACAAGGTATGTGTCTTCACCCTGCAACCTGGACACTGCCAGCCAAGTCTTCAAAGGCAAAGGGTAAAGGGACGGACATGTGTGATAAGGACAACTGACCCAGCAAACCAAACCAGTGGCTCACCATTTCCCACGACCTGGTTTCCATGGTGGGTACACCCAGTCTACATCAGGGCAATGCTTTGTAGTGTAGCATCTGTGACTCTTTTCTGCTTCATGTGAAGAAGCCACTTTGTAAAGCCGACAAAATAAGTGTACGACTGTAGTCGAGTGTGTGTTCAAAGCAGATTCATTTACTTTACTTCAGTGGGCACTTATCTCAAATTCTGACATTTAAACTAAAATGTTTCAATAACAAATATTGTCTAGACAACCGATAGTTTCTTCGTGTACAGAATCACGAGGGCCCGTAGAGTCTCTTCCCACCCATAACATGTCAATTTTAACTTATAGAATCCATTCGTTTCTATATGTAAGACTGGAGACCCACTCAGATGATGAACCTGTGACCTCTGTTGACCATGGGAAGCTAGTCACAAGCAGGAAGTGCCTCCTCATCTGAGCCTAGCCTCTTAAACTGAGGGTTGTGGCCCCATGTGGGGGCCTGTACCTGAAGTGTGGGTTACAGGAAAGTTGGCAACACCAAAAAGAGTTCAGAATGTACAAGAACCAAAAATGAATTTAAAATAAAATGTATGAATCCGGGGTGTTTCTGACAGTGCTTGTTGGAGTTGTATTTTCAAGCAACTTTATTGTAGCCTTGGTTCTGAATGCACAGCACACATGGTTATTGTGTGTGCCTTCACACTGCACACTGTCCGGAAGGAAAACATGGGGAAATGGGGCAGTCACACAAGCAGGTCTTATTCATGTCAGAGCCCGTCTCCCACACAGGAAGTTTGTGATGCCACTCAGCCCAGGGAATTAACCCAAAGGTGCTTTGTGTCAGATATCTTTGTACTAAAACATAAGGAGGGAATGTGTCATGATACTAAAACCACTTCTAAGAAGCTGGGGAATTTGTGTATAACTATATCTTTAAACATAACCTTTTACTGCTGCTCCATAAAATACCTACTTCAGTACCAGCCAAGAAACCACAGATAATGGGGCTCTGTGAACATTGCTCTGAAAACTCAACTTTCTCTTTAATTCTTGTTCAGGGAAGCAAATAGTGTCCCAAGGTGACAGATACTAGTGTCAAAACCCAACCCCAGTGGGAATGCACTTGGAAAAAGCTCACAAGTTTAAGTTTCTCTGAGACAAGGGTCCTTTGGGTGGGTGAGTGGGTGAGTATACAAAGACTGAGCTGAGACAAAATGAACAGCAAGTAGTTTCTAAAACAGTAATTCTTGCAGAGTCAGAGAGAGCCACACACAGCCACATGCAATGCTTAACCCCAGGATCTGAGTGTTTAATCTTGAATCCTCTTTGTTTGTGGTCTGCCTTCACTTTCCCCAAGTCACTGTAAAACAATGAAGCTGGTTTTTGTACCTTCCCCAACAATGGTAATGGTGGAAAATGCTTCTGCTTAGCTGCCCATTTATCTTTTATAAACCAATGTGTGAACAACCATCAAACCCTTCTGAATCCTATTAAGCTGAATTCTGTAGCCTAGAGCACATTTTTTTAAAATAACTAAAAAAAAAAAAAAAAAAAAAAAAAAAAAAAAAAAAAAAAAAAAAAAGCTATGGAGAGTTTTGAGAAGACATGGGTATTTAAACACAGAACTTATTTAATTGGGATATAATTAAGTCTCAGACAGTTTATGCTTTGCGATTTCTCTAGGGTCTTAGAGAGTATTGATTGTAACACACTTATTTAATATTGTCTGACTGTGTGACTGTTCCCTAGTCAAGGGGAGAGCCTTGCTGAGCTGCTCCGGCTCTGGAAAGCTGGGCAAAGAATTCAGCAAGTATTAGTGAAAACATATGAGCATACTCAGCATTCTTCAGAGGTCTGGAGAGGGTCCTTCCTACTGCAGCAAAATCATTTTGGTTATTTCCAATAAATATTTCTTTCATTTGGCATACAGCTGTGCACTATGTTTTATTAATTAGCCTTATGTGTCATCCTAAATACTAAAATAGAAGCCTTTCAAGTTCCTCAGGACCCGAGACACATCCTCAGTGGCATGCTGATGTTACCTTGGGGACTTCAAGGATCTGAGTGGTGATAGTGGATTTGTGTCTAGTGGCACATAAAACCACCTTACAGAACAATGTTTTATTAATAAATCACACCCCAGAGGTGTTTGCAAAACTTCCTTTAGAAGATTGCAAAACACCAGATGTAATTTTTTGTTGTTCTTGGTTTAAAAATCAGCTTAGAAACACAAATACTGGGTGCATATCATTTTAGAAGACCGGAAAAATATCTGTCTGAAATTCTGGGTCAAAGACATCACGTTAAGGTCAAGTAAGGCTTAAAAATGTTTTTCCAAGTATGCAACAGATGTCACCACAATGCCATGTATGTTCACCCATTCCACAAAGGATCCTTCAACACACCAGAGAATGTCCTCAGATAAGGAAAACAACCAGGGAAGCTGGGGTTACTTAAACTGGTGCAGAAGTTGCCAAGACATAACTTGTATGATGCTGAGGGGGATGGGAGTGACAGGCCACCCTCTACACTCCGCTTTGCTTGTTCTCTCAGCCTCTCTTGAGGTTGGAAGGTGTCAGGGCTGCAGGTGCATCTACTTTTGACCACATAGAAGGCAACACCCTCAGCCAGGCTACAATGCTGTGTGCTGTGGGGATGCGTACGCCCCTCACCCCACAACAGGGCGACTTGTTAAGATGCACTGAGAAAAACACCTAACTTGAAATTTAAAATTTCTAGACTACCAGAAAGCATGTGTGAGGGGAAGAGAAAACAAAAGTCTACATCACATGAAATGTTACAGGAGCAGTTTTTAATGTTTCCAGTGGGAATTTCATGTAGGAAATTCATCTAACACTGTGAGAAGACAGAGCTCTGGACATGATGCTTTGTGACTTGCTGGAGAGGATTCTGTGGTGAGCAGTCACTGGTCTGTCCTTTTCCACTTACTGAGGTTGGCACTTTTTAAACAGAGCTGAATAAACTCTGTTGGCCTTTCTTTCCCACAAGTATTTCTCCTCAGGATGCTTCTCCATGCACACAATGCTCTGAGCTATGGAACAGGAAGTGTTTTTCTATCCTCCCATTTTGTTTTCTTATCCCCCTCTGGAGGTCTCTAGAGGACAGGTTCCTACCTAGTTTCTCTTTAAACAGAGTTGACAGGAAGGTGGGTTTACAGAGAGCCGCCACCATCCACGGACATGCTGAAAGCCAGAATAACTGAGAAGCACATCATTGCACTGACTCCAGGCTTCATGATGCCCGAGACAGAACAACATGCCTCCAGTTGAGAGAACAGCAAGACAGAAATCAAGATCTGGGAGAGGGGTGGCTCCTAAGACCCCCTCCAAGGTACTACAGAGGAAGATCCAGGTTGGAGGGCCTGTTGAGACCAAGGAGTGAGATGTCAAATATGAGCAGTGACAGAGATGAGCCCTGCAGTCCTCTCCTCCTTCACAGAGGATCTCAGCTGTGAAGAGGGGAAGATAGGTGTCAGCCACACCTTTCCCGTGCACTGCAGCAGGTACCACAGAGAAACCTTAGGAGTGCCCAGAGCTTTGGTGATATAGGGCTGGACGTAGAAGTGAGTGGGCTGACAGGTTAGCGTATTCTCAGTGTGGCTGGACAGCGGTGGCCTGGCCAGCCCAAATGTTCATTGCTGGTGAAAGGAAAGAACCAGAATCACTGAGCAGTCTACATCAGAGTGAGGAACAGAGCAAGGTGCTCTGCAGTTTTGCCTCCTGGGCCATGTCTGCCTAATGTACAATGCTTGCCGTTGGGGACGGGGAAAAGATGAGACCAGAGGATGTACTGCAGGAGAATGGCTGCCTCTGATACTCAGGTTTCTAAGCATTTAAAAAAAAAAAAAAAAAAAAATCAGAAAAAACAAGACAGGCTTCAATTGCTGCAACACAGTCTTTGTTTTTGTTTAATAGACTAGCTTCCTCCTAAACTGCACTATCACCTTGAAGTAGAAATTTCATCCCCCGAGGGATGCCATACCATTTTAGTAGCATTTCCTTGGAGTGTGTGGCAAAATTTATTCTATTTCTGCACCAATTTCTCTTTCCATAAAACAACCCAGAGATGATGAAGGCTCCATATCTTTTTTCCCATATGATAAATTCACTCCAGAGTGATTTTTCATTTGATTATTTTTTCTAATTTAATCTGGCCACCTCTTTCCCCCCATTTTGGATGATGCAATGATCTTCCTTCCTTCCTTCCTTCCTTCATTCCTTCCTTCCTTCTTTCCTTCCTTCCTTCCTTCCTTCCTTCCTTCTTTCCTTCCTTCCTTCCTTCCTCCCTCCCTCCCTCTCCCCCTCCCTTCCTTCCTTCCTTCTTTCCCTTTCCTTTTTATTTTTAAAAGACAGCCTCACTATATGTAGCTCTGCCTATCCTGCAACTCACTATGCAGACCAGGCTGGATTCAAACTCATGCGATCAACATGTCTCTGCCTCCCTCCTGGGGTTAAAGGTGTCCAGGACACCAGTCCTAGCCTGCTTTTCTAGATTATAAAGATTTTAGCATTATTGTATGCCACATGAAAACAAAGGCTCTAGGCTGTCTTCTTGCTCTAAATACAGGTGGCCCGATTTGCTTGGCTTGATTTTTTAGTTTCTAATATTACAAGGGTGCAGGAGCAGGACTGAGTCAGTAGGAAGGTACTTGTTTTTGTTGTCTTCTCTGGTGCTAGGCATCCCCAGCACTGCACTCCTGTGTAATGCTGGTCAGTGGTGGCAAACGCAGCTCCTGGGTACTGTAGGGGCACGGGACTGTTCTCATCCAGGACTTCGTTAGTCCCCCTGGCTTGTTTGTTTCAAATAGAGTGTGAGAACAGGATAAAGTGACCACGGCATGCTCCCAGAGATGTCTCTAGAAGAGCAGCAATGCCTGCTCAGACCAATGTGCTCTTTCGCTAGACATCTGATCCTGTAATTTGGCATTACATTTTTATGTATTTTCTTTAACATTTAAAACATGTCTTTAATTTGCCTGATCATTTTGTTTCGTGAAAGTCTTGCCTCTTTTGTTGGGTAACGGTGACATCTGCCCTCTTGTTGGCCTGGTTCTCTCCACCCTCGTGGCTTCCTCCACACATCTCCAAGATGGCCTTCCCTTGCCTTGCTTTCACATACTATCCCCGACTCCCTTCCTCTCATCCCCTTCTGCTCCCCATCGATGCTGCATGTCTATGTGAGCTGGAGATGATGTATCGTTTGTCCAAATGCTCTCAGATAACCTGCTGCGGCATCTTATGAAGAGCAGTGAATGTCAGAGGCAATGCTAACATGCTTGTTTATTATCCTCTTGGAAGAAGTGCAGAAGCAGGGTCAGGAAGTGCAGGAACACCTTACATGATTCAATGGCTCATGAAGGATGAGCTGAACCTAGCAAGAAACTGTCTTCTTACACGTGAGTTTAATTGCACATGTGTGTTTAATGAGACAGCCCTGATCAGCATCAGTGTCCCCTTGCCCTGTGCATTTTCATTAGCCTCGTTTTCTGTTATGGTGAGCATTAGCCTGCACTGCACACTACCAGCATTCTGCCTGATTCCACTGCCTTACTGAAGGCTCTTCATAGGCTTGTCCCACTTGTGTGCTGCACCAACGAGTCCAGACAAGGTGGAAATGTGAGGCAGCCCACCAGTCCAGAGATAGGAATAACTTTATTCCCATTTTAAGATGTTAAAAACGAGGCAGAGATGAATTGTGGAAGCATAGTTGAGTTATATGGAAGAATCACATAGATTCTGAAGTTCAATTTAAGTCAAATGGATACCAAATTGAAACTAAATGTATAACTTATCACACAAAAGAAAATTACCTTTTGACTTTAGGTTGTGAGCCTTTAATGGATAAGCAATCTCTCTAGCCCCCCAAATCCCACTTTAAAGCAAACAAACAGCAGCACTAGGTTAGGTCCATCCCAACATGTCCATCTTGTTTGTCCTTCTTGTCCAGAGTATGTTAGAACAAAGGACAAGATAGTTTTAGAGTGCACGAGAAGAGAGTCATGAAACACCTGGTATTAGTCAGGGCTCTCTAGGGAAACAGGACAGATGAGAAGTCCAGAGGCTGCCAAGTATAGCCCACATTAAAGGTGGCTCTTCTTACCTCTGAAGATGCAAGTTAAGGGTGGGTCTTTCTACCTCAACAGGTGTATCCAGTTGGTTGGGGTCTAGTTAATCCCATGTATAGTCAAGTTGACAACTAAGAAAAGCCATCCCACATCTAACGGATCAATCCCTACCCCCAACAAAAAATATATGGCAATCTTTTCCCCCAAAATAATTTATTTTACTCACACTGCCTCCTAATCTCAGCCCCTTCCTCCTCCCCTCCCAGTATCTCTCTTACAAATCCCTCCCCCCATTAGCCCATTACCCCATCCCCTTCTTGAAGACAGCAGCCATTGCTATAGCTCTTCAGCATTCCTTTCAAGTTCACTTGTTTTTATGATTTATTGATTTTTATTTTATGTGCATTGGTGTTTTGCCTACATGTAGGTCTGTGTCAGAGAGCTAGACCCCCTGGAACTAGAGTTACAGACAGTGAGCTGCCATGTGGGTGTGGGGAATTGAACCCAGATTCTCTGGAAGAGCAGCCAGTGCTCTTCACTGCTGAGCCTTCTCTCCAGCCCCTTTCACCTGTCAGAACCAGGGCTGAGGAAGAGGGCAGGTACACAGGCAGATACACAGGCAGCTGGAGCAGCCTGGGCTGCAGGTGGGCTGCTGTGTGGACTATCAGGAGAGCGGGCTGAGAGGGAATAGACAGCAGGAACCTGGAGCAGGGGTTGAGAGGGGCTGTAGTGAGCAACAAAGGAGAGCTCCTGATCAGAAGCACTGGGCAGACCTGCCCTGCAGGAAAGCCTATTCCCAGGGACCTAGTGCTGGGAGCTCAGTGATTGGTGTCTGGGCTCCAGGAGAGTAGTGTTCTCGGAGATGGTAGCCCCGCAGTTTTTCTCTATTAAGTCACACCTGAAGCATTCTGTGGGCATTGTGCCACTCCACCCTGAGGCACATGGGTCTCTGAGGCTGGGACAGCTATTGCTCCATTTAAAAATAGGCAAACAAATGGCAGCTAAGTAAGTTGTCAAGCTTTTAGGTTCAGGGATCATGGTAAAAAGGCAGGCTTCCCAGATCTACTGAGTTCAAACTTCCCATCCTTGTTCTACTGTAGGAGAAGGAATTAGAGAGGACCAGAGTGAAGACGGGTCAGTGAGCCTGGGAGAATGGGGAAATGTTCTGATGAAGGGCTCAGGTTTGGGAGCAGGATTAAACTGACTGAGGAATGAGGCTGGAGTGGTGAGACCCCGGAGACAGACTGCAGCCAACAGTCCCACCTAGAGTCTCATCTGAGTCCCACAGCCTCCAGCTACTTATCCACTGCTGAGAAAGGGGGAAGACGCTCTTTAATCCAGGAGAAATATTGGTTCTAGAACCCCACCGCTGTACAAGGCGGGACACTTCTCGGGCAGAAAGACATTTTGCCTGTAAAAAGTTGAACTCCGATTGTCCTATCTGCTAATATTTTTCCGGAAAGCTATCTCAGATTCTTTTGGGATAAGGTGGGGTATAAACCTGAAACAAGTACATGTCTGTATGATAGATATTTCTCGTAAGCAGCCTTTAAAAGTCTGTTTTTGTTAACGGGATGCTGCGACTGAGTTGTTCCCATGCCTTGTACGGGTCTCTGCAAAGTGTGAATCTGAGCAGCTCCATGCTTTGGTCTCTGAGTTTGGAGCCTTTGTGTAACTTTTTACATGTGCTGTCTCTCTCCTCCAAATGACTGGTCTTAAAGAAGATGAAAGGAAAAGACAGCTGGCACACACAGAGCCTGCAGTGGAACCAAATGCCATTCATGGGTGCCAGGGAAAGTTACAGCGTTGCTGGAGCTCCACCCTATGCCTCCAAACTGTCATGAGAAATTCAGCCACAGCCTAACGGAAATCAGCATGACTGTCTCAGACAGGCACATTCTTCCTGACACTGAGATTTTGACCTGAGGGGAAAAGAGCTGGAAAGAGGCAGTATGGAAGATTGGGGTCTCAAACAAATGATAGGGTCGGGGGATTGTCCTCAAGTGTGAGCTTTTGTGAAGGTGCTGTAGAGTGCACAGGCACCTTGCCTGGTCCTTAGGCATTCTCCCAAGGCTGCTCCCTAACAGACAAGTACAGCTGAGACAGGACAGCACAAGGGGTGGCTCTGAGGTGCAGTTCCCAGCTCCCCAGGGAGAGATGAAGAAATATCACAGTGGCTCAGGAGCACAGAAGGGGATACCCAAGTATTCCAGACAGTTAATTTTTCACAGATCATGACCAGACAGGGGACTTTGCGACATTTTCCTCTTCCCTTTCCGTCTTTACTATTCCAAAAAAGCTCATCTCTCCAGCATCCTACACTGACTTTGACACGATAAACAATAGCAGTTTCTGGGCCAGAGAGATGGATCTTCCTCCTGGCCCTCTAGTACTTCAGTCAAGGTAAGGGAGATTCTGGCAGCAGAGTCCTTCTCTGTCATGGTGGAGGGCAGGCTGCGAGCCACAGTGCTCAGCACGGAGTCTGAGAGCTCTGGCCCACTGCTACTCTAGAGATGAGTAGCTCACGGGACACATGTTCTTTGGTCTTCTGATCAGGGCAGGGCTGCAACTGGACCCCAGAGCTCTTGGTTTTCCTCTACCCTGTTCTCCATGTTGTGCCACACTGTGGAAGAAGTCCCGTTGCCTGAGATGCCACAGAGAGGTGCAACTGACATTTTCCTGCTGTCTCTGCTTATAACACAAAGAAACTAGTTCAAAAGAATGGAAAGAATGCTTATACTTATAGACTACCATGAAATGGATTCACCAGCATCAAGACGTCACGATGCCATGTGAGAATGCTACCACTGCATTTGTTGCTGGAGTTCATTTAGCTATAATGACAGCTCCTACGAGAGAACGCAGGCTGCTAGTACAGCACAGATGCGTCCTTGCATCTTCTTCCTCTTCTACACTGGGCTGCTTCTGAGCAAGGGCAGGTTTGGCCCAGGTAAAAGAACAAAAATAAATAAATAAATAGATAGATTGATAGATAGATAGATAGATAGATAGATAGATAGATAAATAAAGTCTACAGATTATTTGTTACGGTTTCAAGATGAAATATTGCCTGCCCACCCATACCCCTTGAACCTGCTCCTCTGACTGAAGATCTGATCTCTAACTAGCTGGTAGCAGTGTCTTGGGAAGTTCTAAGACTTCTAGGAGGTGAGGCCACTTGGTGAAATGGTGTTGCTGGAGGCGGGTCCTGAGGTGGTAGTGCAGCCCTGCTCCTGGGTCCCCGTCTCTGCTTCCTCACTGGTGCCATGAAAGGTAGTTGCAATCTCCTGCCATAACAGACAGAACCCTGGCTGCCACACCTTCCTGTCATGGTGGACCATGCCCTCTCAAATGTCTAGTCCAAATAAATCTCCCTTGCTATTTCTTGTCAGGCATCTGATCAGAGTGTTGAGAAATGTAACTGATACAGAACCTAAAGCTGTCAATCTCTTTTCTCACTGTTTGGTTGAGAGTTGCTATTTGTTGAAACATTGTTTTAGATGACATAATTCCTCTAAAAAATATTACCAGTGACAGAAGTAAGGGACAAGGGGAGAGAGAAAGTCTCAGCCAGGTGGCAGGTGTTATAAGGTGATCACTGTGGAATGCCACATGCTTCCTACTGCATTTTCTCCATGAGCTCACTGGTTCCCCATGCCTCCTGCACTCGAGGCAGTGACCATATTGAGCTAGGCTGGCTCTCAATGCCAGGTCTAGCCAGGAGGACACGTATCTAAACAGCACTGAACCAGTGACTGGGACCCTGGGGCTGTCTCTTGAGTCACTCTCTCCCCACAATCATGCCTAGTTTAAAAGGGCAGAAAGCACACAGGCAAGTTCAGCTTCACTCGAGAATGCTGGGGCCACCTCCCATCCCAAGTCAGAGAAGCACAGGCTCACTTGAAATCTTAAATGCTATAGGAGACAGAGGGACCCACAGGGGCACGGTGACATTCCAAGCCTCACTAACTGTTAGGATCCCCTGTCTCCTGGTTGCAAAAGGGAGTCAGAGATGCAATGTGTACCTGGAGCAGATGCCTGAGGCTCAGTGGAACCTCACCCTTGCTTCCTATGCAGTGCCTATGGAAACACACTGGAGTCATTCCCCCACCCCCACCTTTTTAATGTTCTGTATATGGTTCATCAGCTTTCAAGATATCCCTGATTCTGCATCCCAGCTTCCTTACATACATGCTCCCATGGCCAGAGCGTTCCCTCACATCCCTTTTGAGAATTGGAAAGAAATATTTTGATTTCTGGGTGAGCAGCTGTAGAGGTTTATGGGTTTAAGGTAAGATGACAAAGAGCATGAACTCTCTAGTTTAGCCCAATCACATCTCAGAAACACTGAGCTGGACCGCTTATACTCTCATGACCTCAGAGCCATACATGTGTGGTCTGTGGCTAGTGCTCCTCCCAGTCCAGAAAACATCCTCGTGGGGAAGAAGCAAGGTCGGCCAAAGAGAGGAAGCAGGGAAGAGTGCACTCCAGGCCGCCACTGAAATTATTCACTGAAGCCCAAGCTAATTTTGTTTCCAACCTAAGATGAGCTCTCAAATGCACCCATGGGGTTAAGGTGCTCAGAACGGCAACGGCATCAAGGGTTAAGCTTCCATTTTACTCTGGCGCATGCGCAACTTCACACAGGCTACAGATATGCTTTGGTTGCAGGAAACATGACCTGTTAGCCCCAAACCCAGGGTCTCTCCCTGGGCTGCTGGCTGAAATACTCAGGACAATATGGGCTGAACCCCTCCCATTGGGCCCCTGCCTTTGTGCAGTGAGCTGTTATTGTTGGCTCCATATGTAGCTTTTGAAGGGAGTTCCAGGCTGCTTTCCTCTCCCTCAGCCATCCAAAGAGAGGCCTCTAGAGTGGATCAAGGGCTTAAAAGAGCTCTTGGGAAAACACAGGTGGCCTGGCCACTGAGGCCTTCTGTGGTAGGAATGAGAGGCACATAAAGCCTTTAGTGTGGGTTCTCTCATGCTCCCCAGGGGCAGGTGCAGAAAGAGAGCCCACTTCAGAGTGAAATCAGGGTATGGGAGGTCTGCTGTGGAGTGCCAGGCAAGCACTGGTCGAGCTTTCAGACACTTGGAGATGGCTTTCATGTGCTTGTGGGACTTAGGAATATAAGAGCATCCAAAAAGACAACTTAGCTTGAACTCTCTCGCACTCAGCAAGCTAAGGCTGGAAGATTGGGAATTCAAGGCCATCCTGGTCTGCCAGTGAGAACCGGTTTCAGAAGGCCAACGAGAAGTCCTTTGCCTTCCTGGGAATAGATCTTAAGCATTAGAGGTATGTATGTAGCATAACTATTCAGTGTAGACAGGTAAATGATTGGGTCGTCCACCCATATTCTGTGCTGTGATCCAGCTCAGTTACCAGAGATGACAGGATGGCGTCATGAGAACACATCCCCACCCAGAGCAGTGCTCAGAGGCTCCTTCCTCATCACAGTGCAGGATGTGATTTTTGTTCCTCTTGTAGCAGTGACAGCTATCTGAAGGAATTGTGGGTGATAGCTCCATGAACAGAGACACCATTTTGATTTGGTTTCTCACTTGAAAACATTTCGAAAACACACTGGAGTCATGAGATGAAGACACTCACCCTGAAGCTGGCGTGTCTGACAGCAAGTGCTGTGTGCACTTGTGTGTCTATACCAGGCTATGAAGTATGTCGGCTCCTGCTTCCCAGCCAGAACTGACTACGTGTAGTGCTTCGACCTAGCCACAGGAGAGACAGGCAGCTTTGGGCACGGCCAGAGTGTCAGTGTGATCCTTTATAGTCTGTTCCTTGTCACCCACCCAGCTTCACTCCTGTGTACTACAGCCGGGAGACTTCTGAGCTTTCTTTCTTCTAGGCCTTTCCAGGAGCGATTTTACTATCCAGAACATTCTTTCCCCGATTTTTATCTTGACAAATACTCCTTACCTATTAGGTTCAACCGTGGGTATGGCTTCCTCCCATGGGGTTTAGCTGTGCTAAATTTTGAACTCAGCTGAGTCTATGAAAGAAGTCTTAGCCCCTGTTTGTACTTACCTGCATTGGACAAAGCAGCTACAGTTGTAATGTTGAGGCTTCTCTTACATATATCCTAAATTTTGAGCCTGCTAGATAGAGGAGGCCAGAGAAAGACCAGGGTTGTTCCCAGTACCGCACACACTGATGGCCTTCAGGGAATGCAGACCAAGAAACTGCAAAAGGCCTATTTTTCAGATTGGCACGCTTGGATGTCAATAAAGAAAACTGTCTTTTCCTTTCTGCGCAGTGTGCCTCAGTGTTTGTAATGGTACTGGCCGAGAAAGCTGCATGCTTCATCTGGGCCACCAGGCCTGCTGCTGCTCAATCTGGTATCCACCTGTGCAAATCAAAGACTCAAAAAGAAATGTGCCGAGGAGCCTAACATTTAGATGATCCGGCAGCCCTGAGGCAATCCCACAGTAGTGTTTTCTCATCCAGATCCCTACCTCACAGGAAGAGGGAAAGATCTTTTCCCTGAGGCACCAGGTATACAATGACATCTTCCCAGTTCTTTTTACTGTTAGCTAAATCTGGATGTCTCTGCGCCATATTCATAGCCATTTGATTTCTAGGTTTAATCAGGTCTTTCCAGAGCAAGCTATGAGATTCTGAAGTCACCTGATCAGAACCCTCAGGTCCTGTGGAGGATGGCTGCCTTGTTCTGAGCCCTCTTGGACTACTGAGCCTACATTTCAATTTGGCATTGATTGGGGTGACAATTGTTCCTTTAGGGGTGATTTGGCCCCTTTCCATCCACATTTTGCACTTGCATTACCCATGTGACTACCAGGTTGTGAGTGACTCCTGACCCACAGGAACAGGTCAGAAATGTAGCCACGCTGTGGTCAGAGGAGCAAAGGGAATGCCAGTTTGAGTCCTGAGTCTCCAAGGTCTCAGGACAAAGCATAAAGGAGCTCGAACCCAGTCCTGGCCTGTCTCCCAGGCAGCCTGCTGTGCTTCCTCTCGCCGTCTGCCGCCTTTGAGCCATTCCCGTTTCTACAGCTTGGCATGGTAGTGTAAACTTGGGACCCCAGTACTCTAGATGCAGAGGCAGGAGGCCAGCCATTTTACAAATACAAACACCTTTATGATGGACTGATAACTAATCTTTTGTACTAAAATAAACAAAACTATGTATATATCACTGACTCAATTTACTAGAGAGATGCTGTAACTCTGAGACTTAGTCAAGTCATACACAGGAGGAAACAAAACAAAACCAGAGACCCTATGTCTGATTTTCCTTGAGTCAAAAAGCTGAAGATGCTTAAGAAAGTAAAGTACATGAATGCTAGACAGAAAAGCTGTGCTGTCTGCTAGTCCCCAGTATCTGGTTAGATTACTAATCCGGTGGGAAGAAGTTCCCACTGCTTCCAGATAAGGCTCTCAATCTGAGGCATAAGGTCTTTTGACCTTAATCAACATTTTGAGCACATATGTTCTGCCCCTATACTAATACCCTCTTTTTCTCTTCCCCCTCCATGTCCATCATCTCTCCCACGCATTCAGCAACTTATAGCCCTGAATGTGCAATGTTCTCTGCTATCTCTGCGTCTTTCTCACTTAGAAAACTATTCATTTCTCAAGCCTACTCACCAAAGCCAGCACCACTGACTTTAAGGGGAGGGTGGTGCTAGGCTAGACCATTTGCTGGCCCCTTGCCCCGGTGTGTGAGCCTCTTGAAGACAGGCATGTGTTTCCCCAGTGCTTTTCTTTGTCATCCCACAGTTGGGAATCTAATCTACTTTCTAGTCTACATGTGTTTGTACTGTATTATAAGGATTCATTTTGCAACCCTCCTGAAGTTCACTGAAAGGTTTGAAGTGAAATGAAAAGTTGTGAGGTGCATTTGGTTGGGAGAGACAGAATGCTACAGCCCACAAGCAAGACAATGCCCCCTCAGTTGGAAAGGTCAAATGACAACTTAGTGGCAGGCCTCTTCGGGTCTTCTGCATGGATAATCTGAAGGGCGAACATACCTCCAAAAATGGGCCCAAGAGCACTTTCAATCCCAGGGGGATTCTCATTAGCACAAAGTAAACAAGTATGCCCTGGTTTTAGAAAATAAAAGAGTTTCCAATAAATGTCTGAAGGAATCCTGGTTCCTAAGCATCATTATGCCCTTCAAAATGAGTGCTTCAGGAGGCCTGCCTTCTAATCAGCAACCATGTTTGTCAGAGCTGGCTATAAAAAGAAGCAGCACTTAGATGTCCATTTCTCTGCCACAGAAGGAAACTGAATAACAACATACACATGCTATGTGGCCAGTGAAGGAGACCTTTGGGCTCTGCTTCAGAATAGCTCTTGTCCTAAGTAGTTCAATCTGCTGGCCACCTAGCAACCCGAGACTACAAGACTGGAGAGTGTCCAGTGGAGATGTAAACAAATGTTGCAGGAAACCAGGGTGGGAGCACTGGGGGCCAATGTCTGCTGACCAGGGAAATAGGAGGGCAATTATCTACCCACCCACTGTCACTGACATCAGAGTACACCCCATAACTATCATTTGGACACTACATGCCCAGTGTCATTTTCTAAGTTTATTCCCTGCCACCCTGCAAGTTCGGTTGCATTCTGATTCCTTACAACTGTTGCAGAGGGTGACTTGTTGGAGGTCACACAGTTAAGCAAGAAGGAGCCTGCTAGAATGGGACAGAGGGGCCAAAGACAGGCTAGATGGTAGGTAGATATTTGCAAATACTCCTGGAAAAGGCACCCTGAAGACTCTGCAGGGCAGTCCCCTGAGGGCACTCTTCTGAGGACAGGCAATGCACCGCTGGAGGGAAGGGATAGAGAATCAAGGAGACTGCTCACAGTTGGCAGGTATTTTGGGGTTAAGCACCTCCTTCCCTGATCAGCAGACATGGTCTTGGGCAAGATAGGGATTTTCACTCCTATCTAAAGCAACACAAATTGATGAGATCTACAAATCCTGTACTTTTCCAAAATTCTATGGGGGATGAGCACTGGTTGGCCACACTGCTGATATCTCATGTTGGGAAAGCCCCTGGCTGGCTTTCTGGGGTCAAGCATCTGACCTTCTCGACAACCCAAACCTTGGCCAGCTCTATACCCACAGTCACAGAGCGTTTCCTAAAGATGTGTTTGTGAGGTCACCTCCTCTTCAATCGTGAAACATCAGCAAACGCTTTGTCAGCAGGATTAAGGAATATAAATTTGCCAGCCTGTTAGGAAAGATGATTCATTTCTTGTTTGTATCTATTTCTCAAAGCCCTTTGTGTGTGTGTGTGTGTGTGTGTGTGTGTGTGTGTGTGTGTGTGTGTGTACTTAACAGGGATGAAGCAAGGCTTTCAGTTGTGATTATAGAGACTTCCAGATTCTACTAAAATTGTCTCGATGGTGTGTATTCACAAGGGCCAGGGGCATCCATCATTCACCATGAGAGCATTCTGCTACAGACAGCACAGGAACTACAGACAACACTTGTCTTTAAACACACACTATAGTCTGCTCAGCACTGTGCCTAAACTCCAAGTGAGGAGACGGGGCCAGAGTTCTGCCTCCTACTGGCAGAATCCCCCATGCCTGCTCCCCTCCAGTGCTTGCTGCCTCAGAGTAAACCGGTCTGCACACCAGCAGGCCTTGCCTGACACATCCTATGACTTGCCTTTTGCACACCTGCCACCCAAAGCTCCTGGTCATTCCTCATCACTCCAGTTCTCAATTTGTTTCCAAACATGTTGGCTCTGGCTCTGTTTGCCCCCTGCACAGCTCCCTGGATCTCTGTTCGTTCTGAGATTCATGTCTACTCACAAACCCTTTGTTCCCAATTTCTCTGATCTCCTCTGCATGTTCATATTCTACTTAGATACAAACCTTTTTCCTCTCTAACTCCCACAATGGCTGCTTTCTCTCTTCTAAAGCTCACACCCTGAGACTGGATGAAGGAGGCAGTCTTCATGAATAGTGATGGTACCACAGGTCTCAAGGGAACTCTCTGATTTTAGACAGGGGCATTCAATTTGAAGCCAACTGTTTCAAAGAACAAAGGCCAACTCAAGAACAAGGATGCAGCCCATCTGCATGGAGTTACATTCAAAACCCAAGGTGCTTTTTCCAAGTTCACTGTCTCTTCTAGAATAATCTGTTTTGTGGAGGGGTTTGAGCATCTCTCTATTAGCTGACTTCTCCATCCTCTCCCACGCCTATCTCACCAAGGGTGTCTACATAGCTACAATGTCCCTTCAACATTATTGAGCACCCTCAGCTTTGTACAGTGCTCTGTTATTTGCTAGACTTTAGGGAAGGCAAATGGCTTGACTTAATAACATTCTCATAAGTACCACATTTTCATCGGTTCCTCTCACTGCTGCTTCTTTCCTGGCTCCTGGTCCTTTCTTACACTCCACTGTGGTGATATAGAGAAGAGACGGGGCAGGAGAAAAGTTGGCATCCTGTGTAGACTGCACACGTGCTCTCCCTGGCCCTGTGGCTTCTGCTTGGGATTCTAAGTAAGGAGGCTCCAGCTGTAGCATGTAGTAGGGAGTGAGACACCATTTCCACTGAGCTGCTTCATGTTTTGGATACACACTAAACCACCATGAGGACCATTGCACTCCTTTTGCATAGTCATTCTGATCCCCCACATACCGTCATCGGCCACAAAGGGCTGGGAGCTTCTCCTCTTGGGAAACCATCATTTTATTCCAGCACTGGCTCTGGAAGTGACAGATTTCATAGCTGCTGGCAGCACTTTCTCTGTCTCAGGGACCTTAAAACAATCTGAGTCTAGTCTTCACTACTGTCATGCCCTAAGTCCTTAAAGGAATCCATGGCTAGGGGAAATCCTGGTTGTACAAATTAATTGTTCTTAGAGACTTAATTGACACTTAGAGAGATTTTGCTATTAAATGTGAACAGTGAGTATCCTGAAGAAAACATGGTATACAGAGATTTTTTTAAACTCACATTGTGGAAAAATATCTTTTTGCAACAAGCACCTTGTTGGACAAACACATTAGACACTAGGGGTCTGAGAAGTACAATGTCATTCTCCAGCCTTCATACTTGACAATGCTTTTTCTGGGTCTATAAAATTGAGATTTAATGCTGAGCTTACATACAATCTTTTTAATAGATATAAATTATCTCACCCTCCATTTCTACAAACCAGAGGGTCTCCGCCATTATGTTGCTTCCTAACACTGGATCTGACCTCACTCCGAAACTTTGCTAGTGACTTTTCTGGTCACTGTGAGAAAATACTGACAGAAACAATGTAGTCAAAGAGGGTGTCTGTCATCTCATGGTTTATAGACTTGAGTTCATCATGGAAAAGGCGTGGCAGCTCAGCTTCGTGGCTCTAGGACTACATGGTGTTCCTATCAGGAAGCAGAGAGGTCAGACTGAAAACAGGCAGGCTATGAACAGGCAAAGCCCTCAGTGACTCTCTTATACAAAGCAAAACAAAACAACACACCCAAATATCACCCCAAATAGTACCATCAGCTAGGGATCCAACGTTCAAACACACGAGTGTGCAGGAGGCCTTTCAGAACTAACACATAACACGTTGAAGCCATGTTTCTTGAGGAATGGGGGAAGAAGCAGCATGCCTTCCTTCTCTTGGTGGAACACAGGATGGCTGCACATGTCCTGTATCTTCCCAGTGATGCTACTGTCCCCCTGGCCTCCAGACAGTGGGATCTCATTTCTCACTGTGCTTTGTGTTGATAGCTTAGAGCATCTCACCTTCTAAGTCCAGGGCTTATGTTCATTTCCTCCTCTGGCTTAGGTTGGAGATGATATTTTCCAGCCTCATATCTCCCACGGTGTCCACCCTGACTAGGAGTTTCCAAATCTTCCTCTTGCTTGACCAAGTTGATATTTTAGAGGTTTCTTCCTCAATTCCTGCCTTGCTCTGGCCTCTAGAATAATATATTTACCACATTTCTGCAGCTTTTTAAATTCTGACAGTTAACTTTAGACTTCCTTAAAAATGTATCGTTTCTTTCCTTTGGTTACTCATTCTTTTTAGCCTGGTTTGGGGCCGAGTCCCACTCCCTATGGTGTCACAGAGAGGTGTATCTGACTGGAAGATTGCTGTAGGACAGACCACTTCTGCACAACACCAGAGATGCTGACAGCGAAAGGAATAGCTCAGGGCACACAGGTCTGTGCTTTGCAGTGCAGACACCCTGATTCTGCTGAGTGTCAAGGCTGCCTGGGGAGTCCAGCTGCTCCTTATACTACAGCAATGAGGACAGAACATTCTTGGCGGGAATCCCTGTCCTTGTGGGGAAGTTGCCTTTAAACCAGACCTCCCAGTACCTGGCACAGAGCACTGGGTTCAGTAGATGCTCAATAAACATGTTTGAACAGACTAGTGATTGAACGAAGGAATGAGCAGGAGAACAAAGAGACAGCATGGAAGGAAAACATTGCAAGCACAGGCCTGGCCTTGGCTGCTAAGCAAAGCTTTAGTTCTCGGTGCTGTTTTCCATGTTTTGGGATCCAGCCCTTCCCACACGTGTTGTTATATTCTGCAGACACTTCTCCATCACAAACACAGCGGGGGTAGTCTAGTCAGCCACATCCTTAGAAAAATGAAAATTTACAACTTTTTCACCTCTTTTGTTCCAAGAATAATTAATGTCATAAGACATTAATAAGAAACCTTACAAAACGCCTTTCCTCAGCACATCTTGAGAAAACACGCAGTTCAAACTCTTGCAAAGCACTAGCAACGCCTGATTTCATACTTTACATTTGGACTCCATTTTTCCCTAGAAAAATAGGCAAGAGCCAGCAGAATGCTGTCAGCCAATTCATGAGGAACTGTTACTTTTCTGTTATCTATTGCAGCGAGGATACTGTTACCCAGCTGCGTTTGCAATAAAATTCCATCTGACATCTCTGCACACCTTATGACTTTCACTCCATCTGAGCTTTTTCCCTAAAGGAGTCACTCTGGTTCCAGTCCCCATAGAAGCAACCGCTCCAGCCTTCCACAGCTGCAGCGGCTTATGTCCTGAGAGATTTTCTATGTTACAATTCATGCTTCCAACCAAAACAGTGCCACAGTTGACATGATTTAGTGAAAAGAAGGACTTGATTAGGGTCCAGCACATTACCAAGCAAATATTCAACAACAGGGGATTTTTTAATAAGCAATAGTTGCTCTGTTCGCAACAAAAACAAGCCAGAAACAATTTCCTGTTCTACAGCTATGTGAAATGAAAGCTTGTTTTTAGGCAGCTGCTCTGTGCTATGTACATCTCAGGGAAGCAGACTGTACCTAGCAGAGGTACTATACCTTACATAACTCCATCCTCATTTGAAAGGGCAGCCAACTGTCCTTCCAAACGGTAACAAGGTCTGGGCTGTGCCTCCCTGTGACAATCCAAGCTTCTTTCTTGGGGTAAGTTTGGTCCACACTAAATTGTTAGGGACAACCTGTGGCTGGGAATTCAATTCTTTGATGATTTCAAGACTGTTGTTGTTGTTTTCTCTCTCTAGAAATATAAATAACATGATATGCTATGAATCAGAGCCTGAAATGGATACTCATTTGAGGGACAGAGAATAATTTTGAAAAGAATTTACATGTTATCTGTAGAGAAAAAGTCACTTTCTCTGCTGTGATTTGAGAAGAGGCCATCTTTTCATACCAGACATGCAGTAAACAAACAAATAAACAAACACAACCCAGAACCAACCAACTGACCCAACATCCAAACCAGAACACAAACAAACAAAAACAAATATCCACCAAAAGGAAACTACAGCAAAGGCTGATAAGATAGATCCCGGCAGAAGTCCACAGATCATGAACAGCATTCAGGACTGGGTATGGTTTTGACACTGACAAAAAGCCTGGCCCCACTGTCACGTGCCACTCCATAGGGAGAGCTCCAAACCGCATGGAGAACAGTCTCACATGAAGCCCTCTGCAGGAGTGTGGCATGTGTGGCTGGGAAAGACTGCTGACATGTTTCCAGTGTGTGACCTGGCAAGTGGGCTGCCTCTGTGGTGCGCCCTGCGGTCCCAGGAGAACCCAGGACTTCTCGTTTGGTCATGTGGCCTTTTTTTGATGGAGTTTACTTGCAAATAAGACTGGAGCAAAAAGTCCTTTGTCAACACAGGTGACGCCCATCGCTCTCCGCTGGACCTGATTCTTTTCTGGAGGGGTAGATCTGTCCCTGGCTGGCCATGCTCACAGGTCTACTCTAGCCACTGAGCATCTGCATCTGCATCGATGGAGCTAACTGACATCTTACTAATTTTGCTCAGAGTCTCCTCTGCAGCCACTTTCTCTCTTTAAGGAGAGAGAAAGGTAATGAAAGCCCTGTCTGTGTGCGCAAAGGCACAGTGGAAAGCCATCACTCCAAGGGATGGCCCGTTGCACAAGTGAAATGAACAGTCTTATTCATGACAGGAAGGGCTACACTGCACTGAAAGACACCGCACTCACACAGGAACAGTGCTGTAGAGATGCAGAGCCCCTTTCAATCCAGACAGTGACCCGCACACCAACAAACCCAGACTGCTTTCATGTTCAAATGCTGATGGGAGCAGAGACGGGGTGGGGGTGCATCACTTCACAGACAAGGAAAGAAAATCTACACAGAAAGGAGCTTCATTTCTTCACAGCACCCTGCATCTATCTCCCGGGGACTTCTTATTGCTAACCTTCCAAATGGTATCGTTAAGCCAAATTATCGGTCCTTGACATTTATCCAGTATTGGCCTGTAAATAAAGCCACGTAATACTCACGGCCTTAATCTCTCCTTAGACATACATTTTATTACAGAGTCAGGGGGGCATTTTGTCAAAAGACTAGAAATGCTTAAATCACTCTTCACACAGAGTCTCAGTCTCCACTTGTGTCGTTACAGACCACTCCCGCCTCCTCCATGACAATCCAACAAGGAGGACAATTCTCTTTCTACTATTTGGATCTTATTAAGGTGCTTTTTTTTTTTTAAAAAAAAAAAAAACAATTTTCATTCTTTTGTGTGGACAACAAGTCACTTAGCTTTTGTGTGCGAAGGCTGTTTGGGAGACAGCATGTTTTATTCTAAACCACTCACAAAGGCTCCACAGAAGTCTCCTTATACCATGTGGGATCTTGGCAGTAAGACAGACTTTGGTAGTATTTAAGTTGCAGCTCCCAGGAACAACACTGCCTCAGTAAACATCTGTGACTTAGCACCTCCCTTCGTGTGCTGATAAGGGCACGTGTTTGAGAGCAGGCCCTAACTTGCGTATCTTATTTTATTTCCAAGAATACAATTTTTTGGGCCAACAAGATGGCTTAGCAGGCACAGGCACTTGCCACCGAACCTGACAACTTGAGGTTGATCCCTGAAACCTACCTGATGGAGAGAAACAACTCCACAAAGTTGTCCATTCCACCTCAAAACATGCCTATATGTACCAACACGTGTGCACACACATACGTACAAAGTAAATGTAACAATAATAAAAAGAACATGCTTTTTATAATAAAATATAAAAGAAAAAACGAGCACAAAGAAGAAAAAGAGCCCAAGAGAAGGCACAAGAATCAGAGGCCCACTATGCACACACCCAGGGGTCCCATAGAGACTGAGTGGAAAGCCAACTGTATAGGCAGAGAACGTGCTGCAGACCTGTGGAGGTCCTGTGCATTGCTGCCTCAGCCTCTGAGTCCCCACGGACTTTGATAGTGTTGGTTTAGAGGGTCTTGTTTCCTTGCTGTCCTCCATCCCCTCTGCTTGTTCTCTTTCTACCTCTCCTTTCACGGGGAGCCCTGAGAGGACGTATTTGATAGAGACACCCCACTTACGGCTGAGTGCTCTACAGACTCTCAGGTAATACACGTATTTTTGCTCCTCCAAACCGTCTTAGGCTTACTACTATAGAAAGGACACGTTGGCTTGAATTCTACATAGGAAAGCCTTCCATATTTCTCTCATTTTAGCAATACATAAGAAAGGTAAACTCACAAATATCTAGGATCCTAAAGTTACATACAGAGATGTGTCACTAGAGAGCCATTAGGAATTAAATTAATTATCTGATCTGATCAATGCATCTTTATTAAGTTCTGAATAAAAAAAAAGAACTAGGTACTGAAAAAAATAGTACACTCTTCCTATGTGTAGAGGAAAAACACTTCTCCCGTGTATAGAGGAAATGGGGACATACTGTGGACACACGGTGTCATACAGTAGTATGGTAGGACTATGGACACTGTCATATAGTAGTGTGGTAGGACTGTGGACACAGTGTCATACAGTAGTATGGTAGGACTATGGACACTGTCATACAGTAGTGTGGTAGGACTATGGACACTGTCATACAGTAGTGTGGTAGGACTATGGACACACGGTGTCATACAGTAGTGTGGTAGGACTATGGACACTGTCATACAGTAGTGTGGTAGGACTATGGACACTGTCATACAGTAGTGTGGTAGGACTATGGACACACAGTGTCATACAGTAGTGTGGTAGGACTGTGGACACACGGTGTCATACAGTAGTGTGGTAGGACTGTGGACACATGGTGTCATACAGTAGTGTGGTAGGACTGTGGACACACGGTGTCATACAGTAGTGTGGTAGGACTGTGGACACAGTGTCATACAGTAGTGTGGTAAGACTGTGGACACTGTCATATAGTAGTGTAGTAGGACTGTGGACACTGTCATACAGTAGTGTGGTAGGACTGTGGACACACAGTGTCATACAGTAGTGTGGTAGGACTGTGGACACACGGTGTCATACAGTAGTGTGGTAGGACTGTGGACACAGTGTCATACAGTAGTGTGGTAGGACTGTGGACACTGTCATACAGTAGTGTGGTAGGACTGTGGACACACTGTGTCATACAGTAGCGTGGTAGGGCTGGAATGAGGATGCACAGGCTGCCGGGAGAGACTATCATAACTTCCTGCAGGATGATAGGAGGTTAGACCTGCCACCAGAGGCTGTGATGTTCCAGCCATGAGAAATGCTGTGCACAAAGACCTGATTCACAGAGCTCAGCAAACATGCTGAAGGCAGGAATCAGAGGGACTGCAGTCAGGATCTGTTTTTATCCACCACACCTACAATCCACACGTTCCTTCCTTGCCTTGCCCGTGTGAACATTCTATGTGTGGAATGCAGTGTTGTTTGTGTGGCTAGTCTCTGCTCTAAGATACTACTCCCAGACTGATACACAGAGGTGGTTCAATTGCCTTCATAAGGCCTCGGATTCAATCCACACACCACCATTGTGTGCCCTGGCATACACACCACTGCACTACCCTAGTCTGCACAGTGACATGACTGCCCAGAGTGCACTGCAACATGGTGCCTGGGGCTCCTCACAAGACTTGGGGAAGAGAGACACTCTTATCCACACCCATACTATGCAGTGCCTATACACAATGGGAAATCAATAAATATTTGTTAAACATACGTTTGAGTTCAGTGGGATACAGCTCAATTCTCAAACATAATCAGATATAGCTTTTTAAAGAATCTACATGGCACACCCTGATACAATTGGCTAGGGGGCAATCAGACATAGTTAGGGATCTCCAGTCTGTGAAAGCCAGTGTAATCCAACATTCCCTGCTGTTAGGAGATAGAGGACTAACTACCTTTACTCTAGCTAGTTTCCACTAGGAAATGTTACTGGTGAAGTATTTCTAGCAGATGTTTTGGATAAAAATTGACATTGCAAGGTAATGATTTAGCAGACAACTAAGTTAGAAAGTCAGAAGGGAGAAGTGGAGAGAGATGCCATTCAAATGCCCGGCTTTATTACAGGGTGGGAGCTGCTATTTTCTACCTCGGTTTCTCATTAAGCAGAGATCACTATATTTAAGGCAATTTAACAAGAGTAAACCCAGAGCAGCACAGTAATGAAAACTAAGATTATGCCTGGAGGATTAGGGACAGTCCACAATTATGAATTTTATGTCTCAGATGCATCATGATTGGTTTTTAGATACTTCCTACTCATCCAGGAGAGAGCAGGGCTTTGGGCTGCGTGTCCGAGATACAGAGGTGGGGAGGACAACAGCTCTCCTCAGAAGGAACTGACAGTAAAGAATGCAAGAATGTTAACGACAACAATCCCAGCTATAATTTTATCCCCATGCATGGAAGAAGCAACAGGGGAGCTAGGAGCAGGTTTGCAGGGTCATCCCAACCTGGCAATCAGGAGATCAGAGTCCGACCATGGTAAGTATGTATGTGCCTCTTCCCGCCGCTACAACATCAGCTCAGGGGAAGCCTCCACACACGGCCATGCTCTTGTGCTCCCCATGGCTTCTTCAGAATATATCTTCCAGCTGTGCCTGTATTAAAACAGGGCTCTGTCTCTAAGAACTTACTAAGCTTGGGAACGGGAGCCTTTTCTGTCTGCAGTAACCTATGATGGCCACCAAGAGGCACTATGGATTAACAAATGAGTGTGCACTGCTCCGTGAGGGGCTCTGAAGTGCAAACCAGCATCAGAAGGCCAGCAACTCTTGCAGGAAGACAGATGTTTGTCCAGCAGAGTACAGATGTTTTTGACCAAAGTTCCAAAATAAGTCTTTCTTCTGAAGTATAGTTTGAAGGCAGAGACTGTTTCTTACAAAGGTTTCTAAAGTTAAAAATAACTACTTTCTCAGTGGGTCACCTGGGGCAGGGAAATAAAAGGCAAACAATATTAAATAACAACAACAATGGACAAGATAAGCTCTTACAAGCTAAAATGAAGCTCTGGGGACGGTGAGAACATCTCTTTGAAAAGACACATGCTGGAAGTGGCTCTGATAATGTCACCCTTGGCCTTGGTTTTGAATGACCCCATTCGAACAGGAACTGCCCTTAACCTTCAGGCAGAACTGGCCAACATTTCATGTTTGTAACATTGCAGTCAGTTGCCATGGGAAGTAATCTACTGCCGCAGACATCTTTTGGATTAGCAAAAGCAGCCAAGCAAATGGCACATCTTTTCTGTGCCAGTGTGTTCTTTTCAGGGCTTAGTGAGAGTCGGAAAAACTGGGCACAACTGTCACAGTATGAATTTTACAAAATCGTCTAAATACTTGTGCAGAATTTTGGAAGTGAAATTTCTATTGATGCAGACTATGTTGAACTCACTGGTCATGGACGGGTTTCTCATTTCTTTGTACTAGATAAATTTAAGGCTGGTACTGTAAGCTGCTCCCTTAGGATAAAAGTGGAAAAGACTTAGTTCCCCAGAGTTTGAAATATTTAGTTTCAAATTAGCTGTGTACACATTTTTCAAAGGCCTCCTAGAGGACTTGAAAACACAAATATTTCCCAAGGTTTCTTAAGTATTTAATGGCATTAAAAATGCTCAAAATATCGCCCAGCCTTTTCTTCCCACCCACATCCTCCCCCCAGAAGAGAGAAGCAAAAGTCCTTGTCATAATAATCATATTTGGGTGGGTACCAATGCTAATTATAATACAATGGGTTATTTTTAGCCTCCTAAAAATAAGGGAAAACTCACTGAGTGCTGGGGATGGTTGTGCAAGGGCACCACATGGACCATATGACACCCACGAGAAACAACGTGAAAAACATTTCAATCACATGAAAAACAGAGGACGAAGAAAAACAAGTTAAATATAAGCACGCCAGGGGTGTCGCCTAACGTCCAAACCTCCACTGAGGCTCCTGTGACCTCTTCTGTGTCAACTCGTCTTGAAGGAGACCCAATGCCAGGCAGGCGTGTGCAGGGACAAAGACAATAAACCGACAAATAAGACTTTTAAACACGAGCTTAATATGTAGTGAGGCTGGTCTCGAACTTTACATTCTTCTGCATCTGCCCCCCACCCCCGCCCGGTTCCGGGATTACAAGTGTGCACTACTATGCCTGGCCCCTAAATAACAGCTTGCAAAAAGAAGTGTTTGATAAAACTTTGTTGTGTCTTTTAAATTGAAGTCATCTGGATGTCATCAAAGTATAAGGCTAAAAAATAACCAATGGTAGAAACAAGAAGCTATTTAAAAATCAATTCTGGGGTTAAATAAGAATCTACTTGTGACTTAGAACAGCCAGGGACTATGTGAGTGGAGAGGTTACTGCGCCTCTCTTGTGGGAATCAGACCCATAAACTCAAGAGTGCCATCAGATGGTTTCTAACACCTTCAGCTCAGAATTCTTGTTACAACTAAACACTTAGAGTTATATAGTACCAACACAGAAAAAACCTCAGCGGTACCTGCAGGCTACAGGTAGAAAAGGCTGGAGAGGCAGCTGCCTAACCCCTTCAACAATTTCACCAGTAAGCTTCAGCTGCTAGTCCCTTACTCATGCAAACACGGCATCCATAACCACAGGGACTCTAACTCCTCTTGCCTTCTCTGGTCCCGTCAGCTCCTACTCTCCCCCATTCAGTCTTCCCTGACCTCATTTTAGCTGGCTGCCTGGCTCACTGCTATGCAACGTGCAGATGGCATTGGGTGGAGCCTGCTCACCGCTCTTCTCCCAAAGTCTGTGCCTACACACTCCTTTCCTCCACTCTATGGACAACCTGCCTCTACTGCCAACCCAAGTCAACATCAAATCCCTGTGATCCTCTTTCCACACAGGGACAAAGTCCACATGGGAATCATCCAGGTCCTCCCTGTTGCCATTTCTGCCTCCTCACCACCCCATCCTCCTTGTTTCTACTGATGTTCTTGGCTGAGATCTGAGAAGAGACCCAGCAAGCCACAGCATCCGGACCTTGGTATTAGTGTTATGTGCGGCTGGTGGGTCATTTTCCATGTCTAAAGGTACCCTGTTCTGCTCCATTCAAGTCTGTTCAGAATCTTCTTCAAATATCTCCTCTTTAGCTATGTCACATAAAATAACACATCTACAAACCTTATGTCACCACGCCCCTCCCCCCATTCTCCAAAGTTATTATCAACCTGTGAGAGACCATCCATGTGCTCACTGTCACCCTGCACTGTACTGTAAGTTCACAATGGTGGGCTTCATAGGTTTTATGCACTGCTTCAGTCAACCCTGAGTCTTTGATAAGTGAAGACATGTGTATTTATTAAATGTTCTGAGTCATGTCTCTGTTAACCACTTAAGAAAAAAGTTGGTGAAAATTTGGCATCTAAGGAACAAATGAAACACTATAGATGTAAGTAGTATATGTACCCTTGCCAGCTGTGGATGGTTCCGTTGGGAAATGAAGGAAGTGGTACATATGACCAGAGAACGGTAGGTAGAAACCGTTGGGGACCCAAAGCCAGGCAGAGATGCTGTATTTCTGACAGGCATTGCCCCTGACGGCAATAATCCAATGCTCTCACACTTCAGAGGCCAATTTCCTTCTGGTGATTTCTCCCTATTCATCCTGAGTGAGCAGACTCACATAAGTCATGGTGATTTAGATCCAGTCAATCAGTTTTTCGTTAGAGGGACAACTCCAGCGGGCCCATGAAGTGCAGTTTTCACGCTTGGGGTTCCATTTACTGTTGGACAATTATGGGAAAGAGACCCAGCATTCTGACCCTGGAGACTAAACACGACCTTCCTAAAGGATGCTAAAGACACACACCTTTAACAAAACTCACACCAGAGAGACTTGTTTATGTCAGAATACGCTCCTGTGGGTCACGTCTTAAGTGGCCATGTCTTCTCTTATTAGTCTGTATGTGAGGACAGCCACAATAATCTTTGTTATAAATGTATTTGGAGTGAACAGTATTGAGCATAGCAAAGCATAAAGTATTAGAGGCCAGGGCACATCCTATTTCTGTTTGGTAAGTGGTAAGCAATGCCCAAGGCTAAGATGACTGTGCTGAGGCAGGTCCTCCTTCCACACTGTTGATGGGAATGAACCTCAGCAAATTTCCTGGGTGTGCACTGTGACCTAAAGTCATCAGGAGACTGAAGAGTGATTATAACCTTTGATTTAGTGATTCCATTTCTAGGACTTTATCCTAAGGAAGTAATCAAAGATAAGAACAGATTTATATACAAGGGTGTTCAAAATTTGGAAGCAATCAAATGTATAAAAATAGAAAAGTGCCTACATAAACAAGAGTAAGTCTTAGAATATAATTCATACGTTAAAATAAATGCTTATAAACAAATCCCTAATATAAAGGTTAATTTGTATCTGAAGCCATATATGTTTATTTGTATATATATATTTGGTAAGTATTTTTAAATATACTTACCAAAATATTTATGGTGATTATCTTTGAGAGATAGGATTAAATAGGTAAAGCTGGTTAAAAGTTTTATCCTCACGATTTTTTTACCATAAACAGGTACATGGAGCAGTTGTGTTGGTTTAATTATAAATAGACACGTCACAGGATCAGAAGAAGAATCAAAATCCCATTTGGATTCAGAGGTTGGATAACTTTGCTGCTGATAAATGTGTGACTCTATCAGAGTCACTAAGACCCCCTTCCTACCAGACAAAGAGTTCTTATCAAAAGCCAGACTGGAAGAACGCACAGCAGCATGTCGACGTGCCCCTGGGCACTAGCCCCCATCTTCCTGGTAGGGTTTCTGGCCACTGTTCTAATGTAGTTTAGATGACAGGACTCCAATTGGGGTCCCAGGCAATTCTCATTACTGCCTAAGGAACAAGCTGCTCAGAGGGCTAAAGGTTCAGGCTCAGAGAGCTCTGCCTGCATTTCTGTTATTTGGCTCAAGGAACTATAAAAGTCTGGTGAGTCAACAGAGAGGCTCCAACACAGAGGTCAGTGCTGGGCTACTGATCTTGCTGACCCTACCTTAGAGCCAAGAATTGCAGTGCAGCCTTCTCCTCCCACGCTAAAACCATTAGCCACCAGCTCCTCCTGCTTGATTCTTTTACAACTCTGTTTTGAATAGGCAATGGCTCTTCCGGTGCCCACACACTAAATTAGCATGTCATTCCATGAATTTTCTTTACTGTAAAGGCCTTTCATGCATCTGTAACAGTGCCCTGCCTGTTGTCCTAGTTCACATTAGTTGGATGGTACCCTCTTTGAAATCAGACTGTGATCCCTGAAAGTCCTCAGGTCTAGTGTGGATGTGGAAGCCAGTTTATACACATCTGGTGACTTAATAGGTCACTGTTTCAGGCCACAGGCAAACTACTCTAAGCCTCGCTCAGTCACAGAATGTTTTCAGACACAGGGAAGGAAGGAAGGCTTAGGACATTGTCAGTACTACTCTGTCTTTTTTCCTTGCCTCAAGTTCATTTGTAAAAACAGCAGAGGACACTGGTCATCTGCAGATCGTTTGTAGATAGATGTGACAAAGACCATCTGTCTGCACCCTGGCTTGAGCCTTTTCTACAGAGCTCTCACAGGGGCCTGGGCACCTTTGGGAGCCTGAGCTGGAGTCGAAGCCTGGGACTTAGCTGGAGCTTTGCTTCTGCCTTGCTTTGAACCTTTGGTTGGCAGAGCCTACGACCCTTGTAGCTTCGAATCTTCCCAAGCTTAGGATGAGCAATGAAAGTCAGACAGCTGACTTTGCAGCTGGGGTCCTTTGATATCTTTGGCTTGAAGGTCTTTGGGTCACAAGGGCCTTGATGGCCTCTGTGTGTGCGCTCACTGCCTTTGCATTGTTGGCCTGCATCTTCTTCAGCCCTTCCCTTGTGATTCTTGGCAAAGTACATGTTCCTTAGGAACTTGGGGTCAATCCCTTAAGAGAGATGAAGCTTTGTGACTGGGGTTTCTTGATGTCATTTGTGTCATTTGTGGGACTGTTGTGTGGTGTGGTTCTTAGACTCTGTCTTTTTAATTCCCCATCTACAAGCTACTAACTCTGTGGATTCCAATACACTTGGTGGGCTGAGGTAATAAAATGCTTGTTGGCGTGTTTAAAGACCTGGACTCAAATCCTAGCATGAGAAAAAGAGAAAACAAAAACAAAGCAAAGCCCAAAGAACAACGTGTGTGTCTTTCGATGTATTCCTATAGCCCCTGGCCTAAAACAAGGCTCTCTAGGAGATGCCTCCTGGTCTCACCAGGGTGCTACAGTCCTCTTCCTCCTGAGCCCCAGGAGACCATGCACCAGCCTCTCCTGATGGTAGGAGGGGCCAGTGATATACTGTGTGTATCAGTGACAGGAACCCTGCCATACAGGGCCAGCAGAGACCTGTCACTCATCTATAATGGGGGAAACCATCATTAAAGATGGAGTCTGGGTAGGGTATGCTTGGTTGAAAGACAGTGTGAAAACCTGTCCTTTGAGGAAAATTTGGTATGGCAAATTTTAAGGCCAAGAAAGAAAATCAAAGCTTTTCCCAGCTATTCCCTAGTCTGAGACAGCTGCTGTGGCCACATACCCATTCCTCTCCAAGCTGTTCGTGCTTACCTTAAAGGGATAGACTTCTTCTTCTTCTTCTTCTTCTTTTTTTTTTTTAAGTTTCTTCTTTTAAAATTGTGTGAACTAATCTATGGTTCTTATGGGGAGTACTGTCCACCCAAGTGTGTTTGCTCTGTCTCCACTGTACATGCACATGTATTCACATAAGCATAGTTATAAGACATAATTTTGGATGAGTAAAAAAAGTAATGTGATTCCTACGGCTTTCTGAAACCCTGACATTCTCAGTGTAGTACCAGGCACGAGAAGTTCCCTGTGAGTTATCTGTCAGGGGAGCCCAGGGGTCTCAAGACAACACAGGCTATTGCTATTGCTTTTGGCTGCCCCACAAATGTTGTCACTATAGCAGGAGACACCCTACACTTTAGACGCAGGATCCAAGGTGGATCTGACTCTGAAGCTTCTTTCCTGAAGAAGCTTTTACAGTATCAGGAGGTGCTATGAATGTTGCCATGGCAGGAAGTAACCAATACTCCTACTGTGACTGTGATGAACCATGACAATGATCCGCACAGCAAGGTTTCCCTAAGGCACTTATGTCATGGCCCGTAGCTATCTAATTGAGCATAATGTCCATCCAGCAGGAGGAAAATCATGTCTGGTACTAGAAACCTAGTCAAATGTCCAGGGCTGGTGAGGTCATGGAACTTAGAGGAGAACCTACCCCTGCCACTTTACTAAACCAGCACAATTCCTAAATGCTCACTCTTTTACCTACAGACAAGTGTAGCTCTCCTCACAAAAGACATTTCTATTTGTCACTGTCAGACACCATTACAGAAAGCCACAGCTGGTCAAAACACAGAGAGCAGCTGACTACAGGGTACCCAGCCTCAGTGATATGTATGAGATATAACTCCTGCACCTAAATCTCAAGAAATAGTACGGACAAGAAGGTAGAAGTCTATAAAAGACAGAGGCCTAGGTACTCTGCTGTGAGACTGCGACTTCTAAAACAACAGGGAAGCTTTGGATATAATATGGCTACCTAAAGAAGACCTGAACAAGTATAACACCAAAGCCATGCTAACACGGAAGGGGGAAATCTCATGTGGCAGGGCCTTGGCCATAGACAACTATAGGCAACTAAGGAATGCTAAGAACAGGATAACTAGTCTTCCTGAGGGATGAGCCCGGCATGGTTATCCAATAACAAGTGGTCAGGATGAAACCAGATTTACTCAAGTAACACTAAATGGTCTGAACACAGAGCTGGTTCTACTTATATATCATGTACATATACACATATATTTATGAATACACATACATGTATGCAACAACAACAGTTAAAGAAAATGAAGCTATGAATTTGAGATGGAGTCAGTAGGTAGAAAACATGGGAAAGGAGAAAAGCAGAAATAATATAATTTTTATATAATATAAATTATACATTGTATAAATTATATTTTAATTAAATATAATTTTATTTTTATTTTATATATAAATATATTTCTTATAAATAATAGCATGCTAGAGAAATGGCTTAGCAGTTAAGAACTCTGGCTGCTTCCCTAGAGATCCTGTGTTCAATTCCTAGAACCCACATGGTAGATCACAATTGTCTGTAACTCTAGTCCTAGGGTAGCTGACGCCCTTTTCTGGCTTCTACAGGCAATAGCCATACATGTGCTAAACAGATATACAGATAAAAGACTTATACACATAAAAATAAATAAGTAAAACTATGTATATATGTGTGCTTATATACAGGCATGAGCAAATGTGTACAGGTTTTCCTGGAAGCCGGAGGCTTCACCCAGGAGCTGCAGGTACTGGGAACTAAAATCACATGTATGATCATAAGAACCAAGCCATGTCTCCAGGCCTATGATAGAGGTCTTAGATCAGTGGCTGTGGCTCATGACCCATCTGGGGGCTGAACAACCTTTTTACAGGTGTGGTCAAGGGAAGGAAGGAAGTAACCACAGACGTGTGTTACAATTCATAGCAGTAGCAAAATTACTTAGAAAGTATCAATGAAAATAATGTTATGGCTAGGGGTCACCATAACTCGAGGAGCTGTATTAAAGGGTCACAGCAGTAGGAAGGGCAAAAACCACAGCCTTAGATGATGATAATGTACAAATAATATAAAGCTTCCAATTAAGCAGAATCCATTTTAGGATGACACTAACTTAAAAAGTCATTTAATTGGTGAATTAATGTCTGAGGTTAAACTTAAATGATATTGAATAGTTTCAAATATCCTGTCAGTTTTCAACAAAAAGAAATTAAATTGTTCATTTTTTGTTACAAAATATCTAAGTCTCTCAAATGCTGAATGTCCTACTCCTAACACTTTATTTAAAAGACAAGCCACTTTTAACCACTGTGCTTTAGTAATAGCAACTTCCAATGTGTTTGAGCCCTGTACGCTTAGTTTACAACTGATTATTAACTTTCTCTCAACTTGCAAATCACTTCCTGAACGGAAACACACTGTATGTTGGGAACTTTAGAAGATGCAGTGGCTCCTTGTCCTTTGAAGAGTTTCTAGTCCAGAGGGAGAGTGAGATTCAAATAAATAACAGCGACACACATGCCTTATGAAGTGGGCTCTCGGGGGCTCCCATGGAACTGAGTGTTGGGAAACGCTCCTTAAAGAAGTGACTCCAACATCTGATCTGTCAGGATTTGAAGATGAAGGATAAATGATAAGAAAAGCCTTTTGGAGGTTTGACTACAACATTTTCTCTTTATACTACAGCCAAATCTTGTTTTGTTCACACACAGAAGCCAACTGTGCAGTCAGGTGAATATGGTAGTCGTCCTGTGGAGCCTTCGACTTGGCCCCGGAGACCACAAGACAAAACCCAGGTGACATTCTGTGATGACTTGGCCAAGAGAGCAGATGGAAAACATTACTGAGCTAATGCTACCCCAATGACTGGAGGCCAGCCTGCCTGTGAAAAATGAGGAGTGGGTCACAGGTCTATGCACCACAGACCATGACGGCTATGCCCCGGGGATGTTCTCATGTGATTCGGGTGCTTTTCGAAAACCCTTCTCCTTCTCTAGTCCCTTGTTATTGAGAGTGGGAAATGTTCTCTTAGATTTGGAAAAGACGTCTGACTCCAAAGGACGGCAAGTGCAAGCTGGCCTTGAGCGCTGCATGGGAAAGGGAAGCCATGGAAAAGCACCGGCCTCTTCTTACCAGAATGTTTACAGCTTGTTAGTGACAAGGTCTGAGAACAGAGTGTTCTGTTCTCTATCTATAAGCCAACCCTGAAAATATGCTGAAATCCTTAAGTTCAGATCCTCTCAGGCTCTTGAAGCCAACATTAAATCAGGTGGGGGTGGGAGTAGGTCTAGGAAATAAACTGTTTAAACTATTCCTCCCTAATTCACCCTTTAAAAATCTGTGTAAAATGTGCTGCATGGGCTTATGTGTTTGAACACATGGCCCCTAGCTTGTTGCATGGCTTTGGGAAGCTGAGGAGTGTCTGAGACATGGAACCTCGGCTGCCAGGTGTGGGCCTTGAAGGACTTGCTTCCTTGGGCTCTGCTCTAGTGTCTCTGCCTTTCCCCACAGACATGCTCACACTCCTACCACTGTGACACTCCCACCAGCTGCCTGTCTTCCCTGCCGGGACAGGCTGTACCCTTTAACCAGGGGTTCCTAATAAACCCCTCCACCTTTAACTAATGCACAATGAGGTTAAAGGTGGCACATGCCTTTATTCTGAGCACTTGGGAGGGGACAGAGGCAGGTGGATCTCTGTGAGTTCAAAGCCAGTGTGGTCTACATGAATTCCAGGATAGCCAGGGCTACAGAGAAACCCTATCTTAAAAACAAAACAAAACAAAAAATCCTCCAAACAACCAACCACCACCCCAAACGAACAAACAAACAAAACCAAGCTGACTTGTGACTAGAAGCTAGCAACATGACATCTGTACCTTTGCACCCGTCCAGTCAGAAAAGCCTCTGAGTTTTCCATGAAGGCAAGCAAAGGAAGCATCAGCGCAGAGCTGGGAGAGCAAGCTACTGAGACAAAGCTGAGCACTGCAGTTAGGAGACCTGCAGCTCAGCTCTGCGGGACTGTGATACATTGAAAGCTTCTCTTCATCCCTCTGGAGGACGTTATTCCTGCCAAGCTTCTTACAGGGGAAGTCAGAGACAAGGGTAAAAGGGGGACAATATGTTTAGTTAAAAAAAAAAGTTGTTTGTCTTCTAACCTATAGAAAACAACAGTAATAATTACAAACTGCTTATGAAGAAACTTTGATACTTTTATTTATTGCTTTATTCCTAGTGCCTGGCAAAGCTGGACTATAAAAATCAATTTATTATATAATTGAAGGAATGAGTCTAGATGAAACTACAGATTGTTTCTTATAGAATTTTCAAAGCAACCCAAAAAGCTAAAGAAAGTTACACTGTACCTCTTAGTACATTATAGACAACAGATTGAATTTATATCCCAAGTTTTATTATCTTGAAATGTTTGTACAGAGAGCTCAGTAAACATCTAGACATACGAGTGCATGGTCTGAATGGAGTAGACTCTATGGAGGACATGCGCTTCCAATGCTACATCTCATTATGAGCTGTTCTCTCGTCTCTGTCTCATTCCTTGCTTCCTATATGGAGGAGACCACGAAACACAGATATGTTAGGATGATAGACTGGAATCTGTCATTGACTTGTGACTCCTCAACGAACTTCTAGGGATCCTGAGGGTTGAACCTGTAATCTTCTGCATGCTAGACAAGTACCCTAACACCGAGCTACATCTTCAGCCCAGTTCCATGAGCCCTTGACTCCAACACTATACAAAGGCAATGAACAGAGTGCCTTAGGAAAAGGAGCAATGAACAGATGTAAACTCTGGAAATATTGTGACTCCTACAGGAGGCACCAAGAATCCAGGAAGCTCAGGCCCTATGTGGGGGTGTGGCCTGAGTGGGCATGACCCTGGGACACTCTCTTCTTCCTTTTTATGATCCTAAATCTAATTAATTAATCTTAACCCCCCACGTTTTTAATGTGTTTTGGGGGGAGGGTAGTTTCTCAGCAGGTTCAGTTTTGTTTTGATTTTTGCAGACTCTAGACCAATCATCATTAAGGATCTGATGGCTTCTCTCTTATTGTGTACTTATTTCATCATCTCATTCAGAGCTTTTCTTTATTATGCCTTCAGCTTCTCTTTACCTTCTTTTCTAACCTACTTTTTGCTTGATTTGGAATTTAAAATAAAAAGATAGATTTGTATATGTGAATATCTAAATTCATATTGTGGGGTGTACATTAATTTAAGGGGTCAACACTGTGTGTCTTACTATGATCATGCTACATTATCTTTGGGACAGAATTTGTCATTGAACCCAGAGCTCCCAGACTGGCTGGGCTGGCTGGCCAGCCAACTCCAGTGATTATCCTATTTCTGCATCCTTAGTACCAGGGTTTACAGGTGTATTACACTGATGTGCCCAACAGTTTTTCTTCTTTTCTGTTTCCCCAAAGAATCAAGGCTGTTTTATCAAAATACAGCAATTGTACAGATTGGAAAAAAATACAGCCAAGGTTGACAGTAGGTCACACAAGTGAAGGTACCGGAGAGCCCCAGGTCATTGCTTAGGGATTTTTTTAATGGGGTCAAAAGGAGGGAAGCGTTTGATTACTAGGGTTGTACTTTGGATGGTCTCTATTTTTTTAAAATGGCAGGCTTGGATAAAGCAGGCTACTGCTAACATGTTTCTTAGCTCAGTGCATCTGGTTTTGATCAAGCATGCACATAGACATGAGAAGCTAAGTAGAAGAGTCTCCTTACCAGTTTACATTGAGGAAACAGTTCACCTTATTTTATATGTGTCCAAAACCAGCTCAGGGCAGATCTACCTTCCTGCTCTCTACGTGTACATAAGCACAGGAGGAATGGTCTTAGGAGGAGGAGAAACTCTCGACCCCAGTGTGGAACAGGGTTGAGAGCAGGTTGCTGGGTGCACTGTACAGAAAAACTGTAGGAGAGCAGTGTATCCAGGCAAGTGTCCCAGGTCACCTAGCGTCATCAGAAGGGGGTATGCAGAGCCCAAAACAGCTGAGTCCTCAAACTCTTTCCCATGCCTGCCTGGCAGTATTTCCTATAAGTCACATTTTGATGGCATTTTACAAGGTGTTTGTTTGTTTGGTTTGTTTGACATAAAGTCTCACTATGAATTCCAGGATGACCTGGAACTCATAGAGAACTACCTGCCTCTGCCTTCTGAGTGCTGGGATGAAAGGGGTGTGCTACTACAAATGGCTAACAGACATTTCACAAGTTTTTGCAAGTAGTGCGGAGTACAGTTACTGTCATTCAAATGCTGAATACCTTGCACCGTGATTTAGTCCTTATACATGTAGTTTAGAAATGGGATTTAATATTTTTCATTGTCATTTTATGATGGATTTCTTTTTTAAAATATTTTATTAATTGTTTGAGAATCTCATACAGTGGATTTTGATCATTTTAACCCCTACTTCTTTTCTTAGCATCCCTCAGATCTGCTTCCCCCTCCAACAGTTCATCTTCATGTCCTTTTAAAATTTTTATTTTAAATTTTATTATAAAAAGTTTGCAAATGGAAAACATCACAAATCAAAATTATTCAGATCCAAAATCTATCGTCTCAATGAACTTGTGTGTAGTTAAAAGAGCCATTCTGGAGCTGTGAGCTTCTCAGTGGTTTTCCCCTTTCATATCTAATGAATTTCTATGCAAAATCATCACCTGACCCATCATCCACCAAAAATGAAAAACCCGCATCAGAGTCAGGACTGAGAAACAACTGGCTCGGTCTCCTCCCTCTTAACACATGGGATGCCAGCCCCAAGGTCTTCCTTGTCCACTAGCACTAAGAATTGATGTTCTCTTTTCTACATGCTATGTTGTATTCCCACAGACACCTGCTTACAAACACAGATATATTATTGGCATATATTATATGCTCTGCATATGAGGGAGATAATGTTTTTTTCATTTTTGACACTGTATGACCTTACTTAATGTTATACATTCTAAGTTTGTTCTACAAATTTTGTGATTACAGTTTTGTTTTACAGCCAAATAGCATTCATACACACACACACACACACACACACACACACACACACACACACATACACACACACACATCAAATTTTCATTACCTACACTCATTTGTTTATGGATAACTAGACAGACAATTATTTGCCAAGTGAATAAATGTAGGCAGTGCCAATGCTTGGGATGGGGTTCTCAACTGGGGGGGGGACAGAGAGACAGAGGGAGGGATGGAGGGAGGAAGGGAGACTGAGTTGGGCACCAGCTTTCATCTTCCTTTGCTTCCAGAGTGTAGATTATTTAATGTGATCAGTTGCTTCCACTTTCTGACACAATGCCTGACATGTTTTCCCCATCACAAAGGCAAAATAAGCCTTTCCTCGCTGAGAAAATGGGGAAAAAGTAACACATGGATGTGGCTTCAAAACACTGTCTACTCCACATTAAGAGCAATGGTTACTCTTTTACCAACACAAACTGAGAACAAATACAGAAAATCAAGAGCGCTCCTCTAATTTGTTATGAGTGAACAAGACACTGTGATCGACTTGGAAAAGATGCTGAAGGTAACTTGGGGAGGGACAAAGGCTTTGGGGCAGCAACAGGGAGGAGGTAGCTATTGCTCACATGATGAATTAACAACTGACGCATGCGCAGGTGCAGCTAGTTCTTCACAAATGTTTTGGGTTGACCTGTTTCAAAGATAGTTATATATACAGAACTGGGATCACTACTGTCTACCCAGTGCAGTTATATAGCAGTCATGGGGATGGGTTTCTTAAAAGGCTGCTCTTAAGGCCTTTAGCCATTTCCTTTGGCTTCAGCCCCCACAAAAGTGATTTTCACCAGATCCACATGATGACGTCACCAAGAGAGATATGCTGTCCCTTTCCTTAACTCTGACTGTTCTCCTCTCAGTAATCACACTGTGGTCTAGATAACTGCATGGTAGAGGCAGTTAAGAGAAAGTCTTTGGTAACCTGAACACCGGCGGCTCCTAAGTCACAACTCCCCACCCTCAAGAATATCAGCCTGGATCCTGTAACCCACTTCACGTGGCCCACGGGCTCCACTGTATTTTATTTGCTTACGATGAATGTGGTGCATGTGATTAATCCAACCTGGGAGTCCTCCCCAGCCCTGCTGTGTGGCTCTTCTAGAAGCTTCTATTATGAAAGGAATAAAAGGAAAGAAATTAAAAGAAGAAGGGGGCTGAACAGAAGAGGAAGGTGGCAGAGCCCTTCTGGGTGGCCACCTCTTAAGTGGAATTCTATACTCGTTCATATAAATAGCACACAAGTTGGCCAAATTCTTGAATCATATTTGTGCACTTAAAAATATCGTTATATCCAAGTGTGGATGAAGCACAGATGGGGACATTCATTTTATAACAAAATGAGAAAATCAACACTAAAGCAAATATTTCTGTTAATCCATAAAAACATATTTACTTTAATTGATACCAAATAGCATAGATAGTTCTAAACGACAAAGGAGCAAACACACTCTGTGCCACTGGAGTGTCTAGTAAGCACAGCGTAGAAGAATGAGCTCACAAAGGGCAGACAGCGCTTTCCCAATCATCCTGAACACAACTTCTCACTGCTGACACTCAGGGACTTAACTTCAAAGTCTTCTATCTAGTCTATTCCACCAGGATGTCATTCATTATTCAAGAACAAAGTATTCCCATGAGAAATGTTAATAAATCAGATTAAAATGAAATAAAAAGCCACTCAATTCAGGAGAGACGATCACACTGTGGACCCCTTAAATACAATGACCATGCCACATTCACCTCTGATAATGACTCCATATGGGAAAATTTCCTAAAAATTTCCTCCTCGGGGAAAAGTATTATTATAAAGAGAAGAAAAACATCCTTCTGTGAAGGCTTTTGCTGACCCCCTCCCGCCCCATGTATGGCTTGTTTGTCCCCCAGGTTGTCTTTGCAATACCAGGAACCAGAGCCTTCAGGATCAGAGCAAGCCAGTTGTGCAGGCTTTTCAAGGACACCCAGTCCAAGGTTTTCACAGTGGAAAAGGAAAAGTTGCTCAAAGCTAATTAGAGACACAGACGTCCTACCAGGGTGGGAGCTAGCACAGTGCCTGGTGCACAGAAGACATTAGTAAATGTTTGCTGGATTAAACAGATGGCTTAGCATGAACTCCAGAGCAGACCTTCTATAGCATGATAGAAGGCAGCAGGCAGCTTTGCGGAGATGAACCGGAAGGGAAATCAAGCCTCCAGGGCACACTTTCGTTATCTTTGCTGCAAATGAAGGACTAGTGAGAGCGCTGCACACCCACCTGACTTCCCTCATGCTGCCATTTCCTCATCTCTACCGCTCACACTTATGCCTGAAAAACTCCATACCTTCCAGATGCCCAGAGCAATAACTGCCGCTCCTGCCAGGCGTACAGCAGAAAAACTAGAAGGGGGTCAATGAGATTCGTATTTTCAATCTTAAACTGCCGGAATAGATGAAGTACAAGTTCCCAAAATCTTCCAGATTTTTCCTACTAGTTAAAGTGTGCAACTATCCTGTCTGGTCAAGAAAGCCACGTATGTCCCACTGTTAGCAATGGATCAAATGTCAACCCCAAAATAGGATGGATTCTTGCACTTCGAGAATAGATTCCTGCAGGTCCCAGATGATTGTACTGTTACGAAGAGGGCCTGTGTCCAACTGAGAAGCCTCACCCAGAGCCACAGACTTGTTTCTCTGGCCGGCTGGAAAGTCAAGAGCTCTGTTCACATATCCTCTGAGGCGTCCCCATCTTGCCTTTCTTCTAACCCCTTCTTCTTTGTCACTGTAGCCTTCTTGCTTACCTGGTCCCCCACATGCACTGTCTTTGCTACTCATGAAGCAGACTCAAGAAAGAGCTGGTCCTGAACTTGGTGTGGTAGCACATGCTTGTAAACTCAGCAACTAGAAAGTAAGGACAGTGTAGGCTACACAGTAAGACCCTGTCTCAGAAAACTCAGAGGAAGGGCTGGGAAAATGGTTCAGCCCTGAAGTGCCCTGGGCAGTGTCCTTGCTTTCCTGACAGGCAGGGACAGAGTGATTAAAGAGGTCCCCAGCCCCATTGTCTATAATTTATATATCTTACATTTGTCACTGTGACAAGGCAAATTCCTTTCTTGAAAGTCTGGTGTTGATTTGCAGATGAGTAACAACAACAACAATTAACACACGCTCGCCCGCGCACACACACACACACACACACACACACACACACACACACTGAGAAAGAGAATGAGATAGAGACAGAGAAACACAAACACACAGAAATATAAGTACATTTTTGAGTTAATACAAACTTCATTATTTTCTTTTTCTGGGCCAGACTACTAATAGCAAAAATTAAAGTACCTTTTTTTAAAAAAACAGGGTTTTATTATATAGCCCTGGTTGTCCTTGAATTCACCATGTAGACAAGGCTAGCCTCAAACACACATAAAGTTACTCTGCTTCCCCAGTATTAGGAATAAAGGTGTGTGGCACCTTCAGAAAGCTATTAAAACAATGACTTTATAAAATTCTTAGGCAAATGGATGGAACTAGAAAATACCATCCTAAGTGAGGTAACCCAATCACAAAAGCACACCCATGGTATGCACTCACTGATAAGTGGGTATCAGCCCAAAAGCTCGGAATGCCCAAGATACAAACCACAGACCACATGAAGCTCAAGAAGTTGGAAGACCAAAGAGTGGATGCTTCAGTCCTTCTTAAAAGGGGGAACAAAATACTCACAGGAGAAAATATGGAGACCAAGTATGGAGCAGAGACTGAAAGCCAAGGCCATCCAGAGATTGCCACACCAGGGGATCCATTCCATATACAGCCACCAATCCCAGACAATATTGTGGATGCCAAGAAGTGCGTGCTGACAGGAGCCTGATAAAGCTGTCTACTGAGAGGCTCTGCCAGAGCATGACAAATACAGAGGCAATGCTCATAGCCAACCATCAGACTGAGCATGGGGACCCCAATGGAAGAGCTAGAGAAAGGACTGAAGGAGCTGAAGGGGTTTGCAATCCCATAGGAAGAACAATAATACCAACCAACCAGAACCCCAGAGCTCCCAGAGACTAAGCCACCAAACAAAGAGTACACATGGATGGACCCATGGCTCCAGCTGCATATGTAGCAGAGACTGGCCTAGTTGGACATCAGTGGGAGGAGAGGCCCTTGGTTCTGGGAAGATTCGATGCCCCCGTGTAGGAGAATGCCAGGGCAGGGAGGTGGGGTGGGTGGGTGGTGTAGCACCCTCATAGAAGCAAAGGGAGGGAGGATGGGATAGGAAGTTTCTGGAGGGGAAACTAGGAAAGGGAATAACATTTGGAATGTAAATAAATAAAATAATATCTAACTTAAAAAAAAAGTACAGCCTGGTAAAGGTAGGTTTTATAGGATAATTATTTGTGAATCATGCTATAAATAATGTTTGTCTGGATGATAGATGTTCTCTGCCCAACAAGTGGGACTGCTGTGAGTTTCCCTTCTGTGAGTGTTCACTAGTGTACCTGGGTACCACCTATTGACCATAGATGAAAAAAAGAAGGGAGTAGAGGAGAGAGAGGAAAGCTCTCTTCCATGTTCCTCTTGTCCTGGTCACAGGGGACCAATACCTACCACATACCTGTGAGGATGCTAAACAATGAAACAGAACTAAACACCCCCACCATCCCAGCAACGCTGAACGGTGGTGAGATGTTCAGATCTGGGACCCTCACACGGATGGTTTTCAGAAGTCAACCATGTACTTGCCACCGGATGCACCGAGGACATGGGAGCGTCTGTCCACAAAGCCTAACTTGTTTATACGGCTGGATTAATAATTCCCCAAACTGGAAACAACCCGAATGTCCTTTAACTAGTAATAAACAAGTGAGATAGTGTTCCCACACGATAAAAGACTGGTCAACAATACAAATAGACGAATCAGAGACATATTCCTTCTCTGTGGACTCCAATGCACTATGCTAAGTGAAACAAGCCATATTCCAAACACTATCTCTCCCGCACCATCCCATCTTCAGACAGCCTATCAAAGGAAAAGATGCATAAACAGAAGCAATACAGTGATGGCCATGGGTTGGCAGGAGAGAAGCAGTTGGTAACAAAGCATGCGTATAAAGAATACTGAGGTGAAGGACAGTTCTGTGCCTGAACCGTGCTGGTTGTATTACTATGCTCACTAGCAAAACCCATAGAAAGCGACTTTTGCTACATGTAAATCAAAGGAGAAATAAAATCAACATCTCAAATGATGTCTCCCCACAGAGGACAAAATAGGGGAAATAAAGTAACGTTTCTTTTTAAAGTATCAATTTGTAGAAAATCTTGAGATACAATATGTAGCAGAAAAGGTAAGTTATTGATGTTTGGCATATGGTGATGACAGTGGAAGAAAATGCACATGGTATGCACTCACTATTAAGTGGATATTAGCCCAGAAGCTCAGAATACCCAAGATGCAATTCACAGACCACATGAAGCTCAAGAAGAAGGAAGACCAAAGTGTGGATGCTTTAGTCCTTCTTAGAAGGGGGAACAAAAATATTCTCAGGAGGAAATACAGAGACAAAGTATGGAGCAAAGACAGAAGGAAAGGTCATCCAGGGACTGCCCCACCTAGCGATCCAGCCCATATACAGCCACCAAACCCAGACAATATTGCTGATGCCAAGAAGTACATGCTGACAGGACCCTGATATAGCTGTTTCCTGAGGGGCTCTGCCAGAGCATGACAAATACAGAGGCAATGCTCACAGCCAACCATCAAACTGAGCACGGTGACCCCAATGGAAGGAGATGAAGGGGTTTACAACCCCATAGGAACAACAATACCAATCAACCAAAGTTCTCAGAGATTAAAGCACTATTCAAAGACTACACGCAGATGGACCCATGGCTCCAACTGCATATGTAGCAGAGGATGCCCTGTTGGGAATCAGTGGAAAGAGAAGCCCTTGGTCCTGCCAAGCTGGATGCCCCAGTGTAGGGGAATGTCAGTGCGAGAAGGCAAGAAGGTATGTGTGGGTAGGAGGACACTCCCATAAAAGCAGGGGGATAGAGGATGGGATAGGGGGTTTAAGGAGGGGAAACCAGAAAACGGATAACACTTGAAATGTAAATAAAATATATCCAATTTAAAAGTAATAATAATTTTTTTAAAAAGGAACCTGTAGGGGTTGGGGACTGACACTGTTGGCCTAAGGTTAATCCTCTGCCCATAAGATAGTGCTGAGGAGGCAGAACAAGCAGCTTCTTTGAGCTCACAGATGGGCAAGACCAGCCTACTTGACAGCTCTAAGTAGTTAAGAGGCCCTGTCTAAGATAATCAGTCAGTCACTCAGTCAGTCACTCAGTCAGTCAGTCAGTCACTCAGTCAGTCAGTCAGTCAGTCAGTCAGCCAGCCAGCCCATCCATCCATCCATCCATCCATCCATCCATCCATCCATCCATCCATCCATCAGTCAGTTAATCAGCCAGCCAGCCAAGTGAATGAGGACTAAAGAGCATCTGAGGTTGTCCTCTGATTGCCACCAGTGTACATGCATACGTGCACGTACACTCCAGTATGCACACACACACACACGAACAGGGATGTGGATGTGTTTAACACATACAGAAATAACAATATGGAAAAAATGGAGAAATACACCACAAAACAGATTGTGATATTTTTCCAAAAAGTTGGATGGTAGGACTTTAATTTCATATGATTTATCCATAAAAATATTGAATGAAGTCCAAATTACTTTCATAACAAAAAGTATGATATAACACATGTGTCAAACTAAAAGACAGGCACGTATTTTCTGATAAAAGCACAAATTTTAAATTATTCCATACCAAGCACTTAAAATTGGGTTTTAGCAATAATTTGACATGGAAGTCTGACTTTGTGTTTAGAATTAGATTTGGAAGTGAAACTGGGAGCTTCCTTCCCCTTATAAACTGGCATTTGCATGTCACTGAACACAGCCCAGCAGCACACCATAGAGGCATTTGAGGTTACCAATCAGTGTCTGCCCAGCTTAAAGAGATGCTGCCCTATTTCTAGCGTAAAGACGGCACAGTACACACAAAAATTCTTATGTGTACACTCAAAAGGTTAGAGGGACCTTGTCTTACAAGTTAATGGATGAAAAAAGTTAATTTTATTTCAGAGCAAATCAAATGTGGGATTATAACAGCAAAGAAGACTTAATACATTTAAATATCACATTAATTGTTAAAAGTTTACTATGAAGAATGTAATTTAAATTGACATCATTAAGTCTTAACAATGTGGTGAAAGATTGGAAAGAAAAAATATAAACGAATGTTCTATATAGCCAATAAAAAATGCAAACCCATGTGAGACACACCCGTGGGCACGGTTTGCACAAGGGCTCAGCCTCCAGGAGCCTACAAATCTTACATCCCAGACTTCAGGCTGCCTTTTCACAGAAAAATGTCTAATCAGTGTAAAGCCACACTTGCCCACCGTAGGCTGGAGAATCCACCAGGCCACGGGGAATGTCTGTGATAAACATGACAGCAATCCAGAGGGAGAGTGTCATGGTCCAAGCAAACCCTGGGAAATGGAGATATTGGATATTTTCTTGGAACATTACACCTAACCGTAGCCAGAATATTGAAATTTTATGAAGATTGCATTCAGTGAAAATAAAATGATCTTTGCCATGGATTTTTTGAAAGAGTGCTGGCCAACATCAGATTGTAAACGTAATGCTTTTTGAAAATTAATTGGAAACATAAATTGACTCTAGAAGAGCCGCATGGTTCCCGGAATTTTTCTTAATAAGAACAGTATGTGGAGGAGATACTTCTGGAAAGAAAAAATGAACACAAATCTAGAAAAGTGGTGTTTTCTGAGTGGTATTTACTAAGTTATTGACTGACACCCACTGGAATCTAGCTCTGTGTCACTGCACAGAGCAGCAGTCTCTGTGGATGGCTTTGCCTTACCTTGGCTCAGCCGCAACTCTGAAGGCTACTGCAATGTCTCAGATCCTTTTCTGATTGATAATCGGGCTCCTGTATTTTACTTTACAGATGTTCAAATGTTCACAGCAGGGCTCATTTCAATCACTCTCACTGCAGCAGTCTGGTTTTGATGAAAAATAGATTTACAAGGAGAATTCTGCATAGCAGTAGAGCCTCTGGCTGACGTCTGTGAGCCTTCCCATTATATCCACAGGAACACACACTGGTGGGGGCACAGGAACACACACAGGTGTATGTGACAGGTGTAAGTGCTGTAAGTGCAAGCGTATTGGTGAGGCTAAGAATAAGATAACAAAAATACCTTATCCATACCCCCACAGACACACATCCTCCCACATCCCCCATACATACATACCATTTGAATGCTAAAACAATTGCTTCTATAGATTCTCCATGTACTTTGACTAAAATGCAACCACTTCTCCACTATATCTCAACCTCATGAGAAGGGGTTCATTCGAACCGATTTAATTTCCTATACTGCAATAAAGTGAAAAATGAAATGAAATGATCTGTCACTCTACGGTTTCATTCTGACAGCTTGTTAGCCCTTGAGAAGTATGTCGCTGTGTAACACAGAAATGCACTGGCTGCTCTGGCTGAGGATATGGATCAAAGTGTTGTGGGTGCTAAAGCTACAGAATGATGCATCTGTTCCTCAGGACTCCCATCCTGTTCCCCACAGTCACATGGCTCCTCCCCCTCCTCCCGTCAGTGGCAGGTTCATGTCCCCCTCCCATATTGTCAGTGAATGCCTTTGTTTAATCTGAAGTCTTAATAATTTTGAGAAGAGCTCTACCAGCAATGAAGTGGGAACCGACCTTAAAAACAGCCAAAAGATTCTGAAGTTGCTGATGTAAAAATCTTTCTGCAACCTCAATAACAATTCTTGCTCAAGTATCTGGTTTTAGCTATTGAGTTGCTTCCCTGCTTGGTGAAGTGGGGTACAGAAAACCACGAGGACTATTCAATCTATAAATCTGCTACCAGACATATGTTGTGCATATCTTCATAAGGACTTTTATTATGCAGTCCTTAAGCAGCATATACATGCCAGATGCGTAGACTGGAATATTAAACACTTCTCAGAAGACACTATTATTGGGTCAGTAATAAGCTAGTTGAAAGGGCTTATGCAGCCATCTGGGAAACCCCCAACGGCAAAGGCTTATTCTAGAACCTCACTGAGGCTGTTCTCCATATTCCCTTCATCACCTCATGTAGATTTAGGGGTACCTAAGAAATTACCACGGTTGGTACGGGCAAAGGCCTTGGTGAACCGACTGGGCTCACTATGTGTTTTGGGTTTGGCAGGGAATTGCAATTACTACATGACTTGGTAGACATTGTTTTAATGGTCAAATTTCAGTAACAACTCTCTGCAAATTACATCACCATCTCACTACATTTGTAGACACACCACCACTGAGTATAGCAAAATGGCATCTAAATAAGGAGATGAAATTGTGAATTACCAAGAGAGTAACGTGTACACCCAAGGGCCTAGGTTGAGGGCATTGTAAAAAATAAGCATGGGGTGGGGACAAAGGCAACAAATGACCCACATTGTCTGTACCCTCCTAAGTGTGGTGAGGGCCAGTCTGATGGTGCTCTCGGGAGATACATAAATGGCTGCTTCAAACACTTACTCAATCCTGAGGGTACTAAGAGTTTACTCTTTGTCCAGCCCAGTTTTCCAGGGCTTATGGAGCCTTTTGTTTTATTATTTGCCATCTCTATGGATTTTATTTTTATATTTATCCTCTTTGTTAATAATATAACAATGTGGAACATAAATATTCCCCTTTGTTAAGACAAGTGGCAGGGATAATAGGCTCTGTCGTAGGTTAAAGCATGTCTCCTGCACACTCAGGGGTACAGAGCTAGTCTCAGGGGTCAGAAGAAAGCAGATTCATGTTCTGCTGGGCTGGCAAAGCCATTCTTGAAAGGAAAGCCTAGATGGTTTTCATTTCATCCTCTTGCAGAAGCCATAATTCCCCAACCTAAACCTAGAAGTACACAAAGTCCTGTTCTGGCTTCAGGAATCCAGTGCCACAGACATTCATTTTTATCTCAGAAATGTACAGCATCTCCTTAAAAAGACCAAATCACATGTTCTGACAGCATGGGGTCTTCCTCCCCTTGGTTCAACTCAGCTAGAGCTAACCAATGGGGCAGGATCATGTATCTGGCTCAGCTTAGTCCAATAAGCCGTGCTCTTTAGCTTTCTTGAATCAAAAGAAAAGATAAATGAACACTAGGCTTCCCTAAAACTAGAATATTAAGGTAGGACCCACTAGCTAAATAAACAAAATAACATATCCACCAATACACACATGGAAAAGCTCTGGCTTCAAATAAATGCTCTTTAAAAATCCTTCATTTATTAAGACAGTTTCAACTTCATTTTGTCCCAGCCCATTTCTCCCCAGCAGAATATTTTACCTTTCCTCAACTTATACAAATAGAATGTTCCCCTGAAAAGGCTAACAGAGGTCCTCGATCATTCTGCAAACCTACCTTCTCAGAGCAGTCTCTACAGGTTCTGTTAGGAACGCACTGTTATCAGATTGAGATCCCTGGTTTATCACAGCTAGAGGAATGGGACTTCTCTGGCTTTAGTCATATGGACATCATAAGTTAGAATGGTTGTGAGGCCAGAGGGACTGTTTCTGAAAGAAACTGTCACTTCAGCATCTGTAACCAAGGCAGCAAATGTGGCCATCAACAAACACTATGATATCACACATTAGCCAAGTGACTTCTCATTAAATAAAGGAAGGTGGCTAGGGAACCACCTCAGTAAGACTTCAAAATGCTGGTGGAGGCTGTCTTTCAGATGGAACAGAGGAAGGCATCATGAGGAGTCATCAGATGAAGCCCCCATCAGTAAGGAGTAAAGTCAGAAAGATGGCTTCCCACCAAGAGAACTCAGGAAGCAGATGGCAGCCAAATTAAAGTGTCATGATTAGTCTAGAGATCTCAGGTGGCTGTCAACTAGCAAATATAAATGCATCAGGGGGACTCAGCGTTGAGAGAGGAATGCAGCCATGCACAACACTGAATAATTGCTGGGGAACTCTATGCCTGTGTAAATAAAAATTAAGTCAAACAGAAAAAGGAAAATATAATAAGCATCTGGAACAAAATGTCTAGCTAATTATAGCAGAACCTGAGGATGGGGGCAGGAGAGAGATGTCACTGAGAAAGGCCTTACTGTGCTGACACACAAAAAGAATGAGTAAAATAAAGTTGTTTGCAGCATTCTCCCACATCTGGACATTACATGCATTAGATACATATAAAATATTACAAAAAAGAAAAAGCTTTCTTAGAACACTGAGTCCTCTGTGGTGACTGGGAATAAAACAAAGACATTTGAGTTATTGTTATTTATGCTTTTAAAACTTTAAAAATTCCTTTTAAATTTAGAAATACTTCAAAATGATTAAGCATTTCTAAAGAATAGAATGTCTCTTATTCGTGGACACTGACATGCTGATTACATGCACTGTGTTTGATAAGCAAAATATGTCACAATTAACTACACACAGTTCGACAGCTCTGCCGTTCACTGTCCAGACTCCTCTGAGAAAGGCCCCACCTGTAAGCACTGGCAAGAAGCACAGTTAGCAGTGCACCATGAGCAGCTTCTGAGTCCTGGCCATTCCCTCAGGAGTGCCAGCCAGTGACTGAGGACGGGGTGTGTGCTGGTCTTGTCTATCTCTACGCCCGTTGTCCTTGGGTTGCTCATGCCTTGTTCAGCCTTTATCCACATGGAGGCTCTTCCTCCTTTCCAGTCCTGGTTTTGCTCTGTCAAACTGGCATTGCAGAGGGGTCTCTGCTCTCTCCTCTTTTCCAACAAGGCCCTGTGAAGCTCTTGCCCTTCCAGTTCTGTCCCAGTTCTGCTCCCTGGGGACCCAAGCAAAACAAACAGAGGTCTTGGGGGTCCTACACAGGCAACAGGCACTCTCTATGATCTCCACTTCCCACCCTCACCTGGAACCTTTTGTCAAACCTGATTATTCTTTGTTTCTTACTATATGACTGTCCTGACATTACTGGTTATGTAGGAAACAAGCACTTAATCCAGGATGCCCCAGCCACTGTAACCTTTAATAAATTCCCCACCCCCTCCTCATGTTCTGTTTATTGGATCACAGACCACCATGAAATGTAAGTTCATTTTCTGTTTTTAAAACTTTTTATGTGTGTACATGCAGTATATACATACACACACACACACGTGTGTGTGTAGAGATCAGAATACACCTTGCAAGAGTTGGTTTGCTCTTTCTACATGAGTCCTATGAACTGAGTTTGTGTCGTTCAGAAACAAGTATCTTTACACACTGAGCCATCTCACTAGTCCGTACTACCTTTTTACGTATTGGAAATCTAAGTACTTAGAGAGCAGGCATCTCGCTTATAACTCATTCTTACTGTGTTGATTTTATGGAGATTCCTTTAGAGGAATCACCATATTTCACTGGATTTTTATTATGAAATGATAAGTTTATGCCTTTGAAAGTTTGCTCCCAGAAAGTGAACAGTGTGGGATTTGGTGTGAAGCACTGAGCTGAACTGGGAGACCTGGTTTTGATTCCCAGTTTTATTACTGACTGGTTATATGATGCTGGGCAAACCACTTTCCTTCTCTGGGCCTTGATTTTTATGGTTCAAAATGTGAAGATTTTAAATTAGCTTACGTATCATGGTTTATTGTAAGTATGGGGCTGGCTGATGTGGAGCGGTAAAGGTGGACTTTGAAACAGGCATGGGAGATGCCAAAGAGAAAGAAGGGTAAGGTGATCTTAAGTGGATAAGAGTAAATCTGGAAAAAACTTGAGCAGGTGAAGGAAGGAGCCATAATTTTCTTGGCATAGTTGCTCTTGGCTTGAGCCAAAACCAACTTACCACCACCCTCACCACCACTGCCACCACCACCCCTACTTCCACCTCCACCTGTTGCAGAGGTCAGCAAGTTGAGAGACTGGGAACACAGCATGTCTGGTTGATCTGAGGAGTTTACAGAGATATCGTGGCTATCATGGGGCAGGAGAGATGGAAAGTGAAGTCAGCAAGGTTTGAGATATCAAGCAGGCCCTGGAGGATACTGCAGACACTTTAGTTTCTCACCTAAATATGTTGGGAGCCTCTGAAGGAGTGTCTAAGACATGGTCTATGATAACAAAGATTACAGAAGAGTGAGGCCAGGAACGTGGAGAGTCCTTTGCCTCTTGGAGTGGTAAGTATGCAGACATCAGCCCAGCACTGAGCCCTCTGTGTTCTTTCAAGATGTGCCTCTTTAGTTACTCTTTCTGTCTTCAAACTGGTACTACATGACCATTAGTATCCAAACCAGAAACCTTTCACAACTGAGCCATCAGCTGTCCTGCAGCACCTCTTAGAAGCTGTTCCCTCCCTCTGTCCACCCCAGTGATTGTCATCATCACTTCCCTAGGCACACTGGTGGACACCTAACACAAGTCCTGATGTCCAGTGTTGTCCCTTAACCCAGTGACTTTGCCAAGACCCAAATGTGCTCGTTAGTTTTGAGCTCCTCCCCCTCTTCCTCCTCTTCCTCACCTTCCTCCTCCTCATCATCATCTAAGTGGATACTAACTTTTAGCTTTTCAAATAAGCCCAGAGGTTAGGTACCCACTAAGAGAGGAAATCGGAGAAGAGGCTCTCTGAAGGAAGGGAAATAGAATATTTTGTTGTGAAGAGACAGAGAGTAGGCTGGAGTGGGGATTAAATAAGGCTGTGGTGGCTTGAATGAAAATGATCCCCATAGGTTTGTACAAAGTGATATTATAAGGAGTTGTGGCCTTGTTGGAGGAAGTGTGCCTCTTGGGACACACTGAGAGGTTTCAGATGTTGAAGCCAGGCCCAGTGTCACTCTCTTTGTGCTGCCTGTTGAGTAAAAATAATGAATGTTGTGCCTGCTCTTAAACCTAGCCTGCTTAATTGTTTATTTGCATTTGGAAAAGCATGTTCTTCTGGGAAACAAATTTAACCTATGAGTCTGATTTGTCAGTAAGGGACAATGGCATGTATATAATGCTAAGTTCTTTTTGGTGTGGCCACTCTAAGTACACACAGCAGAACCCTGGTGGCACACTCAAGCCTTCACATGGGTGACTGAGAAGGAATTCTCAGTGATCCTGGGACTAGATCAGCAGAAATAACAGCAACAACAGCAATGACAAACACACATGCACATACAACATGCCTCACGTTGTGATATGCACCTACACAAGCCCTTCATAAGACTGGGTTTTTCCATTATGAATGGAGGAGGAACTTGAGAGGGCCCTCCCCTCTATTGGCCTTTTTCAGCTAATGGTTTTCAAGGAAGAAACTGTCTTTTGTTCAGTGGTGTAGCCAGTGGTAGGTTGCCCATGCCTCAGTAAATAACTCCCTGTCTATGCTTATGCAACAACTAGTTAAACTCTCTCTATACATAGTAAACTCAACACAGTTCTCTCTATATATAAATATATATATTGCTAATATATGTAAGTATATATATATGTATATGACATACTATACTATGTATAACTTAAGTTTAATTAGAGTTGCTTAGAATCAAGGAGAGAAGAAGAGGTTCAGCAGGAGTTAGAGGAAGGTGTGAGAAAAATGACATGAGACTAGGTTATGGGGTACTTCCTTCTTGTTTTCTTTTTGCTCGCTCAATTTTTTTCTTTAGGCTTTTTATTTTTTAATTATTATTCAGTTGATGTGAATTCTTTTAGACATTCATTTACTCAGTAAATATTTATGTATATTTATATATTCCAGAGTTTACATTGAACAGAAAGCACAACTTTGAAGCTACTCAGACATGTGTACCTAAGTATTGTTTTCTTTGTGAAAACAGTTGTGGAATGAAGAGAAGCTATTGTTTCTCTTCCAGAGTCTGTGTTTACTATTAATTCCATAAACACTTCTGAAAAAAAGAGCATAGTTCATCAAAGTCCTTCTGAGCACTGAGAATAATTGTGATTGTCCAGAGATGACAATCAGACCGGGGTCTTTACCCATTATGCAAATACTCTACCCCTGAGTGACATGGCCAGCCCTGAGAAGCAATCATGGAGGTGACATTTTATCTCCACTGATAATGCAGGAGAAATGAGGTGCTGATTAAATGTTTTCAGAGTGATGTAAGAAGAAGGCAGTGGCTCAGAGTCCTATTAGCTGTAAATGAAGTGGCAGCCCAACTTCACAAGAAACCGTCTGGGTAAAAAACCGATATGACTAATGAATCATGGCAGATAGTAGAGAGGCCATGAGGAACACTTCAAGATGACAAAGAACTCAAAACTGGATTTATTTTTTTATTCTACTTCAACAACATAGATAGTATTTCTGTCTGGAACTGAAAAGATATCAGCCCACTGGAGCCTGAAAGCTTTCCACACAGTGGTGGGAGGCCACTGGGAAAGAAAGGAACTCGAGAAAAAGCCTAGTGGTCTCACTCACAACTATTTCCTGAAGTTGAAGTTTTATAAAATATAGAGACAATTGTATCAAGTCTGAAATGACAAATCTCAATAATTTTGTACCCTAACTATTATTTCTGTGACCCAGCAGACCCTGGGTCATCTGAATTTGTCCTTTCTTCTTTCTGGGCTTTAACCATGGTTAAATCTGATTTGAGAAACCCCCTTGTCTGTCTTAATAGTGTCACAGGCTGTGGACTAGGTTTTCAGGGGATACTAGGGCACCAGGAAACTGTGACACTTGCTCCCTGTCTTGCTGTGAAGAGAAACCATGACCAGGGCAACTTTTATAAAGGACATTTAATTGGAGCTGGCTTACAGGATCAGAGGGTCAGTCCATGATCAAGGTGGAAGCATGGCATTTTCCAGGTAGGCATAGTGCAGGAGGAGCTGAGAGTTCTACATCTTATTCCGAGGAAAACCAGGAGAAGACCAATCATCTCCCATATGGCTAGGAGGAGGGTATCAAAGTCTACCCCCCACAGTGACACACTTCCTCCAAAAAGGCCACACCTACTCCAACAAGGCCATACACCCTAATAGGACCACTGCTGGGGCCAAGCATATTCAAACCACCACACCCCCTAGTGAATTCTCCTATGTTTCAGTAGGGCTGAGCCAGGAGCATCTCTTTTTCCCTGTGTGTTTTCATCATTCACACAGTTAGTGATAAAAGCATTAGGCTGTTTTGGTGTGTTTATGTGCTTGCTTCCCTAGGATACTAGTTGAGACAAAGTTTCTCCAGAGCAAAATCATATATTAACCAGCAGAAAATGTAATACAAGACTAACTTAGTACCATGCATGGTGTCCATAAGACTAGGTAATTTATATACTTGCTGTACTTGAAAAATCCATAGTAAAGCTTGTAACAGGTATGAGGACATTTTAATGAGTGTCTACCATAAAGAAACCAACTGCTTTTGGGGTATAAGAAGCCAAATATGGGGAAGTAAAACATCACAACAGATTTCTTAGGTTGCTGGACAGAGAGCTCAGTGCTAAGAGCACTTCCCAGCACCCACATCATGACTCACAACAGTTTCTTCCTCTTGTCCTAGGGTGTATGATGCCCCTTTCTGACCTCTGCAGGCGGGGCACATATGTGAGTCACATACAGTCATGCAGACAAAACACTCATACACATAAATAAATCTAAACGAAGAAAAGCTATAAAAAAGTTTTGTTCTAAAGTTACACTATAAAGAAGCAAATGTTTAACAGGTTAAGATGAAAAAGCCAGCAGTGCCGATCATCAGAGGGTTCTTCCTTGCAGATGTAGGGCAGAAGCTGGGAGCCACGGGAGAAGCAACAATAAGTCAACCACAGTAGCTAGCATTTATTCAGTACTTATGAGGCAGTTTGGAGCCTCATCTGACTTCATCTTCACAGGTACTCACTGAGGGCTGCCATTATTATTATTATTTTAATATACAGGAACACTGATGTTCCAAAAGGGCACTATGATATAGGTTTCACCTGCAAGATGTGGCAGGATTCAGATTCTAAGCTGTGCCTAAGAGACTCTTGAGTCTGAGGCAGTGGAATCATGACCAGCTACAGTCTCTTCAGATTCTAACCCAAGCCCAAGAGACTCCAGAGCCTGAGGCACTGAGGCTGTGACCAGCCACAGTCCTAGAAGTGGCTCCTTGGAAACTCACAACACAGTGGGTGGTTGGCAGAAAACCACTCTGGGCTTGCCTCTCTGTGCCTACCTTCTGCATTTCAGCTCCAAGGCTGCTTGGGAGCTGTTCCTGGGAAAGAGCAATTGTGAGCCCCAGGGGACTGGAATGCAGTCCCAACCAGGCCTGCTTCATGGCACATGTGGTGCTTTTGGTGGCTGTGATTTCCTGTAAGGTGCTCATCCCAGTACCCACTAAAATGAACAGAACTACCCTGAACCCACAGAGTAACAGATCTTTAAAAATAAATAAATAAAAATGCTGAAACAGCCACTAGTGTCTGAGGGCAAGAGAGAGAGAAAGGGAGGGAGTGAGGGACGGGGGAGGGCTCCAGATCCAACCAGCCTTTTGGACAGACCTGCAGCAACCCACAATAAACAGTTTATGCTAGTAAACGCCCTGCACATCATATGTCTTTAGGCTTATTTTGGGCAAATCTTGGACACAGTATATTTAGTGGCTTCCTAAAGCTTTGGCATTTGAGTGTATGCCCATTGGCTTGGCCTGGCCTCTACTGGCTTCAGCAAGTCACCACTGTGCCCATAGCAGACCACCCTCAGCAGAACCACCAGCCCTTGAGAGATGCTTCATGTGGCTCCCCATCCCCACACTTTCCAGGGAAGGAGGGGTACTGTAGTGCCCCAAAGAGCATGTGCACCCCTGGCACTAGCCAAAGCATGTGGCCAGACATTCATGCCCCTCAAGGTTCCTTCCAAAACTAACATTTTCAGGGTGTCCTGCTGCTCTGTAATATAGCTAATTTTTTCCAGGTTATAAGGGAAGGCGAACAGTCACTTTTATTTATTTATTTTTTTTTGTAGTGACAGGCCTAAAAAACTTACAATGAATCGCCTGTACTATATATATACAATAGGTCCTTGTATTTTTATAGCTAAGCTGCATTAAAATATAGCCAGTGGACCTAAACTAAATCAATTTAGTGACCTCAGGTGAAGAACCCAGGGATGTCCATTCTTAGAGCAAACCCCTACCCTTCCATCTTGGCCACAGTTTAGCACTGGACCTTACCAACATCTCTGCAATGTTAATGAAATGCATATGCCTTTTCTTCTTAAAGGACAGCTCCTGCATTTTGGATACGTTTTGCACAGAAATGTTAATTCTGTTTTATCTACTAGAAATGGGCTGGCATCTGCATGTTTCTAAGTATTACACAATAAGACAGCAGAATGTAGCATGCTAGCCAATTTTTTTATCGGTAGCATGAGCTACCATGTCAGAACTTTTACATTGCATGTTCCATTATACATTGTATATCATTCAGCTTCCTTCATAAAGAAAAGAACCTGATTAGCTACCAAAACTTGTGTTCCCCATCTTTTCCTCTATCTCCCATGGTTTGATGATTTTTCTACACTGTAACTGTAATAACATGGGAGGAAAAGGCACTGAAGAGGAGACCATAGAAGACAGAGAAGAACCTTGGATGCTCACACAGTGACATGGTTTCCTAAGGACACCTTTTCAGGGTGTGCCCCCACAGTCAGGGGCACGGCTGTAGGTTGCCTGCCTCGTTTCTTCTCTCTCTTATGTGAACACAGTGGGGGACTCCCTGAGGCATGACACCATGGCTGTCCACCAACTCAAGAGGAAGAGTCGCTACCTATGCTGTTGTGTAAGAGATACAAGGAATTTGTAAAGACTTAAAACATTCATCAATATAAATATGCTTTGTCACTATTGAATAGATAGTTTTTAAAACTAATGTCAGATTGCTATATTATCATGTAATGAGTTTATTATTTTCAGGCCTAAATTCAAATTGATGAAGATAAAAATGTCATGATCCTCACATGATCTAAGAACCGCTGCTGTACTGGATCATAATACACATAAGAGACTGTGAGTTCAGAATTTCTCTTGTAGTTATTATTAGAAAATGTATTGTACTGTAGTTTCAGTTAAAAGGCACTAATTAAGTACTTTTAAAATGTGCTAAGAATTTCTTTAAAATCAAAATTTTCTTGAATTTTTATGCTTCTGTTACTAATGAGAAACAAACCTGAACGGCTGAACTGCTGCCTTTGCCATTATCAGTCTAAGTAGTGAATGTTCACTGAGCATTTCCTCCATGCAAGGCCTGTTTCTCGTGCTCCCCACTTGCTATACACTAAGCCTACAATTCCCAGAGGCTCTAGGTGAGGCCCGTGCAGTCTCAGTTATGTTTTCCCAGTGCCAGCGAATAGGAGAACCAGCATTTGATCCCTGACAGTCTCACTGCGGGTCCACTCCAAGCCATGACTCAGCCAATGCTTCCTGCCTTCAGAATCCCCCACCCCACTCGCCAGAGCAGATGACACTGGGGTACAGATGAGAAGAGGAAGCGAACAAAGCAGAGGGCTTGAAGGAGGCCCAGGATGCTGATGGTCTGGGTCTCCTTCTGTTCTTTTACACAGGGAGCCCTTCAGGGCAGTGCTCTGCTTCGATCCTGCCTTATCTAGTCATTTAGAAAACACCAGCCTACCTGTCAGATGCTTCAGGGCTAGACAATCAGATGGCAGTTTTAAAGGATTTCCCCCATGGGAAGTATGTTGTATCAAATTTTCATAAAGGCAATATGTCCCTACTTTCATTATGTAAAAGCCGCTGCTGACGCAGTCCTCCTCCAGCTTATGAAAAAACAGGACACTAGCAGGTAAGTTGGTACAACAGCATCAGAGGGGCTGGCCTGGTGTTATTTTAGTGCCAGTCCAGAGGGGGAGTGAGCTGCCCTTTGGTGATTTGAAATCCACATGCCACTATCAATACATTATAAGACAGGCAGCACTGTAATGGGGTAACAGTAGTGACCAGCCGGTCCTCCATGGAACTGTATCTGCTCCCTGCAGGCCTCCTGCTCCCTTGCATACAGAGGCTGACTGGGATGTTCTCCTCTGCATTTCTTCTAAAACTTGGATCCTCATCACCAGAGAAGCAAACAAAGAATCACAGGTATATTTGTGAAAGTATTGTGACAGTTACTCTTCACTGTCTCCTGAAGTATGCCCTGGAACTGAAACAAAATCAACCCTTCCTTCCTTCATTCCTTTTAAAAAATATTTGATTTTTAATTATGTGACTGGGAGAAGGCAGGCTGTGTAATGAGTGCAGGTGGCCAGAGGCCAGTGGCCACAGGTCGCTTGAAGCCCAGTGTGAGTGCTGGAAACTGAACTCAGTCCTCCAGAAGAGCGTCTTCATCTCCTTGAGCCCTTGACCTTTCTGCTCTTCAGTCATTTTTGCCAGTTATTTTGACACAATGACAAGAAACGTAACTAACCTTAGAGCATCATGGCGCACATGCTACTGAGAACATCATTTCTCAGCAGCTGAAGAACTCAAGGGTCAAAAGAACAAAATAAGTCATTCTTACTGGTATAAAATTTTAGTGATTTACTCAGATCTACAACTTATTCCATCATGAATATATACATAATATTGGGACACAACTATGAATTCTTAGCAGCAGACAGAAAACTAATATATTTTCACTTCAAGTGAAAGAGAGCCAAATCATACTTGCAATTCAGTTGTATGTAGCTTCCTGCAATTTAGTCTCTTTAAAGGTGGTGTTATTATATGGAAATGACAGAATTATACATACGCAGTAATATAGAATCAGTGTAATAAATGTGGGATAACTATGCCTTACCCAAAACATATCATCCACCCACTACATGTTCTTCACTGACTTGGACTTCCTTATCTGAAAACACAGGCATAAACAAAACCATTGGCTTCAGGGGCTCGAGGAGCTAACTTACAGAAGGACTTAGATGAGCACTGGCACAGAAGGACTCAGATGAGCACTGGTACAGAAGGACTTAGATGAGCACTGGCACAGAAGGACCCAGATGAGCACTGGTACAGAAGGACTCAGATGAGCACTGGCACAGAAGGACTTAGATGAGCACTGACACAGAAGGACTCAGATGAGCACTGGCACACAGAAGGACTTAGATGAGCACTGGCACAGAAGGACTTAGATGAGCACTGGCACAGAAGGACTTAGATGAGCACTGGCACACAGAAGGACTTAGATGAGCACTGGTACAGAAGGACCCAGATGAGCACTGACACAGAAGGACTCAGATGAGCACTGGCACACAGAAGGACTTACATGAGCACTGGCACAGAAGGACTTAGATGAGCACTGGCACAGAAGGACTTAGATGAGCACTGGCACACAGAAGGACTCAGATGAGCACTGGCACAGAAGGACTTAGATGAGCACTGGCACAGGGAGGGACTCAATTGCTCACAATTGACAATAGCATTGCTCTTAGCATTTTCTTTTGGGACACTGGTAATTTTCCAATAGTGTAATTCTAGAGGCTTAGTTATGGAAAAACCATGCTTGGTTTTAGGGAAAGAAAAAAAAAAAAAAAAAAAAAAAAAAAAACAGTTACCTTTATCCAACACCTACAAAAGGGCATAAGGAGAACTTTAATTGTTAAAAATGCAAAAATGACCTCAAGAATGTCAGGGCAGAGTGCTTACAGAGGAGTTCTTCTCAATAGAAAATTGCAACAAGAATGATGGGTACTTCCCTAGCAGCGGTCACAGGTCAGCACAGTGCACAGTAAGTAGAAGGTATTTCTACCACATGCAAATTACTTCAAAGTCATAGTCCAGGGAAATGTCCTGGGAAGAAAATGCAGATACAAACTGGTATAAATTTGGTCAGAAATCTAGGAAGAAGATGAATGCTTGCGTTGTAGAACACTCAGAACACAGATACCAAGAGAGATGTGCACCTGGAGAGAGCAGGATCTCTGAATCCTGCTGAGGCTGCTCACACCTGTCAGTAATAGCCTGCCTCAGTAAGAGCACTTACTGTTTCCTAAGCTCCAGTCATCATTAAGGACAAATGCCACTCTATTTTTACATTAACAATATCATACTTCAAAGTATGTCATAGTATCTTTTACGTCAACATTATTGAACATGCATTATTATTCTACCCCCAAAAGTTTTATATTAAAAATTATAATGACTGTCTTTATATTTTGGTATCGATTTTCACACTATATCAAAGTAATAGCTTGGTTTCTTTTTTGACTTAAAAGTTAAATACACATAATGCTTCCTATCGCCCTTAGACTAACAGTTATCATTTATCATTTCCAACCATTTCTACACATGCACAGCATGGCTCTATATCGTGGGGAAATGGATATTATCAATAAGTGAAATTTTAAAAAGGAAACAAGGAACACAGTCCCTGCTAGCAGCACCATCTGTTTTCCATCCATTCTCCTGCCACCACACTCACTGAGTCCACAAGAATGAAACTTAAAGGAACATGAGCTCGTGGCAAGACCAGACAGAAAATTCTGGAACTGTGCTTTGATGTAAAATCATTCCCTTAACATCAGGAGATTTAATACTACCATTTCACCATGAAAATAATCACAGACGAGAGCTCTGACCAGGACTAATTGTCTTTGAAGTACTCTAAGTTCAAGCATTCAAAACAGTGCTTGACAAACTCTTTACCTTATCAAAAAGTTACAAAGAAAACAACTGTGGGCAAGACCCAATTCTGTGGGCTGTATATCTAAAGATCAAAGCTGTAACCTTGAGCAAAATTAAAAGGCATATAAGAACATGTCATTAAGACAGTCTAAATTCAAGTGTTTGACCTTTTGTCCTTATTTTATAGTTATCATGGTGATGAAATCACTGTTGAGAGACAGTGTGCATTTAGGAAACACCACCAGAACATCTATGTGTGTTCTTCCCTTGTGACTGCTTTATGATACATGTTCAAATTCTGTACCAAAAAGTACAGCTGTAAAAACAAATCTTACGCCAGTGGGGGAAAATACAGAAAGTAAATATAATAGGTTCACAAGAATATTCCCTTCTACCTGGATGTGTCCTGTGGGGTTTCAGAGGTTTTGATCTTAAAAACTGAAGGTTAATTAACTGTGATGACTTGGAGCCCTCATCCAGCATCAGTATCAGGCAGAGATACAGCACATGCTGTTCTTTCTGTCTGGAAAAGCTTTTACTCTTCCTAGACCACACCAAACTATCCTTCGGAGCTTAATCCACGTGTCATCTTCCTGGGAAATCTCTCACTATTGTTTGTGTATGTTTCCCACATAGCATTTTTATATGACAATGTCACAGCTGCAATTTTACATTATTATGTGTCATTTGGTCAGGTCTCTCTCGTTAGACTCTAAGTCTCTGGGTGTCTATTCCTATCACTAAAGTTCCTGATCCGAGAGCAAAGCTAGGCAAACAGCTAACTTGTGTTTAGGGAAAGAGAGAAGAGAAAACCAGCAAGACTGAGTAATGATAGTTAACTAGTTAACTGGTCACTGTCCACTACTAGACAATAGTAATGGTTAGAATTCTACAGGAGGCCAAACATAAATAGCATCCATTTTACCAAGATCTTAAGCTCCAACCTCCTCCCTGTGGCAAGAGGCTGCAAGGATCTGAGTGGAGTGAGACATGGAGTGAGGTGCAGAGCCCACAGGCTGGCAGTGTTGGCCTAAGGCTCCTGCACTTACCTCACACATGCTTCTGCATCCTGGACCACACCTTGCTTAGGGACAATGGGGTTAGGATTACACCACCTTCCAGTATGGGCCCTCTGTGGGCAGAGGCATAATCAGAAAAGCTCATCCTGCTGCTGAGGCAGCTTTCAGAACAAGCATGTGCGTGGAACACAGGGAAGGCACTGAGAACCAGGGTCCGCACCAACACAGGCACTGAGGCAGTCTGTTTGGATTGTGCTCAGGAGAAGGGTGAGGCTGGTCAAGAGGCCGAGTGGAGCAGCCAGAAGAGGAACAATGACGGACAACAGTTTTTATAGTATCCAGTGAGTACCTCTCTAGATGACAGCCAGGGTGTCTGCTCACAAGCACTGCCTCTGTGGCTGGCTGAAGCTCAAGAGTGCCATGTCTCTCTCAATACAGAGAAAAAATTCTGCCAAAGCCATGTGTGTGCACATAAAGGCCCTCTAGGAACTTTCACATACACCATTTTTAGATCTGGTTTAGGTATAGAGTAATGTCAGCTCCTCCATGAGTAACGCAGCATCCTCTAAAGGTATAAATATAAGTCTAGAAAAACGGGCTCTGAAGTCCATCCCCCTCACTTCCAATCCAATTCTCTAGTGAAGCTTCAACACTAATTATTTTAAACAATTTCTAGTTTCATTTTTTTCAACAGTAGAAAATGTAATAAATACGGATGAAAGAGAGGAAAAGATGCTAAATTCACATGTAATCATTTATTGAAAGTTGACTACAAAAGTGTGTTGAAGTATATTTTCAATATATTTCCTTTGTATATGTATTTTACACTTAAATCTAAAATGTATAATATATATACTATTTTGGTTAAACAGCTGGAAATGATCCAAATGATGAAATACCCTAGCCAACTCTGAACTTTATTAAATACTCTCCACAACTGCTTATTGGGGTAGAATAATATCCCATTCATAGAAAACTACAATCTATTCAATCAGTATCTCTTAATTTTGGACAACCAATATTTACTTGTTAAAATGAAAGTTATCTTTTCCACAGTTTATTCTTTACGTCGTTAAAGAATGGCACTTTGTAGGGTGGGAAATGAAGGCAGCCAAACACTAGATAATTGATTTTAATCTTTACACAGGATCCTAGTGTTGCTGAGGAGAGAGAACAGCTCTCCCCTGTGACCCTTATTTAACTGTGGACGGATGTGTATGGTCCAAGGGAAGTAAAGTAATAAATAGGTTTTGGCAGCTCATTCTCCTACCTTGAGTAGTATTACAGTGTGTCATTGGAGTGGGTCATTTAGAACAGGAAGCCAGGGACACTATGTGGTGTTCTCCCAGGGCAAATCCACAGATACCTCATAGAAAGTGTTGGCAGAGTTATCAGCAGGCACAGAGAAGCATAGAAAGTGGCTTTATTTTAAGACTCAAATTCAGATGAAAGATTCACAGGGAATCCAGCAAAAGGGAAAGCCCGGGCTTGGGCTGAAATAGCCAGTTTATTCTGCTTTCACAGAGCACAGAAGCTTTACTGATGTGCCCAGCCATCATCTGCTGCTCTCACACCTAAGGGTAAGTGACACACACATCCTTGTTAACACCGAGTCCTCCAGTCTGATGGGAAGGACAGTCAAGAGACTGGACTTCTAAACCCACACCGATTTACTCTCACATTCTACTGCAATCCAGCCCCTCCAGTGAGGCAAGGGCACGCACATCTATTGGCCACGTTTCTCAGATGCTCTGCTTTACAGACTAGAGCTGGGGCAGGGCTGGGGGCTGCTGCTTTGCTAATTAACTTTCTCCAAAATGAAGACAGTTCTCTGTCCCCTTACCCCCTCACTCTGCCTCCTAGCAATAGAAATAATGAAACAGAACACTATAAAAACCCATGGACTATAGAAAAGAAACTCTCAAAAGTAAAAATAAAGAAAAAGAAGAATCCATTAACCCCAAAGTCCAAAGGCAAATGTTATTAAATCATTTGATAGATAATGAATAGCGTTAGAGATTACCTTCTCCCTGGTACATAAATATTTGTAGACATTGGGAAAGCTTACAGTTTGACAAATACACATATATATCTTTGTGTTGGTTCATATTATTTTTACAACTGGATAATTAAGTATTTTTAATACTTTTTAATGTCCTGACATAATTTTACTTAGACATTATATTAGTGAGACCATTGGAATGATGTGTTTCAGTGCTGACACGTGGCTTCTTTTGAAAGAGGGAGACTTTTTAGTAGACATTGATCAAATAACCTAACCATTTATAGCTATAAAGTTCAAAATAAGCACAGAGAGTATGCACAATAAAAACAGAAACAAAACCATTAAAACATCTACAGAACAGTTTGCTTTCTTAGAGCTGGCTTATCAGCTGTTTACTTTCAAATCCAATTAAATTAGAATTTCTGACATTTTAAGTGTTGCTCAACATGTGTTACTTAAAATGTGAAAATAAAAAGTTCAGATGATTTGTACAAAGCAAAAACATTAACAGCAAAAATTGAATTAAACTAAGAAAGCTGTTTACTAGACTTTGTTAATTAGGAAATAAATTATAAAAAGCAAAAGGCAATTAATTCTCCAAAGGAATCTTGATTCGTATGCAAAATGATGAAAGAATGGGGTGTAAACCAGTTTGTTCCAGACCCTGTCCCCATCATAAGGAGAGCACAGGAGAAAGAGCCTATTGCTTTCTAATGTGTCAAGAGTCACAATCAAATGACAGCACCTAATCTGCTCTGTGACTGGCTAGTCATATGTTCACAACACAGATAAGAATGACTAGAAAGACACATGTGATCTATAGGTTTCCACAACAAAAACGACAAGAACAAAAAGTTTTGGAGTCCTGAGATGCCTTTTAAATGTTTATATCTTAGTGAAGAGAGCCGCACATTCCTGCCTTATACACTTGCCACATCATTGCAGCCAAATATGACCTTCCCATTGAATTACTAAATGCTCAAAGTAAAAACTATATATCTTAGTTCTTTTAGCTACAGAAGTCATTCAAAGCAAATTTTAGTCAAGAGGACAAAACATATAAGTACCATGTTCAACCCCCAGGATTGTTTTAAAATTAGAGTACAAGACCTGTACACATAGCGTCTCACTGTGCTGTTTCCCCATATGTATCTAATGCACTTCATCATATTTTTATCTTCATCATCATCTTACTAGTTTCATTCATAAACCTCAGGGCTGAGTAAGATTATGATGGGGTCACAGGAAGAAGGCCATAGGTGTTCAGGGTCAGTGAGAGCTACAAGCACCCTTCTTCTGTTCCCATCCCACCCACCACAGTCCTCCACAGGAAATTCTCCAAACACAGGGTACTTGCATGGTATTCAAAGTATAATTAGCGTTTGCAAGGCCATCAGTTTCCCTAAATGCTCACAGGGGACAAGAACAATCCAGTAGGCTGGTTTGAAATCCTTGTCCCTAATTCCTAACAGTACCCTGATGAGGGGACTGACCAGGTGCCTGTAGCTCCCAGCAGCTGTACCCAGAAATGGCACTGCCTGGAGCCTTTCTATTGAGGTTCTGGGTAGCCTTGGCCTCTTGCTGTGCCTACTTCTCTGTACTGTAGGGGCCTAGATTCCTGCTCTCATGGAGGAGTGAACTGTGTTTTGCCTCTGGTCACGGGCTTTTTCTGATATCTTTTATTTCTCCACCTCAGACATGTCATACTGTCCAGGCCTGGCTGCCGTCCATGACAAGGACATGGCAGCCATCATCCACGGCACACACGGTGTATCTGGGCACAATTGGTGGTAGAACTTGTCATCAGCTCCACACAGCTCTGGTTCCATGCAGGGAGCACTTGAAGACTGATGGTGAGGCTGGATTGTGCTGCTTCTTGGAGGTTAGCTGATGGGGAAGCTACCGATGAACAGTCAATGTGTGTGCACCTGCCCTCGTTCATCTCACTGTGCCTCACATCGACTTTATCCACCACACTATCTTCTCTCGATGCCCTTCTCCAAACTCCATCTGATCCCTTCCTCATCACAATGATCCCTTGTTTACGTTCATCTTTGCTTGTGAATGTATATCCCTTCCACGTGTGAGATCGACAATATTAGTGTTTCTCGTTCTGGCTCAATTGACTTCTCAAGATGATCTTTAACGAGGCCGTATTCTCAAAGATAGGTGACATGGCCTTCGGTTCCTTCCTGTCATCCACCTGTATTGGTGAGATGCATACAGACAGGAAGCTGAAATATGAAAAAGAAGTCCTATCAAACAAGATGAGAAAGAAGGAGCCTGGGCCCTCAGTAATTAACGACCGCCACACTTGTCCTAGATGGCTTCTCTCAGGCACCCAAGTGCTCAAGACGACAATGAACTCAACCTTGTTAAGCACAGTTATGCAGCTGTTCTGTCCTCATACTGAACCTAGTACTGGCTGACCTAAGTTAACATTTCATTCACAGAGATGTCTCTAGATCACAAATTTATATGATCCCATTAGAAATACAGATTATATAATAATAAGTACTCAATGCTTATATTCTACAATTAAGTTTTTGGTCTATTAGGATTTGTGATCTTCACAATTACATATATAATAAATATTGCTTTTAACTCTACCTGCTTATTGACTTAAATATAAACAAATAGAATCTTGAAGCTTAAGGTATAGCTCATGTCCAAAAGAAAAAAAATGAGTGAAAAATGTAATTCAAATCTCATGTTCTTCTCACTTCCTATAACTATAGTACACGCACAAGTGCCCTTTATTTACTATAACTATAGTACATGCACAAGTGCCCTCTATTTACTATAACTATAGTGCACTCACAAGTACCCTCTACTTACTATAACTATAGTGCACACAAGCACAAGTGCCCTTTATTTACTATAACTATAGTGCACTCACAAGTGCCCTCTATTTACTATAACTATAGTGCACACACACACACAAGTGCCCTCTATTTACTATAACTATAGTACACACACAAGTGCCCTCTATTTACTATAACTATAGTGCACTCACAAGTGCCCTCTATTTACTATAACTATAGTGCACACATGCACAAGTGCCCTCTATTTACTATAACTATAGTGCACACACACACACAAGTGCCCTCTATTTACTATAACTATAGTACATGCACGAGTGCCCTCTATTTAAAAAGAAGATTTCTGCAAACATGCAAGACAGAGGGCATATACATCTCATGTAGGAACCTAAACTGTGGGATGAATTAACTTTCTCCCTTCAGTTGATCCTGTCAGGGTGTTGTCACAGAAGGAGGAACGGAGCAAAGATGGTAGTTAAAAGTCTTTATCAACTCAAAAAGGAATCCAACTATGAGATCAAACCTGGCAAGCCTTTAAATGCCTGGGATGTCACAATCCACTTGGGGACCTAGCCTAAAGAAACAACAGTGCACAGAAGTTACTATAGCATAGTTTGTAGTGGGGAAGAAAAAGTAGAGATAATTTGAATGTCATTTCCACAGCATGGGATATAGGACAGTGAAGGCCATGTTTGTAACTTCTGGCCATGAACTCATGCACCTGCTGAAGCAGCTCCTTCCCATCGGTCTGGATGTCATATGAGACATACTAGCACAAGAGGATGGATGTGACACATCAGAAAAACAAGCAATAAACAAACAAATAATACAAACTTCGAATTGCCTGAACTGTTACTTGGAAGAAAAGTCCCTGTGCTGGCACAAGCCACTGTTGGAGAAAGGAAACCTGTGTGGGTATATAGACAACAGAACCTGGTGTGGTTATGTTTGCCCTGAATTTATTGTATTGGGGTTGGGGGGCTTAATTACAGAAGTTGCACTACACACATGTATTAGAATATTATAACCCACAATAAAAATAATTTTACCAAAATCAATGAGCTAGAGTTGTGCCAATTTGTTAGAAAGTGACCTTGATTAGGTGCACAGGAACGTGATAAATGAATAACACAGATTTTGAAAATAAAAATCAAATACCAAAATCTGTGCGTGTCAATATTCGGATGATAAAAGAGAAAAGTACACTACAATAATTACTGCAGAAACACTGGACATTTGGGAAATGAGCTCAAGAGGGGATAATTCAATATTATATTTAATGACCTCATAGTAACTGAAAATGTCGGCTATATAAAACTCAACTCCAGTTACATAATTTAAATGTCAAAAGTTAATACTGGGGACCGATCATGGCAGTGCTTTAAACCACAGAAGAGAAAACAAACAGTGGGGAGGCAGCTGTGGTGCACACCTTTAATCCCAGCACCCGGGAGGCAGAGGCAGGGGGATCTCTGCGAGTTCAAGACCAGTCTGGTCAATAGAGTAAGCTCCAGGAGAGGCAGGGTTACGAAAGGGTCAAAAAACCAAGACCAAACCACCAAGCAAACAGCTATCAGTGTGAGGCTTCTGTGGGCGTATTCCCATCTATCAATTTCTTTAGTTTTTCACATTAGAGACAATTTCAAATCTGACTAAACCTTGAGATAAAAGTATTCCTTTCCTCACTAGGATACTACAAATATTTGAAATGACTCCTTTTTCTCGGATAAAGGCAACTGCAGGGGTCTAAAGAGGTTGACTGAGTCCCTGTAATTTACTGCCCCATCCTTAGTATCCCGCAGTAGAGTCTTGATTGAGGTTTGCAGACAAGCATCCTGAGCACCACTCACCCCAAGGGCTATATTTGAGTCCTCGTGTAAATAAGAGCAAGATGCTAGAAAGGTAGCAGACATTGCTTTTTCTGCCAAAAGACTTATAGGTGTTAAGTGGGCAAAATGACGTCTGTGTGCAGGAATTGTGCACAAAACTACAGGAGAAGCTGCTATCCAGCCAGGGGTGCCGTTTCCTAAGGACATTGGATGAGGAAAGCATTGCTCTCCTCTGCCTTAATTCCCACACATTACAAGAGAAAGCGCCTGTCCCAGTCACATCTTTGTACTTGGAAATCTGGCTAGTTATTCAACCCCACTAGTCTTTTCTAAGGAAACATTTATATACAAAACCTTTAGTTATTTTCTTTTGACTGAAAAAAAATCCTATCCTATAAAGTAGGTGTCCTCTAAATCATGAAGGTTGATGAAAACCATACCCTTGAACAGGAAGTTCAAAAGACAGAGTGGCAGGCAAGAGTTGACCCATCTGTATGGAAACAAGTTACCATCCTTCGAGGGCCAAAGCTGCTGACAATAACACACCATTATTTATGAAAAGTCTCTGCTCCCTGGCTCTTGTCAGACCCCTTCCCCAACCACTGCTGGGCTAAGCGAGCATGCTGATATCTGCCTGGCCTCGTGTCCTCAGAGCTGTCAGGCTCAGAGGTGCTAGTGACATGTGAAGAGGAAAATGTGGTGGGTTAACCAATCAGTGGCAGAAGAATGAATTTAAAAGGCTGTGAGGGAAAAAAAAAGGACCTGCCAACAGCGAACGTTTAAATGTGACTCTCCGTCAAACTTACTGAACCTCTAAATGGTGATGAGCAAAGGGGGGACTTCTTGGCAGCATTTTCTAGATTGGCCCAGAAGAGGTGTCTGGCCGCATTTGGATCATCCAACACTTTTCCCATCTGCCTTCTTTTCTTTTTCATTCCTTTCCTTCCCCAACCCCCATCTCTCAGTTTTGGAAAACAAATTATTTCACCATCCAGCAGTGGTGCAGAACATCACTAACTTAATTTGGGCACTAGAAGTCACCCTGTATCTTGATCAAAGTGTGCTGAGAAAATTCTAGCTACATAGTCTCGCTGGACGAGCCACATGGTGTGTCACCACTTCAGTACCCGGGGGCATCCTCGTAGAACTTACTCTGTTTCTTCCTTTAAGGAGGACTGTGCTCCTCTGAGAGAATCAAGCTTTAGAGTATGAAATCGCGCGCGCGCGCGCACACACACACACACACACACACACACACACACACGCTTATATGTGTGCACCCACACATGTGTACATACACCATGCACCACAAGCACTCTTACCCACTGAGTCTACCTTGATGACCCTTAGTTTGTCCTCTTCGATAGCAAATAATTCAGAAGAAATGCATTCATTGGCCAGAAATCTATCTTAGTTTTAAAACTGGAAAAAGGATTGCCATAATTAATTAATTAATTAATAATTTGGAGTAAAGTAAGTACAATTTTAAGTTCATTGTGACCGACAATCCAAAAATTTTAAAGTTAGTACATTCTTTTTTATTTGAGTGAAAAATATTCTCAGTATTCCCATTTTTGTGTGTCATGTGCTCTTGTAAACAACAGAGTCCAAACTGCTGGGGCTATGTTCTATGTTAGCCATGAATCAGTCCCTTGTTTGCTAGTCCTGGGCACTGCTAATGTTTTAAGTGGTTCCTGTATAAAACGTCACTTAGGAGAACAGTGCTAAAATCAGGTTCAGTGGCGAGCTTCAAATTACAGAAGAAGAGCCCAGGCACAGAAGGCTAACCGACGAGCCGAGGCACACAACTAAGGAGCAGTGATGAGAGCGCAGAATCTGATTTCAGTGTCCACAGGGCTAGTGCAATGTTGCACTCATGTGCAAATTAAAGCACACGTTTCCCTGTCTTCTGTCCTACACACACAGTGTATGTCAGTTCTCCAAAGAGAAAGAGTGTGTGTGTGTGTCTGTGTGTGTGTGTGTGTGTGTGTGTGTATGTAAATAAATCTTAAAAAAAAAAAAGAATCAGGAGCTCGAACATCCGCCTTAGAGAGCAATGTTGTTCTATTCAGGCCCTTAATGCCTTGGTGGAAGTCTGCCTCTATTAGTGAGGATAATTATGGTTTTTGTCATGTACCTAACATTGAATTTGAAAACAACTTTATATAGACACTGTTGAGATTCTGTCAACCCCACCCCACAGTTACCTGGCAATAGCCAGGTATTCTCCGCCCCAGTTGCCTGGCACTATAAAAGGGGACTACTTGCCCCCTCCTCTCTTTCTTGCTCTCTTGGCCTCTTGATCTCTTCCTCTCCCTCCCTTTACCCCTCCTCTTCCCATACCCTTCCCACCTCTTTCTCCACATGCTCATAGCCAGCATCTACTCCTCTACATCTCTATTCCTCTCTTTTGCCTCTCTGCCTCTACTACCCTCTTAACTCCCCTCCCCATGCCATGAATAAACTCTATTCTGTACTACACCATTGTGTGGCTGGTCCCTCAGGGGGAAGGGATTCCGAACATGGGTCCCCAGAGGCACCCCCTTGCCCCCAGGCCTCACTACACCTCCATGGAGCATATCCCACCCCTTCATCTTTTTTCTAACATCGGTGTTAAAACCCTGGACATCATCTTTTCTTTTTCATATACACATCAGATACATTCAAATAATCATCTTTTCTTTTTCGTATACACATCAGATACATTCAAACAATGCTTGGTCACTTCTCCAGGCACCTTTCCTTCAGTCAACTGGACAAGTGAAATTAGTCATCATACTGGACTGAAGTGAAACAGACACCGTGTAAATTAAGGAAGATCACAACATTCTTTTGGATCTGAAATGGGGTGTCATGATGTCCTGAAATTACCCTACATGTCCTATCCTAGAAGGGGGGACACAGGTAAATGTATTACTAGAGTTTGTTGATGTCTTTGTGGCTGGCCCTGAAACGTAAGAGCTTGTCCAATTCATGGGGTCATCCTAGTGCCTTGCTAGTGCCTTCATAAAATGGAAATTTACAGAAACCAGAGATGTGGTACTTCTCACATTCTACTGGAGAAGCTGTTGATACAGCATCCATCCCATGTGAACCCATTTAGTACTACAAGCACGCATCCCTTTTGTGCTCGCAAGTGCTGTGCTCACTGTGAAAAGCAGCTTGCTTGCAGATGCCTCAGTGTGCTATCTTCTTCTGTTTCCTGAGGGAAATTAGTGTGTGATGAATCTTTTATACACCATCAACATACTGTTTTGTAATCTTTTTAGTGATAATAATCCAAATCAGTAATTATTTTCTCTGGTTCCTGGAATGGTGATTACTAGGTTCCCCCCTAGCTGCCTGTGCTTTGTTTACATTGTGCTTTGCCACTTGGATTCATCTAAATTCAAATCAGAGGACTGGGGAGAGAAGAAAATGGGTCTCCTTGTTATGACACTCTGCTGTGCCAAAAACCCAAGGGAATGTGTGATGGCCGAGTAGCCTTTTTATGCTATAAAAACCACACATATCGAAGACTTGCGTGCCGGAATATACACATCTGCATGTACATGAGGAAGTTCCTTTCTCCACATGGGAACAGCTGGACAGATGGAAAGGATCAGTATGCATATAAAGATCACAGTGAAGCTGTGTCCTGGGAAGGCTGTCACCACAGACCAGGTGCTCGAAGGAGAATGCAGCTTTCCTCTCGAGTCCTCGCCAACACTGCTTCTTCACATGTTCGCTGAGTTTTCATGACATCCTTAGACTTTTAATAAGTATGACACGTAATAACCATGTTCAGTCTGTATTTGAGGGTAAAACAAATATTTTGAAAATGGTGGTTTATAATAAAATCTCTGTTGTTAGAACCTAAGGCGTTCTGGTTTAAATGCCTTAGAGAAGTCATGGGCAAAACATTGTAGGCTATTTTAATATTATTACAATGTTATGTCAATAAGGAATACACATTTCTAATAAAAATTAAATGTAGAATCCCCCCCACCTCTCTGCAGCATTGTTTCGTATGCCACCTAGGACAGCCTTGAATGCCAAATCTTCTGGTCAGTCCTGCACTGGAATTACAAGTCTACGTGACCATAAGCAGCAGGAACAGGATTTGAATGACCTGATTAAGGTTGTTTTGTCCTTGAATTGCAGCTGAGACACATCAGCTGGGTCTTTCTCTTTCTGCTTAACACCCGAGAAGGAAGGCATCATTAATGTACATTCTTATATACACACAGTAAGTACTTGAAGGTCAGAGGGGCAGCCAGTTCCTTCCTCCAACCCAGGCCCTCAGGCTGGAGCTCAGGCTCCTTTATTTGCTGAGTCATTTCCGAGGCCTGAAGGCCGTCACTCTTCACTGATAACACAGAATGACAGGGAGGGGGTGTGGGAAGCCTTTATGTAACCCCTGAGAACTATTTTTGTGCAACTAGGAGAAAAGTCAACAACTAGTTGTAAAGCCTGAAAGCAAGGAATACAGGCGGCAGTGTCATTGAATAGAAACAGCCCATAGGGACTACAGAGTTAATCAGATATGGCTAACTACCCCACAAAAGTATTTAAAACAGCACACACAATATACAACTAATGTGTTTTATCACATCAAGAACCAACCATTGATCGCAAAAACACTGAGATTCCAAACAAAACAAATTCCATGTGTGTCCTAAAGAGGCTGAAATACACTCGTGACACTGCAGCCTCAGATATTATTGGGTACATTATTCCAAGTTATAATCTGCTTACAACACCCCAGAACACAGCACCAGTTAAGCCTGAGGGGAAAGACATCTGAAGCACAGTTCGGCAGGCATTTCATGTGACTGCCTGCCTGCGGGATCTTGGTATTGTAGGAATATAACATATAATACATAATTGTCATATGTAATTCATATTCCTAACGTTTCATGAAGGTCTTAGATGAGAATAAGGTTATTAATGTCTCAGATAAGAATCAAAACTCTAGAGAGAACTGTCACATCTGGATGGCTATAAATTAATTGATCAACATAAGTTTTCTGGGTCAAATTTTCTAATTTTTTTTCCTTTCTCTAAGTGTTTTTTTCTCTTTTGATTTGGTTTTGTTTGTCCTGAAGTAATTTTTCAAAATTAAGGCACTTTGGCACAGTAAAATTCATGACTTTACAGACATTGAAATTCAGTGGGCTTTGTCACAATCATAAGCATGTACAATGGTCACTACTGTCTAGTTCCAGGACATTTATATTTGTGTTTGAAGAAACATAGACCCATTAGACCTCCTTCCTCCTCACCCTCCTTTCTTACTCCCCCTGTTTGCCCTGGCTACCGGCTGGCAACTACCTACTCATCTTTATGTCTCTGTAACATAAATCAGCTCATGCAACATACGGCTCCTTGTCTTTGCCTTTCACTTCAAGGCCCATCCATGTGGTGGTACATATTGGTACTTCATCTGTTTCCAGGACCGGCATCTGAATACACACCTTATCAAACCATCTATTGTGGTGATGCTAGGTTGCATCTACTTTGAGGTTATTGTGATTAATAATAACTGAACATTGATGTATCAGATTTGTGTGTACATCCATGCTCTTGTGGATAAGTGTGGAATTGCAAGGTTAACAACTTGAAATAGAATAGAAAACTTTAGGTTCAACTTCTTTAGGTTGCTAAAGCATTTTTCAAAACATTAATTTACATTGCTGTTTATATCAATACTTGTCTTTTCTCTTTGAATTATAGCTGTCATAGTGATTACAAAATAATTTGTGTTTTCAGTTATATTCCTCCAAAATTAAACCTAGCATTTCTATGTTTCCTGGTTATCCTCTTTTGAAAAATGGCTGCTTAGTCTTGAATGTCCTGAGACCAGGTAAACATAAAACATCACTTCTGTGTTGTATATGTGCGCATGAGGCTGTCTGCAGAAGAGGTTGCCATTTGAGTAGGGAAACTGAGTAAAGATGAATCTACTGTGAGCCTCAACAGAACAAAAGGCTGAGCAAGTCGACATGTGTTTTCTGCTTAGTTGGGACCTCTTTCTTCTGTCCATGGACAATGGGGGTTTCTGGCTTTTGGGCCTTCAGAAGTAAACTAGACTTTCTACACCACTGGCTGTTCTGAGCCTTCAGATTTCAGACGGTAGGTTGTAGGATTCCTCAACCTCTGCAGACACATAAGTCAAGCTTATAACAAGTATCTATCTCTGTCAACTCATATTTATTACTGGTTCTATTTTTCTGGAGACCCTTGACAAATATAGACTTTGAGTAGGAGTGGGCTGTTGCTATTATAAATGTCTAAGATACTGAAATAGCATTGCCACTGGATAAAGAATGAGGACTAGAAAGAGTACTGAGGTGCATGCTAGAAAAATCTAGATTTGTGACAACAAAATCTGAAAAGTGATTTTAGTAAGGTCTCAGAAGAGAAGATTAGAGAAGTCTCCAACCTCTTAAGGAATACCTTAGGGTTACCGTGCAGAATGTTGACAAAGATATGGATTGGTGAAGCTTAGAGTAAAATGAGTATGTTGCTGATCATTGTAGGAAAGCCATTTTTGCTCTAAAATGACAGTGGATTTCATAACCAGGAATCCTGGGGCAGTGAAACTCGGAAGCCATGTACAGGCATGCCCACCCGGACTGCAGTCCACCTGGGCACTTCCCAGGCATTGCTCTTTCCTTCATAGCCAGGCTGATAGCAAGCTTTCACTGGACATGCCTATCTGTCAATGCTGTTCTTCCAATAGCAGGTGCCCATCTTCTGTCCTTGTGTTATAGTTTGGTGATTTTTACAATATATATTTTTGCATTATTATTACATACATAGCACAATCACTGGTGCTATTGCTGCAATTGTTTTGGAAGCCACAGACATGCCAACAGAAATCGAAACACTTTACTGATAAAGTGTGTGTTCTGTCTATCAACCAGACATTTCACATCTCTTCTTAGATCTCTCTCCCAGACACACAAGTCTTCAAATTAGAATAAAATGGCCTCTACCTGTTCCAGAAGAAAGCAGAGCTATATTCTACTCCCTTTAATAAAAGCTAGACATGATTATTATAAGGAAGAAGTTATGTCAAAGGCCAGCAGGCTGAAAGTTGGGCCTAGTGTCAGAAACCTGACCAAGTAATAAGGGAAAAGAAAAGTTTTTCAAGAAAAGCACTACTACCAAATTAGGGACACAGACTGGCACTCCAGGGCTTGGAAGCCATCCAGGCTAGACCCTTTCCGTCAATTCTGGATCCCACCTCCTGTTTCTGTGGGAACACTAAAAAGCTTGTACATAGGATTTAAATTATGAGAAGAACAGTAGGGATATCTGGGCTTTGTTGACCCCACTAAAGGAATCTACTTTCTCTTGGTTAAAAAGTACAATATAAGTTTTATTTCTATCCCTGGTGAAAACCTGTCATTCGAAGGTTTCTCCGTCACTAAGAACTACTGTCTTCTTTTACGAATTAATTGAGGTGGGACAGTCCATTTTCTGCCCAAAAGTACATACTCACACGCACACACACAAGTACATGCATACATGCTGCCTAACTTTCTAAAAAGTTTGTCTGAAGACCTGCTAAAGAGGAGGAGGGCTGAGTATCCTCTTAATGGTGTAATATATTTTCCAGAAGCCCATCTCTGGGTACAGCTGCCTGCAACACTTCCACCAAGGTAAAGCCTATCTGTCAGGAAAGCATTACTCTCCACTTTTGTTTTCTTTTGGTTATCAGAAATGTCTAGGCATGCTTTCCTTGGCACTCTAGACCTTCCCCTCCTTCTCCCACTCTCTCCTCTGTGAATCTGTTCTGTTGCTTGTCTCTTACATTTTAGTAAATTTTTTCTTGAGCTTCCTTCTTAGTATGTTTTAAAATTTTTTTTTTATTAATGAGACTAAGAACTTAGGAAAAAAAAGTTAATTTTGGTTTCCCTGGTAACATTGTGAACACATGAATTACAGGCAAGAAAGTAAAACAGCCTTCATACTGACATGGAGAAAGTTTTAATGATCTGAACAGATGAACAAACTAGCCAAAGCCTAACAGACCAGGGCCTGGGCCCTTGGAGAGGGGCCAGGACGTTTAAAGCCAACAAGGTGGCTTCATGGGGTTAAAGAAAGCTGTCTCTGTGAAACAAAAGTGCTAATGAAGTCAGCACTGAGGTGTAATTTCTAGATCTGTGCAGGAGCCAAGGAGGTGGCTACATTCATTGTAAGATGCATTATATGGTTCTTTCTGTCAGGTGCTATAAGCATTGTGTTTATGAGAAGGAATTCAAATCTATTTCTCTTCCCCACCTTGTATGTAAATGTTTTAATTCCCACTCCTTACACACCCAGTAAAATATTTATTTAGACAGAGGCCCTATTACATTCTTAGAACTTAGGAAAATTCAAACGGTGGCCAACCCTTGCCTGTTTCCCTTCAGTCTCTTTGCACCAATTCTTTGAAAATTAGTCTCCAAAGACTGTGCAGTGAGACCCCTGCCAATGTGGGAAAGACCCAGTTACCACCTCCATTAGAATAGCAGCACGTCCTGGACCAGTGCTCACTCTTCCTAGATCTTCAGCCTCTTGATTGTCAAGTTCTGCCATGCCCGGATACTCTGATAGAGTGCTAGTCTCTTTCTTTGCCATCCTGAACTTAGTTCTAACACAACTAACCAATTTTTCCATCAACAAACAGATTTTTCAACCAATCACTATTGTTGAAGAGGATTTCATCTAAGATTTTCATAGCTAGAGAGAAGTCAAGGCCCAGATTTAAAACTTTGGAGATTCTGTTATTAGAACCTAATAAACTGAATTCCATGCTTCTTTTCATTTGTAAAAATCCTAAGGTCCTTAAGAAAGATGTTAAGTTTGCTCTGTGCTTTGAGAGTGGAACAAAGCCTGCGTGGCAGTAGCACATCTGCTCACAACATGGGTTACTTGATATTTTAAGCTCTACAGTTGAGGAGGGTGTCTTTTCAGAGTATTACTGATCTTTGCCAATGCATCTGGTCCCCTGGGACCTTTAAAGGAGACATACAGTGAGATTCTTGTTGTTTCTACACTGCAGCCCATGGATCAGGGAGAGCTTTTGTCTTTCAAGTCGTATTATCTATAAAACATCCTCATTATAGGGCTATAGCTATCACAGGTAATACTGTTTTCATTAGACTGGGGCAGAGTACATTGAAAATCTTCTAGAAAAAAATTCATTATTCTAGATTCCATTAAAAATTCTGGTAATTTACAGGAGGATGTCAAAATATATTACTACTGATAGGTGGTTTGAAAAAGTGGACTCCAAATGTTATGGATAATTCTTACAAGTGCAAGATTTCAGTAAGGGATCTAAATGCACATGTGTTGGAAATAGCAAAAGAATTAACATTAGAATTAGCAGCAATCTGAAGATGTGTCACATGATCATTAGCATTTTACAATTAACTGTTCCTTAATTAAGACATAAACATTGATAAAGAGCTGGTATTACTGGATATTTAATAGAATAAAATATAGAATAAACAGCTTTTGTAAGTCCTGGGAAGCACACACACACACACACACACACACACACACACACACACACACACACACACACACACACCATGTAACTAACCTCTCTGCAATATTCTCATTCATTCTGGAACTAAACCTGTATTGTCTAAGTCCTTATTTTTACTTAAAGTTATTTTAAATTAAGATGCTGAAAGTGAGTTTTGATTATTTCTCATCATTTAAAGTAAAACCAGAGATTAGAAGAACGCTAAAGGATGAACTTTTAAAAACAAAAATAGATAGAATATTAATTTAATATTGACAAAAATGCTCACTATTCATATTACAGAGGGAACTGAAGGTTTGACCAAGGGACAAGTTGATAAGGATGTCACAGAGCTGTCACCACAACGAACAATAGAAGACTGAGGATGCATGGTGCAGAGATCTAAGTGTCCAGTCCTGAATTTCAGAATGGATGATAGTTATCATATCATTTTCAACGGCATAATGGCTTCCATCCAGATGTATAGGGAGATGCCTGCTCCAAACCACGGAAGCGAGCCCACTTGGATCCTTTGGCTCCAGCTCTGTTTGCCACAGCTGCAAGGTAAAATCTCCACTCACCAGGACTAGAACATAGGACCTCTTTCCAGTGGGCATAGAAAACAGGGCACAAAACCAAAGGACTCTTAAAGACCTCAGGAGCTTGTGGAATTTGTCTTACACTCTGAGTTTATTTAGGGTCTTTGCTTCTTTCCTTACAGTCACTTCTGCCTTTTGTATGGAAACATCCACTGTATATCCATCCTCTACCATTCTCGATTGGAAGCATACCATTTTTGTAGCTCCACAGGTTTATAACCAGAGAGGAGTTGCCTCCAGTATCGCCATATTCTGGTTGCTGTCTATAGCCTAGATGGTCATATTTAGATGACACTTGGAATTTTAGGAATTGGTGGTGAATTTGGGGTCACGGTTAGGATGCAATGAATACTACTGCGTGTAAGAAGGACATAAGCTGAAGGAACTTTAGGCCCATTTTAAGCCAAAAGGATACAGAACAACAGGTAACATTTACGAAGCCCTCCATCTACCCTTGTTATTTAAGACAGGAAACTGGGGCGTGAATAAAGGACAGGTTCATGACGACATCATCATCAGTCCATGTGTTTCCCAAACTCATAAACAGAGTTTACTCCCAGTGTGATGCAGTAGGAGGTGGTTGGTAGGAGAACGGGCAGGACTAACGCTCCGGGCTCCATGAGGACACAGCAAGGAGAGAGGGTGTCCTGTAGAAACTGAAGCAGGCCCCACGCACAGACTCCATCCCCAGCCTCCAGAGCGGAAACAAAGAGCTCTCGTTCATAAGCCACAGCCTATAGCAGCTGGTATCCGCAGTTCAGGATGAAAATGTATAAAAACATTTGCTCAGACATAAGCAGCTTTAACAGTTATTTTTGTTTGACTTATGAGCATTTTTACTTAACACCTACTAGACTATTATCAAACATGATTTGCAGTGTTTTTCTGATTCTGTGAATTGTCTTTTTTTGTTAGTGTCCTACAAAGCAAAATATGTTACAAGGATGTTAGACTTTGTATTTTTTTAACTATAAAAACTCTTGAAATTTACTTTTTGATAGCAATGACTAAAATGAAAATGCATTTTACAGGTACTTACAACAGAACTAAAAAACAGCTTATAATCCTGATACCACAGATGTCAAAATTTCTTTTTATTCTAAAGTCACAAAAGAGGTATTTATGAAGTGGGTAGATTGAAAGTGTCACATGAGTTACAAGTTCATTTTGTCATGATACATGTGTAAGCATAGTTTTGATGTTTTATAATACAACGCAGGGAAAACTGTTTAGAAAGGCTCTGAAGTGATCTGTCAAGTTAAAGTCACAGCTGTCTCTAGCCTGTCTGCTTAGAAAGCTCCCACACTTACATTTTCTCTTGCAGGGCTCAAGAGAAGATTTAGGGTGGTAGTTTGAATAGGCATGGCTCCCATAAACTCATGTGTCTGAAGGGTTAGTACATATGAAATGGCAGTGAGGAGGTGTGGACAAAGTGTGTTACTGTGGAGGTGGGCTCTGAGGTCTCCTATGCTGAAGCCATGCCCAGTGCAGTCCTCTTCTGCTGCCTGTGAATCAAGACGTAGACCTCTCAGCTCCTGCAGCACCATGTCTGCCTGCACCCTGCCATGCTTCCCGCCATGATGATACTGGACTAACCCTCCATGTTGGGGTTGGTCTGGTGCTGCTATGTATTTAAATCTAAATTCTGTACCCAAAGATCTAGCTGTTCCAAGATGAGAAAATTCTCACATACACCAGCTTTTGTTGTACAAACCTTACTCCCCAAATTAATTGGTCAGTAAAAAGTTAAAGCCTGTGATTTGCAACAGAGAGAGAAAGGCAGGGAGAAATTCTGGGAAGAACAAAGGAAGATCTTTCACCAGGAGACATGAAAGGAGAGGATGGGACTACGGCCTGGAAGGAATACCTAGCCACATGGGGCTTGGTAGTTGGGTTAGATGAGCTACTTGAGAGTCTGCCTAGCTAAGGCCTAAGCTTGGAAATACTAAAAGGTCTCGGTGTCGTTATTTGGGGAACTAGTTAGTTAAGGAATAATTGCACTGTGTTAATTTCCAGCATTAATATATACAGAATATTAATGATAATCATTTGTCCCTCTGAAACTGTAAGCTAGCCCTAATTAAATGTTTTCTTTATAAGGACTGCCACTGCCATGGTGTCTCTTCACAGCAGTGAAATCCTAAGACAGGCTAGAAAGGGGGCTCAGGGGTGCAGAGCACGAACTTGGGCTTGATTCCTAGCACCCAAGTAGTGGTTCACAATATCTGTAACTTCAGTTCCAGGGGCTCTGATGCCTTCTTCTGCTGTAAGACACAAACACTGTGCAAAGTCATAGATAAATGTAAGAAAAACATCCATGTACATAAAATAATTGTTAAAGGACTGTTTCAGAATCCACAGATGAACAAAATACTAGTACTAATCCCCAGAAAATCTTTGCCATCTAACGCTGTAAAGCTATAAAAACATATTTCCTCTGTAACATTTCACAACATGCTCAGCCATTAAAATAAAATTAATTTTCAGATATACATGCCAAAATATATGATATATCTGCTTCTTTTAGACAGAGCTTCAACAGCCAGCACTTCCCTTTGGTAATAATGAAATAGCTGTGGTGATTTCTAAGCACCATATAGTTTTGCAATGGAAAACAAGCTTTGAAGGCTGGGTGGCAAGTGGGATTTTACTAGGCCCAGGGGACTTTGAGAAAACCATCTTCCCCACCATCTGTTGCTTTGTATCTGCAACTCTTCTAGAAGCCAGTCCAAAGGGGGGCGAAAAGATGGCAAGTGAAAATATTTGGCAAACAAACAAAAAATAAGGCATTCAAAACAACTTCCCACAAAGAGCTGAGCTCTCTGTTGGATCAATCAAGCGAGCCTATGCTCTAACAACGCACAGGTCAATGCACTGAGCATCTGAGCTGCAGTGGGGAAGTAGGGTGCTCATCAGGAAGACAGAAGCCCTTTCAGGCAAAGTGTGTGCTTATTCTGTAGCTTTAGTACCCCAATGCTGGACATGTAAATCCATGAAGGTGTGAGGAACCCGAAGACTGACGAGAGAAATTTTGAGTTTGAAGGATGATTTCTAGTGCTTATGACTCAAGTAAGGGAAGATTAGTAACAATGTCACGGCATCGTAGAGAGGATTCAATAACCACTCATTAGCTTACTCAACAAGTATTTGGGACTCTGCAATGAACACTGTTTTAGGCACTAAGGTCTGATACACAAAACAGAATAAATCCCTGGCCTCACCAAACTTGCAATCAAATATCTCTTACCCTCACACCAGCCCCCAAATAAGCTTTAAACACAGTCCCATTCTGGAAAGTCCAGGTAGAGGCTTGTCGTGGCCCACAAACTAGTGACCCAAACACAGGTCTGCCCTGCCACTAAAGCCTCTGTCTCACTCTGGCACAGCCCCATCACCAATTCATTGTGTGAGCAACTTTTATAATCACTGCACAGGCTGTTTAGTTTGGGACAGTCATCATGCAAATTCATGTTGTCCCATCTAGAACTGCACTGTACCATCACAGCCATTTGTAGATGATGGGAACATCCTTACGTTTGTTAAGTGTAAGTCCACTGGCTCAAGAAAGGCAACTGTGGTCTGTTCATTGCTGCATGGGAAGGGCGAGAAATCGGGAAATACCAGTTTCAGCAGATGCCTACTATGAGCTTTTCTAAGAAAGACAGGAATTCTCTTCTTTCGTTCCACTTCTGCAGAAAGAAGAGGAAAACTGTGGCTTGGATAATGCCAAGTAGTTGTTTTAAAAGTTATTCAAAACACAAAGACTAAAAGAAGACACCAGAATATATGCTGTCTCCAATAACGCTTCCCCTAGCTCAGAGTCTGCCCAGTGCCTTATGAGCCATTTGCACAACCCTCCAGGGTTGACATAAATATTATTGCTAAGTAAATTTAACTATCATTCACTGTTCCACAAAATGACCCTTTAGGTTTAACTCTCAAGAGTCCAAATTTTCAATACATAAATCCATTCCTAAGTCATGCTGTACAAGAATCATAAAAACTGCTTAGGTGACCCCTATACTCACAGGCTGCAGGATGATTTCCCAAGGAAGAGATGCCACATGGTACAGAATTATGGAGTCTGGTACCAAATCCAACTTTAACTTTACAATGCCTCATCTCTGCCGGGACACTATGGGTCATGCCATTTACCTCTTGTAATGCAAAGTTTTCTTCTTAAAGTACTTCTTTTAATTTGCATCCGCTGTGATATGAAGACTCTTAGAAGAAATAATGGTTTAACAACTAGTGAGATGTGAGGGGCTGGGGTGCAGCTAAGTGTAGGTTACATGCCCAGCAGCTATGAGGCTCTAGATTCAACCCCAAGGAGAGGAAGAAAAGAAAGAAATGGAGACTTGGGGATATGGAAGGAGTGGGGGATGATCTTCTAGAGTCAAGTCAAGCATCACTGGAGAGTCTTAGATTAGTGTGGCAGAAAGCAGACATTAAAATTATCACAATGCTTTTTATGAGAATAATCTCTTTGAGTAAAAGCTAAACTAGAAGTTAGATAGTGGCGTGTTATGAAGTTATAACACACTGTGCTTCATGTAACCAATATTTGCAGACTGTAATAGTCTTTATGTTAGAAAAATAGAGACAAATAAGAATCATAGTATCAATTTTTGCTGAATTTACATCACAAAATTCTTGATGAAATGCATGATATCAACGAGCTCCTATATTCCCCAGTCCCTTAAAGGGAAATGCGTTTAATCTCATGAGCTGAAAGTAAAATGATACGGCTACTCCAGGAAACAATCTGACAATTTCTTTAAAAGTTAATTATATCTTATCACCTAGAATTTCCACTTTGATGTATGTATCCTGAAGAACGGAAACTTTACATCCACACAAAAACCTGTGCATGCATGTTCAGGTCAGCTTTATCTGTAGTGAGCAAGATCCAGAAATAAAACATGCCAAGGACAGATGAAAGTTCAATAAACTGTGCTGCACATTTACCATGGACGACTACCCAGTGGTAAAAAGGATACGCACAGGTGCCAAAGAAACTGCAGACATATGCAACAACAAGGAGGGGTAGAGAGAAGAGAAAAGAGGCGGGGAGGAGAAAGAGTGGGTGGAGAAAGGAAAGAAAGGAGGATGTGTGAGAAAATGTGAATATGAACGAACATGCCATGCCCTCTCCTGTGATTCTCTCAGCCTATTGGATGGTGCTATCCACATTTAAGGCAGGACTTGCTTCTTCCTAATTTGCTTTCCCATTTGTCAATCATGTCTGGAAACATGCTCACAGACATCCAAAGATAGCTTTACTGCTCCCCTAGACATCTCTCAACCAGTCAAGCTGACACCCAACACTAAGCATCAACTAGGCTACATAGCAAGTTTAAGAACAGTCTGGAATACCACAGCAAGACCCTTTCTCAAGTACATGTACACACACACACACACACACACACACACACACACACACGGAGATGGGAGGGAGGGAGAATTATAAGTCTTCACCAGACTCCCTCCTTCTACCACAAAGGCTCAGAAAAGTTCACAAGCCAGAAACTTCAAATAGACAAGAAAATGCTGCTGACCAGTGCCAGGCATGCCTTCTGTGAGCTAGAGACCAGGGTGATCTACAAGGCAAGTTTCAGGACAGCCAGTGCTACACAGAGAAACCTGTCTCAAACTAAAATAAAATATAAAGACACATTATCATCATATATTCTTATCTTATATCAACAAACAGTTGTTGGTCCTACCCTCATTAAATATCCCAAAAGGTTTGGTCTTTTGAAGGATGTTACAGTTGCTTTTAAAATGTCTCCTGGAGGTTCACTATTGAAATGATTGGTCCAGCGATTGGATTGGTGTGTTGCTTTGGAAAGAGAGGGGTGTCTTGTAACTTTGGTAGATGGGGCAGTGGGGGAGGGAAGAAGTAAGTAGGACACTGGAGGCAGGTTACCCTGTCCCAAGGTGTTTCCTCCCTCCTTTTCTCCTTCCCTTTCCTTTCTGTTCAGCCATGAAATGAAGGGAACCCAGTGCTCCCACTGTCATGGTGTCCTGATTGAGCACACAGGACCAATAGAATATAGACCAAACTTGAAACTGTGACTACATTAAGGAAGTCTTTCTTCCCTTAAGTTGTTTCTTTCAGGCATCTGGGTAACAGTAACTACAAAGAGATTGCTGGAAAGTAACCAAAGTGTCTGAAATGTTTTCATGAGAAAAAGTTGTAGAATGTTAATAAAACATTGATATGATCCTCCCTCTAGTTCAGTGGACATAGGAAACATAAGTGTAAAGCTAGTCACTAGTAGATGATGGGTCCAGAGTTGACATCAGGAGGCTGGTGATTACACTAGGACAGCGTCACTCTGCCACTGGACACGTGGGTAACAAGAGGCCCTTAGACTGCACTTCTATGATCACAAAGAATTGAGAAACTAAGTTACCAATATTACAAACTGCCTCATTTTCTCATCTGTTCAATGTAAGTAAACAGAAAATATTTACTAGGGCTTTTATTAAGAATAATATCTTTGAATGGAGAGAAGGATCAGTAATAGAACTATAAAACTATTATTGTTTAAATCTAAAAACACTGTCATTCATAGTGATGGTTCTGTAGTCAATCAGAAGTATCATAGCTGTGAAAGACTAAGGGAATCATGGCAAGAATAAATGTGCACAAACATGAGTGCTAGAAGAGAAATGGTGTGTGTGTGGTGTAGGCTAGCTTGTGCATACACAGAGGTCATAGGTCAATGTCAAGTATCGTACTCTATTGCTCTGTATCTTATTTTTGAGGCAGGTTCGTTCTTTGAATTGCTAGCTCACCTTTACTGGGATCCTCTGCCTACCGCCGACTCTCCTACGTTGTTCCATGCTCAAGTGTGCCACCATGACTGGGTTTTACATGTGCACTAGCAATCTGAATTCAGGTCCTCAAGGTTTTAATGCATACACAGTGAGCCACTGCACAGTCTAAGAGATGGTTATTTATCCATAAAACCATTTTTTCACCCCTACTTGATAGCAATGTTTAATAACCTTTGTTAAATTAGGTGCTGAAAAGTTATTGGGTTTACATTACATACCCCCATTATTTAAAGGACGGTTTTATAGGCATTCTGGCAAAGCATCCACTGAGAATCTTATCTGGGTGAGGAATGAGTGAACAGATTCAGATGACCAGGCCAAACCCAGCAGTTATTAAGAGTGAGTTTCTGGGTTTATTCCAGCATTTCTCTGGATCTTGAAATTTTACTTTTTAAAAAGGTACTTTAGGTGTTTATCTTTATAAGTCTATGCAAGAGATTCTGAAGTTAAAAGAATTATAAAGAAAGCCACTGCAGGTTTCAGTAATATTTTCATGGCTATGCAACTATCATAATTTTTACATATGCAATCACTACTTCTAACTGTGTTTCAGAATAAATCATGCAAACCCACAGCTGTAAGATGAACTAGAGAAGAGAAAAATCCCCATTTCTGGCACAACTTCAAATGCCTCAAGGAAGACAGAAAATGTCAAACACAAAGATTACACTGAAGCATTGCAGCTCCCACGGGCAGGAAGAGACCAGCAGTGCTTTCCGTGTGCTACTGTCCTTAAGACACCTGCCTCTGACGTAAGAACGCCTGGCTAATGGAAACTCAGGACCTGGCTAATAGTCACACCAGTCACCCCTGTGCTGTGTTGTGAGGACACTGGGGCCTCTCTCTGGCCCTTTTCTCACTTTGACCCTTCTCACAGCATTCCCTTTGCACTGATCTAGGGTAACCTGGTTTCCAGCATGAAAACCTCATCTGGTAGTAATTGGTCTTTTAAATCCACACAAGGGAGGGCTCCATTAGATCACAATTCACTGAGCTGGTGGGCTCGTACACAATCTGTTGATACTGAGGAAGTTACTCAGAAAGAAGTTTCTGTAGTCCTTGAAGATAGGCTGGCTATGCTGAGATGGCTGATTGAAAGACAATAAAACCAGAAATAAAAATAACACAGTAGTGTATTAAGCAAATTCTTTCACTAAAATTTTAAGAACGTACAATGAGGAAGAAACCTCATCTGGAGTAACTATGGAGAAAATGTAATTCATAGGGAAGGAACTGGGACAGGCAGGAACAAAGAGACAATGCAGATGTGAGCAGTGGGGCCAGTTCCAATTCTTGCTTAGGATGTTTCTGTGCTGTCAAAGGACAGTTCATCTTACTAAGCCTATAAATAATTATCAAAATCACTGTTTAAATTACTTTTCTCCTAGAAATAGACAAATTGACTTTATACATAAAATTTCACATGAAAAGAAAAAAACCAAAGAATGCCAGGTGACCAGGAAGAGTGAGGAAGAGGAACAGACAAGCAGGGGACAGGACGATGGGACACACAGACCAGTGAAACACAACAGCAAACCCAGGGAGGTCCAACCAGGGGGGATGTTCTAACACCTGATACAGGTGTGCCAGCTCTTTGAGACCAAAAACATAGCTAAAGATTATCTATCTCTCTTGGGGTCAGAAGGCTGCTTATGGAGCCAGATCTCTCCTTCCAGTTCATAACATATTTCTCATGTCATCTATGAACAAAAATTCCAAACTGATCCAAAATTAAAAAGAACTACAAAATTACCTTTTGATGGGATAAGTTCCTCTATGCATGAGAGTAGAAAAGACTTTGTAATTATCTCGAAATCCAGATGTAATTTAAGTGGAAAAGCAATGTTTGATTATTAAAGAAAATTAAGTAGCAAAACACCATAAACAAATTATATGCAAATAAATCATTTAAAGTAATTTATAAATAGCTTTAAATTTTTCTATAAAAAGAACAATAAAAACACTATATTTTAAAAAGGAGAGCAAAAAGCAAAGTTTACACAAAAAAGTTAAATTAAAATGTGAAAATATCTTTAACTTCACTTACTTAAAAGAAAAAAATATCAAATTAAAATGATATCTGATAGTAAGTTGCATTTATCACCCCAAAGATTGGCAAACTTTGTAAGCTTAACAGTATGGTATATTGGTGAGGGTTAAGGAAAGCAAGCTCCTTCACATATGACTATTAGGAGGGGAGCCAGTTAGGACTCTGCAGGAGCATTGTTAATTCTTAATATTAATAAATCTGCATACCGGAGGAACGAGAAACTTCCTGTGAGATTGTGTCTCCTAGGAATTCATAGTCTCACTAACTTGACTGCCTACACGTGGGAAACACAAGCACCAACAAACATTCATGGGGAATGCCCATGAGACCAAAAACCTACACAAAGAATTACTGTCCAAATGTCCTGAGCTCTGGAAACTCAGTCTGCACTATGGAAGAGCACACTGATTGTTTATCTAATACCAAATGGTCAGCACTGAAAAACATATACACACAAGTAACACAATCAGGCTGGAGGAATGTATTTGTGTATTTAGGAATTCTCTCTCAGTGACAAAGGAAGCAATGACAGTAAGGAGAGACTTTGGGGAAGGTTTCAAGGGAGAAAAGGGAAAGGGACATATTTAATTATAATCTCAAAAAAAAAAAAAAACAATAATGATGGGATTTCTATTTATTGACCCATGCACTTGCTGATATGTGAGTGAATCTTCTACAGTTTAGACTTTGAGCAGTGATTTTGAGTTTTATTAGTGGTGCCTTTTTAAAATTAAGCTGTTTAAAGTAAAAGAACTTGAAAAATAAACAAAGGTGCCTAGGGCAACAGGCTACCAAAGGTGTCCTTTAACACATCAAAGCAGACCCTGCCTACTGGCCAGCAGCTCCCCTAAGCATCACTAGTATTTGGTTACAAGTCCTGGCTCCTCTCAGCTCTCCTCACCCAGGCCCTGCCTTAAAGCTTTCCAGCCAGAGCGGTGCTTCCTCCAGCTTCTCTCTTCCACAGAACTCAGTCATTTTGGCAGTTGTGGCCTCTTGAGGCTCCGTCCTTTGTCTATTCACCCTCCCTCTTCTTCCTTCTCTCTTCTCTTCTCTCTCCTTCCCTCTCTCTTCTCATGGCCTGGTCTAGTCTGCTGGCCATGTTCAGTCTAGACTCTTCCAGATGCCTCTGGCTGTCCTTTTCCTCACATCTACAATAAAACCCTTCCTGTCAGCCATACCTAAGAGTGATCAAGTCCTCATTTTCATTCAGGGTTAATTAAGGTGAAATTTAATAAAACAATACTTTTATAACGAAAGAGAGACTTTCGGGTTATAATGAAAGATAAACAAATAAAACATGAAGACAAGATAGCATGTTAGTGGGAAAAACTTAGATTTCTTCCTTTTCCTTTAGCGCACAAAGGATTTCCATGTCAGTTGAGTTACACTCGGAGCATTCCAAACACCCCTGAAGCACTTACTGCATATCACATATGCCATGGGAGATAAACATAAGTATGAATGAAAGAATGGTACCATCAAAGCATATACCCTCTGAAGGCATGGCCTTTCCTAGCTTGCCTACAGCATCTCCAGAACTAAGTCTTGTCTGGCACATAGCAGGTGCTCAGTAGTAAGAGGCAGGAAATAACTATTTCCTGAAGTTCATAGTCTTCTGGGAATTAAAAGTTAATCATACCAGACCTAAGGAAGAGCACATTTCACCACCTGTGCTGGCTACCTGTTTTTGTTTTTTCTTTTCTTCTTTCTTTTTTTCCATTTGACAAAGGCTAGGGTCATGGAGAAGAGGGATCATCAGTTAAGAAAATGCCTGCATACAACTGGCTTGTAGACAAGCTGGGAGGCATTTTTCTTCACTAATGATTAATGTGGGAGGGCCCAGCCCACTGTGGGCGGTGCTGCCTCTGAGTAGGTAGTCTTGAGTTGTACAAAAGAGCAGGCTGAGTAAGCAGCACTTCTCTGTGGTTCCTGCCTGCCATGCTTTATTTCCTGCTCTCAGTGCCCTCAGTGCTGGATTGGTACGTGGAAGTATAAGATGAAATAAACACTTTCCTCCCCAAGTTGCTTTTGGCTGTGGTGTCTTATCACAACACTAGAAACCCTAAGATCCACCTATAAGTGTAGTCTAATTTCCCCCTAATAAATAAAGATCTCAAGAAACCAGTCACTGGGCAAGGAGGTGGGACTTCTGGGTCGGGGAGAGGAAGAGGAAACACAGGAGGAAGAGGGCTCTATGAACTGCTGGAGCAAGGGAGGCAGGCACAGAGTAGGAAGCTGGAGGCTCTCAATTCCAGTGGCAAATGCACCAGGACCCACCACCAGAGGATTTCTAACAGAATAGTTTGTAAAATTAGGATGCTAGAGTCTGTGCCCAGCTATTGTGTTATCTGTGATTCTAAACTAAGACTGTGTGGTGTTTTCCTTAATGCAGCAACTCAACTAGGTTCTCGAGGGAAAGCCACGGGAAACTCGGGGCAGGTGTGGCACTAGCCAGCTGTGTGAACTTAGTGTGCTGGGTGCAGAGAGCATCTTCAGAGAGGCAGAGCCAGCCCGAGTGACACAGGCCCTGGCTAAAAGGGACAATGTGGTCTCAGTCTGTCTGCTGGGCTGGAAAGAGACCGAGGCCACCAGCCAGTGCTTAGCTGCCACTAGCGTGGATTTGGTTTTTAATATTTCACATAACATATAAAAAGTTACTGACTAAATAACTCTTGGCTGCAGTGATCAGTACAATTTGAAGTGAAATATTAGCACAAGAAGTTCATCCAAACTTTTCTCTCAGAGAAAAGGTGCACACGAAGAGCTTTGAGGACAGATCTTACTCACAGCTGGAGTAATAGACTACTCACCCAGGGTCCATGTAGAACGAGGCACACTAGGAGCTCCAGTAATAACAGCAGTGTGCTGTTGGCCATGATCAGGTGGAACATGTTCCTCCCACCACTCGCTGACAACAGTGCTTTCTCACACACGGCCAACATGATGTGACTGGGAGGTCAGAACTAGTCACAGCAACAGTGCAGATGGATGTACTCAACTTCTACCATTAAACCCCACACTGCATTTCTTCTTGGAAAGCTAATGTTTTAGTGATATTCCTAATGGAAGGGGTACAAAAGGCATGACGGATTGTCAATCCTAACTCTGAGTGAAGTTATTGATTCATGGGAGACACCCAGAATGAGTCTTGAGGAAACTAAGAAGAAGGGTCTGGCATGAATGTTTGCCTTACACTGCCACTCACTTCTCCAGTCAAGACTCAGAAGGAGGGGGTATGAGAAACACAGTACAAGAAAACAAACCCTGAACTCAGGGGGTTATGAAAATGTCCTAGGGTCCTCAAGGTTAGCTTGCAGGACTGCCCATGTTTGGAAAGGCAAGGCTTATGAAGCACGTTTCTTATTAGAACCTCCCAAACCTGTGGAGGTTCTAATAAGGAGGGAGGTTATTCAGATGAAGTCTGTTTTTCAAGTTGGCTTTGGATCCAAAGTTCTCACAAGTACTGAGTAGACCAAGCTAAATAGAGAATGTCTTCTGCAGGCGGCCAGGGGGCTCGGATCCACACTGGGCGGAGCTTGAGCACTCAAAGCCCCAAACCCCTCCACCACCACCATCACCACTCCAGTCCCCTGCCCTAGCTACACACCTCCTCAAACACCTATTTCACCAAGGAGCCAAACCTATTCAAACCACTGCAGACAGCAAGGCAAGAAAGATGAGAAAAATCAGAACTGGGGGGAAGCCACAGCTAGCTGAACCAAAAGACCCCAGAATGTAAATCGTTTAGCTGTATGAAAACAATAAAAGGCAAAGCAGGACTCGCACTGACAGCTGCTGTTGTCTGTTCTCAGTGCACAGAACGTTCTCCTGACAGGATTTCCCACCATGAACGGTCAGGACTCCTGCTCCCTTCGATGCAGCACCCTGCCATCCAGAACACACTCCCCCGAACTTCCCCACATTTGTGCTTTTGCAGTTACAGGAAACTTTGAGACATAATCACAGCTTCCTTCTTTGTTAGTCCAACATTAACAGGAGCCTACTGTGTGCCTGCAGATAAGATTTGCACTTGAGGTACAGAGGAGTGCAGAATGCACAGAGTTCATGGTGTAGAAGGGAATGCCAGATACTATTGAAATTATTACACAGCTATATGATAAATCACTCTTGCATTAAAACAGTCAGATGGGGTGCACTGAGGTAATCTGGAGGGTTGGGGAAGGCGGACCTCAGGCCCTGTGGTTTGGAATAAGCTCTAGTGAGGTTCACTGCACTGTCCTGGGGAAGGAGTTGGAGGTTCTGATACCGAGGGAGTATAACACATTTAAGTAAGCACAAGGCCTGTGGTAACAACACAGAGAATGAAAAGAGAAAATGGCCTCACTGGGAGGCAACCATGGAAAATGATACTCCACAGCTTGGCAAGGCCCAGTACCAAGGGTGTGCCGCTGAGTCCAGACACAAGGACGACATGGGTGTAGCACACTATTAAGAAACTGTTTGAGGCTCCTCCCTACCCCGGACAATAATAACCCCAATTTTTTTCAGCTTGATCATATGTACTTCTGCTGTTCTATTATTTTAGGGAAAATGTTAATTTTTTCCACTGTCAAATAGAAAGAAAAAAAAAGGCAACCAAACCCCCAAATATGGTGCTAGGTAGACAGCTCAGCACTGGACTGCTGACTAGCACAGATAAGGGTCTAAGCCTGGCATCTACACGGGGAAAGAGACAGCACATGGGGGAGGGAAGCCTGTACAGATACTTTTATCCTCAGAAATACTTCCCTGATTTTTTTTAACATGTTAAATCTGTGTTTGAAATAATTGGAGCATGATTTGATTCAAGCAAGAACTTACAAGCTAATAACAGTGAGGATGGCTAAGCGTGGACTAGTGCCTGCTTCCCTTGCATGTGCACCACCTGAAACCCCACCACACACACAGCCCCACATGGCTTTTGTTCTGCTGGAGGTGGGGGATGGCTGTCCAGACTCCTAACAGCTCCCACACCTCCAGCCTGGTACCTGGCAATCCTGCCCCTCTGAAATGCTATAATCACCCCTAGTCAGAAGCCATTACAAATTCCTGCTTCTAAAGAAGCTTATATTCGGCACAGATGATGTCATTCTTGTCTGGATTCCTGTTTCCTAGGAGAACAACTTGAAATCATCAAGAGAAGTATGCTAACTCCCCAAGCCCCTGGTCACTGAGATGCTCTGTGTCTGCTTTCTGAGTTCTCTCTGAGAGGCATGAGATGAGGAACAGGAAAGGGTAAAGGTGCTGGCAGGACAGAGATTAATTTAAAAGTTATTAAAAATACAATTACACACTATGTGGAGACCAGTTTCTGGAAACATGATATAAAGTACTCTGCATTTATTAATTATGAACAAGCATGCCACTTTACTTCTTACAAAACGAGGAGGAGACGAAGCTAGCAGCTGTAACTATAGTTAGTTCAGTGTTGATCTCCACACTCATAAAAAGGATTTGCACTTCCAACCAGAAAAGTATCCAAACACATTTAATGAGGAAGAAATCTCAAACCCTATACCACTATGTAAAATAATTATTTAGATTAAACTATCTGTCTTCACCAGTTTGACACAGATAAATAAAGTGTCCACTCATTTTAGTGAATGGTTTAGGAAAGACCACAGAGTCTAACGCAAGAACTCTTGTTGCATTAGAAAATGTAAATTGCTAACGAGCACCACACCATATCAGTTTCCTGTTCCAGTCGGCTCTCTGACAGCCTGGCAACAAACCAAGAGCCTGAAGAAGAGGTGCAGCCATGTGTTTTGCTTTAAAAAATGAAAGGAATAGATGGGGGAAGGGCTTCATTTTATATATGCCTCAGTGAAAATCACCACCCCGCTTGGGACCAGTTTAGTTCAGGTGCCAAGGACAGAATACACAGGCAACATATGCAGACAGACAAAGTCAGTCTCTATAAGAATTATATTTCTGATTGCAGTCTTGTTATGTTTCAAAACACAGTATCACTGTGCTGGTACACTTACATGAGCTTTTTGATGTCCAACATGCTTGTCTTTCATTTTCATCAAAAACGTCTCAGGCTAGAGTCTGTTATATCTCTTCCTTATCATTCACCTATCTATCTACCCATCTATTCATCCATCTATCACCATCCATCTACCTTGGCTACTCTATCATCTATCCACCCATCTATCCACCCATCCATCCATCTATCCATCCATCTATCTATCCATCCATCCATCCATCTATCTATCCACCCATCCATCCATCTATCCATCCATCCACCCATCTATCCATCCATCTATCCATCCATCCACCCATCTATCCATCCATCTATCCATCCATCCATCTATCCATTCACCCATCTATCCACATATCCATCCATCTATCCATCCATCTATCCATCCATCCATCCATCTATCTATCCACCCATCCATCCATCTATCCATCCATCTATCCACACATCTATCCATCCATCTATCCATCCATCTATCCACACATCTATCCATCCATCTATCCATCCATCCACCCATCTATCCATCCATCTATCCATCCATCCACCCATCTATCCATCCATCTATCCATCCATCCATCTATCCATTCACCCATCTATCCACCTATCCATCCATCCATCCATCCATCCATCCATCCATCCAGCCATCCATCCATCCATCTATCCTATCCTATCCTATCCATCCATCTATTTATCTTATAAGATAACATCAAAGCCATACTGATTGAAATAATTCCTAAAACAAATGCCAGGCATGGTGGCAGAGGCTCCTGATCCCAGCACTCAATGGGCTGAGACAGGAAAATCATGAGTTTAAGGCTACCCTGGGCTACATAGTGAGTTCCATCTTTGCCACAATTTCAGGTTGAAATGTTTGTACCCAATGTTTTTCTTCACTGTTAGGATCCTAATAATCTCTTTTCGGGGGCTAGAGGTCCTCCTTATTTTCTAATTAATGGTGGCTTCTCTGAAGGGTATTGCCTCCTAAAACTGAGGACATAAATATTAAAACACCAATATTCTCAAGATCTTCCGTCACAACATCCATCACTCAAGATTGCTTTTTAATACGTTTAAGATGCTATATACCTGTGATTTTATTCTAAGCACATGACTACAATAGACCAACTCCAAAACATGGAAAACAAAAATCTTGTCTGACACTGTCACTAAAGATTTATCACATACTTATTTACTGATTGATTTTGTACCAATATTTATTAAAATGTTAGGGTATTTTCTCTGGACAGTGAGTTTACAAGTAATTTTTAAGTTCTATTGTTATTATTAGGGAGCAAAATTAATATCACTTTTGTATTCAAGAAAAGTCCAATTATAAATTATGTTAAGAAAATGTAAGCAACTTATCCAAATGACAATCCTTGCCCTCTAAAAGCTTATATTCAAAGAATTATAAATAATTATAAGACAATTACAATTATAGCTAATTGAATGTGGAGGGGCAATTATAAGGAGAAGAGCTTTTGTTCCTCCTCCTCTTCCTCTTCTTCCTCCTCTTTCTTTTCCTTTTGAAACAGGGACTCATTCCATAGCCTAGGCCTGGAAGTCACTATGCAGCCCAGGCTAGCCTTAAACTCATGATTCTCCTGTCTCAGTCCTGCTGAGTGCTGGGATCAGGACCCTGTGGCACCATGCCTGACATTAGTTTGAGAAATTATTTCAATCAATACCTGCTTTCATGAGATTTTATAAGATACTAGAGCATCAACATGTTGTCATGACCCCTTTGGAGGTCACACATCAGATAAGCTGCATATCAGACATTTATATTACGATTCATAATAGTAGCCAAATAACAGTTATGAAGTAGCAACAAAATAATTGTATGGTTGCGGGTCACCACAACATGAGGAACTGCATTGAAGAGTCTCAGCATTAGGAAGGCTGAGAACCGTTTCATTGGAGAAATTCAAGTTGCATTCAACAGGCATTTTGAAGAAGCAGGTTTCATCCCCATTGTGCTATTTCTGGCCACACCTGGCCCCAACCATCATTGTTTTTACAACAACTACCCCTTTATGTCACATTGCTTTCTTTATCATTGGGAAATTTGTATCATATCTATTGCTAGTAAAACCTAGTTTTAAAATCCTCTTAATTGTCAAATCATATATATAATTATAGTCATTTGCCGGCTAACAATGGGGATGTGTTCCGAGAAGCACATCACCAACTAATTACAGTGTAATGTGAGTTGATTACACTAATCTAGATGGCATAAGTTAATCAGTCTATATGGGCTCTTGCTGCAATGGAGAAACAGTGACCATGTGGACTTCTGTGGAACCACTGTCTCATGGATGATCATGGTGAACTGAAATGTCATATGACAGCACTACCGTCTATAATGTGTGCAGATATAAACACTGGTGACATAGACAAGATGCTCCATGCATTTATGACACATAGAATATCAGCATAATATCTGTCCTGGTGATATAATTAATAACTGATGCTTTATATGATGCCTCAGGGAAAAGTGAAGCACTTGCAAAGGCAATGTGTAGGGATCCCTCGCATTAGTGGGGCTGCTTTGCTGCTTAGCTGCCGCAATAGGCAGGTCTGCAGTTCTTTCTGCACAGCTCGTGATGTATTTTCAATATGTAGTAAACATTTTAGACTTCACTTGATATGGCTGTTTAGTAATGTGTGCTTGTGGTTAACGTTTTAATATGTTGGACAGTAAACCAAATGTAACAGTTCCAACATTTCTCGGGGGAGTGATCTGGGAGCAGACATATGTTCTCCATCAGGATTTGCAGCAGAAATCTTAGAAATCAAGAGAAGGACGGACCAGGGTAGAGCACTGGGGCTGTGAAGCGCTGAAGAAAACAGCTCGATGAAGCTCCTTGCTTCATCACAAGTGTCTGACACACAAAAAAGAAAAGCACAGTCCATAGCGGAAATGGCTGATACCTGCATGTCGGAATAAACGAGTTTCCACAGGTTAGAACCAATAGATGAGATTGATCCTTGCACAGATTTTTCTATTAGTTCCATTGAGTTCCTTTAGCTGCACGTGTTGACTCTGTGGTCGTGGGTTGGTACACTGCCATCTGCTCTAATGAGCTAACATTCTTACTCAAGTGTGGGTAAGGCAAGTGCTAATGCTGGACTTACAGAATCACTCTTAGGGTTACCATAGCAACCTTTTTGTTATTACCAAGCCAGAAAGGAATGCTCAAGAGAAAGATTGTTTAAGTCATGCAGTGTTTTTTAAAACTGGAATAGTATCCATAGGGACAGAAATATACAGAAATGCATCATCTGAAATTTAATGTATTACTAAAAGAAAACTATGAGATGAAGAAAGGATACAGGTGTGACAGTAAAAGAAATCTCAAAGGAGAAACTCATAATACCTCTTTTTCTTTTACAACTCTGTTTGAAATGCTTCATGTTTTCCAAGAACATCCTTCCACAAACTTGAGGAAAAGGTTTAATAGATCACAGTAGACCTGCAAATATGTATGTGTTCATATGCAAGGAGTAGCATTGTTTCTAGATGATCCCTGAAGTGCTTCTATCTGGTGGACCTCGGCTGCAAGTTCTGTGTCTAACATAGTGATAGGTGCTGTGCCTTCTGAACCCTAGGCATAAAAAGCTAGGCAACTACAAAACCTTCCAGGAGTGTGTGTGGATTTACTGGTGAAAGCAACCTATCTTAGATGCCTTTCCATTGCTGGGGTAAAACACCATGACCAAAAAGCACTTATAAAAGAGAGGGTTCATTGGATTTAAAGTCCTGGGGGTATAAAAGTCTACTGCCATTACAGCTCGGAGCCAGGGCAGCAGGCAGGCATGGCAGATAGGAAGTATGCTGAGCACTTCCATGAGGCTTTGGAACCTCAAAGGCCATCCCCAGAAATAAGCTCCCTACAACAAGGCCACACTTTTACAAACTTCCCAGGCAGCACCACCAATTGGGGACTAAGGGTTCCAACACATAACCTGTGGAGGACATTCTCATTCACGCCTCTACAGCAGTGGCTACTGACAGTGAAAACTGTGAAGACTGAAGCTCTATCGTTTTTGTTTAGATAGAGTTTTGTCTTCCATCCCAGAGCATGCTTGAAAAACTGGTAGTGCATTTGTGGATAAACAAGAGAAGTTAGCATTGGGGATGTACTTCACTGGAGCTGAGATGCCTAGGGTATGTTTATTAGACGTGCAAGTTTATAGATTCTTACTGTGTATCCTTTGCTGTTCATCCTAGAGAGCTGCACATGAGAGCTATATAACACCACACTTTTACTACCTAGGATTATCGGGCCTCATGCTGCTGTCACTGTCTCACACCGAATCCTATCTCTAGGAATCCTATTTGGTCAGACTCAAATCAGCAATGAAATTCGTTATTCATACACAGTGATGAGGACACGTTTTACATTAGGTTCTATGTCAGGCACGTTAGCCATTTCAGTGCATGGGTTCTGACTATTTATGAAGAGACTGAGAATCTGTAAGGTTAAATTAGGTCCACAAGTATTAAGAGTCAGAACACAGACATCCTTGCACCAAGTCCTGTGTTCAGAGCCTCCACACTTAATGCTTCTGCTGCCCCAAGGTTTTTACGCTTGGGGAACTTAGAATAATAATGCTAAATAAAAAGATGGTTCAATCAATACTTATAAATTAAAATAGTATATCCTGTCAGCCCTTGACAATATTTTAGTGTTTGCAATAAAAACCAATTTCACTCTCCTAAGAATAAAACAGGGTCATTTAGGTCATTATTTGACCTTAAAGTCCATCATCTTGCTTTAGAATTTCCTGCCAGACATGTGTACAAGTGACACCTGTGGCAAATACAAGTTTCTGCCCACCGTCCACCCCACATTCCGCTAAAGAAAACTCCGATGTTTTGGGGTGAAGCTTTCAAGGAAACTACTGTTTCCTGATAGCAATGACGGTGGGGATACAGACGCGCCTTCTGCACGGCCTTTCCCTTCACCTCTCTTCGCTTCCCCTCTAAACCCTTAGACAGACTGTCTCTGGAGACGCCCCTATCTCAAAACTACGATAGGACTGTAGCTTCGGGACACTCAAGGAGAACATTCCTAATCTCTCAGAGAAAAGCAAGTCCTCCTTTGTTAGGTTCTCCTAGTGCAGCAAACACTGAGGAAATGGCACCAAACCTGAATCTCATAGTATCGCACGGGAGTAAAATACGTTTAACCATAAATTACTGTTTCTACCGTTTTGCCGTGCCTCAAGCTTGAATTGCAGAATTTTGACATATTCTCAATTATTCATTCTCTCACTTTGCAGTAAACGGAACTAAACAGAACTACTGCCCTTATGAACTTGCCTTTAAAGGCGCTATGAAAATGCAGGGAGAGATGAATGAACAAGCAGTCATGATAACTGCTGGGAACAGGAGAGGAATTCTCATGGAGGCATTCAGTGGGCGAAGTGAGTAAGAGTAAATTTCTAGGGGCGGGTAGAAGAGTACAAAAGAACACAAAGGAGGGCTGGAAACCATGTTAAAACTCATTTAATATGCGCGGATAATGTGTCTTTATTCTTTAAAATGTTTACTCTAAAAGAATATACAGGCTTTGTCTTTCTTCCAGACTCATGGCCGCCGCCGTCCTGTTCTAATCCCTGGTTTGCTCCTAACAGGCAGCAGATATATTGAGCTGTACCTCTCACTGGTTCACCAGCTCCTACACATAGGAGCTCAACCCTATGTGACAAATGCTATGGAAATCATTTGTTTACAACTCCAAGAGGCCCCAGTACAATTTCTCATAAAGAACACCACTTTATGCTCAGCAAAATGCCAGGTGAGCACCACGGGCATTGCTGTTCAGTGTCACACTCAAGGACAGGGAACTTCCAAGTATCCAGTTCAAAATCTGCATTGGATTTCATTCTCCGAAGACAGTTCAAATGGCTTTCCTTTATTTTTCTTGTGGCTGGCAGGCAAACACTGGAGGACACAGAAACTCATACCTCTTTGAACTTAGCAGGGTGGAGGAAGCATGACCCGACCAGCTCTCTCCTCCCAGCTCCCCACCCCCAGCACTGGAAAGCCAACCCTAGTTATTGTGCACACATAGAAAGGATCTGCTCGCCACTCTAGAGCTCCCGGGAATGGAGCTATGAAAAGGAAAGCAGATAAAAAAGAAAATAGTATGCTGCCATTGACCAACACTTTCAGCTTTTGTTTTGTTTTATCAATCGTAGGTTCTTATTATCTTTCCTATACAAGGGAAGAGTAGTGGGACATAAAAGAAACTGTCAAAAACAAATTACATAATGAATAGATAAAAGAAAATATGGATTTTAAAATGGCCAATTACTGTCAAGAGGTATTAATGAAATAAGCAAAATTAAAGTTTGTTACTCTTGCTTCCAAAAGACAGGCAACCAGTAGACTTGTATGACTATAATAATGATTTATTACAATGCAGAGAAAAGAGGATGCATGTGGAAAATAGGGAGGTATGGCAAACATGTTACAGCTCGGTAATATAGGTAGATAAAAGCCAGGGCAATGGCTAAGATACTAAGCACAAGAGTGTGTGATGAAGTGACCGGGCGTGCACAGCACAAGGCACTGTGGGTGAGCAAGCCTAAGCTACTGCATGCAATGGATGCAGCCGTTACACGAGCTGGAAGCAGGTTTTGCATCTCATGTTTAAAGACATGGGCTTCATATCCACAAAGCCTAAAGTCAAATGCTACTTCTGTCAACTAGCAATGGAGAAAAGACAGCTTGGTGAAGTCCTTAACAGAGAAGGGACAGTCCCTTTGTCATCCTGTCAACAGATATGTCAGTAAAGCAGTCGATGCAGAATTCTTTTCTCAACTACTTATTTTCAAATTTTTTAAAAAATATTTGACTAACCATAGAATATGCACCAGAACCAAATAATTCCTGCTACTCAGTGGCAAAATAGCTAAGACTAAACCTTGGAGTCACATAAACACAGAATGAAGAACTGGCTTTCCCTATGAAAGCCAGTGGCCTTGTTACAAGATACTAAGTATATTTGAAATATGATTTATTCTTTAGATACAGGTTGAAGTAGCCCCTCCTTACAGAAGTGAATCACCATTACCCCAACACTGTGACTAGGTTTTCACGCTGATATATAAATGATACATTTTCCTTAGTAGCATCTGGAAATATAAACCCTTTTTTAGGGCATTTGAGTTCCCAACATACTTAATAAAAATATGTCCATACTAATCAGCTACAAATCTATCTTGAGGGCTATATAGTCCTTCGAATGACTACAGAAGTTAAGAGAGAGAAAGAGAGAGAGAGAGAGAGAGAGAGAGAGACTGACTCTGTGTGTGTATGTTTCAGTGATTAGTAGAAATATGTCAAAGTAACATGCTAAATACCACTTCTACTAAATATCTAAAGTTAATATTGGTTAAAGTTAATATTGGTAAAAAGGTATGTTTAATATTATAAAATAAAAGTTTGGGCAAAACTAGGCAAAATTTTTTACAATTTGTTTTTTTTTTTTTTTTTGATTGGTAAATTTTGAGTTAACAATGTTTTCTTATACAAACATGAATTCACAGACTTGTTCTCAAAGCATAAAAATGCAATATCCTGAGCAAGTGTAAAGAAACTAATAAAAAATGAACTCCGGGTTAATGAGCACCTTGAGAGAGTATTCCTAAAGCATTACTAACATCCAGATGTTGTAAAGCCTACCCAAACAACCATAACTAGTGCATACACACTAGCCTTGCTGTCCATCTGGGGAGCTGCTCATTTAAACATAGTTTCCAATGAAATTCTCCTAGCATCCAATTTTACTTTAAATCAAAGCTCTGTTCTAAGCATTGTATAAACCATATTAAACCATTCTAAGTCAATATTTATTTCCAGCAAAATAAACACACGTAATGGCAGATAGTGCTATACTTAACAAAGTGGCAACAGATTCCACAAGTTTTACTTAAGTTGATTATAAGCTGGCAAACAGGTTGCATGCTAGGCAAGGAAATTCTTCCTGTCTGTGGGAAGTGAACAAGGTTTCCACCTCATCAGGGTTTAGTCTCCAGAACCAGCAACGGGGAAGGTCAGAAGTAGGCACAAAATAAAACACACTGAGATCTCCAGCACCATGGCCTGCATCAGAGAAGTCCCCATACTCCCTACAACAAGATGACCAGACAGACAGACAGACAGATAGACACACACACACACACACACACACACACACACACACACACACGAACAAAAGGGAGCTTGGACTGCTTTAGAAGTATTTGTGCTTTACGTATAAGCTTCAATAACTTCTAGCCATGACATATACCAATTAAATTAGCTTTACAGAAAATGTAAATTACCTAAAATGAGTTAACACACTATATATGGATGCCTTCATGAGTAAGAGAGAGCATAGCTCTTACTGGAGGTGGGTCATTATAGTGTCAAACAGTTGTTGATGCCCCGCCCCAAACTAGCACAACCTACTTTACTAGGATGCTACAATGTAATTTTGGATAGTACTAATTAACTATAATTCAAATGAAGAATAACAGTCTCAAAATAATATTAAACTCCTGAAATGGCCAGTTCTAATCCTGTGACACTGTGTATGTAACCCCTTACAAAATAAAATATTTTTTCTCTGAATATTTTGCTATTTAACTAGGCCTTTAACACCAACAACCATGAATTGTGATAAGCACTAGGCAGACCCTTCCATTACAGCTCCTAGAAAAGGAATCTACTGGAAAGACAGCCTGGTCCTGCCGGTGGCTGGAGACAGGCCCCTCTTCCTCCTGCACCACGCTGCACTGAACCCTGTGCACTCACAGGGTTTGCTCCATAGTGATGCTCCAACCTCACCTGTGATTTTCTGCAGCAAAGGGGACAGCTCAGACTCCTCAGAGAAGACACGGGCCAATGCTTTCTTCACCTGTTCTTCCACTTCTCCCAGGTCTTTGCCCAGTGACAGCTCTCCAATGACAGAGTAAATGTATATGAGGAGGACAAGCAGTTCCTCAGGGCTGTAGTCATCATTGGTTCTCTGGCTTGAGGACTTAATCATAGGTAGCAGCTGATTTAGCACACCAGCCATGGTTGAATCCCCAAGGCTCTGAAATGGAAGCAACGATAGGAAGATCCATCAGCGCATAACTTGGGATGAACACTAGTACAAAGGTGGCTTGCAAAGTGTCTGTGACTGGTGACTACACTCTTTCATGTCTGCATGTATCAATCCTGGACAGAATGCTAAAAGAAGTCTGGCATTATTCTGAAAAAAACCCATTTTATAAAATGGCAGGTGAAGTTCTAGGCCCTTTGACAAAGACCTTATTGTGACTTGAGCAAAGAAGATTGTTTTTTTTTTTTTTTTTTCTATTTTAATAAAATGTAAGTGGTTCAGCAGGCTGGGCTGTAGCTCAGACGCAGAATGCTGACCTAGACCACACATGCCCCTTGTTTGATACCCAGCTCTGTAAAAAAAAAAAAAAAAAACTAGCACATTGAAAACTTGAAATCTTAAACAAACAAGTAAAGTAATACAAAAACAAACCTGGTAAATTATCTATTCAAATGAATGCTAATGCTCTTTAAACAGAATCTATAGAGTAGAATAGATGGTAATGTTCCTTTAACATAGTCTACGTATTCAAATGAGAGCTGGGGCTCCTTTAAAGGAGTCATGGTCTTACAGGATGTCCTTGATGTGTGCTCCATTGGCAAACATTGGTCAGAATATTTTATAGCATAAAGGGCATTTCCTGCTAAACCTTGTAAGTAGAATAATAGCTTAAGTTGGGTAACCTCACTGAGGACAGGTTTGAGATTTCTTTTGATGAATTTAAAGGTAATTCACTTCAATTTTTAAATTCATAATTTTACATTTTTCTTCATTTATTTTTATGTGTATGGATGTTGTGCAACATGTCTGTGCACCATGTACATGTAGAGGCCAGAAAAGGCTTTTGCTCTCCAGGGACAGGAGTGATAGATTGTAGTAAGCCTCCATATGGGAGCTGGGAATCAAACCAGAACCTCTGGAAGAGCAGTCAGTGCTCGAAGCATTGAGCCATCTCTCCAGTCTACCACATCAAGTTAGCATAATAATAATAATAACAATAATAATAATAATAATTAATAATAATAATTAATAATAATAATAATAATAATAATAATAATGGTTTTAGTTTGTCCACCAACTTCTTAAGTGACGCTCAGAAGAGAATTTCAAGATTCTTTCCACGTGATAAGAGCACTGCCTCACTGCAGTGATTAGGGACTGGAGCATACCAAAAACTACATACATCAACAGCACAAACCTTGCAGTTCTAGGTAAAAAAAAAAAAAAAAACCCACTAGTATTCATATTCTAATTAAAGAGTAATTATCTGAACTTGAAACTTCCATTTATAAGTGTTCCCTGAACACCTACTGTGCTCCATTTCCATCATTCATTTATAAGTGTTCCCTGAACACCTACTGTGCTCTATGGTTCCTCTGCTCTCATAGTTTATGCCATAGGGAAACAGGGCTGAGAAGCTGAGGATGTAAATGCTGTAAACAAGGAGGCCCGTGCTACTGAAGAAAGGGAAGCAGGGAAGGGAGATGGGGAGACAAATTTCCTAAGTGCACATGGTTACTCACTCTTTTATACAGGAGAAGCCATGTTAGCAAGTGACACGGGAGCCAAAAATGCTGTAGAGATGCTTCCTTTAAACTAAACGTAGCAGACAGCTGATGGTTGTTGAAAAAAAAAAAAAAAAAAACAAAAAGCCATCCCAAAAGAGCTCTTGGCCTCACATCCACTCAAGGAGGGTCAGTCACTCCAAAGCACCAATTCCAGTCCCAAATAATCAGGTAAATATACAACATGCCTACCCTGGAGGAGCCTATGATTCTTCCCTAAGAGCAGGAAGCTTTTTTAAAAGAAGACTCTAAAATATGGATCAGGCAGGAGACTCATTTGTTAGAGTGCATTTGCTGGCACCTGCTCCTTGGGCCTGTATTTCTAAGTCTCTGGTCTTTGATACATGCTAGAGAGAAAAATATCTTATTAGAGACATAAACACACTTCCACTGCATAGACCAATAAGATTATATCTAAAATATGCTTCAAGCATTGCAAGAAGTCAATAGTTGACTGTGACACAAAGCCAAGAACAGTAGACAGTTACAAAGATGTGAGAAATATGGGAGAATAAAAATACCCTATTGTGGGCTGGAGAGATGGCTCAGCGGTTAAGAGCACTGACTGAGGTCCTGAGTTCAATCCCAAGCAACCACATGGTGGCTCACAGCCATATGTAATGGGATCCAATGCACTCTTTCGGTGTGTCTGAAGACAGGTCAGTGCATTCATATTAAAAAAAAAAAAAAAGCTTAAAAAAAAAGTTCTATTGTGAAAACCTAATTCCAATTGTGACTGTTCCTTTATATAGTCCCCTTAACATTTCCTGTCCAAATGGTGTGATATCAGTAGAGCATGCAGAGCTGGGAGCACATTATCCCAGGCTCTCCATTTACTGAGAACAAAAGGCATACTCATCCTTACCTACTCAGAAAAATACCAGAAAGAACAATGAGACCCTGAGATGATCTAAGAACCATGTCACCTCATTGACAATGAACACACCCATATCCTAATTTCTGACATCTTCCTTCAGTAAAAACAACAACAAAAACTAGGGATCTCCAAAGACATGGCTGATACCTAGGATATGGAAGAAAATCATAAAAGGACTGGAAAATCCTATAGTGCCTAAAAATAAAGACATGCAAGGAGAAGAAAAGGAGGAGGGAATGGAGGGGAAGGAGAAGGAGAAGTAGGAAAAAGGGGAGGGGGAGGAGGAAGGAAGAAGGGAGAGGAGAAGGGGGAAGGAGGGAGAGCGAGGGAAGGAAAAAAGAAGGAATGTAGCAAGGCCTTTCCAGTTGACCACAGATGGAATGATTTTAACAACATAAGGTAGTATTTTCATATAACCTAAAGTACTCAAGAAATATCCATCCATTCAAATTGATGGAAATGTGATTGAACTAGGGCTGGAGAGATGGCTCCTCGATAAAGTGCCTGCCTTGCAAACACAAGGACCTGAGTTCAAACCCTAGAACCTATTTAAAGAGGGTAGTGGTTAGTGGATACCCTGAAGCTGGAGTTAGAAGTAACTGGGAGCCACCTGATGTAGGTGCTAGAAACAAAACTTAGTTAAGTCTTCCAGAAGAACAGCCAGCACTTTTAACCACCAAGCCATCTCTCCTGGCCTGTTGGTTGCTTTCTGATGCCTGCTTCTCCTCATGAGGAGAAAGAAAAGATCAGAGACTCCCTAAATTGAAGTCTCTTTAAAGCAAAAGAAAGAATTTCAGCAGGAGTAACAGGGTGTGTGTGTGTGTGTGTGTGTGTGTGTGGATAAAGTGGTATTGGAAAGGACCTGTGCCACAAGCTGTATGATCTTGGAGAAATTGTCTAACATTCCAAATCTCAACCTCCCCATTTATGAAATAAAAATGCCTGAATATTCAGTAGTCCCATTACACAGGAACACACTTATGTATCAGACGATATTACACAGGCACATACTTATATATTAGACTGTATTACACAGGCACACACTTATGTATTAGACTGTATTACACAGGAACACACTTACGTATTAGACTGTATTACACAGGCACACACTGATGTATTAGACTGTATTACACAGGAACACACTTATGTATTAGACTGTATTACACAGGCACACACTTATGTATTAGACTGTATTACATAGGCACACACTTATGTATTAGACTGTATTATACTGGTTCAACCACTCTGCTTTGAAAATGAAGTCACCCCCACGACAGGATAGTCTTCATGTAGACTCAAGCCCAAGGTGACTCTGTTTCCTGTGGGCTAATATTGCAAAAACACATTTGATAGCATTTAGGATACACAATAATGGTCACACTTCACCAGGTTGTTCTAGTCACACAGCAGCATCTGTCATGTGATCTTCGATTCTATTGCCACCACTCAGGGCCCTGTGCTCTCCTTTCTTGGAGGACTAGTTAAGAAAGCTGGTATGGAAATGACTTGTATTTTAGGAACACCTCTTTGGCAATCTCAGAGGAGGGAGAGGCAGCCCACAGACACGGAATGTAAAACCCACTCATGGGGCTTTCCTGCAATAGTCAGTGAAAGGCCAAAGGAAATCAAATGGTACTAAATGTTGCTATTGAAGAGACAAGCACAGCCAACCATGGCTGAAGAGGGCTTTTTAAAAATGGCTTCTTTGTAAAGTAACTGGGATTAAGTTTCCCATTCCTTTTTACAGAAGTAGCTCTACTAGTAGGAGGTGGAGGACCTGAGCTGTAACTAGGGTGACAAAGCATTTTGTTATTTCTGCAGTCTGGGTTCTTGTTATTCTTGAATCAGTCCCCAGCAACTGCTTACAAAGGCCCTCTTTAAAGGTCTGTTGTCCTTAGAAAAGCTGGCTGTGAAGTCAAGAGCTGGTCTCAGTTCTGGCATGAGGACCATATTCCATATGGCAGCAGGCTGGTCCAGGCTGGTCTGGGCTGGTTCAGGCCGGCCCTAGCTACTCATCTGGGAGTGGAACCTGCAGACACTCAACAAACCCCAAGCCACCAGCAGAGAACTCTACACAGCAATCCTGTCAGCCAGCGTGTGCAGGTTGGAGAGACACGGCATTAGAAGTCTTTGAAAGTGCCCAAATACTCTGCTTCCACACAGTACCTGCCATAATCAAATCTAATCTGTTATTTCCAATAACTTCTGAAGAAATCTGAGTTTCCTTCTGTACACCCCAGGCAGAATGCAAAACTGTAAAATAATTCATTGATACACTCAAGTATATCAACACATGTACAAACAGATACACAGACTGAAAGTACATTATTTAATTAATTATAAAAATTATTTTAAAGAACAAAGAACAAAGCAAGACCCAGGATACAAGTCTCTAAGAGGTGAGTGGGAGGAGGAATGAACAGCCATGTCTTAGGAAAGTCCCTTTAAGGTGTTGGCATTTGCATTGGAAACATCCAAATGCTGATACAGGCACATGCCACCTGGGTTGTAAAGAGCCAGCATCCACTATGAGGGAGGAGCAAAGCTCTAAGAAATAATTATAGGGTAGGATCCTCCCTCCAATAAGTGTTTTGTGTACATCCACAAGAGGTAGGAGAGGCAGAATAACGTCCCACTTCCTGCAGTCTGTGGCTCTTACCACATGTGGCACAGAAGCTTTCCAGATGTGATGAAGTCTCTGTCACACTTTCATCGCTGCGATTACAACGCTTTCTAGAAACCGCATAAAAGAGGACAGTTTATTACAGCTTAAAGTTTCAGAAAGATTTCAGTGTTTGAGAAAGCAAGACAGCAGGAGTAGCTCAATCCCTGGCATCAGCCTGAGGCAAAGGCTGTTCACAGTGTGGCAAACGGAAAGGAGGACCTCAGGCCAGAACACAGGCCAGTAAAACCTCTTCCTAGTGAGCAATCGCTGCTGAGGAGGCCTCACCTCCCCACACCTCCACTGTCTTCAGAACAGTCACATAAGCTGAAGATTTAGATCCGAAGCACCAGTCTGTTGGGGACTTTGGAGTCAAACCATAATCTTTTCTGCCTGGATTCCAAAGGAAACGGCTTCCCAGAGAGACGGTTTCCAAGGTTTAGATGCTCAGACTCTCAGTAGCCTGGGCTTTCAATCTGTGAGGTCTTGCCTTGAAGAAACATTTGCTATTCCCCAGTGCAAAGTGTGCACTTCTGTGCAATGGGCTGAAGCCTCACAGTTACTCACAGCTGCCCTGCCCACAACTGTAATTCTATATTCCTTCCTCTGCCAGGTACCATGTTTTTCAAAGCTTTCTGCTCTGCTTTTGCTCTTGACTCTTGCTATAAGCCAGGCAAAAAGTAGGAAACAGTAACCATATCACAACATAAACAAACCTTACTCTCTGCATTTTTATTGGTAGTTTGGTCTAATGGACACCCTTCAGAATAGCCCTTAAGAAAAGCACCCAGGGGCTGAAGAGACTATTCTGCGATTTAAGAACACTTACTGCTTGTCTTGGTCAGAGTTTCTATTCCTGCACAAACACCATGACCAAGAAGCAAGTTGGGGAGGAAAGGGTTTATTCAGCTTACACTTCCATATCGCTGTTCATCACCAAAGAAAGTCAGGACTAGAACTCAAGCAAGTCAGGAAGCAGGAGCTGATGCAGAGGTCATGGAGGGATGTCACTTGCTGGCTTGCTTCCCCTGGCTTGCTCAGCCTGCTTTCTTATAGATCCCAGGTCTACCAACCCAGGGATGGCACCACCCACAATGGGCTGGGCCCTCCCCCTTGATCACTAATGGAGAAAATGCCTTACAGCTGGATCTCATGGAGGCATTTCCTCAAGGGAGGCTCCTTTCTGTGTGATAACTCCAGTTTGTGTCAAGTTGACACAGAACCAGCCAGTGCACTGCTCTTCCAGAAAACCCAAGTTTGGTTTCTAGCACCCATATCAGATGGCTCACCACCACCTGCAACTCCATCTTTAGTGACTGTGGTATCATCTTATGGCCTGCTCAGGCACTGACACACATACACAAGCACATGCATAGTTCACACACAGTCACAAAAACACAATTACACACAGTCTCATACATACACAACTCTTTCCCACATACAGATATCTCTCTCTCTCCCTCCCTCTCTCTCTCCCTCTCTCTCTCTCTCTCTCTCTCTCTCTCTCTCTCACACACACACACACACACACACACACACACAAAATTCTCCCTCCCCTTCTCTCTTACACACACACACACACCATTTTCACACTTATATAACTCTTTTACACACACACATATATGTCCCTCTCTTTCCCCCTCTCTCTTACACACACACACACACACACACACACACACACACACACACACACACACCTTAACAAAAGAAAAACAAAAAAGTTATAACACTCTTAAAAGCTTCTTCAACTCCCATACCTCCAAACTACTCCATACTTCCCCTGAAAGCCAGGTCAAAGGCCTTACTAGAACCATATGATCAAGTTTATTCCAGCAGCAGCCCTGCTTGCCTGGTATCAATTTTTTATACTAACCACTTTACGTGGCTGTGGCAAAAGCAGCTCAAGGTTGTAAACCTTCCTTTCAGCTGGTGGTTTTAAAGTGTCTCTGTTTATCCCATTGGAGAAGGTATGGCAGCAGAAGGTGTGGTCACCCTGTGACAGTGGAAACCTGTGTTACAGGCTAGTCACACTCAGCTAACAAGGAACTGCCAAAGGCAAGTGGAAACTCATGGTAGTTATTACCTTCAGGGGTCCACATCTAGTGACTTCTGCAAACCAGGCTCCATCTTCTAAAGCAGTGGTTCTCAACCTTCTGTGAACTGTTAATACAGTTTTTCATGTTGTAGAGATGCCCCCAATCATAAAATTATTTTTTTTGCAGCTTCATAACTGTAATTTTGCTACTGTTATAAACCATAAGGTAGATATCTGATATACAGGATATCTGATATTCGACTCCCAGAGGGGTCATGACCCCACAGGTTAAAAACCAAGGTCCTAAGCTGAAGTCTCATGAAAGACAAAACGTTGTACAATGGAGAGCATTGTAAGGTCAAGCTCTAACACTGCAGATCATTAGATGAGGCAATGAGCCTACATTATTTGAGTAGGACCAACCTCAGGGGTTCTTAAAGGCGAGGACTTTTTCCAGCTTTGCTCATCGATGAGATGATGCAGAGATGCAACAGTGCTGTCCCTGAAGATTGAAGAGAGGTGCAAGCCAGTGAATACAGAGGTCATGGAAATGGAAAGCACAGGGAAGCATCCTTCTCTACAGTCTCTGGGAAAGAAGACTTCCTCGTAACCTTTAATGCTAACACAGTAAGTTCTACAGAGTGATAAAGGGAAAAATATGTGTGTTTTGAGGTTCGTGGTTCTTTGCTACAGAAGCAATAGGGAATCAATGCAAGCAATCTGTGATGTTGAAAATGGGAAACTCCATATTAGAGCATGTAGCTCTCACTGAGAAAGGGCAGTTGCTTATGCTAGGGTGTGAAGTTTTAAATGTTGTCCCCTCTAAAACTCATGCTGGAATTTAGCTGCCAGCATATGAGTACTACTCAGTGAGGTGTCTTGACAGGTTTTGTTGTAAAGACAGACAGATCCCGCAGGAGCGAGACTGACCCCGTAAGTCCATGTATTTTCATCCTTAGTCCCCAGTTGGTGAACTGCTTGAGAAGGATTAGAAGGTGTGGCCCTGTGGGAGGATAGGTGTCCTCTAATACCTCCAAATACCTGCAATTTCAGTTCTAGAGAGACTCAGGAAGTGGGGGGAGGGGGTAGAGGAGAAGGAAGAGGAAAGACGTCAGCCACATTTTTAATAGTATATATGACAAAATGAAAATGATGAGTAAGCCAGTCCATCGTCTGTACAGTGATTTCTCTCTAGAAGAAGCACTTGGCAAATGATGAAGAGGAATCTGAACTAAATGCTGGTCTTGTGTAATGTCATTGATACTTGAAAGAATGACAAAGAAATGGTGGTTATTAAGGATGGGGCATTTGGCAACAGATAATCAAGTGAATTTCTGGGTATGGTGGCAGACACCTAGCATTTCAGTACCCATGACTCTGAGGCAGGAGGAATCCAATCTAACACCAGCCTACCCTGGGCTATACAGCAAGACTTGTATCACGGGAAAAACAACAACAGTAACAACAAAATGAGCTTGGCTCTTCCAGGAAAACAACTGATAAAATCTTGACTTCTAAGCAAAACTTCAAGTTTTGGAAAACGTTTCTCTGCTATTGCCAGATTCTCTATTCTTACAGATTTTTCTAATAGGACCAATAGTAACATTAAAATGTGAATTCAGTTTTTCAAAGTTGCATAATAAAAAAAATGAACATTTGTAAGGTCTGTAACTTTTTCATAAATCAAAGCTCCTGAAATCAGGTACAGAGGGTAAAAGTTCATCCAAAAGAAAGGCCAATTATTTTAGTGTTAAAAAACAAAACAAACAACAACAAAAAACCCAAATCATAAAGAGCTCATTGATATGATTTCCAATTCTACATTACGATTTTAAGAAATCAGTACTTGCAGAGGGTAAATATGGTATCAAATATAATAACCATAGCCATCTGGAGGAGCTGTCAAGACATTCCTTCTCCAAGGATTCTCTTCTAATGTTCTCTCCAAACCAGCATCTGGCAGCCAGCAAGCAGGGACATTTGAGTGTCTGCTGGTTTCTGTCAGCAGAGATGTAAAACTCAGAACCCAAACCGACATCAGCCTCACTCCTCTATTAAAACAGTTACACTCGTGAGGTTGCTATGTAACTAGCATGTGATGGACTCTCTCTTGTGACAGGGTTTCTCTATTATGTAACTCTTGCTGTCTTGGAACCCACTGTGTACATTAGGCTGGCCTTAGATTCAAAGAGACCCACCTGTCTCTGCCTCCCAAATGCGGAGATAAAAGGTTTGTACTACCACACATAATTGCATTTCTAATCTTAAAATAACAAATGAAATGTTTAAACTTTCGGTTTTAACAACTAACATAGCAAATATTATATTTAATAATCTGAGTAACATCATAAATAAAATTCATTCTTTTCTGTTCTTTTCCCTTCCCCATAGCTTAAACGGTAAGACAGCTATGGCAATGTTCTCGGAGAGGAGGGCCAAGTAATAAGGTAAGAAGATGGATTTCCTGGGCTAGTTTCTCAAGTACAACATGTATATAATTGACTTGAGACTCCTGCTGAAGATATCAGGTCTCAGACGGAGCCTGGTGAGCCTGTCTCTATGGACCCTGGTGACGCTGTCTCTATAGACCCTGGTGAGCCTGTCTCTATAGACCCTGGTGAGCCTGTCTCTATGGACCCTGGTGACCCTGTCTCTATAGACCCTGGTGAGCCTGTCTCTATGGACCCTGGTGAGCCTGTCTCTATGGACCCTGGTGAGCCTGTCTCTATGGACCCTGGTGACGCTGTCTCTATAGACCCTGGTGAGGCTGTCTCTATAGACCCTGGTGAGTCTGTCTCTATGGACCCTGGTGAGGCTGTCTCTATGGACCCTGGTGAGCCTGTCTCTATGGACCCTGGTGAGGCTGTCTCTATGGACCCTGGTGACGCTGTCTCTATGGACCCTGGTGAGCCTGTCTCTATGGACCCTGGTGAGGCTGTCTCTATGGACCCTGGTGACGCTGTCTCTATAGACCCTGGAGACGCTGTCTCTAACAAGTTTTCAAGTTGATTTTGATGATATTTGTTAATCCATGGATCCCAGCATTTAAGTTGCATCTAGAAAGGGTCATTCAAAGATTTCTAGACTATAGTAGAAAAGTGAAATAAAGAATCCTGCTCAAGTCACTGTATGACATCCTCTACTTGACTGTAACTGTTAGAATTGATACATGCATCAGCTCTACTCAAATTTCTCTCCCTTGCTCCAAACCCGCCAACAGCCTACTGGATTTCCCCATTCAGACATGTAAACAGCAAATTAACTCAATAGAACTACAGCTAAAATCTTTTCCTCATAGACTGTGGGTGAACCTTCTGAGACATTTTTATCTGTCTCTGTGTGTCTGCACATAGTGACCTCTTTGCATAGAACTCCCCTTTCCCTTTTCTCCATTCGGTCTCAAGATCCATCTCAACTATTAGCTTCCATGACATCTGGTTACCATTTGAGCTAAATGTGCCTTCAACCCAGCTCTTCCTGCTCTGGATCTGCGCTGTCATCCTCTACCCGGCAGACTGAGTGAGAGTCTGTAACTGAGCTGGAGTCCTCCCAATAGTCACGAAGCCCTGATGGTCCGGCATGCACATCCTATCTTCTCTATACTTCAGCCACTGCCTGTGTTGAAACTATCATTACTTCCAGCCATGATCTGACTCATCTAGAATTAAAAAACAAAAATGAACCCCACTTATTTGTTCTTTTTGATGGCAGGCATCCTATTAACTGTTTAGTCCCAGCTGTTTAGTCACAATTCTTTTCCTGCGCATTGTGGTTAAACCTTCTGCACCATTCCCATTTGTCCCCATGTTTGCACATGTGCTTCTCTCTGTATAGGATGTACTTTCCTTCTATAACCTCTGGCTCTGAGCTAAATCTGCTCAGATTTTGATCCCAGAGAAACTATTTTATCTTCTTCAGTCCTTTACTGAGAATTTCATTATCCATCTCCGATTCCCTTTTAAGAGGGGGAAAAACATAAAGTAAGCATACAGTTACAGACTATCTCACACCTCCCAAATGCTATTTTTTCAGAAGCAATTCTAGTTGAGAAGGTTACTTTTTCAGGAGGTCAGGTGGTGAGTGAGTGAGCTGATGTGCTTGTGTATGATGGGTACATGTATGTATGTATCTGTGTATGCACATGTATGTGCTGGTGCATGTGTACTTGGAGGCAAAAAGTGGACATGTCTTCCTCACTCACTTCTTTCCCTTCCTTTTTTTCCCCTTTTCTCTTCTTTTCTTCTTTTTGGAACAGGGTGTCTCACTTAACGTGGAGGCTGCTGATTGGCCAGGCTGACTAACTAGCAAAGCTCTAGGGATACTACTGCTCCTGCCTCCCCAGTAGTGCCATTAGAAGAATGGCCAGCTTTTATGCTTGAGTCATGGAGATCCTAACTCAAATCCTCATGCTTGTGTAGCAAGCACATTATTCACTGGGCCCTCCTCCCAGCCCTGGGTACTTCCAGCCACAAACATTAAACCAGACTGTGAGTGTGCCACGCTTACCTCACTCCCTAGCCCTAGTTACAGGCAGATGGTGTCATACAAAAGTACCTTAGATGTAAGACAGAACTGGCCTCAAGTTCTATCTCACTAAGCATACAGCATGTGTCGTACAAACAGCAGTGTTCTGTGTGTCAAGTTAGCAGGATGACTCAGTGTGTGAAGGCATTTGCTACCAAGCCTGATGGCCCAAGACTGATCCCTTGGATTCATGTGGTAAAAGGAGAGAACCAATTCCTACAAGGCAAGCCCTGTTCTCTGTAAGTATGCCATGGTATACCACCTCCCCCCCACTCCATCTCTGCCCTTCTCTCTCCAAACCTTTCTCTGTATCTCTCATATACATAACAACCAGTAAACGAATGAACGAACAGTGCCCACTGGATGCTTACCTCTAAGTGCAAAAGAACGTAATGCACTGAAGAGATATGCACAGGAAGGAACCAAATTCTTAAGTCAGAACACAGAATAGCAGCAGCCTCTGGAAGCAGCCAACTTAAATGTGGTAGCCTGGGACTATGGCATGGGCTTGGGGTGGGAAGTAACAAGATGAGAGTCATACCGACGGCTCAGTGCTCTCAGGCAGGGAAACGGAAGGATGAGCAGGGATGAGGCAGGAAGAGGAGACCCTCCAGGGCTGCTCAGACAGCCGGCTGCTGGAACGTTCACTTTTCTTCTGATTCCCAGAGACCCTGAGTAGAGAACTGCTGTGATCTGATCTACTTTCAAGAATATCACTCGGGCTGTAGTGATGAGAGCAGAGCTCGGAGACATAGGTAGAAGGAGGATGATGGGGAGAAACTCGAGAATGCAAATGAGAAACACTGAGGCTTGAGCATTGTTGCCACAGGACTGGGAACACAGTGACATTCACACCAGCCCAGTGTGCTGATGGGCTGAAAAATAGAGACAGCTTCAGAATTACTTTAAGATTTTCACACAACAGATCATAGAAAGAGGTGGTTCTCACTGCAGAGAGAGACAGAGACACTGGGGGGGAGTACCATGCATACTCATAGAAAGGAAATGGCAGACAGGAAAGAATGTAACTAACAGAATGAACAACTGAAAGTCACAGCAGTTCACAGAAGGTGTGACAGTGAGGACAGTGACCTCTTGCATGCGTGTTTGCCTAATGCAATCTCTATCTGGGGCTGTGGAACTAGCTGGCCTTTTGGGCCTGCAGAATGGGTGACTCTGAGAGACTGAGAAATGGTGTTGTCTCTGTGGCTTTAAAGATAAGTTCCACACGCTTTCTCTTCTATTAAAAATGCCCAGAGACGAGCATGTGACATACACCTTTAATCCTCCATGCTGCAGAAGATACGGGAAGGTCTCTGTGAGTTTGCAGTTACCCAGGTCTATATAGAGTTCTAGGGCAGCCAGGGAGACATAGTGAGATCCTGTCTCAAATAAATAAATAAATAAATAAATAAATAAATAAATAAATAAATAAAAAAAAAAATATATAAAACAACTCATCCCAAAATATGCCTGCAAGGAAAATCTAAGATAGTCTGATTTAACAGAGTACTGAGAAAGAATGACCCATATTATAAATCAAGGATAAATCTCAAAACAGAACGTTGCATAAAAAGTCAGAAAAGTAACATTGTATTATCCCCTTTCTGTAAATTACAGACGCCATGGAAAAGTAATCTGTTTTAGCAGTCCTGTCCCCTCAACAAGAAGTGGGGTCAGACAGAGAAGGCAGACCTTTTAGGACTGCTGATAATCTTTCAGGCCGATCTGGGTAGTGATTACACAGCTGTCTTTGCTTAGTAAAAATTCTTCGAGCTGTACATTTTAATGTTATATTTTGCCTCAATGCATTTTTAAAATGCTATTACACCCAGCCACACTTCCTGCATCCTGGGAAGAACAGAGCCATTCGCTTAGAGTTCTTATTACAAATTAGCATTTACCCAAAGCAAGAGCAGGAAAACATAAAAGGTTTACAGGTTTCATCGAGTAACCTCACTGGGACACTTGTCCCTTTGGCTAAGGGGACAGGGAAAGGCACTGATTTGGGGAAGAGATGGAAAGAACAACTTCAGTGGCTGTTTGGCTTAAAACACACAGATGTTGGGGGTGTGGGGTGGGGAGACAAGCTTTGTAATGTTTGCTCCATCTCTTGGGAAATGATGTGATGCTGGGCTTCAGACAGAGCTGTCCAGTTAAGTGGCTGTTTTCTGTAAACAGGCCAGTAGGATCTTAAGTTGCATGAAATGAGGGGCAAGTGACTTCTGAGAGCACCACAGAGCACCACAGGGAGTTGGGAAGTGTGCGGCCAACAACCCCGCCAGCCATTTGTCTCTATCTGGCCACCTTTAATGATTTACGAGCTCTGCGTCCTCTTAGCATCAATCTGTTACCAGAATGGAGCAGCCTAAGACCTGGAGTTTTTAAAATGCAACTAGCCGTGACCTAAATTTCCTGCTGGTCCTGTTGGCCCCAGGTTAGGCCTGTTTGCCTATCATCAAGGGAACCAATATAAATAATAAAAACAGGTCAGTGCTGAGCTTTCCAAACCCTAAGAAAAAAATAAATCACACTCCTACAATGGGTACCAACTCAATGTGCCATGCTTGGCTTGAATTGTTGGCATTTCTGCCCCAGTTATAAAATATCCCACAGTATGACATTAGCTTAAAGCCTGTAACTTCCTTCTTTTCTTGCTTGCCTTTCAATTTTTTTCTTTTACTCTTTTATTTTATGTGTATGGGTGCTTTGCTTGCATATATATCTGTATATCATGTCATGTAGTTCCAACAGAGGCCAGAGAGGGCCGTTGGATCTCCTGAGACTGGCGTTACAGATATTTGTGAGCCACTGTAGGGGATGCTGGGAATCAAACCCAGGTCCTCTGGAGTATCAGCCAACACTCTTAACCGCTGAGCCATCTCTCCATGACCTTGCTTGCTTTATAATCTGGCCATGCAACAATCCCATAACTCTTCACAAGTAGCAGAAATGTTATGAGTTTTAGCTTTAACAACTTAAGAGATATTTGAAAACATAAAAACACAAATGTTAGCTATCACTATGAAGAACACAATATTAAGTTCTGTGTAGAATCTGACTTTCAGGATTCTCAGGGCAGAGCTAAGAGGTCAATGCTTGGGGAAGATGGGAAATGGCTGTGAAAAGGGGTAATGGAGAAGCTGGTACCTGGAGAACTGTCCCAACACATCTCACAGCCCACACTAGAAGCAAGGAGACTGGCTCTTCAGTGGCCAAGCCTCAGGCTCTTGCAGGAGAGTGACTTCTCAGTAACAGAGCAATGCTCTGTTAACAACATCCAGTGTGCGAGGACAAGGTCCTGGTGTCTTCTAGCAACAGTGTGGTCAGTAGTGCTATCAAGTAGACTAGATCACTAGACTGAGGAGACAGGGGCAGAAGAAACCATGACATCAGCAGATGTGCCTGGGCTCTCTGCTCTCTGTTCTCACGAGCTTCTTCTCGGATTCAGCAAATCAAGAATGTCTAGAAGGCTCAACTCTTCCAAGAGAAAACTACATTTAAAAAGAGAAACCACCTGAGAGGAAGCAAAAGGCTCCTCGGTGGCTGAGTTTTTGATTTAATGGTAGCTGCGAAGCACCTTGGTATCGAAAATGTTTCTGGGTTTCCTCAAATTAGATTTTACAGAAATTAGCTGAAGGCTCTTAGTATTAGTCTCCTGTTTTTAAAGTACAGTAGTACAAATTTAGATGGTAGATTTCCTATTTTCATAAAGGCACAGCACAAAGAGCTATAATTTAATCTATTGCAAAGCATTTAAATCTCAGGGCCTCGAGTTCTTGCACAGTACCCACACCTCACCATGCTCTTATAGAAAATAAATAGGATGAGCCCTCAATTGTAAAGTTTGTGTGCTAGCTTTAGTGCTACCTTTATTACTATTGCTATTACCTTCCTCTCCAAAGGGAGGCTTCTATTTAGAAGGGGCTGGTGAACGGACATATTTACACATCCCTAGTGATTTACCTGCCCGCTACTCTCCAACTCCCAGTCAAGACCTGGCCATTTGCTAGTGGGACACTGAGCCAATGAGGTGCTGTCCTGCCAACATTCTTCACTGTTAGCTCCTTCAGGCTGCCTGGGGGATAGATATGCCAGGAATGATAACAGCACAGTGCAAACCAAGAAGCTCAATGCCTATGTCTAACCCAGCTGATCCCATGAAGTCTCTGGCCTTATCCATGGCCATATAGAGACGCCAGAAGATCAGGATGAGGTAAGGATGGTTAACAATTCTTGTGACAAACAATGAGAGCATGGAGAAACGGGCATGATCTGGATGATAAGTTCCCAGCACAGCCCCTTCAAACAGCAGGAACAGCAACATGAAGAGTCTCTTCACATTTCCTTCATGGTTAAACTAGCTGCGATCTCTTTCCTTTAACAGCACCGCCATTTTCTTTAAAGTGCTCCATATAAATTCTGCCATTGACTCTATTTCCTAAGAAGATGAGAAAAGATACACCAAGAGGCCACGAAGGTGACTTAGAGAAGAAGAATGTCAGGATCCCAGAACTATTTGATTTATAGTTGTTTATTGTTATAAAGTTTCTTCTTAGAACTACTTTTGCTGTATCTTGTCAATTTTATTATGTTGTTTGCTCAATTTCGTTTATCCTAAAATGTTTTTTCTTACACATTCATTGTTCAGAAGCATATTGCCTAATTTCCACATATTTGTTAATTTTCCAAAATGTCTTCTCTTATGGTCATGCCATCGTGACTTTAATCTTTTAAATTTTATTCAGATTTTCCTGTGGCCTTTTAAGTGACTTATCCAGCTGAGCCAGCACACTAATACTAAAATATATTCTCACTGGACTGGATAAGATAACAGATGTAAGTGTCTATGACTGGGCTAAAGCATAAGTCAGGATAGACATGAAATACAACATATACAAAGCAGTTGTTAACTCTGAGTCCTCAGCTTCTATTGTAATGCGAAGTATCCCCAGCATACACTGAAGATGCCGGAGGAACCAAGCAACTGTGTTCCTCTCACTTTAATCAAATGATTAAACCAGACACTTGGAAAACTAAAACGAACCTCAGATTACCGAAGACTGAGATTGTTTTATTTCCTCGGCTTTTTAGAGTTCTGAGATTTAGATGGTGGTGTGCAGAAAAATCCACCACCAAGTTAGGAACATCGGCTGACATGAGGCAGTGAGTCCCCATAGCCATGTCTCACCCTGTGCCCCCGTCACAAGAAGTGCAGTGCATTCAGCAAAGTTAGTATGCAGAGCTTTGTGCAGAATAAGATTCCTACCATCCATGCAAATGTTACCACCTTGCAGCACAACACACACAACCATTGTGCATGTTTCCCTCAGACCACATTGGCTACAGACAGGCTTAGCTCCAATTAGACTTTACTCTACTGACTGTGATAAAACCCCCCTGCCCAGCAGTGGCTGCATATATTAGCTATCTCCATGGAATTCCACCTAAGTCTGAATGAAATACAGAAACGTATAAGGTGCCTGAACAACCAGTAACACATAAATCACTTTTAGAGTTAATAACTCTTCTATCAAAGAGCAAATAGTTTTAGAAAATAAATAAATTTTATTTTTTAAAACCATGTAATAAGATAGAGTTTAGCTTGCTTCAAATTTTTGAGTTTCCTTTCTTTAGAGATGAAGACTAGATGTACAAATTCACTAAATACAAAAGAAAAATGTTCTCCAAATTGTTCAATATAACTAAAATACCACTAAAATTACTTTCCCCTGCAGATGTGTATTGATTAGTGTTTTAACCTGCAAGTAATCTGGTGAGTTTGTACAACTGTGCACTAGTGACTGTTTCATCTTCTCTAGAGTTGTCTCTATGAAATCAGTCCTATGCTGACTGAACACGTGCCATGAACAGGGTGTTTGTCAGGTTGTCTATGCTCGCTTTCCTTCCCTCTCAGAACACACGAAAAGAGAAAGATCAGTGACAGGTCAGAACACTGACTCCGTTTACTTTGCTACCATGGATAGTGTAATCACAGTCTGCCGAAGCACTTAACCAGCATGTAAGGTACTGCCACTCACGGCGACTCGGGATCTGTCACCCAGGCTTTCTCATCTATTAAGTGGGAGCACTGCCCTAAAGAATTTAAACGTCTCTCTCTAGTTCTTGTTTTACAGTCCTGCAGCATATATGGAGTCCTTTTAAGATCAAACCTCCCTTTGGTCACTAAGTCTAAGGATGAGACTGTGGGTTGTAACAGCACTGTTTCTCGACTGCCTCTGCTCACATCTCTGCACACAATTTACCTGCCCCCTTCTGATTCTTCTGTCCACTGAAATGTCACTCTTGTGTTCATTTACAGAGCAGGATTGTTCAGAGGGGAATGAGCCACCAGGGCTGAAGAGAATAACTAAAGATACCATAGTTAAAATGTGTTATCTTGGAGCAGGAGAAATGACTCAGAAGTTATGGACACATATTGTTCTTGCAGAGGACCCAAGTTCATGAACCCATGAACCCATGCTGGGTGGCTCAGACACCTATACCTCTAGGGAGATCCAATGGCTCTCAGCTCTGTAAGCACCTGTACTCATGGGCACATATTCACACAGAGAACCACATGCATACACATAAGAAACAATAAATCTAAATTTAAAAGTGTCATCTAATATTTGAACTTAAATTAAGTCTAATAAGAACATGCTTATTTTTAAACATCTTTCGAAAATCTACAACATAAAGCATAAGCAGAATATTTTTTTGTTTAAAAATACTGAATAGATTTTTGTTGTTTGTTTTCTAATAAGAAATGCTCAAAGGTTCCGATAATATCCTGAAAACTACATACAAAGCTGAAGAAGCCTTGAGCCTCCTGGAGCTCTCTAGGTCAGCTCTGAACTGGTGAGACATCTTGGGAAGGAAATGGGACTGGCACCTTAGCCAGCACCCCAGCAAGCCAGAGCGGAACTGCTGTGACATCCATTATACCTTGGTCTCCTCTGCTTCCTACAATAAGCTTGTCAGGACTTAAATATGCAGAAGGAATGGCGCCCATGGTAAGCAAGTAGGCACTGGAGAGACAAAGCCTTCTTCAGAATAGACCCCTACTCGGAAGGCTCCAGCATTTGGGTAAGCCAGACAGCATTATAACTGACCGACTTAATGAAATCAAACAGACATCTATCTCTTATGTGCCCCCCCACCACTGCTTTGTTTTTAGAACTGGTCTTGCCTAGGTGTGTGCCCCTTGAAATGTTAGGCTGCAGTAATCCTCCTGCTTGACCCTGTCAAGCAGCTATGACTATGACCTTGCAGTGACTCCAGTTTCCTCTCACTTTGCCGCCAGTTCTTCCTCCCTCTGATTACACCCATTAATTCTCATATCTGCCTATTTAAAAAGTGCATAGCCAAGCACTGGATAAAGAGGCTGATCTGGTAAATGGACACTGTCCATCTCCTTTCACAGGTAAGAGACTAGTGCAGACAGTAACATATAGAACAGTAACAGTTATAAAATATAACAGTAACATATAAATAGTTGCAAAACAGAAAATTAGCTGAAGATGACAGACAGCATTCCTAGAGTCATAAAGTTTGGAGCAAATGGTGCAGGTTGGCATGTCAGGTCAAGAAAGCTTCCTAGAGGAAACTGAGATCATGCAGAGGCTCGCAGAGGAGGCAGAGAGTGAGGTAGGAGAGGGATCAAAGTTTTCTTTTTGGGAAGCCAAACTAAATATTTTTGGAAACTTGAAAAATAAAAACTAACATTTAGAAGGATTATGAGAAGAACAGCTTGAACTCCTATTTGTTGTGAAATTTTCATCTTCGTTGCATTTTGCCTATTAGAATGGCAAAGACTATTTAGGGGCTGTCTTAGCTAGGGTTGTACTGCTATGAACAGACACTATAACCAAGGCAGCTCTTAAGGACAACATTTAATTGGAGCTGGCTCACAGGTTCAGAGGTTCAGTCCATTATCATCAAGGCAGAAACATGGCAGCATCTGGGCAGGCATGGTGCAGGAGGAGCTGAGAGTTCTACATCTTCATCTGAAAGCTGCTAGTGGAAGGCTGACTTCCAAGCAACAAGGATGAGAGTCTTAAAGCCCACGCTCAAGGTGACATACTTCCTTCAAATAGACCACATCTACTCCTACAAAGTCACACCTATTCCAATAAGGCCACACCTCCAAATAGTGCCATTCCCTGAACCAAGCATAATCAAACCATGACTGGGCTCTCTAATAACACCTTTAAGAAGGAAGTTGTACTAATTTCCATCTCTGTATCCACAAGTGGCCTAAAAGTATGTTAGCTGCTACATGACAATGCAGCACAAAGCATTCTTGTGAAGTATAAATATTGTACCAAGGACTGACTTAGTCCACCCCATCCGCATTGCCAATGTAACAAATGCTTCTAAAAGATTGTAAAATTAGCGAAAAGTGACCTGTTAATGGTTTGAATGTAAAATGTCACCAATAGGCTCAGATAGGGTTAGGTGGCCCCTGGATAATGTTTCTGCTTTGGGAGGTTGTGAAAACATGGACATGGGAGTCAGCCAGCATAAAAGCTCTAGGGTAAGATTAAAGGGTTATGCCACCCTACTTTGGGTCAGGGGCCTTTACTTCCTGACATCCATAATGCAACACATCACTAAACACCCCCAGTGTCATGCCCTTCCCACCAGGATACACAATTGTCCTCTCATCTGTGAGCCACATCATCCTTAGGTGTGTCTGGTCTGATACTTGGACACCTGCTATGAAGAAATTCCATCAAAATCAGCACGTTTTTTGGTCACTGACTTCACAGAGGAGTGGGAAAGGCACACTAGGTAGAGGCTGTTTCTTGTGGCTAAGCAGTCAGTCAGTCTTTCTTACTTTACTATACAACAACTCCTTAAGCTTTGTACACCCAGAAGAAAAGAAAATTGTATTTCCCAGCATGCTTTGAAACTTGGTATGACCACATAAACTAAAGTCTAAAACAGTCAGTTTAACTGGTATATACAATAGGGGGGTCATCATTTTAAGAGAATATGTGATAGTTATCATTTTCTCTCTGCACCAATTCTGCAATAAGAAAAACTCTTACAAATTAGACTAGCTATGTAGACCACAAAATGCTAATAGTATGTGTATAAAAGCATTGGTACCCAGAATGCTACCACCAAAAAACTACATTACTAGTCTCTCTAAACTACGAAGAGTGTTGAAATATGAAAGAAAATGAATTTTCATCTTTCTTGTGTCTATGACAGCAGCCTGAGAGATACTCAGGCACGTGCCCTCACCTGCTCTGTATCAAAGGCTATTCTAGACAGTGGCGGGCACTGTAAGCTCTCTTACTGCTTTAGGTAGCAACAAGCATGATGATTTTGACCTGGAATAATATTTTGCACAAGAAAATTAATAGCTTAACATTCCTGAAAATGCTGGTCCTAAGAGGAAACTAAGAGACTATATACATCATAAAACAATTCTCAACTGGTGTGAATGACGCTTATATGGTTAGACACCTAATTCCAAGTGCCCTTTTAATGTGCAAAATGCCTTAACAAGTTAATGTAAGTTTATAAGGTTTAAAACTACTTGACTTAATAGAGAAGGAGAGAAAACATCCCTGGGAAGGTCCAGGGACTGTACTAGATAAACCCTGTAGAGAGCATGAAGAATATGTGCAGCATTCTTGGCTAAAAGAGTTCAAACTCTAGTTGAAGGGGCACAGGAGACAGTTCTCAAACCAACCACAATGCAGTGCACTGTCTCTATTAACAGGTGTCATGCAGCACAGAGGGAGAAACTGATTCTAGATGGAAGTCAAAATCTTGAGGAGGTCATTCAGAACTTAGGTCTGGAAGGATGAGTCTTTATATGTTACATCTTCAAGGAAAGATTAGTACTGGAATATCAGAGTAGAGCTTTGCTACTGAGCGATACTGACACTTTGGGAGCATCAGGGCGTGGAAGCCATTTTGGCTGGCATAGAAAAAAGGCGCTGAACAGAAATTATTAGCACTGGAGTTAGAAGGTGGGCCCAAAGCACTACGTGTCCTTCAGCTCCCAACACAATCCTGAACAAAAACTATGTAGTCGCAAACACTGACTGCATCTCCAGGAGGACAGGGTGGTGAGGCTGTCTTCACTCAGGAGAATCTACCACATACCCAAATCAGCAGTGTCAACACATCAAGGATGCTTCTTTAAAAGCCCATTCACAGTCTGAAATAAAATGGAATTACCCCAATATATTATTTTAATTCACCATTTTAGAGTAATGAAAGGCATATGCTTGCATACACGTGCACACACACACCCTACTATTTGAATTATTTCAATTTAACTGTGATTACAATCTATAACTGAGATTATCAGGCTTTTTTAATTAAACTTCTTTCTAAGGTTAATCCACAACAAATGAGCAATTTTCAAAATAAAAGCATTATATAAAAAATTCAATAAAACTGGCTCCAAGTTAATTAAGTCTATTTTCCTTCCGCAATATCCTGACCTCCTTCAAACACAGTCTGAGCAGCTCTAGTAAAGTACGGGACTGCAAAGCAGCTACTAACACAAAACACTGAGAGACTGTGCTAGACACTAGGTTCACAAGGCGGGCTCCTCCAGTCAGCATGCTCCCACTCTTTGTTCTTGTGGAGATCATGAGGAAGGTTAACTTAATGCTGACTGCATGCCAGACATGTTGTACACAATGCGTGTGCACACACACACACACATACACACACAGACACACACACACCATTTGATCTTTACTAAGCCCTGTGAAGGCTCTATGGTTCTCCCACTTTACAGTCTGAGTTCCCTACACTTCACTCCCCTCCTGACTCAGCTGCACCTTCCCCACCGGCTCTACCGTCTGCCTCCAGCCCCATTCCAGTCCCTGGGGCTCTTTCATGGTTATCATATTTGTCCGGAGGTTCCCTCTGCAGGTTTCCCTTTAGATGATCTCACCAGTTTCTCTAAAGATACACTCCATCTCACTCATGCACATACCCTACAGTGCCCAGCAGAGATTCTTACACAGGAACAAGCTGAGCAGAACTGCGGAACTGACAGTATTACTGTGGGGTTGTGAGGGGAGGAAGAATAGAGCTACATCTCAATAACGAAAAAGGAAGAATGGAACGGAAGCAAAAGCAGAGTTGTGAATATGAAGCAGCAAGTAATCATTCCGTATCTGCAGACAAGAAAGGAAGCAACCTCAGAAATTATGGATAGACATGAGTTAACCCTTACATCATAATTGTACTGAAAGACAACACAGGTGAACACCGCATCATCTTGAGAGGAAGAAGACTACAACATGACACCAAAGGCAAAATCCCGTGGAGCCAAGCAGGAGACACCAGCTCATAGCGAGGCTTCAGGGACTCAGCCCCCAGCTTGCTCCTCAAAGAGGCTGTCGAATCACCTACGAAGTACACACAGATTCAGGCATATGTGGATGACGTAAACAGGCCTCCAGCAACATCTTCAATAAAACTTCAAGAAACAAACCAAGGAAAGAACAAACAGATTTGACTGCATAAAAATACCATCTGTACTTTAAAAATATCAATTGTCAAACAGTATCAAGTGTCAAGCATAAAATATTTTAAATATTGCTAGTGCATTAACACGAATATCGTTCACAAATTAGTTAGGTGAAAGCTTCAGTAGGAAAAATAAATAAATAAAGACCACTCCCCCAAAGAAAGCAGACTAACATTTCAAAGCGTATCAGTGTATGCAACCAAAACAACCAGGCATGAAAAAATATCTACCTGACTCAGGTAATCACAATATGTTACATTAATTTGGTTTCTGATTTTGCTTATTAAATCAGCAGCACCAAGGACAGTACAGTGCAATTGGAAACTTCTGGAACTTTGCATAGCACTTAAGTTGCCATATTGCTGTGGACCATTTGTCAGTACTGAAGTCCTTAAAGTGTGCCAGAACAAACAATTATTGCTATATACAAAGATATAACTATAGCCTTATGATAAGGTAAAAATCTGGGTATTAGCTACTGATAGAATAGAATAATCAGTGAAGTCTGTGGTCCTAATGGAAGACATATAACAGGATGAATAAACGAGAGACTATAGATGGGCACTGCTGTACAGTTCTGTCTTCATGAAGGGAACAGTAATGAACTGTATGTGTATGTAGAAAGGATATGAGTAAAAACATGCCACATACTAACAGGATCTCTAGAGAATGAAACCATGGTTGCTTTGCCAAACTATAACATCTAAATTTTATATGGTAAGCATATTTTCATAATTAAGAAACTAGTAATTTTTCCCAAAACGATCTGAATGCCCTGACAATCGACTGTGTCCTTGATGGTGGTTGCACTATGCTCCTGGGGAAAGCACACAATGCCGAGCGCCTACTGGCTACAGAAGCAGTTCAAACCATGCAGTGATAAAGTTCAACTAAACGCTGAAAGAACGGAGGGAGTATCTCATGCTTAATGCTCAGAGAGCAGAAGGAAAGCTAAAGCCACAATCTCATGCTCACTCAGCAGCAAAAAGAAAAGGCAAAAGCAAACATTAATTAGGAAGATTTAGTGTTCTGTGTGGTCACACCTGCAGAAACACTTCCAGTGCGTTTATCTTTGCAGTAACTCACTGCTTTCTGCACATCTGAAGACACTCAGTGCAAAACAAATGATTGGAGCGGGGAATTAGTTCATGCTTAAAAACTTAGAAGAGGCATATAATACGTTTGTGTATTGCTGAGGGTGTGTGCTAGTGCGTACATCAGTATGTGAGCATATTTCATAACAAAGGCAACGTGCAATAAGATACATGCAGTCTTGCCCTTCTCAGTCAGCAAAGAACCAAGCAGAGCACTGTCTACTAGCACATACATCCACTGTTCGTTCCTGACACTAGCATGTACATCCATTGTTCGTTCCTGACACTAGCATGTACATCCACTGTTTGTTCCTGACACTAGCATGTACATCCACTGTTCGTTCCTGACACTAGCATGTACATCCACTGTTTGTTCCTGACACTAGCATGTACATCCTCTGTTCCTGACAATCTTTACCAAACAAAGCCTAGAGGGCAATGGAGTGGGAGCCTGGGCATTAGCACAGAAAGCAGCCTACTAATTAGTATTTTCAAGCTAAGAAGAGAAGGTTTATCTAGTACAAGAAACTGAAAATCTAGACAAGCAGTCACGTTAACATTGGTCTCTGCTGCTTACACTGCCCATCCTTACATGATGCCGCTGAGTTTTCCCTTGGGTGGCTATGGATCACACGCAGCTCCTCTAGAGCTTTCCACCTCATTGCCCAACTCCAGTAACTGACGAGCAGCTGGTAATGGCCATGCAAGAAATCCTCCCTAGGGCAAGGCAGCCATGGCAGGCAGATGGCCTGTGCTAAGTCCACTAGAGACAGGGACAGGGAGTCTATTTCTTCCCTTAAGCTCTCAGGAAAGAAGCACGTTCTTTCTGCCTCAGCCCAAACTTCTCACTGCTACCAACACCTTTGCTACTCCTTGGAAAGAGCCTCTCCTTGCAAAGCAAAGCACCAAAGAAGCAAGTGAAACTACGAAACACACTCCTGATAAACCACTTGTAGAAGCCAAATTCAATTGTGCCTGAAACCATCAAATACCAATTGATATAATTTTTTTGTCATAGAAAACCAAAAGAGTTAATAAATCTGGGAGCTAGATGGCTGCCTCTTTTCCCCAAATGAGCTGTCTTAGTCACCACAGGTTGCTATAACCAAATACTCCAGCCCGGGTAGCTTCAGCAACAGACATGATTTCTCATAGTACTAGAGTCTAGGGGAATCTGAGATTACGGTGGCAGCAAAGTAGGTTCTGATTAGGCTCTTTCTGGCTGATAGATACTGCTACTTTCTTGTTTTGTTCTCAGGTATGTAAGTGCATAAAACAGAGAAAGAAATAACACACAGAGGTGGAGTGAGATGATATATGCATAGATGCATACATGATGCATGCATACATACATACATACATGCATACATACATACATACATACATATATACATACATACATGAAGATTGAGAGGAAGAGGAGGAGACAAGAGAGACATTCTGGTTTCTCTTTATAAAGACACTAATTCCAACATGAAGTTCACACCCTTATGACCTCATCTAAATGTAATTCCCTCTCAAAGACCTCTAGTTTACTTCTGAATTACAAATTTCCTCCAAATACCATCGCATGGAGAAATAAGCGAGCAACACAGGAATTTACACATCCAGTCCACAATAACCCCCAAACCACTTTCCAACATGAAACATGGGCTGGAGAGATGAGTACTGGCACACTCCAAAGAGACACAGCACTCCTGCCTCAAAGACTAGCATCATGCTGGACTAGAGCATCATCCAGTAAATACTAGCAGAGCAGTAAGGAGAGGGGAGGATGAGAGGCAGCAGCAGGGGACCAGGCAGCACTGGCTGCATCCCCCACCCCACACTCTAAAGAAGAGGAAGGGAATCTAAAGAGCCAGGGGGAAGGATGAGCCACAAGGCTTTTGCTAACCTGCTCTTCCACAGTCAGAAGCCAAGCCTGTAACAGACCTGAAAGAAGGGGAAAGCACCCCAAGGGAACAGTGGCTGCTGGTGAGGACAGGAGAGCACTGCAGAAAATAAAGAGGCCCCAGCAGAGCGGGCAGAGAAGTGTGAGTGCTGGAGACCACAGGGGAAATGTGTACATTTCTGATGACGGTGTCGTCTGAAACACTACTTTTACCAAGTTTCAAAAAACGCTGGATTTTGTCTTACTCTATCGGAACTATGTAATTAGTACACACACACTCATTGTTTCCCAGAGAAGGAACTTGTATTCCCACCAAAATGTCTCCCACGATGGATTAACGTGGGAAAAACACCTTTCCGGAGCTTTGAAAAACTCCTTTTGGTTCCCAGTGTGGATTACCTGATGTTGACACATGTTGCCACCTTGGCACGGAATGCCTTGTGGTATGGGAACACCTGAAATTCATTTTTACATCCTCTGCCCTCTCGACCACCAGCATATCCTTAATTCCCTTAAAACCAGAGGCCTGTTGGGACCTGAAGGCCTAGCACTGGTGTTGCCAGGACGTCAAGAGATCTGAACTTTGTAGCAACAACACTGAGATGGTTTTACTCAAAAGAGCAGCAGTTCCTTTTCTAAAAGATTGTGGATCTTCAGACTGATAGTTCTGCCATTTCCTGAAAGTAGGGATCAGAGTGTGAGAGCTGTTAAACACCTTGCACCCCTCAACTTCCCCTCTTCTCAGCATGCCGTGAAGATGTCATAGGGTTTCACAGTGGCCTTTAGTCTACCCAGAAGAAAGTTTGGAGGCCCTTGTATGCCTTTAACAATTTCTGGCCCATTTTCCTGCCTGAAATACCGTAATTGTTTATGAAAAGTATCTTTAGTAAAGCTAAATGCAGCTCAACTTAAACTTGCTAAAGAAAAAGGTAGCCTTCAAGAAACAGGCAGGGGTGGGGAGTTTCTGAGTAGGGCCACAGTTGCTTAAGATAAATATTTATTAAGTTAAATAATTGACAAATAGGACCTCATGAAATAAAAATGTTTCTTCATGATAAAGAAAAGTCAATTACGTGAAAGTCAATTACAGAATGGGTCAAAAAATATTTTCCAGATATACGGGCAATGAAGGATAAGTATCTAGACCATTTAGCCATTTAGTGAATACAAGAAATTGAACATCAAGAAAAGTAATAGTCCAATCAAAACCAGGCTATGAGGAAGCTGGAGAAATAGTTCAGTGGTAAAGGGTACTGGCTACTCTTCCAGAGGTCCTGAGTTCAATTCACAGAAACCATATGGTGGCTCACAACCATCTGTAATGAGACTTGATGCCCTCTTCTGGCATGCAGGTATACATTCAGATAGAACATTCACACATAAAATAAATAATCATTTTTTAAATGGGATATAAAACTGAATATAGAGACTCTCAAAAGAAAAGGAGGGGGAGGAAGATCAGACAGACAGACAGACAGACAGACAGATGGCTAGCAAACCTTTAAGAGGGCATTCACATCATTACCATCAGAGAAATGCAAACTACAGTTACTTTGAGATCCCACTTTAGCCAGTCATTAAGAAACCATGACAACAAAAGCTGGGGAGGATGTGGGGAAAGGAGAATGCTTGTGCACTGTTGGTAGAAGTACACATTGGTATAACCACGACAGAAATCGGGATGGAGGTTTCTCCAAAAGCTAAATATAAAGCACAAAGACGCCCCATATCCATGTTCCTTGCTACTCTATTCATAACAGCTAGGAAATTGAACTCACATCAACTAATGAATGCATAATGAAAATGTCTTAATCGTAAAGAAAAATGAAAAAACTGGCAACTATTATACCAAGTGAGGTAACACATACAGAAAGATAAACATTACATGTTCTTTTGCACTGAAGCCTGCTTTTGTATTATTTTTTGTGTTTAACTTGGAGTGACTGTAGGAGTCAGGAAACTATAAAGGGTGCATGTGAGGAGAGCTTATTGGGAAAAGGGAAGAAACCAGGCAACAGGGAGAAAAGGGCTTTGCTGGGCTAAAGGTTGTGAGTAAGAACAGGTAGTGTAGGAGGCTCCGCTGAAAGAAAACACTGGAGGAACCAGGCTTGCCAAACAAGGACAGGGGAGAGGGAACAGTAGATTAACCAAAACTTGGGTGTATGACAAAGCTTCATAGAAACCCACTACGTTGTAAACTAAATTTAAAGTAACACACATAAAAGGGAGTTTGGGAGGTTGGAGAGATGGCTCTGTTCTTCCAGAGGGCTCTGGTTCGATTCCTGGAACCTGCATGGTGGCTCACAGTCATTGTAACTTTACTACCTCCTTAGGCTCTGCATGTGCATGATGCACAGATATACAGACAAAATGCATATACATTAAATAGACATATTTAAAATAAATAGATAAATAAGTTTTTGAAGAGGAGTTGAAATAGAGGTACCCTGGATGGGTAGACAAGGCATGAAAGACATGGGTTATTAAGTGAAAAATTTGGTCCCTTGCATGGGATACCTCTCTATGAATGATTCATCAAGGATGCCCCCTCAAAAAACCCTCAAGACAACATAGGCAATTGTTATTGCTCCTGGGTGCTCAATATAACTGAACTGTGATAGTTTTTAAAAAATGTCCCTGTGGGCTCATAGGAAATATCACTATTAGGAGATGTGGCCTTGGTAGAATATATGTGGCTTATTGCTGGACATATGTCACTGGGGGGGTGGGTTTTAAGAGCTCAGATGATAAAGCCAGGCTAGTGGTTTATAGTCTCTTCCTGATGCCTGTAGACTCCAGATGTAGAACTCTCAGATTCTTCTCCAATACCATGTTTACCTGCATGCCACAATGCTTCCCACAACAGTAATAATGGACTAAAACTCTAAAATTGTAAGCCAGCTCCAATTATTACTTTTTAAATAAGAGTTGCTATGGTCATGGTGTCTGTTCACAACAATGGAAACCCTAACTTAAAACATGCATGTAAGACCCTTTTGCTGAAGGCAATGCACACTTCAATTGTGGGATATAGAAAAATCAAGTTTGAACTGACCTGAAATTTTCTTCTATGTTGGGTAGCTTTTATAATGATAGAAGGTATCTAAGTTAAGGTTTCTATTGCTGCGATGAAACACCATGACCAGAGCAACTTGAAAGAAAAGAGTTCATTCAACTTATTCTCCTATACCACAGTTCATCATCAAAGGAAGTCAGGACAGGAACTCAAGCAGGACCTGGAGGCAGGAGCTGATGCAGAGGCCATTGAGGGATGCTGCTTACTGGCTTGCTCCTCATGGCCTGGTGATCCTGCTTTCTTATAGAACAGAGGAACACCAGCTCAGGCCTGGCACCACCCAAAATGGACTGGGCCTTCCTCCATCAATCACTAATAACGTAAAATCTTACAACTGGATCTATGGAGGCATTTTCTCAATTAAGGCTCCTCCCTCTCTAATGACTCTAGCTTGTGTAGAGTTGACAAAAAATAAATAAAAAATATTTAGTACAACTGACTCTTTATCAAATTGGCACCCAACCACACTGCTGTTAAGCCACAACCTTCCCCTCTTACTCATCTTCATGATGACACATTAATATAAAATATTTTATAAACTTAAGTACCACAGTCTTTACAAATGCAAACACTTTAACATTCTGTCTTTTTAAAATTCAAAGTCCATTTTAAAACCCAAAATCTCTTTTAAAAATCTGTCTTTCAACTGTAAAATCAAAAGTAAATTAACTGCTCCTTACTTCAAGAAGGAAGAACCAGAGCACAGTCACACTCTGAACAAAACTGTACTTCAAGTGCAAGTAGCTCACTGTCCAGTGTCTGAGATTCACTCATGACCATCTGTGTTCCTCCAAAGAACTTGGGTCACTTCTCTATTTTCTGAAGCACAAACAGACTGTCTTGTAGGCCCTAGCTGACCCCACCCCACTGCTGCTGCTGTTCTTGGTGGTCATCCCACGGTTCTGTCATCTCCAACACTCTGGATATTCTGCAGCAACTGGGCTGCACTTTACCCATAGCTTCCCCCAGGCTCTCTTCATGGTGCCAAGCCTCCACTTCTCGCATGACCACTTCAATCCTAGGTCTTCAACGGCCACTGTGGCTGCACTTTCATCAATGGCCTCTTCTGGCCTATCACAGTACCAAACCCCAGTTATTCTCCACAACCCCTTCAAGCCTTAAAATTCAGTAGCACCTGGGTGACTCTTATGCTATCAAGTTCGGCTACCAGCAAAAGATACTACTGTGGCTACCTCAGGAACACAGCTTCTGTGTGTTTACCTCAAGGAAACACTTTCCAGAAGAGTTTAGCTCAGTGATGCTGGTCTCTTCACAATCACTACTAATTTCTTAGCTCCAGATAATCAGTACCAGTTGTCTCAGGAACTCACTGGTTTCATTTTTATAGTGCTGTTCTCTTGTTAATCATGGCTGACTCTTCAGTCCAAGTTGACCAGACAGCAGAATCTTAATTAAAAATAGTCTTTAAACTTACCCCCGAAACTTCACAAACCAGGCTTCCACCTCAACATTCTTATTTTCCAAGTTCTTATAGAACATCCCACTGAGCTCTCAGTATTTAATGACTTTTCTAGCTCAAAAATCCAAAGTCCTTCCTTAATCCTCCCCAAAACATGGCCAGGCCTGTCATAGCAATACCCCATTCCTGGTACCAACTTGTCTTAGTTAAGTTTTCTATTGCTATGATGAAACACCACATTTCATTATGTTCTTGCTCATTGATAAATTCCAAACCTACTGCAGATTAACATGAAAGCAAGGCCCCTGGACAGAGTGACTACACCGGTCACTCATCTCTTTCCCCTATCTGAACTGTGGTTATGAGTTCGTTTATCCTCCTCAGTTTTTCTGAAATGAGAAAATAGATAATGGATATTTAAAAATGTATTGGCACACAGTAAATGCTTACATTTGGATATTACTATCTTTAAAATATTATAAAAAGCTGGAAGTATAGTTCAATGATAAAACTGTCTAGCTAAATGTAAGATTACATAGCTCTGATTCCAAACTTCATAAAAACATTGTAAAACAACAGTAATCTATAAGGATATTTAAGGGTGATGCACTGAGAAAGTTTGATTTTTCAATATACTAGGATGAAATAAAGTAAGCCTATAATTACTCACTTAGGAATTGAAAAAATATACATGTTGAAAGTGAGCTCTTTATTGAAGGAAACCATGAGTATAAATGATATCTAACTTGTCCCAGTGCTGAACTGGGAAGTGACTGGGTTTCCTGAAAAGGAATGATAAGTTTGAGGTCAAATAAGTTCAGCCAAATAGGCTTTTTGGAAAAATAGAAATGAGCAAAAAAGTCTACCTAGGAATGACAATGTAAGAGATGAGCAAAAATCAGTCTACAAAGGAAACTGAGAGAAATGCTGGTGTTAAGATGTCTGTGGTGGACTGGGATGCCCACTGCTTCCAAGGAGAACTCAAAGGGGTTCACTAAGTGCTTACCCAGCTTTAGACTTCCAGACACTCAAGGCTGATGTGTACTTATTTGTTATAAAGAAACAGACCTACAGGACAAGGGCACATTCCGGTGACAAAACAAAAAGGGAAATACTCTAAGAAGCCCGAGAGGCATCGCATCCCTACATCTATCATTTAAACCTATGGCGCTCACTAACCCGCACTGAAGATTAATCAAAATAGTCTATAGGTCTAAGGTCAGGGTTATTTGGTTATCAAGAAAAGCTAGCTTAATTATCCATAGAGTGAAAGATGTCTTTTCTGAAAACCCGCGCCTTGCCCACAAAAGGAACTTAGAGACTAAACAAAACCAAGAACAGTTACTTTTGTGCTGAGTTGGACTTTTTTTTTTCTTCTCAGCTCTCAGCTCAAGAGAAAAGGAAAAGGAAAGTAAATGCAGAGCAGGATATTCCTGAGGACAGAACGGAGAACCTGAGCATCCTTTAATTCATTGAGGTGACTCTAAATAAATATTCTCACTAAAAGAAAGGACTGAACACACTTAGTAAGACACCATCCTAATAGCACTGAGTACCTCACTGTGAAAATTAACAGCATTCTTCACCCCCAAACACTGCACCCAACCCCTTTCTTCTCGAGTGGGTTCCCATTTCACAGAGGAAACTGCTGGCCACTGGACACTGGTTTTGGCTACTTCTGGGAGCTCCTTATCCAGTCATTCAATTACATGCCATACTTTTTCTTTGGCAATCAACTTCCTTTTGCCTTCATCTTCTTTTCCTCGTTGATAGGTAAGAATTAACTGTCTTACAAACAGCCAGATATACACAACACATTTATATCACAATTTTCAGCTTTCTGTTGGCAGAATTTAAACACTCAATTGCAGCTACACCTAGTTTCTTCTTTGATTGACTACAGAGGACATGTGTTGTCTCACAGGTAAAGAGGGCCCTTCTCTTTCTCTTCCTTTCCTCCCCAGTTGTGCCACTACTGGGTCTGCTTATGCCTTTGGCATTTTTTGTTGTTCTGTTCAGTGTTTACCTCGATTATGTGAGCAAAGAAGAATTTCCTACTGTCAGTCACAATCTCCTCAGATCTTATAAATATGCAAGTTCCTGCCAGTAGCACACTGTTGCTTGCTTTAGATCATTATTCATTGTCAAATCCACGATAGCTGCATGTCTTCTTTCCCACATACATAAATAGGCACCAGTCAAGTTTCTCAAATTACTAAGTTTTACTCAATCAAGGAAGTAGTGGTAATAAGTGGTTAAGACTCCATTTTCTTCAGCACAAGTTCAGACTATCTCCAAAACTGGAGGCCTTTCATGGTACAATTCCATGATGGCAGTACTGGAAAAATACCAGGAAGTATCAAAAAGACTTAGGGCATTTCGGTCACATGAATGAACAGATAATAAACCACCTTCAGATGACAGGACCCATCCATATTCTTAAGACTTCTACACTGGGTATCAGCCTCTGGGACCAAAAGTTGTGGGTCAAATCCTGACCTAAATGCCTTGTGCACAAGTCACCCTGCATCCCATCCGCATAGACCAAGAGTTCATCTTGTGTTCAGGACCTTTCGTCTGTGCACTGAGGCTTCGGGTGCAGAGAGTGCTGCAGAGGAAAAGGCCAAGGACCTCATCAGAGCAGGTTAGACACTACTGGCTTCACAGGTTGTGTGGTAGTTAAGCATGGAAAGAGCCTGGGCTCTAAAGCCAGAAGAGCTGGTCTCAGCAGTACTGCCGCTCACAGTGGATGAGCACAGACCCAAACTCAGAATCTCAGCTTCATTTCAAAACTGGAGTTGCTGCACAGTAAAGACATATATGGACACTTAGTCTGGTACATGGTGTATGTAAGCTTTGATAGATGAGGTCCATAAGATGATGGAAATACACTGCATAGGTGTATAAAATTCTCAAAATAATAATTTTATTATAAAAATTTTAAAATGATACAGTAAAAACACCATTAGCATTTGTAGTGTGGTACTGCTCAGAGCCTCCCTTGGAGTCCACCTTCTCTCTGATGTTAGACCTGACCACATTTTTTCATTTCTGCCCACCAGCTGAAGTCAGAGGAGTGGCTTTTCTTGCCATTAAAGCAAACAGACCTGATAGACAAAGAGAACATGGGGACCCTTCTAGGAGCTGTGCAGTCTACGACATTCAATTGCACACTCTTCTTGTAGGTCCTGGCTTCGTGTTTTATCAGTCACCACCTTCCATCATGTCCCTTCTTACAGCAGCCCCTGTGTTAAAGGTGCTTTCCAAATAACCTCATGTTTGGACTGAGCTAAAGATGCTAAAAGCAGATGTGCTAGCTATCTTCCGGGAAGGCTGGAGAGATCTGGAGGAGAGTGGATTCGGCATCACCTGGATTGGACCCATAAGACAGTAGCTACTATTAACAAGCCCAAAAGAAAAAGGAGAATCTGACTTTAGTGCTGTGCTAGAGATATCTGGGCAAAGGACAGTCTATTTGTGTGGAAGGTTTGAAGACATTACAATGAGATAAAGCTAAATGAGAAGAGTGCAGACGTGCAACTCATGGACTGCAGCTCGCCATATGTGAAGTGTCAAATAAATAGCTTTTCTAATCTCAAATGCTAATCTCTCCTTTCAGCCTTCCTCAGTTTATGGGACCAAATATTTCAAGCCTCATCTGGGTTCTATTACAATCTCAAAGACAACATGATATCTAAGAAAGCGTCTATATGTAAAAATCATTTAAACTCAGGCAGCGGTGTAAACTCATGTCCAGAGTCCATTACCCCAGATTTCATATAATTATATTCCTTTTTCTTTAACTCCAAAAATGATCATTTTCTCCTTTGGCTCAGAGGATTTTTGGCTCCAGGTTGGATGCCAATGGAGTCTTGCTGTGAAGACAAATTACAAGTAGGTGGTCTGGTTAGTCTTCACACGCTACATTTTAATCAGGCCGAGCAGTGGAGAGGACGATGGTGGACACGCTGGCGGGTCTTCAAACAACAGTGTGCGCTGTCCATTTTACTCGCAATGAAAAAGCTCTTCGGGAGATTTCGATAACGGTTCCCCTCCTACTCGGAGTCCACATTTGTAATGTTTATATAAGTGGGGGTTATAAATCTTTCTCCAATAGACCCCATGGTTTCTAAGGCAGACTTCTTGTTATAAACTGCCTGTTTCCGGTTTGCCTGCCTCAGCAAGGCAGGCAAAGCCAGTTTGCCAGAGACTGGAACTAATTTAATGTGCTCCAGGTTTAAGCCCCTAGCCTGTGTGCCTTTACAAGGAGATTTTACACAGTGGATTATAGCTGACTTTACAATGACTCATATGATAAGTGGCTGTCGATTTGTTTTTAACGTTCGAAAGTCTGTATCTGCAGAGGACATGCCATCAGAACAATTTTGTTAAAGTAATGCTCTTAGAAAGGGAAAAGAAGGAATTCAACTTTTCATCAGAATAAAAAGTTTAAATAGTATCTGTGCCAAAGGCTCTTGCACACGAATTTAAGGGTTCTATTACAGAAAATCTGACAAAGTTGTTTATAGACAGTTAAGCTTGGATGAGTTCCAAGATGTGATTGGCTAAACTGATACATTTTCCCTCAAGGTTTGGTCTTATTATTAAAAATACTAAAGCTACCATGAAAATGGACAAAAGCTCTGTTATTTCCAGCCTCAAAGCTATCCTGTGTGCCTTTTTGCAAAGATACAACATTTCTTGAGACAAACGCTAATTGAAACAAAAGCACTTTCACAAACCTCCAGTACCATCCATCAGTGGGAAAAAAAGTGTCATCTGTTTAACTCAGCAACAGCCCCAGCTTAAGAAAGCAAATTGCAACAAAGAGGGAGGATTATGCTATTGTTCTGAGTGTCTGTGCTGAGGGGCCTACACTACCCTCCACTTTTAAAATATCAAAAGTATGAAGATAAGCTGGTCCCCAAGCTGTTGGTTTCTTCCAATTTTTTTCTGAGGTTCCTTTTAAATGGCTCTGTAAAGTCGTACAGTAGGGGGCAGTGTTGCACCACCTTGGTCTCACTTGGAAAGAATCAAGGCCAGACCAAAGGAAAAGCGGCCATTATTCTTCATTATGACTTAACCACCCTAGCCTAATTACCCTAATTTATTACAAAATTTCAGAGTTTTCCCTTGTAGCCTAACCTGCTTTTTCACCACCTACATACCATATTAAGATGTTTTAAGTGATACAAAAACAAATGTTTTTAATAACAAAACCAAATCCACCCAAATATTCGAGACATGGCTGATTGCTGTTTAGCCTTTGTTGATGGAGAAATATTTGTTGAATGTCATATTTCAAAAGCACAGAGACTTCTCCAATTGCAAATAGCCAGATGTTCTTTATTGTAAATATAATATCACATTGGGACATGGCTACAAAAATGAACGAATATTTCATCGTGGTGAAATGAAATGCAGAGTTGGTTTATAAAGCACAAGTTAATGTGACCCAGGCTAATTAGATAATTTTTAAAATATGGGGTAAGAAAATATTTACAAGTACAAAAATGTCTTCATATCTTCCAAAAATAAACGTTTTCTCTCCATCTTCCTGGGATGCTCTCGGCTGGCCTGCGGGAGGTATGAGACGGACACCTGCACCACATGCCTGCCACCCCACTCACATGGCTTTGGGGTTCTGAGTGGCTGCGAGGAAAGGTAAAACCTTTCCCAGATCCCAAGAATAAAACATGTCTGTATATCACGGTCATTTAATCTACCACACACAGTGGCAATGCAAATATAATTCAAGGTTAGTAAACAAAACAATTCATTATCTGACTTCAAGAGAGAGAGAGAGAGAGAGAGAGAGAGAGAGAGAGAGAGAGAAGGAGCTAGAAAGATGGCTTAGTAGGTAAGAGTACTTACTGCTCTTGCAAAGGACCCACGTTCATTTCTCTGCATCCACATTAGACACCTCACAACTACCCGTAATTCTAATTTCAGGGGGTCTGATGCCCTCTTCTGAACTTTACAGGCAACTGCAAGCAGGTGGAACATACAAACTCATGCGGTTTACACACATACAGATGGAGAATTTTTTTAAATAAATAATTAAAATAGAATCTAAACTCCCACAGTCTTAGTAAGTAACTATTTATCTTTGACTTCAATTTCCACTTGTTTTTTTTATTTGTGTTAAGAAATGTTAAATTTAAACAAAAAACAATTTTTTCAATTTCATAATTCCACTGGAAAATATTAAAAATCATTCCTTTAGAGACATATGAATTAATGGTTTAAAATGTTCAAAGGGACAAAGAATACAAGGTATTTGTTGAAATTCCACAAGCCAGTAAGAGTTCACAGAATCACCTTTAAATGCAACAGATTGTAAGTTTTAGTACTTTGTTACGTTGTGGTTCATTACACTCTTGAGAATGTCTTTGTTTTAAGTGTTCCAGGCATGTGTGTGCATGCACAGTATGTGCTTAGTGTTTCTATGAGACCCCTCCCTCCATATGTACTGTACCATTCCACCAAAGCTTTTGCAGTGGGGAGAGGCTCTTTTTCAAGACTTAACAGAAACACTGCCCCTATAATTACAACTAAATTTCCTTCACATTGAGCTAAACATTTGAGCTGCCAGATGGGACATAATTCTTCATAATTATTGCAAAAAGAGGGCCTGTGACAGTTGCAACAGAGTAATTGGCTAATGGGAGAGCAGCAGGTATGCATTTTCCCAAAACATCTGTTTGAAACTCTGGCTCATTTGAAGAGTACCTAGAAAGTCCCATCTTCTAATTAGTTTCTCACCAGCCCAAATCTCCTTGCACGGCTGTTTGAGTCAGGTGAGGGGTCAAGGTTCTTCTGTAGTCAGACTGATGAAAGCACCTCTCCCTCCAAAAGCATGCTCTTACTTCATCTCGCAATACGGTCTGAGATGGAAAAGGAGGGAGCATTGTCTCTTAAGAGGAACGAACATGTTTATTTTATGATTTCACCCACTTCCATGTCAAAAGAATCTTTGCATACTGCATGTGTTTACTTCTCATCTCTCTTTTATACATCTTACAATGATCCAGGAGATGACTAGAAACAATAGGTATAAATGTGGCATTGTGGGACATAATAACAAATATATTTCACTTTTGTCCCTGACTCCTACCAAGGAGCTCCTAGAACCCCTTAGGATTCCATAAAATAGATTGTCTTGAGGGGCAAGAGTGATGGCTTGGTCATCACTTGTTTCCCTTGCAGAGGATCTGGGTTCAGTTCCCAGCACCCACATGGCAGCCAACAACCATCTGTAACTCTAGCTACAGAAGATTTAATGCCCTCTTCTGTCCTTCATGAACACCAGGCACACAGATGTTATATAAAAACATTGATACACAAAATAAATAAATCTTAAATGTTTTTAAAGTGTGTTCAGTTAGTCTGGCAAGCCCCAGTTGAATACAAGTAAGTTTATACTAATGAAAGAACCACTGTATGACCCCCAACTAATATCATGATGAGCTCAATCACCAAAAAACCAAGTAATTAAAGTCTCAGATCTCTCCATCCACCAGTCTATGGTAACATGTGAAGCTGGCAGATGAACAAAGTGTGACCTTATGGCTGGAACACAGGGACTTTCTGAGACAGTGCCTACTGGGAGAAGGCACAGACATTTTACCCTTTGCCTTCTTTTCTCTTGAGTTGCATTATTTATAATAATTAGTAAGCATACACATTTTCTTGTCTTCTAAGATTTGTACCAATACATTCTTGAACATAAAGACAGTGTTCTGGGTAACTGTTACTTTATGTGCAGCCTGTGGGCTTATAACAGGCATCTCTAAAAGGGGACAATTCTGCAGCATGAGCCTTTGTAAATTGTTAGTTCAGACACCAATGCCAACTAGAAACAGCAGTTGGAATCCTGAGAACTGAAGACTAGTCTAGTATGAGAAAATGTCCCCGAGATACAGTTCCAGAGGACTGATGGCCTGAAGCCAGACTGTCGCCCAATCATCAGTGACAGGATATCTGAATAGATTAATCATTCTGGCTGTCACACCAAAATACTGTAGATCTCGTGGCTTTAACAGCACAAACTATCTTTCCTCGAAGGTCTAGAGTCAGAAAATCCAGGTTGGATTTCCAGCATAGTCAGGTATGAGCTCGTGCTTGTAGGAGTCTGCTCTTTGTGTCTCCATTTGAAGAGGAAGGGAGAGCTGCTACCTCTTTGTCACAGTAAGAATCCCATTCATGTTGTGACTTCCTCTAAACCTAATGACCTCTCAAAGGCCCCAGGTCATCATAAGAACTTACCATAGCAGATTTGGTGGGACCCAGGTCAAACCACAGAATAGTGACCACTGAACAAAACAACAACAACAGCAACATCTGCTCATAGGGAAGACGAAGCCTCCTTCCTGGGGCAGGCAGTCTGGACCCAGTGCTTCACTCCAGAGTATGAGGAAGTGGATGAGCACCACCCCCCACAATCCCTGTGACCGTGCTATTTGGCAGCATCTGTCCTCTTCTGATCGTACAACCTCTAAACATACCCTCAACAAAAACTCAGCAAAACACAAGACAAACCAGAGGAGGGAACTCTGAAAATTACAGACTATTAAAGTGGATTGCAAATAGGAGAAAAAAGTGCCATGGCACCCTGATTTAATCAAAGCTGAAATGAAAGTGTATGCACTGTCTCCATGACCAATAGCAGAGCTCCTCTATTCACAGTGAAAGCAATAATCTGTTTCTGGGAAAAAGCCTGCAGCTTCCTGTTTCGAAAATCAGGAGATAGGACAAGCACTTTGCTAATAATCAAGTGTGGGCTTTAGGCTACGTGTGCTCAGATCAAATCCTTACTATATATTTATTACCGAAAGACAGCTGGAGATTAGGAGCACAGTCTGTCTTAACAATATGGACTTCATTTGCATTATGTCCTGTACAGCTTCTAGTAGACTCAGTCTCTCAGTTGTAAAACAAGGGGATGCACGTGCCCACTCCCACACGCTCAGTGACCTCACATCACTGCTCTAGGTACTTACATTTCTCCACTGAGAACTCACTAGAATAATGTAAATTTGCTCTCTATGTCAAGACTTTAAAAATCCAGTGAAGTTTTGGGCGTTTGCTAGAACATAAAGCTTATGCCATCATTTGCAACAAGCATGAGTTTGCATCTTAGAGTCAGAGTGGTCAAGTAGTCCTTGGCGGTATTACTTACTCCAGTGAGACAGTGGGGAACAAATAAAGTTTGCAAGTGCTACCTCAATTTTAAAAAGATCAAAGAAACCGGGTTTGTGGTGGCAAATAAATGTGCATGTGAGGATATTACTTCACAGACTCTTCTAAAAACAACAAAAAGAAAACCAAGGTTTTGGTGTTTGTTTTTTTAGTAAGGAATCTTACGGCTTTACGTTTAGAAGAAATAACAGAAAAATTCTGAAACTAAAAGCATATAGATGTGCTGTGTTAAGAAACTGCCCTGTTGGCAGGAGAGTAGCCTCGTGAGGCTTAGGGATGGCAGGTGGCAGCTCCTTGGAAACAGGGAGGGCGCTAGGGTAACACTGTGGATGTAAAGTCCAGGACAAGCGTTCCCAAGTGTCCCTCGTCCACGTCTGTGTCAGAAGGGCGCTGTGGAGGAAACTGCCTGGCTCCAGAGGAAAGTCTGATGCTGACTTCATAGTTAACGACAGCTCACCCACCTCTGACCAATGTCAAACCCACAAGCCCACCAAAGCCTTGCCATGCTCAGTACTACACTAAATCTCTGCTCTTAGTGCTCACAACAGAAGAGCTCCTGACAGGCAAGATGAAGGACACAACAACTTTAAAAATAAAACAATGTTAAAATTACATTTGAAGATGAAGAGAAAATACTGTATCCGTAACAAAAAAAAAAACAACTATTTTTATTTGTTACATACTCCCTGTGTGTGGATGCCTACCTGTCAGGAAACACACATAGAATAACTTTCAGAAATCAGTTTTTGCCTTTCACCCATGTGGCTTTCCTGCTCATGAACAGAGCGTTGAAGATGAGCAGTCCATTCAGAAAGTGAGTGAGAGACAGGCTGCCAAAGGCTGCCGTCACTGCTAGCCCTCTGTTTTGACCTGCAAGTGTGACTAAAGGCTACTTCCTCTAGTCCAGTTCCGTAGAATGTGACTCTACCCTTGGAAAATGCAAATGCAGTCTGACAGGTGACGAACAGTGATGATGCTCAGACAGAGAGCAAGGCACACGAAGAGAAGAAAGCTTTAAAAGAGCAGCCCTTCCCTGACGTGACTGATCACATGCAAGAGTATTGAACCAAAAGTGGCTAAGGAAAGACACACAAAATATTAACATATACAACATAACGTTACCAAACTTAAAGTACTTATTAAGGAAAACAAAATAATTTTCAAAACGTGTAGTAGAGAGTAGAGAGATGGATCAGTGGTTAAGAGTAGTTCCTACTCTTCCAGAAGCCTGGTGTTTTCTTCCCAGCACTCATGGTGGGCAGATCACAGCCACCTGCAGCTCACACTGACACATATCCACATAAACAAACACATATATAAAAAATAAAAATTTAAAAACATAATCATAGCACATTGGGAGACTCAATAATGTTTGCCTGGTTATTATTGACACTGATAATTAACAGTAGCTCCTTAATAAATAAGCAAGTAAATGAAATAAAGGGCTAACTGGAAGTGGAAACTGGACAAGAGAGGCAAAGGTGGTGTATCAAATCAAAAGCAGCAACTGAGAATGCAATCAGAACCAAATGAACACGGATTAGGGATAAACTTCTCCATGTAACAGAGGCACTGCTTGTGATAAGGAGGATAAAGTGTGTAGGGAAATGGGTATGTGTGTGAGGGGGGATTTTCATGAAGAAATTCTCAGAAGTCTTTATGGCATTGACTGTAAAAAAAAATACAACTTTCGGTTAAGCTAATCTGAGGAGGGATGATGGCAGGCCATCAAGGCACAGAAAAGATGCATGGCCCATGCTACAAGTGACCCAGGGAGCGAACAGTGTCCAGATAGCTCTTGGCCATCACTGGCTGAGTGAAGAATCCATAACAATAACGTTATGTGTTGGCACCTCGTGGGTGGTTTCCCACTATTTCGAAGATCTTAGGTCACATGCCTTCCCCATTGTTCATGTGTTAAGTAGTTAGGCAAAGATGATTGTGTCTGTACTGAGCACACAGAATTTACTGTCCTGTATTATTCTCTGAAAGTATAGGAAAACAATTTGCATAAAACTTACATTGTAATTCATTAAACATAAGCCGGAGACAGTTCAATGCATCCGTGAAGATGTATGTAGGTTATATGTGATGTCATACTATTTTATGTCAGGAACTTGAGCCCTCGGTGACTTGGTGGCCAGGAATGAAAGGCTGAAAAGTTGGAAGCAACCCTTCATGGACAGAAGGAACTGGTCTACTCCAAATGAAGCAATGACAGCAGCACTGCTTGCATTCTGAGAAATATGAGCCTTTTGCCTAATCTTGTATTTACTGATGCAAATGTCTGCTTGTCCACTCCTTGTACTGCTAATTGAGTAATAAGGTATCATTTATAAAAAAGAATTTTATTACATAAATTCTGGGTCATTCCATCATGCATGTATTCCCTCATTCACTCTGTTGATCTAACAAACTATTACTTATATCAATTATTAACTTTGACCAGCCACAGTTTAGGACTAGGAAAGATGGTAAGACTTAGGTCTTTGTTCCAAACAAAGTACAGCATGAACGGTGCTTTCAGAACTCACATGGTCTTGAACATCATCCCTCATTTCTTAAAACATAGGAAATTGGAAAAAGTAGATAATACTTGTTCTGAATTTCCTTGTTTAAAGGAAAGAGAGAAAGAACTTCCAACAATGGACATCTGTTCTGTAGACCATACCTAACTCAAGACTCTGCTCCCTACAAAACAGGACATCTGGAAAAGCAAGTAAGAGAGAAGAGCTGGTATAGATCCAGAGGGATTCCAGGGAAGGGCGTGTAAATGGATGGTTCTGAAGACTTGTTTAGGCCAATAGTTGTATGGTCAGGGAACTCTTACAGGACTTTCCCAGGGGGTCTGTGAGGTCAAATTATGTCTATAATGATATGACTACAGATTTGCCTTTTCCACCCCCATTCTTTCAGCAGTACCCAGTGAAGTGTTCCAGAAGCTGTGTGATCAGAAAACTAAAGGCCAACGTATGCAGGATAACACAGCTGCCTTTTATTAAGCCAGACATTAAAGAGATTTGTAACGTCCAAAACAATGTTATTCTTCTTATTAAATATTTCTGATTTGGAAAGAAATAAATTATTTCCATGAAAAAGATATTCCTGTCAACAAACATACAATTATTTTAATAAATAACATTTATTCTTATAATATTCAATAAGTACTTTTAACTGTTCTGTTTTAATTTCTAAGGTGGCTAGTATCAATAAATATCATTAGTCTATAAAAACAAAAACTCCTTGCCACCCAGGACAGTGCCCAATAATGCGAGAGAGTACTTTGACCAAATGATGGGGGTGCGCTGGGTTAGACATACAGGTTAGGACCAAACGTGAAGCAGGGAGTCTGAGTGTCAGGCTCATCGAGCCTATGCCTCATCTGCTTTCGCTGCTTCTCGTCTGCTTCCCTTCCCTCCTCAGCTGCCCTATAGCACTGTCTCCTCCCCAGCAGCAGCTCCTCCAGCTAGGTTTTAAAGGATGCAGGTGAAGAATGGTTGCTCAAAGCTTCATAGAATTCACTGTTAGCAAACCTCTGTCCCTTGAAAACAAATGTTCCTTTTCCTCCCCAAAACCAGTAAAGTTAACCACGATTCACACAGCCTTGCAAGAGTCAAGCAGCACATGGTAAAAAGTCCGTTCGGGTTGGTTCACCATTAGCACACCCTGGCTGGTATAACCACAATGAAAGCAATTACTTGCCCATCTCACATCTCAAACTGCAAACACTGGTCAGGACAGGGAGAGTGTTCAGGAAGTACAGAAAGTACAAGAAGAGGAGACTATGAAAAGTTGGGGGCAGGGAATAGAGATTGAGTAGAGTTACAGACAAATGACTAACACATTGAAATATAGGAAGAACTATTGATATTATAAATGAAGCTTTAGAGTAGCCATTTTCAACCATCATCTGGAATCATCTTTCCTTCTTGACATGATCATAGCTTTAAAATGAAAGGCAAATGGATCATCCAAATACTGCCTCACGGGTGACCTCAACTCTCAGGAATGACCACATCAGTAATGTTTAAGTGTCGCATTTACTTGTCTGGTCTTGTTAGAAAACAGAGTCAAGTCAAGCTTGAGACACATCTTTACAACATTCTCAAGACAGAGGCAGGTGGGCTTTCGTGAGTCGGAGGCAGCCTGGTTTACACGATGAGTTCTATACGGTCCATCCGTGGTATGGTGAGATACTGTCTCAAACAGAAAAGAAAGAAAATAGGAGCTGGAGAGATGGGTCAACAATGAAGAGCACTGGTTACCTTTCCAGAGAGCTTCGACCCAATTCCCAGCACTCATGTGGTAGCTTAAAATTGTCTACAACTCTAGTTCCAGGGGATCTGACACCCTTTTCTGGCCTCTGAGGGCAAGAAGCACACACATGGTGCACAGATATACACAGAGGCAAAACATCTGTGCCCATTTATTTTTTTAAAGAATAAAAAGCGTTGATTTAAAAAACAAAAACAAAATGAAAACAAAATAATTCTACATAGAGATAATTAAATAGTTAACTTGGTGCAGGTACACAGGTGGTCAGGACAAGCATGCAATCTGTGTATGTTATCATAGCTTCTCTAGTTATTAAAATATGGGAACACTTCAGTAATAATGATAAATGAGGTGTGTGTGAACACATATGGTACCAATAAAAACTTTCCAGCTATGACGATTGCACTAAAATTATTTAGTAGGCTTTGTGCAAAATGCACTCTTTTTCTTTTATGAAGTAGATATCTAAAGGCAACCAACTGCATATAAAATTCTAGATGTGGCTGTCAGGCATAAGCAGAAAGAGATTAGTGAAGATAGAACTTAACATCGCTGGCCATTATGTTTTATTGCTGCAGGTGTATAAGAGGAAAATCCCCCTGGAGATGTGCAGCGCTGAAATAAAAACTGCAAAGCCTGCTTTGGGATAGAGGGGGGAAAGGAAGAAGAAAAACCTGTCTCCGAGTTAATTCATTCTCCTTCAGAATTGTGACATTTGACAAAGAGAGGCTTGAAATTAAAACCAGACTGAGTGTAGCCTACAAAGCCCTACCTGATTTCAGTCAGGCCCTTGTAGAAAAAAAAAAAAAAAACATTGAGTCTATACAAAAAAGCTTCATGCTAATTCAGACTAAAAGAATTAAGATGTATAGTCAAATAACATCATAAGAGACTCTCAGAGAAACTTTAGATCAAAGAGCTCTTCAGACTTTCTTGCTCATTAGACGAGTAATGCCATGTGGTCCTCCACTGTTTACTATTGTTCTGATACGCAAAGAACAAACTGTAGGGGACAGTAATAATGATTCTTACCACTGTCACCACAATCAGCACTACTTTTACCAGAGTCACAAGTCTTCAAATTGGTCAAAGCCCTCTGCCACCACACAGCTGGGCACATCTCTGCCTGTCAGTCCAGCACTCTGTGTCCACCAAGGGCCTCCCACCTGCTCCAGTCTCTTTCCCTTACACTCCTCCACTTAGAGCTCTAATGCCCTACTCCCTCCCTTCCTTAGGCCTCCACTCAAATGGCATCCAAAATCTATCACACATTATGGTCTGGATATGAAGTGTCCCCAAAAGGATCACGTTTAAGGCTTGTTCCCCAGCTAGTGGCATTATTTTTGGAAGTTCTGGGAACTTTAGGAGTTAGGCATCAGAAAAAAATATATAAAAAAGCCATTGAGTATCCTTGGAGACTGTATCCTGGTTATGGCTCACTCTCTCTTTCCTTCCCCCTTGCCCTTCCCTCCCCTCCCCTCTTATTTCCTCCCCTGTTCTCACATCTCTCCTCCCTTCCTCTTATACTCTCTCCTTTCTTCCTTTTTCCTGTCTTCTCCCCCCACCCCCTGCTCCCAATCACCTTGTCCCTCACAACCACCACAAGACAAAGATCCTTCTCTGCCACATACCCAAGTGCATGGGGCCAAATGACTATGGACAGAACCCTCTGAAACATTAGCAATATACATCTTCCCTCCCTGAAAACTGCCTTCTCGGGTCAATGGGACAGAGTCTGTCTAATGATAGATAGATAGATAGATAGATAGATAGATAGATAGATAGATAGGTAGGTAGGTAGGTAGGTAGGTAGGTAGGTAGGTAGGTAGATAGATAGATAGATAGATAGATAGATAGATAGATAGATAGATAGATAGATAGATATAGATAGATAATGCTTTTTCCAACTTTTGTTCCTTGTCATTTCAACTTGACTTTCCATCATTAAAATTCTCACTGATGGTATCTAAGGACCAGTACAGCAAGAGCACCAACCACAGAGGACTCTCACCCAGTTACCATGTGTGTTTCCTCCTGTGGCACAATTCACATATGTGTGGTTCATCTATTGTTGGTTTCCTCTCACTGTTCGATCCCAAGCACACAGAACAGTGATTACAAGTATAACACAACGTGCTCAATTTCACTGACATAAGCGTTTCTGGGTGTCTATGTGTTTAAATTTTCTAATAACTCATAAAAAACTCAAAAAAACATTATTATATAAAATGTGGCCAGGTTTTATGTTATTTGGATCACAGAAGTTCATGTGCAAATGTGGGCTTTGTATATTAATAATACTCCACTAACAATAATTCAATAATGATTTGGAGGTCATAAGGAAGCCTTCACATCCAAAGGATGTCAGTGATGATTGACTCTGCTGCTCAAAGAATCAGAAGGAAAGAAATCCTTATGATAAAAATGAATATGCTTTACTGGAAAGTAATGGATTCCTGATTTAAGGTGCAGGCCTGGGTATATAAAATGCTTTCATATCTATTCTTTCAATAAAGCAAAAGAGTTTCTTGTGGAGGATGTTGTGCGTCTGTGTTCCATCTCACTGCTGGTGTGCAGGAATGCCACTCAGGGAGATGAAACACAGGGGCACTAGGCCACATTCCTTCCTCACCACCATGGGGTGCGGACTCTTGTGGCTCTTACGACTCTGACACCCCCTCAGAGGAGGTGAAACGCAGCCTAAGATAGGGACCCCAGCCAATATTTCTCTGGGTGAGAAACAATGAAATGGGGCAGAGGCTGTGGTTCCCAAACTCCAGGGCACCTAGGCTCCCCTGGGAATCTCAAGGAATTTGGGGCGGTTCTGAGATGAGCCCAGGTGGGGGCAGGGGGAGGAATATGACTTAGCTCAGGGTGTCAGGAACGCAGAGAGGCCTTCTGTGGGAGACTTAGACATGGCTCTGTATGAAGAAGGCTTCCCCACACAGTGGGTGGGCCTTGAGAAAGGAGACAGTCCTTGCTGGTCCAAACTGTTTATTCATGATGGAAAAGATGCATGCGATGTAGTTGACCAAAAATCAAAATACCTTTTACAGAAGGAATGTTCCAAAAGGGGTGTTTATTGACTAAACCCTTGAGCAGGCTCAGCTAGATACCTTATTAGCATGGAGAACGCTGGGCCCTGTTACATGACCAGTTGTCATGGTCCTCTTAGTGGGGGGTCATGGTCACATGCTCCAGGACAGGAATCTAGTTGGGAACAGACTCAAATGCCTACCATTCTCAGTTAGAATTGTCGGGACTCCTTAATCTGCTCATCCTTGGCAGGTTTTCTGCCTGGTGGCACAGTTCCACTTGCCCCACAGATTCACTGCAATGGTACCATGGTGCTCATTTGAATGGCAGAAAATCCTAGCATTATTAACATGCTGGCTAATAGCAAGGCTGCAGTCAGCTGAAGACTAATACAGAGAGTGGCGACTGCAAATGAACAAGTCTCTACTTAAGCAGCGTGCAGTGCCTCACAGGGAACCACACGACTCTACCTGATTCCACAAGTATGGAAAGGGTTTGGAAAAGTCAAGCAACTCTCCTTTCAGTCCTGTAAGTGAGATTATCCTGACCATTCAGACTATCATCAAGAAAATATGGAAAAAAAATAATATTGTATTTCATTAAAAAAAAAAACTATGGATAAAAGTATTTAACAATTGAAGATAAAATCCTTCGAGGATATGGTTCAGCTGGTAATGTGATTACAGAGCAAGATTGAGGTCCTGAGTTCAGATCTTTAGCACCCTTGTAAAACTAAAAAAGCCAGGTATGGCAGTGCACAGGGACAGATGGTCCCCCGGCTTATGGGCCAGCTAGCCTAGCTAATACAAAAGCTCCAGTTTCAGTAAGAGAAGCTCTCGAAAAAAAATAAGGTAGAGAGGCACTGAAGATATCCTGACAACATCCTCTCAAATAAAAGTGTATGCGCACGCACACACACATTTCAGCTCTGGATTACAGTCCTTGTCTATTGAAGCCAGAGTTCACCAGCTGGCTAGTGCTGTCTGTCCGTCCACACAGTGCTGAAGCTATAGAGCTTTTACTGGCTGCTGGGTCCCTACTTGGGCCTTCATTCTTGCAAGACAGAAACTGTTACACCCATCTTACCAATTAAAAGACTTTGCTAATAATCTGGCCACGTCAATGCTACTGAAATGTGAGTGGCAATCTCTCCTCCCTCTAACTCCTCCGAAGGTGAGGCGACAGCAATTCCATCCAATGGCTCTAACCTAAATTTAAGGTTAAAGTCTGTCATCGTCACAGTGATTGCTCCACTCAGTTACCCACAACATTTTATATCAAGAGGTAGTGTAGAGGGAATCAGGTAAAGATTAAAACCTGTTTGCAGGGGGTGAACGGGATTTAAAGTGAGAACAGACTGATCTGCCAGTGGATGGAAATGAGATTAAGAGCAAGAAGGCCTGGGGTACCTCCTGGCCTTGGGTGTGACCACATTGTGGGGTGGCTCCCAGAAGAGCATCAGAGGAATGACATAAATGACAAAAAGAACTGCTTAGTAAGAGGTGCCTACTGTATCTTTTGGCCCTAGCATACCTGACACTACTGGAAAGAGTCAAACTGCAATAGCAGGTCCTTGGCCATGTTCTTTCCCATCAGGCTCATCTCAAAGTGCTTCTCACACAGCACAACCAGCTCAGCATGGAGTAAGTCTTTCCCTTTTGTCCCACTCCCTTTCTTTCCTACAGAGAAACGATACAAACTGCAACTGCATTCTACAGCAGTGAGAGAGGCAGCAGTGATGGGTCAAGAATACAAATCTGTTGGAACACATAATTGGATTTAAATCACCAAGACAGTCCTCAGCGCCTGCCAGGACACACCACGCACGTATGTGCTCTGTCACGCCTCAAGGCTCTGATTGCAGAGATGCCTTTCAAGTGACTGCAAACAGACTGCTAAGAGTGTTTGCCAGAAGAGCCTGTCGCTCCTACAAATGAGACCGTGGATGGTTATGATAAATCGGAAAAACACTGAGTGACAAACATCCGCTAAGAATATCTTAGACTTACTGTTTTATTTGAAGTGTATATTTAGTTTAATAACAGATCATGATAACTTTTCTAATGACAGTTCTGGAAGAAGTGAAGAAAAAAAGACTTGAAACTTCGGCACCACTTACATTCATTAAAAGTAGAAGAGCCCTTCCAAGCAGCATTTTCCTCTCAGTATTGATTCCAAATGACTGTCCCAGCGCAAGTCAGAACTCATTCTGGACACCATATTTAATCATGATTTCAGAGATATGTCAAGACATCAAAGAGATACCATTATAAGTAATGTACTGGGAGGAAACTGGTGCCCAACAGTTTAAAGCCCTAATTTGTACTGTGTCCTGTTTAGTTACTGTGAGCTCTGAAGAATATAACTTCACTGCCATGGATCTGATTGGGGGCCAGATATTTGCAGAAAAGGGCAGTACTGGATTCTGTAGCAATGTATCTATGTTGCTCCTCAAAGCAAGTTTTGGGTATCCCTCCCCCAAAAAAAAAACAAACCCACGAACTGGTCACCAGATGTGGAGCCCATATGGCGCAAGCACACAAAAGCTAGTAAGCACAGCAGCAGGAGCAGCTCTGAAACGACTGACAAATGTTTGATACTATTGACTTTCTTGGTTAAAAAAATAAATAAATAAATAAACTTGAACCTAGAAATATGATTTGGTTGGTTTTCTACAAAGTTTTTATTTTCTTAAAATTTTTACTTTGAAAGAAAATTTACCCATATGTTGCTCATTACTTGGTCTGAATTAAGACATAAATTCATGTGAACACTAAAAGAAAGAACTCTGAGGGACAGGGAGAGACTGCTTTAGCTGGCACAGTTAAGCCATTCACCTTAGCTCTTAACTCTGTTACAATGAATCAGTGGCCAAAGCCACTGTGCCCAGGTCATCACTTCCCCTCTGAGTGTCACTCCCTTTGCCACAGATGTGTACCCAACATCCAGCCCTTCCAATGAGCGATCCCATGGTGTGCCACATATTACTGAATATGTAGCTCCTAGCCTCAAAGTCTCTCCTTCCCCTGCTAGGATAGTTCCTTCTTTTAAAACACGGTTTAAATGCCGGTTGCTCATGGAAAATCTTTTGGATAGCCTAGTCAACATTAAGTCTTTGTGGGCTGGAAGCTTCATTAGACAATGTTACTTTCTCTCATTTTTAGGCATCACTATGTTATACCTAAGAGTGTGGCCCGTACTGAGTTTGATCCATAGCGATCCTCAGAATGACGGATGTTTAAAAGGCAGACACAGTCTTCTCCACCGCTGGTATGTTGAGCATGGAACTAGGATCAGATCTAAGACAGAAGAGCCGGTGTCCTGACACACATCTGTCTTCGTGTTGGGGACTGCTTCTACTGCTTTGTCTTATTTCAGTTCCAGACCTGAGGGTCCCTGTCCACAGCTGGCCGGTTGGTAATAAAGAGTTGCTGTACAGCCAATGGCTAAGCAGGGAGATGAGGCTGAACTTTTAGACTGGATGGGCAAGGGATGGAGAGAGAGGGGAAGAGGAGGAATCACCATGACTCTGAGGCAGAGGGATCATATTTAAGAGCTGCAGGAGTGAAACCATCCAGCAATGTGGATGGAAAGGGAATGCAGCCCTATGGGGGGAGGGGCTGCTCAGAAGGTAACATGGCAGCAAATATAAAGTATAGATTTAGAAGGTGTTAAGCCAGAAATACCAGAGGGAAGTATTTGCTAGTCACAGGGAGGTTTAGAAGTGCCCAGCTAGTCAAGACATATCAAAGTTAGCTGGTGTGTGTGTGTGTGTGTGTGTGTGTGTGTCTTTCATTTGTGAATCAAGAGAACTCTTGGGCGTGTACATGGCCCACTGGGAGCCAAATCAGTTTAACTACTTCACCACTCTTGTTTTTCACTCAGTGAAGACCACCTGCATATATGTACCTAGCATAAAGGCAAATGTCTTTGGTAGACCCATGGCACACTAAGAACCAAAACTGTCAGTCTTACATTTACTTTGCCTGATTGCTAACTCTGGCTTCCAGCTGCAATAACATATGACGTCATGGCTTCTGAGCAAGCCTGGGTTAAGAGCAATGGTTTATATGACCTACAATCTAAGTCCCGTTCTAATCAGGCGCTTACACAGATTCGCCTGCTCCTAACCTGGCAATGCCCCCAACCTCAACAAATACACAAGAAATTCATGAAAACTGTTTCATATCTCATATTCTTCTCTCTCCTCCTCCATCTCCCCTCAATATTCAAAATTATAATGTCCTAATGAGTCAATATCAAGAACATTAAAATGAAAGATTCTGTTTTTACAAAAGGTAAAATCAGGGTGATTAATATCCTTGTCAAATGAGTTAAGTCGCACGCATAAGGTCCAGTCAAAGGCTCGCTGAGGACTGAGCACTAGGTAAGGTGTAAGTTGAGAGGCGGAAGAGAAACCCTATGTGTGCAAGAACGGGCATGGGTAACACTTCACTGGGTCATGGGTAAACTGTACTGTGCAGGCACAAGGACCTGATGCAGATCCCAGAGCCCATGTAAAACTCAGGCGTGGGGCACACATCTGTACACAGAACTGGAAGATGGAGGCAGGTAGATCTCAGCAGGCTCTCTCAACAGCTAGCCTAGCCAAAATGGTGAGTTCCGGGTTCAGTGAGAGACAGTGTTCCCAAAAATTAAGGTAGGAAGCTGATAGAGGAAAATACTAGGTGTTGGCATATGTCCTCCACATGCACACGTGTGCGGGCACACACACACACACACACACACACACACACACACATACACAAATACACACCATATATCTAGTATCAAAGAAGAATTAGTTGGAAATGGTGAATTCTAGTGACTCTAATATTCACAGAGAAAGTTCCTGATTTATATTAACAGGTTATACAGACTATCATATTCTGACATCTCCTATCCTCATACTTGAGAACAAGTATGGAGGGACATCAGAAAAATTAATCATTTTGATACCTTGCTCCAGTACAAAGGTTTCAGAAATACACTGTTAAAGGGGGTTTCGGCATCAGACAGACTGGCTTGCAGCTCGGCTTTTATAATCACCTGCAGTGACATCATGGTCAAACTCAGCCTAACCATTTCCAGCACACAATTAGTTTAAATCAATAGTTCATGAAATTCGCTTAAAACCTGGTTGGGTGGAACCCAGGGTTTCTTTTACTACAGGGGATATTAACACAGCACTAAGACATTTGAACTAACCTATGAAGTCCTGTTAGTGCCTGTGCCCCTAGAGATGCTACCACGGTGCTGATGACACCAATGTCTAATGCCTGTTACAGAGTTGAGTATGCAAAGTCAAGGAGCCATGTGGTTTCTTGGTTTCACTGCTTCCTTGTGTGAAGACCTCATGTACTCAAGAAATGGCTAATGCATGCAATGAAATCATTTTGGAAACAGTTTTCAGGTTGGTTTTTCCTTCTATAATTTGGAAGTGCCACATCTCTTGGCAAAGAACTTGAAGTCAAGTGCTTCTCTGGAGAGAGGAGACAGTGACAGAGAAAAGGCATGTTTTTCACACAAATCAGCTTTAAAGTCAAACCCCACCAAACCAGGAGTTCTGAACTGGAGGAAAAAAATGCCACAGGTTGCGTCAGTTAAGATGTGTGCTATCACATGAGCATCTGAGAATCCCAATTGTTAAGCCACCTAAGACTATCCATCAGGGCGATGAAAATACCTTAAGCACCATCAGTCTGGATAAGTAAATCTCGAGCAGCATGAGGACACGTGTACAGGCTGTATGAACAGACAGTACAGATCCAGCCTGGGTGGTGGTGGAAGGTCAAAACTGTAAGCCCAGCAAACGTGGTACTGTAGTACTGGGCCTCAGACAATCTCCTGACCCTGCTCACAGGCAAGCCTTCACCAGGTCAGGTCACCAATGAAGGCTCAAGGCAGGGCAGCAGCGGCACACAACTGGCTCCAAGAAAGAGAGGAAACAGTAGCAGCCACCACCCTATTCTTGTTGAGAAGCACAAAGCCCTACTGCACCCTTGTGGGACCCATCCAACAAGAAAACAGATAGGACTAAACCCATGAAATAAAGCATCACTGTTAGTAGCAGACAGTAGGGAGAATGAAAGAGAGACCGAGCTTGTGCTAAGGAAACCCCGCAGAGATGGAGGAGTGATGTCTGCTCTGCTTCGCTGCCTCTCTGTGGGATTATTTCCTTTCTTTCTTAACGTTTTATCGTTATTTTTATGTGCATACATCTTCTACCTGCATATTCATCTTCATACCACATGCAAGCAATTCTAAAGGGGGCCAGAAGAGTGCATCACATACCCTGGGACTGAAGTTACAGACAGTTGTGCACTGCCATGTGGGCACTAAGATGCAAACTTGGGTCCTCTGGAAGTGCAGCCCCGGCACTCTTATCTGCTGAGCCATCGCTCCAGCCCTGGGATTATTTTCAGTGTATTTTTGTGAAAAAGCACACTTTACAACTGTCCTCAGGGGGGGAAAAAAAAAACCTATTGGAATTCCTTCGTCTCTGGAACAGCACCAAGGATGAGTTACGAGATCATTTTCTACTTCCTTGCTCGGTCTTTACTCAAATGTTATCATCCATGGTTTGCAAATGGGAACAGCACTGTGGGACATAATGACTCTGCTACCATGGCCTTTGGCCAAAGAAAAGCAGGCTGGTGGGAACTTCTTCCCAGAAAAGCTCAATCTTAATTATTATAAATGGCTGAAAACAGCCATAATAAAACAGGACCTCCCAAGGTGACAGCCAATCAGGAACTCTGCAATAATGACCATTATATATATTGCCAAGCCATGTGGCTTGAAAACTAATACAAGCATCAGGGAATTCAGAAGGTAAAGCCACCATTGTTACAGGACTAGCAGACATACTATCATTTAGTTACCTAGATGCAGTTGGCTTTAGAAAAAGGTAATCTAAAATTTAATGAATAAGAAACCAAATCTTACCCTTAAAATGTACTTTGGCAGCTTTAAAAATCTTGTGCGTATTTTTCATTGATAGCAAAGACAGACACAATTTGAGCTAAGGCAATTTTATACCTGCATAAGCTCGAACTGATTTATAATTCATTTAGTTTTTCATTTAAAGCCTATTTTCCAAAATTGGATAGTTGTATATAAAGCAATAACAAAAGAAGAATAAAACATATATATTTACAAAGTGTGTCCTATAGGATGTATAAACACAGCTGCTTCCTCTACTCCATAGCTTTCTAGCACTTTATAACCACTGTAAATTATATTACACCCAGTAAAAGCCTTTTCCGGTGACAATTAGCATAAAAACATCAGCTATATACTAAGGACTTAAAGAAAAATACTGTTGAGCATTAGCAAACAGTAACTTTAAAAACAACATTTTTCTCATTGACACTCACTTTTCTTCAATGAGTTTTAACTTAGGAAAACAAAGTACAGGGGAGACTATGTTAAAGGTACAATTTGAAAACAGACATTGTAAGCAGTTTGCTCGTCTGCAAGAACATATGACGGTTCCTACTGACTGAGCACTTGCTACATGCCTGGCACTGAACTCAGTGGCGCGTGCCCATAGTTTCATCCCGTGCTAAAATGGCACAAGACACAGCATTCCTACTTCAGTTTCACTTTCTTATCTAAATTTTCTTGCTATATTATAAAATCGAAGATTCCACATCCTTAATGCCAAACTAAGTGCAGGTTTTTACGTAAGCGCCGAGCCGTGTGGTCCTAATATATATACCATTGCTGCACAGCGCGGCTGCTCTAAGTAACAGCAGCAGGCCACACATTTCAAACAACCTGTCAAAGATATGTCAAGGTTTTGTCATGAAAAATGTCAGAGCTGTTTAATCTGCCTTGAACACTACACAATATACACATACATCGAAACATCATGTTATTCTATCATATGCACAATTTTTGTTTTACACATCAGTAAAAACTAAATTTAAGACATTAAAGTAAATTCGTGCGGGTGTTGGAGAGGTGGCTCAGCAGTTGAGAGCACTGGCTGCTCTCTCATCTGACCTGGGTTTGATTCCCAGCACCTACACAATGGCTCACAACCATGTGCACCTTCAGCTCCAAGAGATCCAACCCCCAATTTTGGACAATGGGGAAACATGTAGGTAAAACACCCACACACAAAAAACAAAATCATAAAGTAAGTTTTAGAAAATCGATGCCCCAGTTGGAAACTGAAAAAAAAATTTGAATAATACAATTCCTTAAGGGAAAAAAGCTGCTTTGTGATCACACCCATGATTAGTATCACAAGTCTGTGTGTCTGGGTTCAGCCTATGCCGTCTGTAGACAGAATAATTTGACAATTACTATAAATATGCTCAACACATAAAACACTGCTGTGGACTCTAGGGATGAGAAGAAAAGAGTTATGAAAACTTTCTACCTCCTATTTTTTTTAAATTATAACCACTGTTGGTAAATAAAAGAGTGTATTTTGAGTAAAGTCTTAGTTAAAAGCCTGATTCAGAAGCTTTGTATTCCAGAGCCTGAGTTGAGGTTTTCACAGCAGACTGAATTTGATCAGTGGAGAGAGTGGGTGCCATGTCATTCTTCCAGGATGGGAGTGACTCTATTCTGTGACTTAGGCCATAAAGTCAACTAGGGTCACAGTGAAGGAGGCCCAGCAGCAGTTGGGGGTCACAGTGAAGGAGACCCAGCAGCAGTGTGGGGTCACAGTGAAGGAGACCCAGCAGCAGTGTGGGGTCACAGTGAAGGAGGCCCAGAGGCAGTTGGGGTCACAGTGAAGGAGGCCCAGCAGCAGTGTGGGGTCACAGTGAAGGAGGCCCAGAGGCAGTTGGGGTCACAGTGAAGGAGGCCCAGCAGCAGTGTGGGGTCACAGTGAAGGAGGCCCAGAGGCAGTTGGGGTCACAGTGAAGGAGGCTCAGCCCAATGGCAGTGATATAAATGAGACTTCAAAGAAATAACCAACTCTCAGCTGCAGCTGAGGTTTCTCAAGCCCTTGGGAAAAGCTAAATGTTGCCCTTGTGCTCAAAATAAACTCAAATGCTCTACTTTCTAACCAAATCCTCTTGGAGACAGGGGGGAGGAGGAATGGGATAAGGAACTGTAGGGGAGCAGCTCAGAGGGGAGCAACGGCTAGACTGTAAAAAAATGAAAGTAATAAAAAAAGGGGGGGACACTTAATATATATAATGACTTGTTACACTAATGGCTAAATGTGTGCTATATAAAATAAGAATGTTCATAAACAAAGAGCAATTGCAATATCTAGTTTATAGGTATGCCTAGAAAATCCCAAGTGCACAGCACCAGCCAGAGCAATATGCACCCTATAATTATTGTAGAACTTAGGTGAGGTCAATGTTCTGTTCTTCTCTATCATGTTGATGATATTCTGTCGAAGGCTATTCTGATACTACCACATCTAACAATCTACATGCAAGGAAGGACTCATTCATTACCAATGAGATGACATACAGATGATATTCTCTAAAGTTTCCTCAGGAACCTGACATAAGTTGAAAGATTATTGTCATCCTCAGGGGCAAACCTCTACCAAATCTTACTTTAAGATGCTTTGATTCATTCTGATGCCTGAGGCTAACCTTGCCAGACATGACTGCCTTGTAAAAGCAGAATTTGTCACCATGTTACAATGGGGAGCACAAGAGAAGGAGCCTATGGCTTAGAGCTAGTTATCAGGTAAAGTGCCTCGGAGAGACACTAGCCCAAAGCAGGCTGTTAGAGCCACAGCAGGTTAAGATCATCTGAGCTCTGAGTTAGGGTAGCATGGGTTGTCCCAACCTCAGGGAATGAAGGAACATCCATGTGGAGGATGAGCCCACAGAGTCCAGCGTGGAGCAGGTAGAAGCATGACTTCACGCAGGGATACATTAAGTGACCACACGTACTGAGGACAAAGGGGCACTGCTGAAGGAAGACACAGTCACAGAAAGCAAACTCATGGGTTTAACAGTTAAAAGTGTAACAGGGACTTGTAAATACAGTCATGAGACATCTAAAACACTCTATCAAAAGACAAGTCAAATACTTAAGGGCATAAAGAAATTATGGCTTTAAGGCGTCCAATAATTAATAGATATTCATACTATTATAAATATTAATACAACAAAGCAGTAAGTCCAGGTAATTCTTCAGAAACAAAACCCAATATGCACACACACACACACACACACACACACACATACACACACACACACACACACAGAGAGAGAGAGAGAGAGAGAGAGAGAGAGAGACATGGGATAGGTGGGAGCAGTGCAAACCAGACAAGAGGCAGAAAGCATAAAAACCAAGTTGAAATTGCCCAGGAGTAAAATTATGACTATTTAACATTTAGAATACGAATTATACTCACAGCCTTCTCTAACATCAGTGCCGCCTCTCCCTTGCTGAGCTCCAGCCGAAGGAGAAGAGGAGTAGGTAAGGAGGTGCCCATATCATGGCTCATAAGAAGCAGACTGCCTGCAAACCCACTGGTGGTAGAGCACCCAGGAAACAACTGGCTACAAAAGCCGCTCGCAAGAGTGCGCTCTCTACTGAAGAGGTGAAGAAACCTCATTGTTACAGCCTGGCCCTGTGGCACTCCTTGAAATCAGAAACTATGGGAAGTCCATTGAACTTCTGATTCGCAAGCTCCCCTTTCAGCGTCTGGTGTGAGAAATTGCTCAGGACTTTAAACAGACCTGCGCTTCCAGAGCGCAGCTATTGGTGCTTTGCAGGAGGCAAGTGAGGCCTGTCTGGTTGGCCTTTTTGAAGATGCCAACCTGGGTGTTATCCATACCAAATGTGTAACAATTATGCTGAAAGACATCCAGCCAGCACTCCGCATATCGGAGAACGTGCTTAAGAGTGCACTATGAGGGGAAACATTTCATTCTCAAAATAATTTTTTCTCTTCTTCCTGTTATCAGTAGTTCTGAAAGTTAGATATTTGTCCCATGGGGTCAAAGGTCCCTAAGTATATGATTGCGAGTGGAAACACAGAGGGACAGCATCAGGTATTAGCAGTTTCTCCACGTTCATTGTGTGTGAATTTTTAATATAAATGCAAGATGTAAAGCATCCATGAAAGCAAAATGTTTCAGTGAACACATTTCAACAGTTGAACTTTATAACAATTATGAAAACCTGTTAAAATTTCCCGGACAACACCAGCATTTGCATTTTTTAAATAAGTAAATTTCTCACTGATGGCAAGTGAACAGTGTTTGTAGCGTTTTTATCACCCAGTGGGTCCCATCCATTCACTAGACTTTCTAACTGAGCTGTCCCACATGCAAGTACATGTTCCTAATGTAGTCTGTCTTCTGTGCTGTTCCTTAAATTTGCTATTAAAACACATTAACTATAAAAAACATTTAGAATACAATACCTCACAATAATAGGCTAAGGGAAGAAAATGAAACTGTTGTCTGAAAAGTTCCAAATCTACATAAATAAAATCAAATTAATTCAAGATTTATAAACAAAATACCAGCATTTTGAGATTGTGAAGAACTTCAGCACACATAGCAGCTAATGGCAAAACTGGGGCCTGAGCTGCTCAGAGTCAGGAACAATACAGACGCCTGTCCTCATTACTGCCACTAAACGGTGGCCTCATCCTGCTCAATGCCTGATAAAAGCACTATCCAGAATAGGAAAAATCAACCAACCAAACAAAGCAACTGTACAGTGTGGCTGCTCCTACTTGGAGACCCAAGAAAGTAGTAAAGAAAAGCCAGACAAGGCAACTGAGACACCAGATGCATGATCAATAGTTAAGCTGAGTGGCTGTACTTCAGCAGCAATAAAAAGTAGGGGAAATTCACCTTTTCTTTCTTTTATCTTTTTGAGGCAGGGTTTCTCTATGTAGCCCTGGCTATCCTCCTGGAACTTTCCTTTTAGACCAAGATGACATTAAACTTTCAAAGAGTTTAAAATTAAGGGCGAGTGCCACCATGCCAGGCTGGAAAATTCCCTTTTAAAATTTTAAGTTTTCCATGAAAATATCTTTCATGGAAAAATCAGAGATCAATCAGAATTTGCTTCAACCATGAGAAAAAAACATATTCTCCCAATATAATAGGAAGAAAATGATGTAAAGATGTAATCTGTGTTAGTAAAGTTGCACACACACACATACACACGCGTATGTATGCATGTATACATATATCTATCTATACAAGAAAAAAATTAGATTTAACCAGACAATGAGTAAGAAAAAATTCTAGGTGGATTCCAAATTCAAACATTAGTGCCAGGCAGCTGGGCAGTGACAGCCTGCCCCTTTAAGCCTAGCACTTGGGAGACAGAGGCAGGTGGATCTCTGTGAGATCAAGACCAGCGCAGTCTAAAGACTATGTTCCAGGACAATCAGTGCTACACAAAGAAACCCTGCTTTAAAAAACAAAAGTATAACAGCAACAAAAAATTTTTAAATCAAATTTCAAAATAAAGGTTGCTTTTTAGTAAAAAAAAAAAAAAAAAACAGAATATAAAAGAATAACATACACAAGCCATATAGGATATTTATTAACTAGATTATGTAAACAGAAATTAATATCAAAAGACAGCCATAAGCTAAGAAATATTTATACCATATAACTTAAAAGCCTAATATCTAAATTTTATTTTAAAAATTAATAAATAAAAAGTAAACAAAAATACATAAAACAAGAGGAAAGATGAAGAGCCAGTAACTATAAGCTGTTCTTATCTACTACAATAGTAAATTTATGCAAAAGGCAGCCGTGAGCTGCTATAAGATATGGGTAATTCATATAATACTGAGATGTTGGCCATCACGCTGAGAAGAGTGTTCTACGAACAGTCATCATTCACAGAAACATCTACTGTAACCTGACGAACCTCTCTGAACAACACGCCCTAGAGAAGCTCCTCCCATGGGCTTCTGTAAACATGATCCGGGTACTCACAGCTGCTTTACACACTCTCTGAAGTGGACCTCCCAGATGAACACGACTATGGTTTTATTTATATGGCACTTAGAGGGTCTGATGCAGAGCACGCGTATTAGTTATTTTCCTATTGCCGTGATAAAAACACCGTGACCAATGCTTTCTTTGTGCTTATGACTCCAGAGGGCTAAGAGTCCATCACCACTGCAATGGTGACATGTGACATGTGGCAGTAGCCATGCTGGCTGGAGGAGCAACCTGACAACTCACATCTTAAACTACGAGCACAAAGAAGAGAAAGCAAACTGGGGATTGTCCTGTCCTGTGTCTCACTTCCTCCATCAAGACCACATCTCCTAAGCCTATCTAAACAATACCACCAACCATGAACCAAGTATTCAAACAACTGACCACATGGGGAACATTCTCATTCAAACCACACTTGAACATGCCTACAATATGATTACTCAGATTATAACAGATATCAAAGTGTACTCCTGAAAGTCAAAACCCCAATTACTAACAGTGTTAGCTTCACATAGCAACATACCTGTAGAAGGAGCCTTTCAAATGCCAGGAAGTTATCCCACTTGGCAGTCTGTGGGTGCTTCAGAGTTTGAACTGTGGCCATCCCAAGCTGCAGGAGCCCACAGTGATTTGTAAGAGCTCTGAGATTGTTCTTGAAGAGTTGGATATAGGACATGAGCTGCCCTGGAGTGACTCTTCCTGGAGAAACAAAAACTTGTCAGTGCACTCTCTTCCCTTTTCCTAAATAATGACAAGGAGGCCCTGAACAATGCTACTGTCTTATATGCCCACAGAACTCCAGAGCTGATCAGTCCTTCCTAAACTATTATGATTCTTTCAGGAACGCAAAGACAACAGAAATGCTGATCATATTTGCTGCTTTTGCAAGAAAAGAAAATAAGAATTAAGCCAAATGGTCAAAGCCATATTGCTAGTAAAACCCATTTGATAATTTCCTAATATCCTGAAAAGTTTTCAAATAAAGGCACAGGAATATTTGTTGATCTCAATACCTCTCCATGCATGACATATGGTACAAGAATCCATGAACAAGAGGAACGCTTTTTAACCGTGTGCATGTGTAAAGAACACGTTAGGATCGAGGGTAAATCCTTCATCACTGCTATCAGGGACTTCATAACTGTGTTCCTAAGGTTCTAGGCTGTATGGCACATGGAACAACAGTGTTTGGCAAATAGTAAATTGCTAGTGAGTGTACAAAATGCATGTGCAGCCTGCACACTTTGGGTTGATGCTCCTTCAGTCCTTTGATGGGCTCATCTTCCACTTTCTGATTTGCTGAACTTCAGAGCTGACACAAGGCTCCTATACCCCAAATGCTCCTCACCAGACAAAAAGAAAGCCCTGAGTCAAGCAGAACTGTAAGCCAACACATCATCCCCACAGACTCAGCAATCCCACGCCTGTGGACTGCTCTCTGAAACTGAACTTCAACTGCTCATTGCTATTCTTAGCGATTTTCATTGTTAAGAAAACAACCTCTGTTGACTCAGCATGTGCAAGTGCTTAAAGCAACATGGCCTCTTCTGATTCTCAGAGCAACTATAGGAGGTAGAAATTAGGTCCCTGTAGCATCTGTCAGCCTCACCCAAGGTCGTCCTCAGAACTGACGTCACCACAGTGCTAGTCAGCAGAAACTACCTAATACATAGCTTTTGCTGAAGATTATGACACACACACAAAACAAACCTAGCCAGAGAAACTTAAAGCCCTGAATCACATCTACCTTTTAAGCAAATGTTTATGAAAAGATTAAAAATACTACATAGATTGCTGTCTGAAAGCAGGTGAGGGCAGGTGAAAGATAAGGCTAGAGCCTGTGATTGGGCAGTGGAAAAAGAAGGTGGACTAAAGATTTTAGAGATGAGTACAGAGAGATGAAAGGACAGAGGGGAGATGAAAAGGAGGAGACAAGATGGAACCTATAGGAGAGGAAGAGGAGCCATAAATATTGGGGATTTCTTAGATAGAGGATTTAAATAAGTGGGTGCATTTGCCCCATCTAGGTGTGTAGTTTGTCTTTATATCACTTGAGTTTTGAGTTCACTGTCTGGTTCTTTTGTGGGTTGAGAATTTACTAATATAAATCTGACTGATAAATTACAAAACTTTAGAGTTTTGAATTTACCCGGTTATGGTGACTTGTGACAGCTAACCACGGGGGGGGGGGGCGTAGATGGCTGGGAATGTGAGCAGAATCCACTGCAAGAGAGCTTCGGGTTGGGGACCATGGAGACCCTGGTGGCGGGGAAACCATGCTACTAGAAATTAGCTGGAGCTAGCATGGATACTTTATTTTATATTTCATGCAACAATACTAAGGTTTCTTCTTATCTGTGTGTGACAGTAAGCATCTAAGAAAAAGAACAGCAAATGACTGTGCCTCATGAATTTCTCAGGTTCTTCAACAAGGTTCAGACTCACCCTGATTTATTTCTTTATTTCTATCTATCTATCTATCTATCTATCTATCTATCTATCTATCTGTCTGTCTGTCTATCTATCTATCTGTCTATCTATCTATCTATCTATCTATCACCTATCTATGTATCTCTTACCTATGTATCTATCACCTATCATTTATCTGTGTATCTATCTGTACCTCTCTTCTCTCTAGAATATAAAAAACAATAGGTTTTGTTTATGACATCTTCATATTATATTAGCACTCACCTCCTCAGCTACCTGCTCCCACCCTAGGTTCTCAAAGTACAGCCTGACGATTTACTTGTTCATTACTAAAAGAAAGAAGAAAAAAAACACAACACTCATAATTCTTGCCTTATTCTCCTAGGCAGGTTTATGAAGATTTTATTTATATGTAGTTAAAATTCACCCTTTCTGGTATGGAGTTCCATGGGTTTTGACAAATACCTACAGCGTTTGTGTTAGTTGTAGGGGATGTGAGAGGGAGCCTAGTAAGGAAGGAGTGTAATGGAAACAGGACCACACGGTCTCCTGCAGAAACCCTGATCAGGCTGTTCACGACCCAAGATCTAAAATGACACCCAGCAAACCAATCAGACAGAACAAAGGGCCCTGGCCCAGGTTGATGGCAGCTTCCTCTGTCTTCATAGAAATCTGCCCTGGGCAATCTGCCTTCTCTCCTACAGAGTCATGGGCAAGCAAATTAGATTCAACAAGACAGCGTGTAATCCCCATCTTGGCCCTTGATCACATAACCACACTTTTATTGGAGAAAAGTTGTATGTAAGTTTTGACCTGAACAGTACAAGTTAGATCTGCACCCCGACGCTGGTCTCTGGGGTCTGAAATCTCTGTGGGCTCTGTCTCTGCTTTCCCCCATCTCTCTCTCCGTCCCAGTTCTGACAACTGTGTTGAGTAACCATCACCACAACCTAGATGCAGAGCATTTCTCTCAGTCTAGCACATGCCCTTCTTGTCACCAACTCCATCAGCCCACCTCTATGGCTTCATCTACGTCTGATCTCCCTCTGATAGTTTCTCCCTTCTAGAATGTCATATAAGCCACAGATGTAACGAATATTTGAATGTGGCTTTTTTCACATCAGTATAGTGTATCTGAGATTCATCCATGTTCTTAGCTTTCTCCTTTTCCTTTCTGAGTATTACTTCATTGTATTAGGCACACAACAGCTTATGTACCTAGTTATCTAACCACAATTATAAGAATTATAATATAATTATAATTCTTAAAACTATAAACAAAGCCTTACCACATCTAAGTGCTGGTTTTCATGGGTCTATATGCACCTATGTTCTCATTTTTCTTTGGTAAACTTCCAAGAGTGAGCGGTTAGAGACAGATGCTGAGTGCATATTTATTATAAAACTGGCAACCTGAGGCAAAATGAGCTACCCCACCGCAACATGGGAGAGGCTCTAGTCACTTCACATCCTCACCAGCACTTGATTCTGTCTGTTTCTCTGGTTTTAGCTATTCTAACACGAGTGTGATGATAGCTCCTTATGGCTTGAATTTGCATTTTTCTATGGACTAGTCTAGTTGAGCATCATTTCAGGTGCACATCTGACATCCAAAACTTCTTCAAGTAAAGTGTCCATTCAAGCCTTTTCCCTATGTCTTCTTTGGTTTCCTTATTAATTTGTACCATAATTTTCAACTATCCATTAATGTGATATATATTTTCACACCAGCCAAAGAAATAAACACATTGTTGCTAGAAATAAACATACAGACAAATGTCTCCTTGATGCCCTCTTGATTAACTCAGCCTGTCTCACAAATTACATGTAATATTACATACTTCTTATGTAAATTATTGTCATGTTGTGCCACAATATGCTGACACTTACTGTATTAAATATGTGAAAACAAACATTGACCTGAAGTGTTCAGATCTCAAGACTGGTGTGAGCTCTGTGGGGTTGGTCGCCCACTGTTTGCACATTATATTTCCACACCCTCAGCCTTCTCTGTGTGCTTCCTCACGTGCCATCCACACAGTGGATGACAGCAGCACGGAGACTGAAAGACAGATTCCAGTGACCCTAAGAGAGCCATGCTTGCCGAGCACGTACATGGCTCTTGTCCAACCTTCAGTGCTGGGGCTATAGCTCCATGGTTGAGAGCCTTCCTAATTGCAGAAATCTTGGCCTCAATCTCTAGCGCCAAAGGAGAGTGAGGGTGGGGTGAGGTGCAGTGGGATGGGGTGCAGTGGGATGGGTGCAGTGGGATGGGGTGCGGTGGGATGGGGTGCGGTGGGATGGGGTGCAGTGGGATGGGGTGCAGTGGGATGGGGTGCGGTGGGATGGGGTGCAGTGGGATGGGGTGCAGTGGGATGGGGTGCAGTGGGATGGGGTGCAGTGGGATGGGGTGCAGTGGGATTGGGTGCAGTGCAGTACGATGGGGTGCAGTGGGATGGGGTGCAGTGGGATGGGGTGCAGTGGGATTGGGTGCAGTGCAGTACGATGGGGTGCAGTGGGATGGGGTGCAATGGGATGGGGTGCAGTGGGATGGGTGCAGTGGGATGGGGTGCGGTGGGATGGGGTGCAGTGGGATGGGGTGCAGTGGGATGGGGTGCGGTGGGATGAGGTGCAGTGGGATGGGGTGCAGTGGGATGGGGTGCAGTGGGATGGGGTGCAGTGGGATGGGGTGCAGTGCAGTACGATGGGGTGCAGTGGGATGGGGTGCAGTGGGATGGGGTGCAGTGGGATGGGGTGCAGTGGGATGGGGTGCAGTGGGATGGGGTGCAGTGGAATGGGGTGCGGTGGGATGGGGTGCGGTGGGATGAGGTGCAGTGGGATGGGGTGCAGTGGGATGGGGTGAAGTGCAGTGGGATGGGGTGCAGTGGGATGGGGTGCAGTGGGATGGGGTGCAGTGGAATGGGGTGCAGTGGGATGGGGTGCGGTGGGATGAGGTGCAGTGGGATGGGGTGCAGTGGGATGGGGTGAAGTGCAGTGGGATGGGGTGCAGTGGGATGGGGTGGAGTGCAGTGGGATGGGGTGCAGTGGGATGGGGTGCAGTGGGATGGGGTGGAGTGCAGTGGGATGGGTGGGGTAGGTGGGAGACCCACTAAACTGTCATACAAATCTTATTCATCAGGACTGTAACACTAGAGAAAAATAAGTCCCCAGAGTGTCAAAGGCTCCATGTGTATCATGGGACTCTGTTTGAGAGAAGTGTTTTAGAGGAAATGAGACTCACCAAAGACATCACCAGGTGATCTGTTTAGATTTTTATTGTAATAACTTTATGATCTACTTTTGCATCACCCACTCTAGGCAAATGGTCTTCAGCTGAGCCATACCTGAGCCTCGGAATATGCTCATTTTAAAAATAAGGGTATTGTCAATTAAGAAACATTGAAGTTTTTTATTTTTAACTGTTAGCATTGGTGAGATTGGCACTTAGTCAATGTATTTAGGAAATGCCTCCTTTCTACTTAAGACTTGTGATCTAAAGAAACAAAATATCTCCTAACAAGAAACACCAACCAAACCCAAGCCATGAGCTAACAATCACCAAGCACTGCTCCTGTCCACAGTGAGTCCTCTTCTTCCATTGGCTATGGCATGACGTCAGTCACTTTTCAAACTGGAAGGTGACAGAGAGTATCTTACACAGATGCTCTAAAATAAGCTTGTGACATGTTTAGAATTTAACCACAGCCATATATGAAAATGAACAATCAAAATGAAACAGAAAACAAATGCAATCCAACCAACTGACTTAAAAAAAAAGCTTCTAGGATTCATGACTCCACATGCCTCCATCAGTGAGTGAGCTAAGATACAAGCAGGATTTCCCTTCTTCTGCTCTTGTACCTTCTATTGTAAACTATTTTTACTATGATGCTTTATGCATTTAAAGCACTGCACTTACAAAAGGGAAATGCTATAAACATTACATATTTTGTGTGTTTTGAATAAATTACAGGTAATGAGACAGAAGTGATTTTGGATAAATGTTATTATGCCAAGTAAAGTCATCAGTCCAAAAAAAGAAAAATAGAAAGAAAAAAAATGCTAACATAAAAAATTAAATAAATCTCCCCAGTTCCCATCAACTCAGCAAGCAATAAGAAAGAACCAGGCATTGAAGAAGTAATAGAACAGTGAGCCATACTTCACTTTATGAAAGAGAAGCAGACACACCTGTCAGGCAGATTTACATGGGGATTTAAAAATGTCAACCCAGAACTCTCTGTAAGATACTTTTAAGGACCATAAAAGAAAGGTTACTATATATCAAGACCACAATGATATACAGCAACTTTTTAGAAAGTGACACTTTGACACTGGAAAAGTGACTTTTAAGTCTTTAAAGAACTAAAGCAGTTTATTAAAGCAAGCTCCTTAAGATACAACTATCTCTTGAGGAAAACAAACTGAGTGCACAGGGCTGAGCAGCAGACACAGAAGGAGCAGAGAGCTAATGAAGCAGTGCTCCGCTCCCGCCCTGCCTCTCAGCTCTGCCAGCCAGGCCTGTCCTACCTGCAGTCCCGCTCAGTGGCCACCATCTTTAGTGTGCTTCCAAGGCCAGCCTCTACTACTTCACAAGGTGCCAGCGTCAATGCTTATGCCGAGTCCTGTATTTGCTATACATTGATGTGTAGAGATTAACTTTCTTTAACTGTACCAGTATTTTATTCAAGATCTTTGTTTTTCTTAATGCTCTGATTACAAGGTTGTACATGAATACATGTGTATATACATATGTATATTTGTGTGTGTGTGTGTGTGTGTGTGTGTGTGTGTGTGTGTGTATGGAAGATGGGGGGAGAGAGAGAATGGAATGCTCCTGAAGGTAAATTTTCCTTTCACCGTGAGCCCTGATGCCTAAAATGATCTTTGTAAAACACAAGGTTTTTCAGGAGTACAGATAAATACCATAGACCAGAGAGTCAAGGCTGCTGAGTGTAACTACTCATGGCAGATGGCATTATTAAGGCAAACAGAATGCTGACTCAGTACTCAACATGAAGAGCCAAATGTTACGCAATGACAACATGTAATGTAGAAAGGCGAATTGAAAATGGGTTTCAACTGGGAGAAATGAAAGAGTAAGGGGAGGATAGAATCAGAGTACATTGTAAGTATGAAACTGTGAAACAATCCATTTTGTTTTATAAAAGAGTGGCGATTTTTGTAAATGATGTACAAAAGCTGAATGCCTACCCTGAATACAGGGGTTTCTCAAGGGACCCCACAAAATGATGGTTAACAACCAGAAGAGATCATGATGTAGTTTCCAAACAGACAAGAGCATTCAGTCCTCCGTCTATGGCTTATCCTACCTGCACACTCTGCTGAAGCTGTCTTATTTGTTACCATTCCAACACACTGTTCAAGTCCTTCTCCCTCCTCCTTACTCCTTATCTCCCTGCCTCCCATCCTTTAAATCAGCTGTCCTTTTGGTTTAGCCTGGTTAAAATTTATTGGTATTTATATTTCATTCCATAAGCATGGTTTAAGCATATTACATTCTTTTTCCATAGGTTAATCTGAATGTTCAAAAATCAACCAATACTGCTTACATCAATATAAACTATATAACTAGTCACAGCAAAGCTCAACTGTACACTGTAGTTATGCTGCCTTATTCACACGTTTCTTTGAGAAGCAGATGAAGTTGGGGGATGGGGGACAATACTGGCGCTTTATTTTATGTATACGGTCATCTGAACTTCCCATAAGTTTGTGAATCTCTTTCTTAATGCTCTCTAGATTCTGAAACAAGGTAATGCCTGTTTTGTGTAGAATGGACAGATTTTTATTTTTATCTGGGAAAGCTGACTTTATTACTAGCACTGATTTGCACAATGGGTAAAGCTCTGTCTTTCAACAGCCACAGAAGTTGAGGAGCAATGGTCACTGCCTGCTTCTCACCCCAACTGAGGTCAAGGGTAAAAAAATATGGCTGAGGTGCAGATGGGGAGATTTAAGCTACACATGAGAAAACCATTTCCTGATGGTGATGACTATTAAACACAGAAACATTATTAGAAGGGAGAGAGGGGGAGAAGACATACAAATCTCCCTCCACAGGGCTGTGAAGGGCGGCACAGACAGCCTTCTGTACAATGAAGTGTGGGTAAAGCACAGCTGCAAACTGAGGCCCACTTTACAACACCATAAATACTCAAGGAGGCTTGAGAGGCAGGCTGTGACACTGAGCTCTGCTCACACACTTTTTAGCCCTGTGTCACATTTGAAGAGAATCAACTCAATGGATCCAAAGAAATCTGCCAGAGGACCTTTTCTGAGGCTGGTCTGGAATAAAGTACAACCACCACAGAGTCACAGGTCCCAGAGAGAAAATAAACAGCTCTCAGTGAAGTTACACAAAAGGGTGGAATATAAAACCACAAGAAACAGTATGGCTTGCTTTGCCACGCACCTCCTGCATTCCAAGGGCTAACACTGCCTCAGTAGAGAGCAAAAAGGAGACTTCTGACTCCAGACAAAGAATACCAGGAAGGTGCCAAAGAAATGTTCCCTTGGTGGGCCCACTCTAACACAAAGAACGTCTACTCTTAAAAGACTCTCGGGATAAAGAAACTCCCACTCAGGAGCCATGATCCTTTTACCTTATCATGCTCTACGTTTGTTTTTGTAAACTCTGGCCCCAAATTCTCTAATTCAGAATCCCTTCACATAAGCAAGAGGGCCACCTTCGGGTGCCCATCCTTGTCACCTCCCACCTCCAGACAAAGGGCCTCTCCAATAAATAGACAACTAGATTTAGAAGAGGGCAAGTGAAGGAGAGCTCCGAAGATACTACAGCAACGTCTGGATGGACACATAAGCCAAGAGGAAATGTCTTGGCCCCTGCTGTCCCTGCTCCCATTAAAAAAAAAAAAAGAATGAACACCAAAAGTTAAAATTTTCAAAAACCAACTGCAACTATAGTAAGTTAAAGAAATAGACAAAACAGTATGTTGACTGTAAACACAAAGATATAAATTTAGGAAAAGAAGTAAAAGCCTAGGCATTTGTTTGTGATCAAAGCTGTTATGGGCTTAAAATAGTCTATTATAACAATATGTCTCTTGCGAGCCGTATGGTAACCACCGAAGACTGTAACAGATGTACAAACAGGAAAGACAGGAATTAGAGCTTCACACTGCAGGGAAACCACAGCACAAAGGTAAACAACAAGCAAGGAGTGATGAGCCAGAAACAACCAGAAAACCACGTGAATGGAACAAGTCTTTTCCCAGTAGGAATCTAAATAGGAAGAGTCCATGTGGCCTATAAGAGACTCCTCCTGACTTAAGTGGCACACATGGGCTTAAAATGAAAACATGGAGAAAGAGCTCATGCACATATTAGACAACAGAAAACAAAATGGTCTATACTTTATAAGACAAAACAGAATTCACGCCAAGACTGTTGCAAGATGTGAATATACGCAGTGTAAGTACAATAAGGTGAGAGACAGCTCAGTGGTTGAGGGCTCTCGTTCTTGTAGAGGACTTGGGTGTGGTTCCCAGAGCTCACAGGGTGGGTCACAGCAATTCTAACTGCAGTTCAAGGGTACCCATCTCCTGCACTTCAGGGAACAAGGTCCATGCAATGGTGCACACACACGCAGAGAAAATGCTCATGCACATAAAGTAAAGCAATCTTTAAGATGTAGGTATAAATATATATCAAAGCATTAAATAGATAAGGCATATATTAGTAAACCTTTAAAAAGATTTAGTTATTTTAAAAGGTTAAAAATTAGGCTCTAGTTTAATAATAGGAGACTTCGACCAGTCTTCCAGCCCCACCCAGCCTGCCACCTGGATAAAAACTTCATGTTTTGATTCTCTTGTATGATTCCAGGACTTGGTAAAACTGAATCAGTGATTGCAAAAGAGCCCTTCCCTACCCCACATGCGCTCAACACAGCCCTGGTGCACGAGACTCCAGCTGAGATCTAGGATGCTCCCAGGCTGGAGGCTGGCGGCTTCCTGCAGGCACCTTGCTTCTGCATCTGTCTTCCTAGTGGAAGAACCCTCCCTGTAGCAGCCGTAGACAGTGTCTCCTGTGGCTGCCCCTTTCGGGAAGTGGGGACAGGAACTAGGAGAGAAAGGGATGATCTGGCAGTCTTTCCATTTCCACAATGATAAAACCAGGAATTTTATTATTGAGAAGAGGGAACCTAGCACTGGCAGCAAGTGAGTCCTGGCACTGGCTATAGTACTTGGGAATTCAGACTGTGTTGGTCCAGTGGATGAGGAGAAAGGTGGTCCTTCCACTTCTGTCAGCACGTGTACCCTGGGGAGAAGCACTGTGGTGGCCAGAGGGTGGATGTCAGCGCTGAGCCAGTGACCCAGAGCCATCCCTACACCATCAACAAAATCATAATAAAGAATAATTCTGAATAAGTCACAGATAGACTTAAGAAATGCCTGGATGTAGAGATAACTGTTTATTTTGGCTTGTTGTCTTTTTTCCCTCAATGACCTGCTTCCACCTCATCTCAGGGTCAGTAGTGAACGAGATGAACCTGAGTGCACACTCACCTCACTGCAGGGTCTGTAGTGAACGAGATGAATCTGAGTGCACACTCACCTCACTGCAGGGTCTGTAGTGAATGAGATGAATCTGAGTGCACACTCACCTCACTGCAGGGTCGGTAGTGAACAGGGGATAAATCTGAGTACACACACAAGTATCGACCATGCTCTAAGGACAAAGCAAGTTCTGATGTCTGCTAAAGGATTAAATATTTCTGTTTTCTGAAAAAAGTTATTTTGTATTTTGTTTTCTATTAAAATGTATTTGGTTTAAAAAAAATAATAGGAGACTTCAGTACCACATTTAGTGCAGTTAGACCTAATGGACATATATGAAACCCTCCGCTCAGTAGCAGTGAAATATGTGCACTTCTCTAGCACGCAAGGGACACTCTAGTAAGAAACATTCCCTCTGAGAGGAGATATTACAGCACAAAACAAGTCTTAATGAGTTCAAGATTGGTTTGGTATGTGCTTTCCAACTACAACAGTGTGAAGTTAGAATCAACAACAGAAGGAATCTTAGAAAATTCACAAATATGCAAAAGTTAAACACCACACTCCTCCCAAGAAGCCAATAGATAAATCCAAAAGGGAAATTTAGATGTAACTTGGCTCAGAAGAGCACTTGCTGCTCTTGCAGTAGATGAGAGTTTAGTTTACAACCTCCTGTAACTATAGTTCCAGGGAATTGTGATACCACCAGTCTGGTCTACACACACACACACACACACACACACACACACACGTGCACACACACACACACACACTATAGTATTTGGAATTGGCACTGAGTTGATAGTGGTGTCTGGGAAGGTCTAGAAGGTGTGCGCTCGATAGAGAAGATAAAAACCCTGAGAGGAGGCTGTGAGGCTTCAAATCTGGTACCACTGGAAGTATGTATCTTTCTATGTCTCTCGTCTCTGCGTCTCTCTATGTGTGGGTGTCTCTGTGTATGTGTGTCTCTCTCTGTGTGTCTCTGTGCATATGTCTGTCTCTATCTCTCTGTCACTAATACACACACAAAATAAAAATAAAAATTCCTTGGGAAAAATAAGCAAAACTTATCAAAATCTAAGGGATGAAATATTCTAAATAGTAAGTTTACAGCAATAAAACTTAGAGATCCCAAGTAGTCTAGCTCAAGGAACTAGAAAAAGAACAAAACTTAAGTTAGCAGAAAGAAGAAATTAATGCAGATCAGAACAAAAATAAGCCTGATAAAGAACAGAAAGCCCATTTTTAAAAATTAGTAAAATCAAGAGTTGGTTTTCTATAAGCTGAACCAAAATTCCAGAGAGAAACAGAGAAACAGAGACAGAGTAAGTGGGAGGAGGGGGGAGAGAGAGCACTAGAGAGAGAGAGAGAGAGAGAGAGAGAGAGAGAGAGAGAGAGAGAGAGCTAGAGAGAGAGCGAGCGAGCTAGAGAGAGAGAGAGAGAGAGAGAGAGAGAGAGAGAGAGAGAGCTAGAGAGAGAGAGAGCGAGCTAGAGAGAGAGAGAGAGAGAGAGAGAGAGAGAGAGAGAGAGAGAGAGAAGCACTCCTCAAGGCACACGGGCCTGGCTGAGGGTGAGGTGCAGAGCTAGTTCTGCACACAAAGGTGGGCCTGGCTGAGACCTGAGATTCAAGACCCGAAGACCAGCAGCGGGCCAGGCATCCATTGTCCTTTGTGGGGGTGCCTGCTCAAGCTGGGGTGAAAAGTGTCTCTGCACTGACATAACCTAGGTGACTCAGCTGCACTGATTAGTGTACTGTGCTCAGTAAGGTCACAGGCCTGGCTTTCTAATGATGTAATGCTCCTGTCTCTGGATAGTGTTGATTTAATTTCATAAATTCAATAGGTGGTAATGAATTACTTGTATAAATAACTCATTTGTTGGTCTCTGGTTCATTGTGCTAGACACACAATAATTGTTTACTTAACACAAATACATTCAGTCATTCAATAGTCGGCCTGATAGGTAAGATTTTCTATGATATGGAATAATTTTGAATAGTCTGAAGCCTGATCTACATACCCTTCAAGAACCTAATAGAAAAAAAATATAAATATATAATGATTATGGTGTATTTTTTAAATTTAGTTTTTGTTTCCTGAAACAAGGTCTAGCTTTGTAACCCATGCTGGCTTGGAATTCTCTACTTAGCCAAGGCTATCCTCTAATTATTGTTCTTCCCTCACCGGCTTGCCAGGTGTTGAGATTCCAGGTGTGTGTCCACCATCACACCCAGCTTACAATTATGTTTGTAAAAACTAAAAATGGCATTTTTATCTTGAGCTCTGTATAGTCTCTAAAAAAACTTCACTGAGTCCTACCTCCTTTTTAATTTGAAAGCTTTACTTCTTTATGAATTTCCTAAGTGAGTGCTATATTTATATAATTTCTACCCCAATTCCTCCCGTGCATACTCACTCCCTCCCAAATTCAAGACTCGTTCTTCTTTATTACCATTGTTTTTCATTAATTGATATATTTATTCACTTTACATCCCAATATCTGGCCCCTCTTCCCAGGACCCCCTCCTACAGTCCTTCCTCCATTCCCCGCTCCCTTCTCTTCTGGGAAGAGTGAGGTCCCCTGGGTCACCCCATCCTGGCACATCAAGTCTCTGCAGGACTCAGTGCATCCTCTCCCACTGAGGCCAAGCAAGACAGTCTGGTTAGGGGAATGAGAACCACCGGCTGGCAACAGATTCAAGGACAGCCCCCTCTCCGTTGTTGGGGGACCTCCATGAAGACCAGGCTACACATGTGACACATATGTGCAGGGGCCTAGGTACAGCACATGCTCATCTTTGATTGGTGGCTCAGTCTCTGGGGGCCCCAAGGGTCCAGGTTAGTTGACTCTGTTGGTCTTCCTATGGAGTCCCTGTCCTCTTTGGCTCCCTCAACCCTTCCCCCAACTCTTCCACAGACTTCCCAAGCTCCATCCAGCGTTTGGCTGTGGGTTTAATCACTGTAGTTACATGTGCAAACTCTCTCTCCACCCACGCCTCCTCCTAAGTCCACCTGTTACTCATAATGCCCTAATGTTTCAGGATAACCACTTGGGATTTGCTAACCTGTCAGGATGGTCTCCTTTTTAACATCTAACACTGACTCCAATGATCTCTAAGGAATTGTGTCAATTTTAAATCCCATAGAATATGACAATCTTTACACTATGACTCTCAGAGATGTTCCCACAAACCCATGTTCCTGACACACTTTCAGGCATGGTCAACACTATGTTGACAATACTGGAGTTCTGCTACTATGCTGCATTTGCACTGATGACATCAACATGACAGTGGTCATAAGTGTTGGGGTGACCCAACTAGCGTTGGCGCCTTAACACCAATCAGACAGCTCATGCTATTGTGAAGTGAATCCTAAGTCAGCTTCTCTTCAGAATGGCCATGATGCAAATGTTGCTAATTTGACCAACCTTAGGAACTGATCAGCAAGGAGGCAATAAGGTGGAGGAGCAGAAGCATCCTTCGTGCCCCTCCGCAAGAACTGGGCCACAGGAGAAACTGCATTCTGGAAAGTGAACCCAAGATTGAGTTCTAGGGATCTAGGAGAGAGAAACAGGATCTAAAGAGCACAGAGAAAGGCTAGGAGCTGGCCGATGGGTAAAGCACTTGCAGCACAAGAGCAACGCCCTGAGCTCAAGTCCCCAGGATCCAGATAACCCTGGCACAGCACTGTGCCTCTATAACCCCAGAGCACTGGGCTGTAGGAAATGTGGACTTACTTGGAGAGTGATGTGGAAATAAGATAGAGGCTAAGACCCTAAGGTCTACAGAACTCACTAATCGAACTCAAGGCATAACCAACAATGACAAATCAGTAGAGCAGCAAAGTGTAAGAGAAGAAGGCGTGAACCTACTAGAAAGACAAAGGCATCAGAAACACAGAGCCACATAAGGACAACAGTGGAAAATTCTGAGGAAGGAAATGTGACAGATGCCCAGAGAAAACAGTGGAACAAAAACCTCAGAAAGGAAACGTGTAAACATGACTGTCACGCAGCACGCTGAAGCAGAAATGCTGACTGCTTCTTCCCGTCCTCAGTCAACAGGCAGCCCGTTCACCAAATCAACAACCACACTACCCATCATGCACTGACTTCTTCAGTGGCCGGTGAAGACTGTCACTTAGACTCTGTCTGATAAGAAAAGAGTGCTGGCTCCTTGGGAACCAGAGTAACCAAGAAAGGGGAAACTGTATGTTAACTTCACAAAGAGCAACAGCCTCATCAGATGAAATAACCCCGATTTTACAATGAGACACAGACACATGAGCTGGGGACTGTGCTGGAAAGCCAGTAATATATGGGTCAAGGATGTGGCAGGAAGATTATGTGATTTTTCAGTAGTTTTTGAAGAAGGGACTTCTCACTGGAGCATGAGCGAAGGAAGCTCTGCAGTGTTGGTAATCAACAGAAGAGGGGACACGAGTAACCGCACACCGACAGGAAAGCTGTGTGCTCTCAGCTCACTGTCTAACCCAGTCAGCACCTGAGTGAGGGTTGAGGGTAGGAAGGCTATGCCAGCAGTCATGGTCGGCCTCCAGGGGCGTGCTAAGAGAAGGAGAGACAGCAGCACCCTGGGACAAGCAGATGAACGCACTTGGACAGAGCCGCTGAGGCCTGGCTCACAGGAGGAACAGAGTGAGGGGAGAAAGCAGGCCCACACATGGGCACTCCACAGGGTCTAGAGGCATAAAGCTGTCCAGAAACGCATGCTTTATGCCTGGGCCACTTCAAGAAGTAATGTGGGTCCCGTGGGCAAGGGGACGACACAATGATGGTGGCACATGGCAGTGTGGACACCGTCTGGACTCCTCTCCCAGGAACAGACTTGATAAGGAAGTCAGGCTTGAATCTGCACTTCCTCGTTCTGTGACAATGTCACAGGCCAGCCAGTACTCTAGAGGTTTTCAACCTGTGGGCTGCATTCCCTTTAGGAGCTGAACATCCTTTTCACAGGGGCCACAGAGCAAATATCCTAGATGTCAGATATCTGCATTATGATTCTAAACAGGAGCCAAATTACAGTTATGAAGTAGCAATGAAAGTAATTTCATGGTTGGGGGTCACCACAACATGAGGAACTGTATTAAAGTGTCTCAGCATTAGGAAGGCTGAGAACCATTGCAGTAGAAAGAAAGTGTATCACCATTTTGAACACAGAAATAAGACTAATTAAAAAAAAAAAAAAAAGAACTGAAGAGCATCATAGGAGTAGCAACAGGACGATGCAGCTGCCAACAACACAGTAGAGAAAACAAAATGCAGAGATGTACGGACTGAAACTTAGATCCCTGAGAAAGAGCGTTCCTCAGCTGGTTGGTGCCTCTCAGGAACCATGAAGTGGCTTCTCCAAGTGCTGGATGAACTGTAATTGTGACCACAGGAAGGCCCCGACCCTGAGAAGGTAGTACCGCTGACAGTCAGAACACATGCTCCTGGGAAGCAGACAAAAAGGAGCAAGTTCCCTGTATCCCCTCCAGACCACATCTCCCTCAGTACTGCTTACAGCATGGCCTGCCACAGAGCCGGATGAAAAAGAAGTGTGCTTTCAGAGTCCCAGTCCTAATCTGAGAAACAGTAATTTAACAGCACAGAAACCCTATACAAAACTCAACTTCCTAGGTCTCAGTTTTCCTAGTCTGTGAAATGGGTGTGAAAATAGATAGCAAACTCACATGATTATTGAGAATATTAAACAACCAAACTATGGAGAAATCCCACTGCAGCGCTTGTAAGTGAACAGCTGATTAATAAAATTAATTTTCATAAAAGTAATGTGAGAGTTAAGCAGTACACGTGGCCCTAGGACATGCCTAGATCTTCTCACATTTTGTAAACTGTAATTACATGGTATATAGGTCTTAATTAGTGCTTAATCTCTCCTTTTACAAACTTTGCCAATCCAACTCTTTCTTCATTTTAGTTTTGCTCCTCCATCCTCCTCCTCATCATCTTCCTCTTTCCTCTTTCCTCCCTCCCTCCCTCTCTCTCTCCCCCCTACACACACTCCTCTTAATCACAGAATTTTGTGTAATAAAGTAAAAGAAACCACACATGTGAAAAGACACAGCTTGTATCCAGTCACCCCCCCACCCCCCGCCACACACATACAATGGTGACTGTAAGGCCAAGCTCAGGAGTGAGTCCTCTGGTGCTGCTCAGAGCCATGCTCACAGTCCAGTCATAGTCCAGGAAACAGATACTTTCCCTAGTTTGGGGTAAATTCAAGTTGGGCTAATAAGCCACAGAACTGTGAGTCAGCTACAAACATGGCTGCCTGTGCATCCTTCCATCTCAAAGTAAAGCCACAGAAGCACAGCAGCCTAGGACACAGCAGAGAAGGATGAGGACAGAGGAAGTGGGCAGGGAAGCCTTCAGGCAAAGGTCTCAGCATCCAGCCTGCCCTTGGTGAGAAGCACTGAGAGAGCCCGCCTGCCTTGCTTCCATGCTCCTGGCCATGATGCTCACAGACTCATCCTCTGAATCTGTAAGCAAGCCCCCAACTAAGTGACTTCTTTTATTAAAAAGAAAAGGTAAAAGAAGCCCTAAAATAACCAGCAGAGGTCTTAAGCATGCATGCTCTCTCAAGGCATGGAGCGGAAAGAAAAAACAGTAATGCTTCACTGCCGTTCTAATGGAGTGTTCCTGCCACAAGTCCAACACCAGAGAGTATATCAGAGAGTGAAAACAGGCCCTGCAGACCCGTCAGTCACAGTGGACCTCGGAGAGAGGCATGCTGGGAAACCTACGATAGGAATTTCTATGGTCTTGTGGGTTGAAACAAATGTATTTCTTAGGGTCTATTTGTTTTTTACTTTTAGGAGACATTTTTCCTTATATGAAAGTCAGTGGGAAAAATACAATTCCCTTTCCAGTGTTTTAGAAATTATTTTTTTGGAATGTGTCTACTTAACTGACAATTTAATAACAAACTCTCAGTGAGATGACAGATATTTACATATACAGTGATAAAATGAAGTTTTTGCTTTGTTTAGCAATTTTATCATTTAAGAGAATACAGTTTATATCTATTAGTGTTCATAGTGCAGGGGTTGGGGGATTTTATATTGACAATCTGAGGTTTCCAGCAGGAAAAATCATATCATAAATTTGAATACTGAGGGATCTTTGCTCTAGAATCAAAAGCTGTTTATGTCTCAAGAACGCCACAAGCTTTAACTGAAGGCAGAGACATTCATACTTTGGTAAACCTTACAGCAGAGGCCAGGGAGTCCTGGAGAGTTTAACTTCTTCCTGACTGCTGCATTCCAAATCTCCACCATTTGAGCCAACAGTATGTAACTGTTTAATGACAAGCTGGCTGATAGGCAGTTTTCAAATACTGATGCCTTGGTGTATTGAAAATTTCCAGTTCTTTTTTAACTTCTCATGGTTCTAGGTCTGCATGTGGGAAAGAGGCCCATAAGAAATTCTGCCTAGTGACAGTAAGCAGACATGGGTCACCACACTGCGTTATCTCTGACTAGACAGCACTTGGCACAGGCATTGAGCATGAGCTGACCCTGCTAACAATCCATGGTTTCTTTCTTCCCCACAGCCCCCACCTCCCCGTCTGGAGTTTGGGGATAAAGATAAGTATTTTATCTTTTTTGGAGTTGTGGGAGTTGATAAGAAAAAAAAATCAAACATTTAAATTTGAATTCTTTGTGGAGTTACTCATGATGTTTTGTTGGATTTTTCTTTTTAAATTTCTGGCTTTAGTTATTTTTCAAAGACGGGGCTCTTGAGAAAAGTAAAGTTTATTGATCTTTAAAGAGTCTAGTGTTAAGACATAAAATTTGATTTATGCTCTACAATAACATCATAAGGTTTGACACTAAAACACAGTATAAATCATCATCAGGGTCTTTTATGCACTCTGCCCTTTTTTAATTCACAATATAAATTAGTTCTTGTTTCACTGTACTTATGAGTAAGAAACTCCAAACTAAACAACATGCAGGCTTGTGGAAAGAAAAGAGGCAAGGAGCCCAGTATGATGGTTCGTCCCCGCACTGGGGACACTAAGGAAGATTCTGTGTCGAAGGCCGGTCAGAAGGGAGGGGCAGGACGGTGGCCTGCTGGACAAACTGGGCGTGTCCAAGTGAACTCTGCATCCCGAGCACCCACCTAAGAGCCTGCACGTAATCATATGCTCAAGAGGTCAAGGTAAACAGGGATCACCACCTGGATACACACCTCCCATGTGAAGCCTGCCTGAGTCAGAAGCCCCGCAGGACAGCGTGAGTTAGAGAGCCCACACCACAAGAAATCCCCTAAAGCTGCAGATCACCAGGGATTCCAATAATAAAGATCCTCCTTCTCCTGATATTGTATATTAGCACCCACTGTGCCTTGCCAACCCCCATTCCCCCGATAGACTCACCTGGGTAGTCTCATCGGACACCAGAGATGAAGGTCTACCTCAACAGAACGCCCCCTTACACCTGGTGGCCCACTTTAACCCCTGATTTGTGTAAATTAGCTACTGGATTAGACACATGGGATATTCCCACTCAAAAACTGAAAGAAATACTACATAAGGTCCTCCGTAGCCTGCCTGTGTACATAGCATGGTAAGTTACAAAGTAAGATACCAATGATGTCAATCCTGGATCTCCATGTGCATATATGTACCTATACATATACATATGCTAATGTAGTCAAACATGCATGCATCCAAATATACACACACCACACACAAGCACACATGTTCAAAACAACAAAGAAAGAATAAAAGGAAGCAGGAACAGGAACAGTTCTGGGTCAGAGTTTTTGAGTGGGATGGCAACCCCATCCCTCACTTGATGCCCTGTCTTTCTAGTAGAGGTGGAGTCTACACGTTCCCTCTCCCCATGTAGGGCATTTCATTTAAGGTCCTTTGAGTCCTGAGCATCTTTCATCTCTCAGGTCTTTGGTACATTCTAGAGGGTTTCCCCACCTCCTACATACCAAGGCAGCCTATTTCCATTCTTTCTGCTGGCCCTCAGAGCTTCAGTCCTGCCCCCCACCAATACCTGATCATGTTCCCCCTTTCTCCCCCTGTCCCTTCTCCCACCAGGTCCTTCCCTCCCTCTTCCACCAACCCCCGTGATTGCTTTCTTTTCCCTCCCAAGTGGGATTGAAGCAGCCTCACTTGAGCCCTGGAGAAGAGCCTGAGGAAAAGGAGGTCCTATCACAGGCCCAAATTGGGATCCAGCTCAAGGGGAGGCTCCAAGGCCTGACACTGTTACTGATGCTGTGGTGTGCCTAGCATGGCTGCCCTCTGAGAGGCCTAGCAAGCAGTTGAAAGTATCAGATGCAGACACTTACACCCAACCAATGGACAGAAGCCAGGAACCCCTGTGGTTGAATTGGTGAAAGGCTGAAAGAAGTTGAGGTGGAGGGCGACCCCATAGGAAAACCAACAGTCTCTATTGACCTGGACCCCTGTGATCTCTCAGACACTGAGCCACCAATCAGACAGCAGACACCAGCTGGTCCAAGGCCCCTGACACAGATACAGCAGAAGACTGGCTGGTTTGGCCTCAGTGAGAGAAGACAGACCTAACCCTTGAGAGACTTGAAGCCCCAGGGAGCGGGGATGCCTGGCAGGATGAGGTGGGGTGGGGTGGGGTGGGGAAGGGAGTAGGAGGGACATCCTCTTGGAGACAGGGGAGGAGGAATGGGATGAAAAACTGTCAGAGGGCAGACAGACAGAGAGATAATGATGACTGAACTCTAAAAAATAAAAAAAAAAAAAATTAAAGTTTTTTTTTTAAAGGAAGCAGGGCAAAGAGAAGATAGAAAGATAGGAAGACAAGAACCAGAATGAATAGACAAACACCAGGACAGTCTCAAAGCTGCAGCTTTGCTTCTACTCAAAACAGGTAGTGTTTCTGTGCTGCCTAAAGAGGTTGAGGCTTACCCATACTCATCTTGATGGGCAGGTTCTCTCTGCTGGCTGCTTCCACTAGATGTCTCCGAACTTCCATCAAGGCCTCTTTGTGCTTGGTGTTCAGTAAGGCTTCCCATAGGGCCTTGGCTGAGGCATCACTGCAGTGAAAACACACAACAGCTTAGAGTAAATCCCTACTGGGAACTGGGAAGGACTGGAAGCAAAGAAACCTCCAGCATTTCCTTACGAGTACTAATACCATCATTCCCCCAATACAGGATAACTAAGCCATTTAATGGGCAGAGTACTAAGGAATTAAGGAGACAACAAAATCAGGATAAAAAGGAGAAGAAATGCTACACTGTTCCATGACAGTATGAGAAAATATATCTATGTATTTTCTATATACTTCTGTATATAGAAATATGTGTATATTTATGTATACATATATGTATCTATATACATATCTATATAGTTTTGGAGACATTCACTTGAAAGTAGTTCACAGTGCAGTTCATTGCTAAAGAAGCCTGAATGTCACAAAAGCAAAAATTAAATGAAAGGCTAAAAACAACCATCAGTAGCATCAACCTGACATAGCATACTGTCTGAGAAGCACAGAGAAATCCTCCCTGAGAATTCTTGCACAGATTTTCAATGCACTTCCTAACAGACTTCCTGGTGGGTAAGAATGAGGACTTGTACTCTGGAGCAGGCACTGAAGTATTCCACTCCAGGCATTCGGTAGAAAGGACAGGCCTGTGGATGTCTTTACAATCATCCATTGATAGCAGCCCCAAGCACTGCATTGTATGGGTCTCATCTGGGTTCACTTCCCAGTAGCTCTCTGTCTCATCTGCCATGCTGTGTCCCTGTTATAAATGAGCACAGTGTTCTCTCCGGAAGGCCACCACCATGAAGCCAAGTATGCACATTTGTAATAATGTTTTCAAAGCTCAATCTAAAGGAAACAAAGTGACTTTTGTCCTTTTCTAAGGACATCTTCCACCTAAAAGGCCCATTAACTCACACACTAACCTCTCAGTAAAGTGTAGTAGCTCCTATTATCAGCTATTCTTCCATAGTGAAATAACATCTTTAAACTCAAAACTGTAACTTCTCTGATGGTTAGCTTAGCCACCAGCTTGGCAGACTGGGAGATACATAGAAAGCCGCTAAAGCGCATTTCTTCATGTATCTGGGAGGATGTTTCCAGAGGGTCAGTGAGCTGAGCAGGGAAGACATGACCTGCATGTGGGCTCCACTGTCCAATATGTTGGGCGCTGGACAGAGCTAGAAATGAAAGGAGCAGGGGCTGCTTTGAGCCTGGGCCTTCTGCTGCTTTTGCCACTGCTTACAGGTAGTAGTAGGTTCTACACCCAGCTTTTCAATGCTCACTCACATCAGAGCTTTACAGGGAGCGTCCAAGCCTCTAGCCTAGGCCTGGGCCTAGACCTTGCCTCTAACTCCTCCCCAACCCTGTTCTGAGGCCCCCAAATTCTTCAGCAGAGGGAGCAGCTTTCTAGCTCTTCGCAGCTATTGGAGAACTCCCAGTCTACAATGTAGAAGTCCGTTTACTAGTTACACACTCTGTTTCAGTGCTCCTCTAAAGGACTCTAACAGAATCTTTTATCCTTAGATTTAATTACGTGAGCATTTAAATTACATGTCATGTCCTATATGTGGATGGCATACAGATTAAAAATAAACTTTCAATGACTTAAAAATCTGGAAGCTTACATATTTATAACATATAATAAGCAAAGACATTATAAAACACGTGACACGGGTTTCACTGAGTAAATAGACGCTATGCTAATTTAACCCTATCTGGGAGAACAGTGACTAAGAGAATAGATTCTTCTGTAAACAACAAGCTAGTACAAAGAAACTAAATCTCTAAATGTGCCAAAAGGAAGACATTATATCCCAGCTCATCAGGGGGAATGGGTATTATGTCATAGCTACAAACAGGAGAAAGGGGCATTTTAGAACATTCAAAACAGATACGTAAGAGACCTAAGACTGTTTTGTTCCATCCAATGGGTAAGGCAAAGACGGTCTTCACCATAATTTATTTGCTTTGGGGTTTTCAAGAAAAACACCAATTCCTCTAAAGAGTGGAATGCAATAGGGAAGCACTGAAGAATGCCGAGCAGTCAGTTTACACGGTCAGCCTCCCAAACTTATGGGCCACAATAACACCCTAGCTTTTCCATCAAAATTACTCTCTCCAGATCCCAGGTCTCCGTCTTAACACAGGAGCTCTAGAGCAGAGCCTCACTAACCTGTTCCTTTCCATGAGAACATACATCTCATTGATGCAGTGCACCTCCAAGACAGCAGTGGACTGACTAATGCTGAACTGCCCAGGAGCTTACAGAAGTCACTAAGATGCGTGCTCTGGAGTCAAAAAGGTTGTGTGGAACCTCCAAGTATTGTCCCCACCACCCAATCCAAACATACAGTCTGAGGTACCATCCTCTTAAGCATAGGACTTCTTTTTCTTCTTTTCCAAGAACTTTCTTCCTAGAACAGTGCCTCCCCCACTGGCCTCTTCTAAAATGTAAGCTTATCAGAGAGAGAGAAAGCAAGGAAGCCATCCAGTCCTTATGCAAGCCCACACGCGCCTCCTCACTGGGCCACACTGCCCTACCTGATCTCTATATGGCCACTAGACTTAATGTGTGTTCCCATGTTTGTGTGTTCCAGTGCTTGTTCATGAAAGCAGGACTCTGTGAAAGCAGGACTCTGACTCACTGTAAAATTCATCATTACCTGAAAATGGTGCCAAGTCTGTGGTAGATCTCTTAAATAGTAAGTAAATTAAGCTGCACATAGTATAGGCTGGTGCACATAATTAATTCTCTACCTCCCTCATCTATCTCCTTTATGAGGAAAGCAATATGAATGACTTCTCAGATTCAATATGTATACACAACTCTTTTCTGACATCCTAGACTAAACTGTGTGGTTGTTGCTGCCATACTACTGTGATTGGATGCCTTACAGAAGGGCTCCATGTACAGGACAAATCCACTTAATTATCAAATGGTTTTATTCATAAATCTCTAGTAGTGCACAAACACCCACTCCAGATTTATATTCTATGACTCTTGTGTACTAAAATACCTTAGAAGAAATTAGATTTTCTGCGATTCCTAACACTGACCCATAGGTCATTATTTCCTTAAAATCTGTTTTGAGGTTACAAACAGTTCTGTCTGATTTCAGAATGTGTGTTTCCTGTTCTAAGCCCCATGATTAGTGTGTGTGTGTGTGTGTGTGTGTGTGTGTGTGTGTGTTGTGTGCATGTGATGTGTATATAGATACAAGCATGTGCTTGAAAGTTAGAAGACAACTTTGAAAGAGCTGGTTTTCTCCTTCCACTGATGTGGGATATAACTTAAGGCATCGGACCATGTAGCAAACACCTTTAACTTTTGAGCCATCTTGACAGTCCTTAAAAGTTTCTCTCTTTAAATTATTTTATTTTATGTGTATGGATGTTTCGCCTACATGTATGTCTATGCACTGTGTACATGCAGTGTCTGTAGATATGAGAAGAGGACGTTGCAGCCACTGGAACTGAAATTACAAGTCATTGTTAGCTTCCATGTGGATGCTGGAAATTGAGTCTGAAAGAGCAACCCGTGCTCTTCCATGCTTAGCCATCTCTGCAGGCACTCCAGAAAACCTTCTTACACTATCATGCTATCAGTGATTGGCATCTTAAGTTTCCCAAGCAAATATCCTTCAACTAACTTGGGTTGTGTGAATAAATGGCTGAGGACAATCAAGCCATGTGACAGTAGTAATTGTTTTTTACTGCTGTGACCAAATGTGTGACATGAAGTAACTTGAGAGAGGAGTTACTTTGGGTTAGAGATTAGGAAATTCCAGTCCATCATTTCAGGGCAGGCATGTTAGTGGGAGCTGAAGTAGCTGGTTAGATTATGTCTTCAGTCAGGAAACAGAGACTTGAATATTCAGATTCAGTTCACTGTCTTTTTAGTCTGGGATCAGGCCCATAGGAAGCTGCCATGCACATTCAGATGGATCTTCCTTTCTAAATTAACCTTGTCTGAAACACCAACACACACATACACGCACAGGCACATGTATATGTATGTATGTATGTATGTATGTATGTATGTATGTATGTATGACTCCAAATCTCACCAAGTTGAGAATCAAGATTAGCCATACAAATCTACTCCTTATCAACTCAATCTCCAAATATATTTAAACCTTAGCAGCCTACCTCTGTCCTCAAATATTCATCATGATCATCTTATAATGCACAATACATTTAGTTCATCTGTAAACAGTCTTCCAATGTTAACAGTTCTAATACTGTTCTGATGCCCAAAGTCCAAAGTCTCTTCTGAGACTCAAGGCATCATAAGATCTTATAGAATCAAAAAGTGAGCTAAATATTTCTATCATATAATGGCACATTCTGAAAAGGAAGAATACAGGTATAGCAAGGAAATATTAAACTTAAGTAAAACCAAAAACCAGCAGAACAAATACCAAACCCTGCAGCTCCATATCTGGGATGTGGCTGAATCATCTGGATGCCAATGGTCTTGAGTCACCCCGTGCTCTGATCTTGCTGTCTATGACACAGCCTGCAACACATGTGCTCCTCTCGGGCTGGCTCCGTTCTGCTTCCTCAGTGTATGGCTCATGGTCCTGCTACCTCCAACATCCTGGGGTCTCCATAGTAACTTAGGTTTCCTGGTTAGTTTGATGTAAAGACTCTTAGGACCTCCCCTTACAGAGAATCCAATTCTATTAGGGAATTCAATCCTCTTACACATTGACTGTCCTCAGCAGCTTTCTAGAATTTTGATGAAAGTCTCTATGACTCTATATGCCTTGCTTGAATGCCTAAAACCAGCACCATTAGATAACACTGCCAAATTCTGCTGCCAAGTAAAGATGTATCTGACAGCCATCCATCCACACATACACCCCTATCACAGTAAAGATGTATCTGACAGCCATCCATCCACACATATACCCCTATCACAGTAAAGATGTATCTGACAGCCATCCATCCACACATACACCCCTATCACAGTAAAGATGTATCTGACAGCTATCCATCCAAACATATACTCCTATCACAGTAAAGATGTATCTGACAGCTATCCATCCACACATACACTATCACAGTAAAGATGTATCTGACAGCCAGCCATCCACACACACACTACCACAGTAAAGATGTATCTGACAGCCAGCCATCCACACACACACTTTTGTTACAGCACTAGAATCTATGTGCCTTAGAAGCTTAACTTGGAAATATGGAAAAGTCAAGTTGTTATTAATCAGAAAACGTCCTTCCTCCCTGTTAGCTAGCTTCCATACTGTGGGAGGCCAGGGGCAGAGAGTAACCAAAAGTTACACCCAGCTGTGACCCCTGGAGTTTCAAGAACAATTAGTGTGACAAGACATGAAGAACATGGGTGCAATGGTCACAGGGACGCTATGGGAGTGGCCAACTGCTTTCTGAGTAGACCTAAAGCCTGCTCCACAGGAGGACATACATTCCTGATACTATAAATCTGGTCAAAAATGGGCCCTGAGGTAAGCTCTTTACTGTTATTGTTCTAGGACATAGTCCCAAATGGACCTCTAAACTCACTCCTTCAAAGCATGGATTATCCCAGCTCTCAAACCTTGTCAGGTAAGTTTCTTTGTGCAATGGATGTGCTTTGGCTCTAGTCTCTAGCAATTACAGACACTTTCTCTGTGTTAACTTTGTTAGGAACTTTAAATTCACTCGAGGTTCCTGTCATCAACAAGCAACACAGAGCTCACTGCAGTCTCTTACTGTATAACTAGGAACAGAAAACAGTAATCATGACACAACCTGGACGTTAAGTTGTCTTCAAAGGTCCTACCAAAACCAAATGTGTTCAATAGTTTTTAACTCAACCTCACTCAGATATTCCATACAAAAGCAGAATGTAGCCGGCTTATTTGCCAAAATGTAACACCAATGATCTCCACAAAAGAACTTGCCAACTGAGAGCTCTTACTGACTTCTGGAACCGCAGGATCCAGACTCCACTATCACATTCCCATCAGAATGTCCCTTTAAGCTCTGCTACTCCAACCCTCAAATGAAGCATTGCTCATAGGTCACATTTACACCTAATATAAGCCCTTCGCAACCTATTTTAAACCTACTCCATCTTGCTCAGTCTTTTAAGTTCAAGAACAGCTGATCAACATCTGTTTTTAAACGATTTATTTATTTCATGTATGTGAATACATTTCAGACACACCAGAAGAAGGCATCGGGTCCTCATTACAGATGGTTATAAGCCACAATATGGTTGCTGGGATTTGAACTTAGGACCTCTGGAAGAGCAGTAAGTGCTCTTAACCATTGAGCCATCTCTCTAACCTGATAAACATCTTTGTAATAAGTCTGATCTGAAACAGCTTGGTTTTTTTTTTTTTTTTTGTTTTTTTTGTTTTGTTTTGTTTTGTTTTGTTTTTTTCATTACTACATAAGATTCCTGTGGAGCTGAAGAGATGGCTCATCAGTTAAGAGGACTTGCTGCTCTCCAGAGTACCAAACTTCAGCTCCCAGCACCTATATGACAGTTCACAACTGTCTGTAACTCTACTTCCTACATGACCTCTGTGGACACACACACACACACACACACACACACACACACCATTTTAAAAATCATTTTTAAGGATTTTTGAAACATAAATAAAACATAATTTTCAAGTATATTTTCAAATACTACCTCAACATTCTATTTTGAAAGCACTTTAGAATTTATTAAAGCATAATTCTTTGGTTCTTTCCTCAGGATCTGTGTCATGGTCACTAACTCAATCTAAAGAGCCACAGAGACACCAATCCCCTAAGTGAAGCACACTCAGACTAAAAATGGTGAAACTGGGGATCATGTTCAGGTAACAAACTTCTAAATCCAGTGAGCAAACTATCAAAGAAAGTCCAGTGAACAGAATGCTGATTATTTTCAATAGTTTATATTGTATTCTTTTCAAATCCTTAATTTCCTTAATATCCACTATTCTCCCTTTTGAATACACATGGGCCTTATTCAGAATGGAATACACAGATGAAGACTGAAGTAGACCTAAGTGTTTACAATCACAGGCCCTCCAGGTAACCAGGCCCTGAGCCAGGGTGGCTGGGAGCAAACAAGGACACATCCAACCCCACCACCATCTAACAGACAGCCTGACCACTGCTGCATATGGACACGTAAACCAGGCCCCAGTGCCCTACCCAGAGACTGCTACTGCTGTGCTGCCTGGCTGCTAGCTAAGAAATCTCTTGCCTGAAGGATAACTTAATCCAGCTCTTCTCTTTTCACCCTCTGTTTCCTATGGCTACACAAGCATATGAGAAGATAATACTCTCGGGATCCTGCATTCTTTTCTGTTTGTTTTGCTTTAAATAATATCATATTGCTCCCTTTGCACTCATCATGAGTCATTGACTGTTGTTACACAATGCTAATTACTTTCCACTTCGATTTTCTTGTGCAAATCCCCCTAACAACAACAACAAAAAGGGGGGGGGGTAAGCTGCTGGCCATAAAAGGGTAAACCCATGAAGAGGGGGAATACATATATCTATAGTCCCAGTGTTCTTATGGCAAGGTGGGAGGCAGAGACAAGAGAAGCCCCAGGAGATCCTGGGTCAGCTAGTCTGATGTACACAGTGACAACAAGAAAATGTGTCTCAAACAAAGTGGATGGTAAGGGCAACACTCAGTGTTGTCCTCTGGCCACATACATGCCATAGGTACACATGTGAACATACAGAGAAGGAGGTTTTGTTATACTCTTTCTGAATTTTCAAGTGTTCCAAATGTATGTATATACTTATTATATAATTTATATATATTATATATGTAATCTTTTTGAAAATAAAAAGGCAAAGCATCTAAGTTGCTTAGACAAATCATTTCTAATCCTGCTCATACCTTAAGTCCACTACACCAACAGAATACAAGAGATAGAAGAGAGAATCTAAGGGGCAGAAGACACCATAGAAAACATTGACACAATAGTCAGAAAAAATGCAAAAATCAAAGAGCTTCTAACCCGAAATATCCAGGAAATCCAGCACACAATGAGAAGACCAAACCTAAGGATATAGGTGTAAAAGAAAGCAAAGGCTCCCAAAAGGCCCAGTAAATATCTTCAACAAAATTATAGAAGAAAACTTCCCTAACCTAAAGCAAAGATGAAATAACCCCATGCACCCTATCAGATCAGCATGTGAATAAGGCTGGTCTTCAATAACAACAGAAATAACTAAAAGCCCACATACACATGGAAGCCAAACAATGCTCTACTCAATGATAGTTTAGACAAGGAAGAAATAAAGAAAGAAATCAAAGACTTTTTAAAATTTAACAAAAATAAAGGCACAACATATCCAAATGTATGGGATGCAATGAAAGCAGTGCTAAGAGGAAAACTCATAGCTCTGAGCACCTTCAAAAAGAAACTGGAGAGAGCATACACTAGCAGCTTGACAGCACACCTGAAAGCTCTAGAACAAAAAAAAAAAAAAAAAAAAAAAAAAAAACAGATACACCCAAGAGGAGTAGATGGCAGGAAATAATCAAACTCAGAGCTGAAATCAACCAAATAGAAACAAAAAGAACCATACAAAGAATCGACAAAACCAAGAGCTGGTTCTTTGAGAAAATCAACAAGATTAATAATACCCTCACCAGACCAACTAAAGGGCGAAGAGAGAGTATACAAATTAGCAAAATCAGAAATGAAACAGGAGACATACAACAGAAATTGAGAAAATTCAAGAAATCATCAGGTCCCACTACAAAAGCCTATACTCAACAAAACTGGAAAATCTAGAAGAAACGGACAATTTTCTAGACAGATACCAGGTACCAAAGTTAAATGAGGATCAGATAAATCATCTAAACAGTCCCATAACACCTAAAGAAATAGAAGCAGTCATCAAAAGCCTCCCGACCAAAAAAAGCCCAGGACCTGATGGGTTTAGTGCAGAATTCTATTAGACCTTCATAGAAGACCTAATACCAATACTCTCCAAACTATTCCACAAAACAGAAACAGAGGAAATACTGCCCAACTGATTCTTCAAATTATGTTCATTCCTAAACAACACAAAAAGACCCTACAAAGAAAGAGAACTTTAGACCAATTTCCCTCATAAGCATTGATGCAAAAATACCCAATAAAATTCTTGCAAACTGAATACACAAATACATCAAAACGATCATTCACCATGATCAAGTAGGCTTCATCTCATATATGGAAATCTATCAATATAATCCACTATATAAACAAACTCAAAGAAAAAAAAAAAACCATGATCATCTCTCTCTAGATGCTGAGAAAGCATTTGACAAAATTCAACGCCCCTTCATGTTAAAAGTCTTGGAAAGATCAGGAGTTCAAGGTTCATACTTAAACACAGTAAAAGCAATATATAGCAAACCAGAAGCCAATATCAAACTAAAAGGGACTAGACAAGGCTGCACACTCTCTCCCTACCTATTCAACATAGTACTGGAAGTACTAGCCAGAGCAATCAGACAGCAAAAAGAGGCCAAAGGGACACAAATTGAAAAGGAAGAAGTCAAAATATCACTATTTGCAGATGATATGATAGTATATTTAAGTGACCCCAAGAGTTCCACCCGAGAACTTTTACAGCTAATAAACAACTTCAGCAATGTGGCTGGATATAAAATTAACTCACAAATCAGTAGCCTTCAACTACTCAAAGGATAAACAGGCTGAGAAAGAAATTAGAGAATCCAGACCAGCAGAGGCAGCAGTAGGAGCAGCAGAAGCCTGTGCTCTCTCCTGCCCGCCTGCCCTCCACCGCCCTCCATCTGCCCCGGGATCTCTTTTCCCCCTAGCCTTCCTGCTCACACCTATTGTTCTGCATGGGCCTCCCCACCCTTCCCATTCCCGCCTGCTCCCCTTTCCCCCTCAGTTGACTTGTTCCTCCAGTGACCAAAGACTTGACTACTCAAACAAAATCCCTGTAACTGCTAGACATGGACAGCGGTGTGATTGAAGGTGGATTAAATGTCACTCTCACCATCAGGCTACTTACACATGGAAAGAAAGTTGGCAGTATCATCAGAAAGGAAGGAGACTCTGTTAAGAAGATGTGCAAGGAAAGTGATGCACCTATCAACATCTCAGAAGGGAATTGTCCTGGGAGAACTATCACTTAGGCTGGACCAACTAATAACACCTTCAAAGCCTGTGCTATGATCATGGACAAACTGGGAGAGGACATAAGCAGCTCTATGACCAATAGCATGGCTGCCAGTAGACCCTGGTCACCTTAAGGCTGGTGGTTCTTGTTAGTCAGTGTGGCTCTCTTATTGGAAAAGGTGGTTGCAAGATCAATGAAATAAGAGAGAGTACTGAGGCTCAGGACCAGGAAGCAGGGGATATGCTCCCCAACTCAACTGAGCAGGCAATCACTATTGCTGGCATTCCACAATCTATCATTGAGTGTGTCAAACAGATCAGTGTGGTCATATTGGAGTCCTCCCCACCCCTGAAGAGCGTGACCATCCCATACCGCCCCAAGCCCTCCAGTCCTCTAGTCGTCTTTGCAGGTGGTCAGGACAGGTACAGCACAGGTAGTGACAGTGGGAGCTTTCCCCACACCACTCAGTCCATGTGCCTCAACCCTGACCTGGAAGGACCACCTCTAGAGGCCTATACCATTCAAGGACAGTATGCTATTCCACAGTCAGATTTGACCAAACTGCACCAATTAACAATGCAACAGTCTCATTTCCCCATGGCAACACCAGATTCAGTGGCACTGAATCCAGCTCTCCAGAGCTCAAAGACTATTGGGCAGGTTTGGATGCATCTGCTCAAATACTTCTCATGAACTCACCGTTCCAAATGATTTGATTGGCTGCATAATCGGGCATCAGGGTGCCAAAATCAGACATCCATCAGATGTCTGGGGCGCAGATTAAAATTGCAAACCCAGTGGAAGGATCTACCAGGTTACCATCACTGGATCTGCAGCCAGCATCAGCCTGGTTCAGTATCTAATCAACATCAGGCTTTCCTTGGAGACAGGTAGCATGGGGAACAGCTAGAACAGAAGCAGAGTCACCCATAATCCTTTTCTACTGCTCCACCACCACCCATGATCCATCTGTGTAGTTTCTGAACAGTCAGCGAACCCAGGTTTTAAATAGTTCATAAATTTTCAGTTTCTACACACTTTATTATCCACTCATAATTAAAGTGTTTTAATTCCTTTCTCTGTTCAGCAGTTAACACTGAAATATCTATATTTAGTTTTATAAGCTTCTCCCCACTTTGTTTGGTTTTTTTTTTTTTTTGGGAGGGGGGCTCATGAATTTTTGTTTGTCATGGAAATGTAAAAGTGGATTATAATACATTTCTGTTTAGTTCTGTAATGTCAGGAATTTTTCAAAAAAAATTAAAAGATGGACGGGAAAAAAATTAGAGAATCAACAGCCTTCACAATAGTCACAAAGAATATAAAATACCTTGGGGTGACCCTAACCAAGCAAGGAAAAGATCTGTGACAGGAACTTCAAGTCTCTGAAGAAGGAAAATGAAGAAGACCTCAGAAAGTGGAAAGATCTTCAATGCTCATGGATTGGAAGAATCCACATAGTAAAAATGGCCATCTTGCCTAAGGCAGTCCCCATCAAAATTCCAACTCAATTCTTCATAGAGTTAGAAAGAGCAATTTACAAATTCATCTAATATAATAAAAATTCAGGATACCAAAAACTATTGTCAACAATAAAAAAAACTTCCAGGGAAATCACCATACCTGACCTCAAGCTGTATTACAGATCAATTGTGATTTTAAAAAAACCGCTTAATATTTATTCATACAGAGACAGGCAGGTAGACCAATGGAATAGAACTGAAGACCCAGAAATGAATCCACACACCTACAGTCACTTGATCTTTGACAAAGGAGCTGAAAACATTCACTGGAAAAGGCACAGCCTCTTCAACAAATGGTGTTGGTTCAACTGCCAGTGAGCATGCAGAAGAATACAAATAGATCCTTTCTTATCTCCTTGTACAAAGCTCCAGTGCAAGTGGATCAAAGATCTCCACATTAAACCAGGTACACTGAGACTAAAAGAACAGAAAGTGGAGAGGAGATGAGAACACATTGGCACAGGGGAAAATTTCCTGAACAGAACAACAATGGCATATGCTCTAAGATCAAGAATGGACAAATGAGTCCTCACTAAATTGCAAAGATTCTATAAGGACACTGTTAAGAAGACAAAACAGCAACCTACAGATTGAAAAAGGATCTTTACCCATCCTAAATCTGATACAGAGCTAGTATCCAATATATAGAAAGAATTCAGGAAGCTAGACTACAGAGAATCAAATAATCTTATTTAAAAATGGGGTACAGAGCTAAACAAAGAATTCTCAGCTGGGGAATATCAAATGTCTGGGAAGTACCTAAAGAAATGCTCAACCTCCCTAGTCATCAGGGAAATGCAAATCAAAATGCAAATCAGGGAAATGCAAATCACACCAGTCAGAATAGCTAAGATCAAAAACTCAAGTGACAGCAGATGCTGGAGTGGATGTAGAGAAAGAGGAACACTCCTCCACTGTTGGTGGGATTGTAAACTGGTACCACCACTCTGGAAATCAGTCTGGCAGTTCCTCAGAAAATTGGACATAGTACTACCTGAGGACCCAGCTATACTACTCCTGGGTATATATCCAAAAGAAGCTCCAACATATAACAAGGACACATGTTCCACCATATTCATAGCAGCCTTATTTATAATAGCCAGAAGCTGGAAAAAACCCAGATGTCCTTCAACAGAGAAATGGATACAGAAATTGTGGTACATATACACAATGGAGTACTACTCAGCTATTAAAAACAATGACTTAATGAAATTCCTAGGCAAATGGATGGAAATAGAGAATATCATCATGAGTGAGGTAACCCAGTCACAAAAGAACACTCATGGTATGAACTCACTTATATGTGGATACTAACCCAAAAAGCTTGAATACCCAAGAAACAACTCACACAACTTATGAAGCTCAAAAAGAAGGAATGCCAGAAGGTGGATGCCTCAGTCCATCTTAGAAGGGAGAACAAAACACTCATCGGAGGAAATAAAGGGACAAATAAAGGAACAGGGACTGGAGAAAAGATCATCCAGAGGCTGCCTCACTACCCCATATGCAGCCACTAAACCCAAGCACTATTGCTGATGCCAAGTAGTGCTTACTGGCAGAAGCCTAATATGGATGCCTCCTCAGAGGCTCTACCAGAGCCATACTGTTACAGAGGAGGATGCTTATAACTAACCATCAGACTGAGCACAAGGACCCCAATGAAGGAGCTAGAGAAAGGACTGAAGGAGCTAACATGGTCTGCAACCCCACGGGAAGAACAAAATTATCAACTAGTCAAACCCACCACAGCTCCCAGAGTCTAAAACACCAACCAATGAGTTTGCATGGAGAGACCCATGGCTCCAGGTACATATGCAGCAGAGGATAGCATCCACTGCCATCAATGGGAGGAGAGGACTTTGGTCCAGCGAAGGCTCATTTTCCCAGTGTAGGAGAAAGCCAATGTGCTGGGGTGGGAGAGGGAGGTTGGGAGGCAATGGGAGGGGAAGGGGGATGGAATTGAGGGAAGGAGATAACATCTGAAATGTAAATACAGAGAATATCCAATAAAACATAAAAAAAAATAATTCTGTCAAGAAGGAGACCTAGAATGTCTGCCCCTGAGGACGAATCCCCACCATGTTTGGTCCTCCAGCTCCACATGTGCAGATTTGTTTTACTTTCTAAAGTGCACCGACCAGTGTGTACATGCACCATATTGTTGTTTCTTTTATTAAAACTATTTTCCTTTTCACAAACCTAGTGACAATAACAGAATTTAATAAGAACACATCCAGAACCTTGTAGGATATGAATTAAGCACTTTTCTGCCATCTCCTCTTTTCCAGACATAAGTTTTAACTTAGTGCAGTTACTAGAAGACAACTTATTTACAATTCATCCTTTTAAGTGTATGATAAAATAATGTTTGTCTTATGAAAGGATCCATTGTGTTGTTATGACGTATAATGAGCTTCTAAACCGGCAGTAACTATATAACTTGCCAGATACCTACAGATGTCTGTTCCTTTCATTCTTCTGTTTTTAAGATTTGTTTACTCATTTTGTTTGTGAGTATGCTGTAGCTGTCTTCGGACACACCAAGAGGGCATTGGATCCCATTACAGATGGTTGTAAGCCACCGTGTAGTTGCTGGGAATTGAACTCAGGACCTCGTGGATGATTAGCCAGTGCTTTTAACAGTTGAGCCATCTCTCCAGTTCCTCTTCTTTTTCTTAATTAGCTATCTTGTGTCCCTAAAATTAAAACTATTGACAAATGGCATTTTAAGACTACAAGCTAACAATTAGAACCTGCCTTAAAGTCTTTCCAGAGCCTGCTTACAGTAAGACATGGTCCCCGTTCCATTCACCCCTGGCTCTTTATTTATCATAATTACTCAGCTCTTAATGGAATTTTATGAGTTGCCTTGGTTTGGCAAGTATAAAATGTCAGATTCAGTCTACTAGAAATAAACAGGAAATATTCACCACCAAATAAAATGCAAAGATGGCAGCATTAATTTTTTAAAGGTGCTTGAATGTTGACTCATAGTACTACTTCAACCACGTGGAAGGCTTGTAATTAGGAGGCTCATGTTGAACTATGAATGCACACTCTCATCTTATGAGTAAACCTGGGGAAATAGTTTCTTCATGGTGTGCAGAAAAGCTGAGCTTACTCACAGGATCTGTATCACCAGTCTTGGTATTCCAACAGAAACACAGTAACAGCAGCAGTAATAAACCCAACAAACATTTTAACTGGTCTTAACGGAGCAGGCTGAGTCACTGTTACTTGAGGAATAATGACTTCCATCAGTGTGAGCTTGAGGAGCTAAATAAATTAGTCAGACTTGTGCAGTCGCCTTCCTCTTGACTATTTTTAAACAATGCAGCTATGAGAAGCATATCCATGAACCTCCAAAACAAGTGAAAGAATTTCAACACAGGAGACATGAATTGGATAACCCTGGAAAGCCGTCTGTCCTTCACCATTCTTTCAAAATATCAGCACTTCCTGCAGCTGCACATCCATCAAGCAGTCCCAGCTGCCGAGGCTAGATCTAACAGAGAAGCCGGAAGGCAGCGTGCTCCTTCAGGTGACACAGACAGCAGCTCTGGAGAGCAAACACTAGTCTAAGAGTGGAGTCAAGGTCAAGCTGAGGCACTGACCAGCAGAGAGGAAGTAGCTACACAATGGGATTGGAGTAGATTGAGCTAGAGTAGCTGGGCACCCACCCACAAGAAAGCCTTTCAAGGAAACGAAGTTAGTATGGATGCAGCCAGTTAACCCACTTTGACAGCCCCCATCCCAACCCCAGAAAATATCAAGTCATTTCAGGCCTGGTGACTCATGTCAGAGATTGCTGACTTCTATGGACAACTGGAGGGTCTTTAACAAGACTGGTGTGGTCAGATCTTCACTGATGAACCAGCTCTTAGAATGTACAGTGCTGAGTGGATCTGAGAATTAGGCTGGACAATGCCCTCTGTCACTGAGATATCCCTATCTTTTGACTTTTTATTTTGAGACAGGGTCTCACTAAGTTGCCCAGGCTAGCCCTAAATTCTCTTGGTAGCCCAGGTAGGTCTTGAAATTTGCCAACCCGGTAACTCAGCCTCATGAGTACATAGGAACAGCTAGGTCACCATCACTAGGCTGCTTCACTATTTACTAAGAACCTACAATATAATGTTCTACATTCAAATAAATGGTGTTCCTCATGGACCCCTATCAAAAGTGACCCTATTACAAACCCCTCTACCTATTTTACATTTATAATACTTATCACTAACAGAAAATTGTCTTAGTAAATTTTGGAATAAATGTAGCAATGGGACATTAAGAACTGAAATACTCTAGCTGTAACAGAATGTCACGATCCTGGACCCATAGGGTGGTCATATTCTGCCACCAAGAACTTCTGGGCTCTGCAGTATGGTTTGATAGCATATAAGAGTGAAAAAGTTGGATATAAAGTTTCTCTCACAACATGTGATCAGAGGGGAAAAAAGACAATAACCTAGCAATCATAAAGTCATCCAGTATGAGGAGGCAGAGGCAGGCAGGTTGCTGAGAAATCTAGGCCCACCTAATCTACATAGTGAGACCCTGTCCCAATATAAGCAAACAAGTCATTCAGTCTGAACTAAGACAGAAGATAGAGGGTAGTATTTACTAGAAACAATTATAAAGGAGGCACAAAGGAATAAAGCAGCCTGTGCAAGGCCAACAGGTGGAAAGTCTGAAGACAGAATCTGAAAGACATTAAACTTAAGCTGCAGTCCAAAGAATGGGCACATGGGAAGGAAGGTAGGGGAAATGAAGAGAGGGCTGAAAGAGTAAGAACAGAGCAGATCTACAGATTTTCTCAAACCCCAAAAGTCAAGTGTTTACCCAAAGGACAAAGGAGAGTCACTGAGAGAGCTTACAGGACGTTGGACTCAAACTCAGCACCAACCGAATAACAGAATAAATGTGCTTCCTGGTCCGTAAGTACAATCACACTGGCTTTTACTAGACTGAGTTTTCATGTGCTTATCTGGGGATTTATGGATTTCTCACATTTATTTACATTAGTCAACACATTCTTGAGTGCCTACTAAGTATTCTGAGTTCCTATTATGTACCAAGCACTTCTCTTGAGACTTGGAATTTTAGACCATTCTTTAGAGATCATCCCATCTACTTTCTTCACAGAGAAGAAAACTATCATGATAATAAATCAAAAAGACCTTGGTCAAGCCAGGCATGGTGGCACATAATTTCAACCCCAGCCTTCCAGAGGCAGAGGCAGAAGGATCTCTGTGAGTCTGAGTTCAAGGCCAGCCTGGGCTGTGTAGCAAGTTCCAGGACAGCCAGGGCTACATAGACATATCTTGTCTCAAAAACACAAAAACAAAATAATGAAAGCAGACCCTTGCAAGTCATAAAGATTTGACCAAAAACCACTGCACAGAGAGGAAAGAAACCAAACTGAAACAAAAAACCAACACTCATAGCAACAGATACAACCTCTCATACAGGGCTAAGTACTTGACAGGATCATTTGGAGGAGTCTCTGTCCACTCTCATTTGTACTTTCAAAAAAACCAATTCTATATATGTACATGTATGTGTAGGTATTATGTTTGTGAATTTGCATGTATATGTATTGTGTTTGTGTATATATATGTGTGTGTGTTATTTTGTGTGTGTATGCACATGTATATGTATGTGTATGTATGTGTGTGTATATGTGTGTGTGTGTATGTATGTGTGTGTGTGTGTGTGTGTGTGTGTGTGTGTGTTCTGTCTAAAGGAGCCATGGCTTCCATTTAAACTATGAATTCCAAAGCTACAAAGACCTGGAGCTCAGTCTTCTCACAACGCAGAGACATTACAATGCTTCAACGGAGAAGAAGTGCAGGGATATGAATGTGCATGTCAAAGGGACAGGATCCAAGCAATTACACACTAGAGCGTCTACCTGCAGGCCCTCTCTGCTTCATGTGTAACTCAGACAGAATTCTGAAAAGTATATACGTTAAACATAATTCTCCATCACAAAATAGTCCATAGTAGCTCTGTTAATTTCAATCTTTTCAATACTTTATACTGGGCACTGTTTTTGTCCAGAATATTTTAACAGGTTTATTTGTAATTATTATAAAGTTGAACTGTTAAAATGTGTTCACTGAAACATTTTGCTTGCATGAATGCTTTACATCTTGCATTTATATTAAAAATTCACACACAATAAACATGGAGAAACTGCTAATACCTGATTCTGTCCTCTGTTTCTACTAGCAATCATATACTTAGGTACCTTTGACACCAAGGAAAAAGTATCTAACATTCAGAACTAGGAAAAAAATTATATTGAGAATGAAATGTTTCCCCTCATAGTGCACTCTTAAGCACATTCTCCAATATGCGGAGTGCTGGCTGGATATCTTTCAGCATAATTGTTACACATTTGGTATGGATAACACCCAGGTTGGCATCTTCAAAAAGGTCAACCAGACAGGCCTCACTTGCCTCCTGCAAAGCACCAATAGCTGCGCTCTGGAAGCGCAGGTCTGTTTAAAGTCCTGAGCAATTTCTCACACCAGACGCTGAAAGGGGAGCTTGCGAATCAGAAGTTCAATGGACTTCCCATAGTTTCTGATTTCAAGGAGTGCCACAGGGCCAGGCTGTAACAATGAGGTTTCTTCACCTCTTCAGTAGAGAGCGCACTCTTGCGAGCGGCTTTTGTAGCCAGTTGTTTCCTGGGTGCTCTACCACCAGTGGATTTGCAGGCAGTCTGCTTCTTATGAGCCATGGTATGGGCACCTCCTTACCTACCCCCTTCTCCTTCGGCTGGAGCTCGACGAAGGCTGCGAACATTATACTGGGCACTTTTGTTCTGTAATTTTTCACAGAAGAATCTATAAGTTATTCATAGATTCTGCTCTCTATAGCTTTTTTCTTTTTTTCTCGACTTCTATAAAAGTAAATAAGACAAAGACTAATACCGACCTTGTAGAGTTGCTTTTGAATAAGTTGTGACAATGCATCGTAAAACAAAACTGGCAGGGAATGATGGGTTTGTTTTTGCTTTTTTTTCTTTCTATCTGACACAGACAACAAAATGCATTTGGAGGAAGAATACTTGTTAAAAGCAAACAAACAAAAAACCCAACCAAGAAATACACACATGCATGAATACACCAGTCCAGAGCTGGGGCATAGCTCAGTGGTCAAGTCCTGGCATGCACCATGCATTAGGCCAACCCGCAGCATCAAAATAACCAAACAGTCTCAGTCACAGGCCTTGAAACAAATCAGATAGACACCAAGCATAGAGAACAGCATTCAGTAACATTTCAGTCAACCACGAACCACATGCAGGATGGTGCTCCTGTAATGGCATTTTTATATAAAACATCACTCACAGCTGTGGGGGTGTAGATGACACTGGGCTGTCGGTTACAGGGAAGTACAGTGCCTGCATTGTGCACAGTACCTGATTCTTGGAGCTCGAAGTAAACAGTGTCAATGACTTCATTTACTTTTAGAACAATTTTTTGTTTTTTAGACCAGACACCTTGTTTTTAATTTATTCTGGGTGAGGAGGTGCACACACTCCTGCTACAGTACTTATGCAGGGGTCAGAGGACAGAGGTCATTTCAGCTTGCAGAAATTTTCTTCACCTTGAACATTCAGGATCTATCGGGCTGTCAGGCTTGGTAGCAAGCATCTTTTCCCATCTCTCTTTTCTGTCTTTCTGAACCTCCTTTTTGAGAATAACTTGTTAACAAAATGACTAAGGTTTAAATATTCAACAAGTATAATCTGGAGTTCTCATGTTGATTGGCTTGACCTTCTCTAAGTCCATAACTCACCCTACCCAGATACTGCTCTGAATGTAAACACAGCACCCACCACCATTCATTCATTCAGTCACGTATGCATGCATTCACTCATTTGCTTTTTCACTCAACATCTTAAGTTCCAGCTACGATTCCAGGTAACAGGTCACAGTGAGGATAAAACTAACAAATACTTCTACTAAAGAGGATCTCTCTCTCTCTCTCTCTCTCTCTCTCTCTCTCTCTCTCTCTCTCTCTCTCTCTCTCTCATAGACAACTATAATAGAAAGAGAAGTGCTGATGAAGAAAGACACAAGTGAGACTGCAAATACAAAGTGCTAAGGCAGAGAGCAAAGGACTCACTGGAAATGGAGGGAATCTTAAAGGGTCCAGGAGCAGAGACCATCAGATGCCGAGCACACGGCACGGCCTATGCAAAGCACAGTAAGAAAGTCAGTGCAGCTGGAAAGGGGCAGCCAGAAGGCCAGAAAGGGAGAGCCTACAGAGTCAGGTAGCTCACAGTCTGGAATCCACTGCAGGTCCTTAACTGTCACTGGGAAGAAGAGAAGAAACAGGCACAAAAGGAAGAATGGGAGTGATGGGCACTGTACCAGAACATTCAGAGGCTCCGGGCCAGAACCAGGTGGAAAATCAGGGAAAGGTTGCTGACGATGCAAAAGACTAGGAGATTTAAAAGAGTGGGGCTTGGAGCCAAGAGCAGAAACCCACTTCAATAAAAACAGGATTCTGCCTCCTTCTTGCCAAAAATATTTCACATAATGCAGGAAGGTGGACAGGGAGAGCAACGCCATGCTGTAATGTATTTACGCTCTCGATTTCTCATTTGCATTGGCAGGAACTTCAATGTCTGTAATTGCAAACAGCCTATTATGAAAATTGTATTACCAATAAATTTTTATTATAAAGGCTTTTGTCATACTTAGAAACTTGATTTTTAAATACTATCCATTGCAGGCACATGTGTTGCCAAGTACCCATCTGTTCTGCATTTTATCCCCACTCTGCTTTCATTGAGAAGCTTCTGGAGAGCTGTCAGAGGTAGCAGTGGCTATTGCTACTGTGATGGACATATGAGGCATGCTAGGAAAACTGTGTCTCTTTTCTGTTCCTCCTCAAGCCACTCAATAGGACATCTTCAATTGTCCAAGCAGTTGACACAAAGCTCCCACTCTTCTCCCAGTCATTGTTTATAATGTCCTCTGTGTGCATCTGTGTGCATCTTTATAATACACTTCCACTGTCACACTTTCTCCAGCCCTGCCCTCACTAAAGAGTTCTGCTCTGGGCTGGAGAGATGGCTCAGTGGTTAAGAGCACTGACTGCTCTTCCAAAAGTCCTGAGTTCAATTCCCACAACCACATGGTAGCTCACAACCATCTGTAATGAGATCCGATGCCCACTTCTGATGTGCCTGAAGACAGCTACAGTATACTTACACACACACACACACACACACACACACACACACGTATGTATGTGTGTGTATATATATGTATATACATATATATGTGTGTGTGTATATATATATATATATACATATACATAAATTTTAAGATTGGAGTTCTGATTTATCAGTCCCCTCTAGAAGTCCTCTGACATTTTGGGGACATACTGTCATCTTTGAATAGCACTTAAACTCATTTTCATAGTGTAATGAGAAGAAGAAAAGGACACCAGTGAAGGCAAAGACCATGTATACAAACACAGCCTGAATAGGTGTTCAGAGCTAGGGATAAGCCACAGCAGAAGCTTAGGTAGAACAACTTTGTTTAAAATGCAAGAGGAGGCTTGGAATTCATTTAGAGCAATGTCCTCATTTCATAAATGAAATAATAAGGTACAGAAAACGTGGTAGCATAGCTTTGGTTCTTCATGCTGAAGACAATGATTCAATCTAGTAAACAAGAAGAAATACATTTTACCACATAATTTGAGACTCAACCCATGTGTGGAGATCTGAGGACTGCTCTTCCTTACAACAGTCCTCATCACTAACCTTCCTGCTGCAGCAGTTTGAGACATCCTGGGAGTTAGGAAAGAACAATAAAGAAGGAGCCAGAATTTAACAAAAACCTACATAAGCAGGAAGACATTCCTCCTTACCCGTTTCTTAGGCTGACCTATGGTGAGGAAGGCATTTCAGGACCAGCCCAGTTAAAGCCCTGAGCTAACCCTGATGTAGAATGAACTCTAGAGAACAGAGACTAACGGCACTGGCCACAATCGCCATGGATCTGAGGCTGCTCTCATTCCTCATGCCCTGCAGATGTGCTTTCACGTCCTCAGCCCCACTCCTCTCATTCCCATCTGTGCTCAGGGTTTACTTGCCCTTTTCCCAGTGACCTCAGACTTCTACAAAAGAAGCCTGGTGACTTAGAGCCACACCTTCACCACTCCAACTGCACAGGACAAACTCACTTGGGATTAGAATTCGGGAGGATGGAATCTATCTCACAGATGAAATCAGTTTACATACCTTAAGTGTTCAGACACTACATGACAAGTCCTCTCCTAAGTGTGTTCTATGAAGAAAGGTTATCTCTTGTCTCTTCTTTTAAGCACAAACTCCAGTTGTCTATAGAGAACAACCTCCCTGCCATACCACACTGTCTCAGCATAGTTCTTAATATGAACAGTTCCCAAGCCACCTGGGCAAATGGGGCACAAATGCCAAGACAGACCCATCCCACTAGGTTCTCCAATCTAAAGCCTAAGCAGAATAATTAAAAGACTGAAATAAGTTAAACCCAGTCTTTCTGGTGTCATAACCTTTAAGAGGCTTCTCCTGAGTTTTTGCTCCCTTGACTCCACTTTCAAATCGTTAATCAACATTCTTCCTTTGATTTGCTTAGCTTTAAACACCTTTAACAACCCCCCTCTTTTACTGAAATATGACAATAATTTTTCAGTTCTTCTATAAAAAGTATCATGGACAAACCGCCACAACAAAAGTGTTTCATGAAGTCAGGAATGCTGGTTTATCTTCTTCCATGCCCTCATATTTCTTAGATCACAGAAAGACCTTACCTGTTAGCCTCTGAAGACCCTCCAAACCCAAGAACCTTGGAAAGAGCTATGAGCTCTTCTCTAATTCCTCTTTGGTAGAGAATACAAAGTCCCAATCTTCCTATTTTCTTCCCACCAAAAAAAGCTGAAAACTTCAGATGCCACAAATTAATTCCAAAGTGATAGGAAATTCCAAATGTATCTACTATAAACCAAAACATCCTTTTTTCTGATCAGTTGGCTAAGAGCACTGACTATTTCTGCAGAGGACCCTAGTTTGGTTCCAGCATATGGCAGCTCACATCTACAAGTCCAGTTCAAAGAGATCTGACTGATACCTTCTAACCTTCAGGAGCATCAGACATGGTACATATTCATTCATTCAGGCAAGACACACACACACACACACACACACACACACACACACACACAAATGTAAAACAATGATAATAATTCTCCTAGGAATTGAGGATGAAAGGCAAAGTTTCAAAGGTATGACAACATGTTTTTATTGCCACATCTATAGAAAATTTATTTTTGTTTTTGGAACATTATATGACTTAAAGTGCATATGGTCTTTCTTTGATTTCATGAAGTATGTGAAAAAAAATATACCTAGAAACAAATCATTACCCAGTGGTGCCCAAAAGCATAGTTACTAAATATAAAATAGGGCACTGACTCATGGCTATGTGGGTTGCATTTAGTCATCCAAGAAAAACAAGTGTGAAAAGAAAGTGGAATCCTAGACTTAATTCCTATAAAACCATCTATCAAATGGAGACCCATAAACAGACTCACGTCTCCGATACTCCTAAAAGCGTGTTACATAAGATGGCTTTTAGAAAATGAAGACCTACCTAAGCAGGAAGACATTCCTTCTTACCCACTTTTTTTTAAAGATTTATCATATATATATATATTCATATATATACTGTTGCTGTCTTCACACACCAGAAGAGGGCATCGGATCCCATTACACATGGTTGTGAGCCATGATTGGAATTGAACTCAGAACCTCTGGAAGAGCGGTCAGTGCTCTTAACCACTGAGCCATCTCTCCAGCCCCTCTTACCTACTTCTTAAACTGATCTCTGAGTGAGGGCAAAGGCATTTCAGGACGGGCCCAGTTAAAACCCTGTGTAAGCCTGATGTACACACCACAAATTAATTCCAAAATAATAGAAAATTCCAAATGTATCTATTACCATTTGGATACTAAACTATAATGCCAAGCTCCTATAAAATGCCATACTCTGGCCTACTATGCTTAGTAGGTATGGTTATTTATAATCTTTAAAGGTGGTATTTTTCCTAAATATTATCCATTATGAATTTTTCTACTGGAATAGTGTTTGATTCATTCATTTGTTCTTCTTTTAAAATGGGATCTCATGTAGCCTAGGATGTCCTTGAACTGGCTAACTAGCCAATGATGATCACGACCTCCTGATTTTTCTGCCTTCATCTTCCAAGTGCTGGAATTACAAGTTCATTTCATTTCTTTCCTACAGAGATAGTCTTAAGTTTAAAAAAAAAAAAAAAAAAAGGAAGAGGAAGAGGAAGAAGCATGAGAAAAAAATAAAGCAAGGCCACATGTCTTACTTGGATGGTGCGAGGCAGCCTGGTGCAATCACGTTCTGGTTTTCCTCCACAGCTTGAACAGCAGTGAGCTCTGTCATGTTGACCATCACGTCAGTAGTGTGACCTGGAAGCTGTGGAAGCACGGAAATGATCTTTTCTGCTAAGCTGTCTCCATGGTGTCCAACCGCCCCTGTGTAACCACACAAGCAAATGTGAATTCAACATGGACAGTAAACCTTAACTGGACACTTGCTTTATAATGCATGCACCCCTTCTACCAAAAATGTTTAATAAGACCAACTTGGAACTCTAGTTCACCTGATACCCACCATCTCTAACATAGAAAGGCAACCACAGGCTCTCACTACATAGCTGTTGAAGAAGGAAGGGAGTAAGTGGACATATAATATCAGCCTACAACAAAACATTTGCCAGTGTTAACTGAATGCTTTCTGTATACCAAGCATTGCCCCTGTACTTATACATATCAACTCCAGGGATGATGGATGAACGACGGGCTGAGGATGTAGCATACTTGGTAGATTAAGGCATAAAGCCCTAGTGATTTCCAGTGCCACATAAAACTGACTGGTGGTGGCTCATGCCTGAAATCATAGCATTTGGGAGGTGGAGACAGGACATTCAGAAATCTAAAATCATATTCAGCTACACAGTGGGTTTGAGAATAGTCTAGATTACATAAGTGAGAGCCTATCTGAATATTAATATTAAAATTATAATAAGAAATGTACTCTAACTGAAATTCAACACAATGATACATACAGTTCAATGCTTCTCCTGTGAAATTAAGTTATATGACCAAAACCTATCAGTGCTTAGAAGGCATTACTCTAACCACAGATGGGATTTGGTATAACTACAAGTCTGATTCACTTCCAGCCTGCTTGCTGACAGGCTGCTCTCTGTCACTCTGTATTCTGCCATGTCATATGAATGGTACAGAAGAACAAATTGAGAAAGTCAGATAAGGAGTCCAAGAAATCATCATCATTACCACCATCATCCTCACTCACTGCAGCAACTACTAGTATCCAGGGCTCATGATGTACCAAATCCTATGCCGTGAATTTGTAATTTATAATTAATTGTGGCAGCAAGTCTTTATTGTGAATTGTTAGGCTCATTCACACAGTAAAGATTTCACCTGCTCAGGCAAATAATTTACTTATTAATTGCAAAAGTGTAATGACTATTCTTTTTTGTCAACTTGACTACATCCAGCATGAACTAAAATCCAAAAATGGAGGACACACCTGTGAGGGATTTTTGCCTAGTTTGAAATAGGAAGATCCACTTCTAATCCAGATCTTTGAAACAGGTAGACAAATGCATTTAATTGTGACCTTGAGGTAAAAAAGACACACCTTTAATCTTGGCCACGCCTTCTGCTGGAAGCATATATAACGACATTGAAGAAGGAAGCTTTTGCTTTTGTCTGCTTGCTATCACTGGCATTGAACCTGCTTCAGAGATCTCAGCATATACTGAAGGCCAGATGAGATATCCAGCCTCGTGGACTGAGCAACTTCTAGGTTCTTAGACTTTCAGCTCATAGCCAGATATTTTTGGATTAACTGAAAGCCTCTAAATCATTTTAATGAATCCCCTTTCTATAGTGAGAGACATCCATTCTGTCAGTCTGTTATTCTAGAGAACCCTGACTAATACACAGAGCAGTCATTCAAGCCAGGTGACTGGGTTAGGGAAAAGGAAACCCTCAGGCTCCAGCAAGGTGAGCTGAGGCAGAGCTGGTGTGAGTCTCTGTAAATTTGTGATGTTAAAGAAGAGCATTCTTGTGCCACAAGAACATTATCCATCATTCTAAGAATAACCACATTTTATTCACGATGTCTGTGGTTCACAGATGTCTCTGAGCTGCTTGTTGAATACCAAGTGGATGTCTAGGAAGCAGAACAGTAGCAGCGATCCAGAGCAGGGTCACGAGAGCAAGTGACTATCTGTACACTAAGCAGAGATGCCACGATACCCCACTGCATCACAAATGTCTTCCGCTCTCCATCAGTGGCCTCCTCACTAAATTAACTTTCACACATCTCCACTTAAGACCAGAATAACTCTTCTCTGAACCTGATGCTCAAATTCTGATCTCCACTCCCGAGTTTTTCTTATTTTTTTCTGTGATCCATGATTATTTGGCACGAACAAGTGTCTGTATAACTGTGATGTATGGTTGCTTCTCATTGCTCCATCCTCACCTATACAGGGAATCTTTGGAAAGCTACATTGTGCTAAATCCCCTGCAAACTGAAACATGTGATGTGCCTCTTAAAACTCTCAGAACAGTCAATTCTGACTGTTATTTTTGTAGAACCAAAGTAGCATTTGTTTTATTAAAATGCTACATACTAATAGCCCAGCTGCTCAAGGTAAAGAAATGATTCTTTGCTTAGTTTTACTTTTTTTGTTTGTCTTACTATAGGATCATATGTAGCCTGGGCTAGTCTGGAGCTAACAATCTCCTGTTTCAACCTCCAAGTCCTGGGATTGTATGCACGTGGCATCCCCCTCGCCCACTGGAATAGTACTGCTTTGTTTTTCCAACCTGTGATAAATGTATTGAATCAGTTCTCTAAATCATTGTCTTCTGGAATTTTTAAACTTCCTATAGTGAATATATATCCTCTCAATAACAACTAAAATGCAATTTATTCTCCTTCATCTTCCCATATTTGCTCTTTTCCCTTCTTCCTCCCTCTCTTCCCTCTCTTTTGCGCTCTCTCTCTCTTGCATGTCCATGCATCTAATTTTCACATAACTACATGTAATCTATATTTTTTAACCCTCAGAGATTATCAACTGCCTCTCGGGAGCAATAAATTTTCCATCTTAATCGTCACTGTCTCACTAGAACCTGCAACAGTACAGGGCACAGTGGGTGCCAAATAAAGATTCGCTGGAGAAAGTATAAGGTGATATCATTTTCAACAAGGTGACTGCTAAATGATAAGAAAACCATCTGTATTACAAACACTATTAACTATCAAGTACTTGACCAGGCATGGTGACACACATAAGTAACTCCAGACCTTGGAGATGGAGGCAGGAAGATCAAAGTTCAAGATCATTTCAGTTACATAACAAGTTCAAGTCCATATGAACTGCTAAAAATATCATACATGATGTTTCTATTATTTTTGAAACTTATAATTTCACTTGTAAATTCATAACTCATCTAATGGTAAATTATCAATAGGCTCCAAAACATTACTAGTTTATCATATAAACAGCATATAAATTAATATCCAAATGGACTATTAAACGTATATTTCCTTTTGCTCTCTATATAAAATACTGATAAGAGTCATTTAAACTGAAATCCAAATCATTTAAGTCATCCCAATAATTTCCAAATCGTACTTTGATCTTTAGAAGCTTTTAGCATAACCTTTTGTTAGAGCTAGACCTCAATCTATGCCACAATTTAATTTGGGAAACCTCAACAAATGCTGGTAACCATTATTTCATTACATCAACAGGCAAGACGTCCCCAGTTCCCCAAACTTGTTGCCTCCAGAAGGATGAATCGGTAAATTCACAACAAGTCTTGGCCACATACTAAGTTCAAAGCAAGTGGGAGCTACTTGGTGAGATCCTGTCTCAAAAGGCCATGCCTGGGGCAGCAGCTCAGTGGTAGAGCATTTGCCTAGCATGCAAAACATCTCATAAGTCAGCAGACACAGAAATAAATATTGACTACATATTGTTTTCAAGTAACTGTTCCAACTGCTAGTAAATACATAGTAAAGTAGAATGAACACACACACACTCATTCTTATGAAAGGACAAGAAGCAACCAATTATTAGTTCTGGGTAGTGGTCAACATTATGTTGCACAAGGCAGTAGTAGGAAAGGTCTCTTTTGGGAGTGAGAGAAAAAGTCATATGGAGTGAGAGAACATTCACTGGGTCAAGGCTGGAGTGTTTGAGGCACTGTGTGAAAGGAGGTAAGTCAGAGAGATCATGTGTAACTATGAACAATGCTGGTTAGTCCTTGTCAACTTAACAAACTATAGTTATGTGAAAAGAGGAAACCTCAATTAAGGAATAGCCTCCACTGGGTTGTCTTATGACATTCTTATGGGGCATAATCTCAATTAATGATTGATGAAGAGGACCAGACCACTGTAGGCAGTGCCACCCCCTACTAGGTTGTCCTGGATTGTACAAGACAGCAATGCCATTAAGAGAATTACCACATGGGCTCTGTTCCAGGTTCTGGCTTGAGTTCCTACACTGACTTCATTCACTGTCACACAAACAGATTTTACATGTGTCTTAGAATCCAAACTCAGGTCCTCATGATTGGAGTAAGCACTTTACCCACTGAACCACCTCCCTAGCCCTACATTTCCTTTCACTCTTTGCTTCACTCTATTGTACTAAAGGCTATTTTGAGGTTCTGGAGGAAAAGGGGGTGCTGTGACTCAACCGTGCCTTTGATAACACAGAAGTCACTAGGGAAGCCAGGATCTTGGAAGTTTTGAAATATAAAAGCCTAAAAGACTGGAAGTCAAAAGAAAACTGGTACAGGTGACTGTTGGAACAGCAAATATAAACATCTCTCTCAAGCTAGCTACAAAATGAAGGCAAGTCAAACCAGACTTGAAGTTGGGTGATCATGGGGAGTCAAGAAAGGACTCCATTCTGCCTGCACACCAACATATAGAATCAGAGAAAAGGAGGGAAATGATCTATAGGGGTTGCTCGGAAGAAGAGAATCTGTGAGAAGTGAGAGGAGAGAGCAGTGAGCAGGTTAGCACAGGTAAAAGTGGTCAGAGGGACGACAGAGTGTCCCATTGTAATGTGAAGGAAGGAGGAAAATGTGCAGGGTGTGTAATAAGTTTGGTGATGAGAAGGCATGCAAACCTTCTGAGGGCATATGTTTTCTGTTTTGTGGAATTCTGCCCTCTTGACATTAATTACCCTCAGGAAACCCTCAAAAGATTGAGCCCACTAGCATTTCCTCAGAACTATCATTTGGTTTACTCTCCATTTTATGATCTTAAAACTCATCTAGGGAGGGGAGGGGGGAAAATATGACATTTGAAATGTAAATACAGAGAAGATCCAATAAAGTTTTTTAAAACTCATCTAATTAAGATAAAATTTTAAATATACCTCTTATTGTTTTTTATAACATCACTCAACGTTTTTTTCCAACCTGAAAAGGGAATGCTTACTGATACCAGCGTTCTGTTTGTTCTCAGTGGCCTGGAGTATCTAGCACATACTATTACTAAATTACATTTACTTAACTATAGGATAAAGTTGACCTCTGAAAAAGAAGACTCACATCATGTATCAGGAAGCATTTCTTCTTTGCCTATTTTAAGGTTAGATTTGTTCCTTGCACAAATACATAATTATTACATTGCTGCAATTTGACATTGCTATACAAACTTAAAAAGAATGAGAGCTAAGAATAAACCAATGCCCATTTGAAAATATTTTCTACAATTCTTTTTTTCCATCTTCTCACATGTATGTTCAGTTTCCCTTTTTAAAAATTACAATTACCAGTTTATTTCATATGTGTAGGGGACGGTGCCTGTGCACGCCACATTATGTGTGTGGAGATCAGAGGGCAACTGGAGGAAGTCAGTTCTCTCCTCCCACCATATAGGTACTAGGGGGCAAACTAAGGCCATCCCCTGAGCAAACCATGTGGGGCAAGCCAATATGCAGCAGCCCTCCATTACCTCTACATTAGCTCCTGCCTCCAGGTTCCTGCCATGCTTGAGTTCCTGTCCTGACTTCCTTTGATCGACTACGGTGTGGAAATGTAAGCCAAATTACCCCTATCCTCCCCCAAGTTGTTTTTGGCCAAGGTGTTTCATTACCGCAACAGAAACCCTAATTAAAACAACCGGTATCTGGAAATTTCTAAGAAACTCGGGTGGTGTCAATTGCCTCTGTGCCAAGGTCATCTCATTTTTCCAGTCTCTTGGACTAAGCGCGGTTGTTTTTTCAAAAGCAACGTACACTAAAGCTATATGTGCCCGTTACAACATTTAACAAATAAAGTTGTGCTTTATCTATGTCCACCCTCGACCAGACAAAACTAAACTTACAGAAACAGTCAAATTAGGGACCGATTCATTTAGGTCATCTTTATATTGTCAACCTCAATATGAAGCCAATAAAACATATACGCTGAATCAATGAACCGGCCCTCTAGCTGGGAGTGTAAGAACTCCCAGAAATCCCACTTACCTGTGAGATCCAAAGTTCTGTCCACAAAGACCACGGAAGCCCTGCCTGTAGCAGTCTTCTTCCTGTTCTTGGCAGGGGCATAATTTGCCAGATCTGTAGCGATGACCCGACTGAGGGAACCCACAGCGAAACACTCCTCTCGTACCCCTAGATGTTCACACAGAGAACTGAGGCCTGACACGAGGCATCTGATGTACAGCAGCAGCTCTGGGGTTAGAGCAGTGGCATCCACCTCACCCAAGCTGTTCAGCCTCCTCTTGTCGGGTCTGGCACTATTAAGGACATGTACATCCTGAGGTAGCAGTGGGAAAAGGGTGGCAAAGGCTGGAGTAAAGGCAAAGTGGGGAGTAGCAGGGGCGAGCAACAGCGGGACGTGGAGCACCTCAGCCGTGTAGTTCATGTTGCCCATCCATTCACAGAGCTTCTCCTCCAGCTGTTCGAACACCGGCTGCTGCCCCTCGAGCTCCGCCGCTGCGGCTGCCGGTACATGGTTAGCAGTGAGGTGGACTGCGTGGCTCACGGCTGTGACCACCACACAGTGCTGAAAGTGACTGCGACAAATGATGTCTTGTAGAGTGTCTACTATACGGCCTTTCAGCAGGCTGCTCAAAATGAACACCGCCCTGGGCTGCTTGGCTCCACCGCCAATTGCATGGGGTTCAAATTCCCTCAGGTGGCACGCAGGACCCTTCACCGCCTCCAGAAGCCTGCTTGATCCGCAGCTCCAGTGCAGGCTCTCCGCGCAGGCGGCGTCCAGGTAGACCACGGACCACTTCACTTTGGCCAGCACCTGCTCCCAGCCTTGCTGGACAAAAGACAGTACGCCCGAGGCGCTCATGATTCCGTATTCACCGACTGGCCAGGGGTCCCGCGGGCGGATGGGCAGGAACTTCGGTCAGAACGCAGGGCTTCCGGATGCTGAGTACCTTGAGACTTTGACAGTCAACACAGTACACGTGGGCCGGTCTCTGACGTCCAGAGTGTGCGCGCGCGCGATGATGACGTTTGAGCCGCTGATTGGCTGAGCAGGCGCGCGGGCTGGCGGGAGGAACGTCTACGCTGGGAGTGGAAGCGGGGTGTGCTTAGAGGGTCAGTAATCCTGAAAAGCCCTGAAGGTTGCAGCTTTTTAGGAAAGAGTTGAAATGGGTTATGTTCCTTCCTCTCTATCAGCTCTCGTCACCTTTTCCTCCCAGTTAAGAATTCTCAGGAATAAAAAAACCTAGACAGAAGTTTAATATCCTCAGCACAGACACTTCCCCATCTCAACTTTGAGGAGCCAGAGAAATAACTACTGCTACATAATTATTGATCATGTGTGGGTTATCTTCTGCGTTTATGCACACAAGCCTCGTGAAATACCTATTGGGACCAGCAAGATGGCTCCGGCTAAAAGCGCTTGCAACACAGGTCGTATGACCTGAGTTCGATCCTTCTGACTCAATGTAGAAAAACAGAAAGGACCTGGAAAATTGTCTTCCACCTGCTCTCCGTGGAAAACACACTATTCCCCGACCCCAACAAACACACACACACACACACACACACACACACACACACACACGGGGGGGGTGTAGAGGAGAGGGAGAGAGACAGAGATCCCATCTCCAAACACACAATCACAAAGGCATTTGGGTTCGTTTCACAGCTACTGAGATTTAGCAAACTGCAGGAAAATCGGATTGAGGAACAAATATACTGATCGCAGTTTGGAACCTTTTTAAAAAAATTTAATTGTGGAAACAAGCATGAGATTAAAAATTAGTTGTGTGTGTGTGTGTGTGTGTGTGTGTGTGTGTGTGTACGCGCGCGCACACGCTGTGGACAGGATCTCACTGTGTAGCCCTGGCTGTCCTGGAACTCACTATATGGATCAGGCTGGCTTCAAGCCTGCCTCTTCCTCCCTAGTGCTAAGATTAAAAGTGTACACCACCATGCCCATCACTAATCATTTTAAAATGTACAGTTCAGCAACATTAAGAACATTTATGCTGTTGTACAACCAATCTCTGGAACTTTTTATTTTGCAAAATCAAAATAGTTTCAAAGCTATACCCTTTAAGTAACAATCCCCTTCCTCACCCCCAGCTTCCCGCACCCCTCCCCCACTGCCCCCCCCCAGGATCTGGCAGACTCTACCTTAATCCTGTTCTCTTTGAGTTGACTACTGTAGGTCATATAAGTGGGTCCCTATGTTATCCGCTTTATTGTGATTGACTTACTTCACTTAACATAATGTCCTTGTGTTTATCTAGTTGTGACACATGCCAATTGCTTTCATTTTAAAGTTTTATATGTGTGTATGCGTGTGCGTTCGTGTGTGTGTGTGTGTGTGTGTGTGTGTGTGTGTGTGTATGCATGCATGCCTGCATGTGCATATGCTCGGGCACTCACACAGTTGGGCTTTGAACTGCCTACAGCTGGAATTACATGGGCCTGTGAGTCACCAAATGTGGGTGCTAAGAACTAAACTCAGGCCTGCTTTGAGAACATCAAGAGCTCTAAATCACTTCGCCATTTCGCCAGTCCCAGTTTTTGTTTGTTTGGTTGGTTGGTTTTTGTAAGGAAAAGATGACGGGGCACCAATGAAAGAAAAAGTCACTGAAAGGAAAAGTCACGGGGCACCAATGTTGTGAAAAGATGACCTCCCGGGTTCGAATCCGAGTCACGGCACCAATGTTAAGGAAAGGATGAAGAAAGTGGGGGGCATATGGCCCATGGAGGTGTGGAGAGGCCTGAGGGGCCCATGTTGGGAATCTCTTCCCCTTGAGGGACCAGCCACACAATGGTATAGTACAGAATAGAGTTTATTCAGGTCTTGGGAGAGTTAGGAGGGTGGTAGAGGGAGAGAGAGAGAGAGAGAGAGAGAGAGAGAGAGAGGGGGGGGGGGAATAGAGGAGTAGAGGGGGGCTATGAGCATGTGGAGAGAGAGGGGGGAAGGGAAAGGGAAGAGGAGGGGTAGGGTTGGGAGAGCAAGAGAGCCAGGAGGAAAGAGAGGCCAAGAGAGAGAGGAGGGGGCAAGCAGCCCCTTTTATAGTGTCAGGTCACTGGGGCGCATACCTGGCTACTGCCAGGTAATTGAGGGGTGGGGTTTACAGAATCCCAACAATTTTGGTTTTTTGTTTTCACCCTAAAAGCTGAATAATAGTTTGTAGTATGCATACAGCACATTGTGTCTATTCATTCATCTCTCAGTGAGTTTTTCCACTTTAGGGCCTTTATGAATAATAATACTCTAGACATAGCTGCACAGATATCTTATAAGTTTTGCTTTCTATTCTTTTTACTGAGATTGCTGGATCATATCGCAAATATTTTTAGCTTTTCTAAGGAACAAATGTTCTTCACGGTAGCCAATATACAAGGGTCCACGTTTTTCTACATCCTTCCAAATATTTTATATATTCTCTCTCACTGTAGCTATCTAATAGGTGAAGACAAGTAGTGTTGTAAAATAAACACTTGAGGATATCCAGTTATAAATGAGTACTAGAGCTAGGAATTGTAGTGCACACCTTAATCCCAGGCTTGGGAGGCAGAGAAAGGTGGATCTTGAGAGTTCAAAGTCAATCCATTCTACAAAGCAAGTTTCAGTATAATCATGACTATGATAGCGAGAAACCCAGTCTCAGGAAAAGAAAAAGGGAAAGAAAAGGAAAATAAGTACTAGGTGGTTAGATATATGATGACATATGACTCTAGCTTGCAGAAAGAAGTATAGTAATTTGGTAATCATTACTATAGGTGTGCTGAGGCTGCTTTAAGAGAGTATAGAAAATATAGAAGATAAGGATGTGATGGAGAAACTTCTGAGCTACCTTGGGGGAAATATGCAGAAGAGGAGCCAGTGTATGAAGTCACAGGGAGGTGTTTTTCAATAATTGATTGGCCAACAGTAATCAGTGCAAAGGAAGGAAACAGTAGAGTTTACAAAAAATCTATTGTATTTGAACCCATGCAAGAAGACAGGTGGATTAGCAGATGGGATGGAGGAGGGGATTATATCTAAGAGCCCGAGGAACTACCTCCACGTTGCTGGAAAAATAGGGTGTTAAGGGAATGAGGAAGAAAGTTGGAAGAGTTCAAGGTTAAGGTCAAATAAAGTACTGAGCCTCTACATTTCCTGATAAACAATTGCAGAATTTAATAAATATCCATGGGAAAGCCTTGAATGTGGACTTCTGGAAAGGAACAAATGGTGAAGATGTTGAATAGACTTCAGATTTTTTTAAAGAACACAAAAAATAAGGTATGTGTGGTGGTTTGTATGAAAATGGCCCCCATGGGCCCCTAAGGAGCAGTACTATCAGGACATTGCCTTGTTAGAGACAGTGTGTCACTAGGGGTGTGCTTTGAGGACTCAGATGCTCAATCAAGCTAGGACCATCCTCCCTCCATCCCTCTCTTTCTCCATCTCTCATGGGAATGGTTGGAGTAATGGATTTCTGATCAGATGAGTTGTTTGAGATCATCACATTCAGCTTGTTAAGCTGCAGTATGTGTTTCTCTACAGAAAGGGTCATTATGTTGTATTCCTTATAGAACCATGTCTTGATCCTCTAGAGGAGTGGTTAGAGTTTAGCTTTAGGATTCGGTGATGGCTTTCTATACAGTGATCTATTTATGAGACAGCATCCAGTAAATACAAAGATTAAAAACATTGTTTGTTCTTGTTATTAAAGGGTATAAGAAACTTTTCCTGCCAGCAGAGAAGTGAATAGGAGATTGTGAAAATTTCCAGAAACAACTAGCAATGTAAAATCCCATGTTTAAGGATGTTAAGATACAGAAAGTAGGATAGTAGATTGGGGGATGGTAATTCCTCAGAAGAGTATCTAAAAATACGTGGGTTATACACGCCACTATTATTCTGGCACAACAGAGAAGAAAAGGCTGAGCACACAAAAGGACACCAGATGATCCATCTAGTCAAATGTTTCCTTTCCCATTTTCATGCCAGTGTATCAAGCATGTGTGTGCATGCATGAGGGTGCACATATACGCATGTGTGTGTGCATATGTGTGCACATACACATGCAGGCCTGTGGTCAATATTGGGAATCGTCCTCAATTGCTCTTCATCTCATTCGTTGACTTAGGGTCTCTCCATCAAACCCAGAACTTGACAGTATGGCTTGCTAGTTAGCTTTTTCTGGGGATCCCAGAGGCTAGAATTACAGGTGGGCTGACATGCTCTTCCAGGATTCATGTGGGTTCCGGGCATCTGGACTCTGGTCTTCACATTATTGTGACAATTACTTTTACCAGCGAGCCATCTGCCCAGTCCCTACTCAAATGTTTTTTTATTTCAAGCCTCCATTTTATCTGCTACCCTTCCAACAGGTGGATGTAGCACACATTAAGATATAGATTTACTGATATGTAAACATTGAAATGTAAGTAACATGTTGGCAACAGTGACATATTGACCTAAGTAATATATTCATTTAAAAGACATTTATAATTATGGTACTACCACATACTAATTACTGAACATTACACTTTGTTTTAGCTCTTGGCATCATTGCTTTTGTTATTTATTTATTTAGCTGGCCTCAAACTCACAGAGCTCTACCGACTTTTGCTTCCTGAGTGCCGGGTTTAAAGGCATGTGCCACCATACCTGGCCTCATTTTGGCGGTAATTTATTCATTGTCTAATCCTCATAAGTAAGCACTCCTATTCAATCCTTCTCAAGAGTGTATTTCATATTAAATTACATCATTATTATTGACATTATTTTGAGATGGAGTCTTACTCTGTTACCTGAGTCAACCTCTAGCCATGGCCCTCAAAGGACTTGGGAGGACAGGGTGAGCTACCAGGGCCAGGTCAACATCATTGTCACCAGCATCTTTGCTTAGAATAAACGGCAATAAATAATGGAGTGGGAAATGAATAGACATAGGACAAATGTGATATTGTAATGAGATGAGTTCATAATATAAGAAGCGAGAGACAGTCTACAAAATAGTCAAATTACTTAATGACAACGTTTCCCGTGTCGAATGGAGAGATTAACCTTAACCAAGGAAGCATACTCACACACGGAATTCAGTTTAGGAGGAAAGAAAGAAGAGGCCCCATAAAGATGGTTATTAATGGCTTATGAGCTTCTCTGCTTGTAGAAATCATTTTCAAAGCTTAGGTCAAGTGCTACCTCCACCACGCAAGCATCTGCCACACTCACCATCGTCCATCAGTTCTTTGAAAGGCAAACTCTTCCAGACTGGAAGGAAAAGCAACCCACTAGGCAAAAGACTCTCTCATCAAACCACCCAACAGGTGCATGGAACAGGGAAAACGGAGCTAACCACTGGGAGTACCTGCCTAAGGTACTCTCAAGCAGATGGTACACACCTTCTTTCTATTTTTTGTATCAAAGGCCAAAAAGATGTGGTGGACATTTAAGATAAACAAGACGAAGGCAGGCTTGGCGTAGTGAAGATGCTGGCGCAAGTGGCTATGTAGTCAAATAAGACCCATCTATCACACCCAGTAGAAGCCGCATAAGGTCTAAGAGAGTTTAGCTCTACTCTAGTCCCCTCACCCCCAAACCTCTTGACCTCATCTACATCCTGCCTCTCACTCTAATCCAAATACAGCTGGGTCTCTGGGCCTTTGCATTTTAACCACCTGGTATAACATTACACCTTCAATCACTTGGCTGTGGGGCTTTTTATGGCTACTGCTATTTTTAAATCCTTATCAAGATGATGTGCCTATATTCTATGTATCACTCTTCCATTAGAATAAAGGCTTCATGAAAGAAAGGATTTTTTTACTGCGCAATCTATATAGTCTTGAAAAGTCTCGAGTGCTTGGGTAAACTTTTGTGCATATTGGTTGAATTCAGGAAAGAGTTACAGAGAAGATTGTACTTAGAAGCTGAAACAATGCAAGAATCTCCTACAGGAAAACAAGGCATAGCAAGCAAGAGTGAGTTCAAAATTAAGAATTAAAACCCACATGATCTAGTCGGGTAATGTGGAACCATGTGATATAAAGTCTAAAGCTCAGCTCTCCAACACCAATCAGTAATTAAGAAAATGCCTGCAGGTTTGTCTACAGTCTGAATTTAGGCATTCTCAACTGAGGTTCACTCCATTCAGATGACCAGTTTGTGTTACATTAACATAAATAAAACTTTCCAGTCACAGTCTCCCTATGTAGCCCAGGTTATCCTGAAACTCACTAATGTAGACCAGGGTGACTTGTCTCTTGCCTACCAAGTTCTGGAATTAAAGGCATACTTCACTATGCCCGATACTAATAATTTTTTAAACAAAGAGAATGCATCCTTTATACATTAAATTTTTCTTTTGTTGATTGTTAAAATTACGACGAATTGACAAGTATGATTCTGGGTCAAGTAAGCACGTGCGGGATGATGGCCTTCAGGATTTTAAAATGAACAAACAGTGGAGGGAGAAAAGCAACAAGGACGGAAAAGAACAATGGTGTAGCAAAGGGACTGGAAGGACGGTTGGGGGAAGGGAACTTCAAAAAATACTAGAAGCCAGAGTGAAAGCCTCTCAGCTCAGCGAAGCTGGAATCATTGGGGTGGGGCGGGAGGGGGAGGAGCCAATGCGCGGCGCTTGCGCAATGAGCGGCCCAGGTGCTTGCCGCCGCGGAAGCGAAACCACCTAGAGACGCCGAGCCGCTTGGGTCCTGCTGCGCCTGCGCAAGCGGACGGTCACTGTGCCTTCGCGGTCGCCCCCTCTACCGAGGTCGGCCCGGGATTTGAGTCTCGCGCTCTCTTCGTTCGCTTACCGGCGGGTTCCCTCCCCTTCTCGCGCCCTGGGACAGCGAGGCTGGGGAAGGGGTTGAAAGGGGCTGTTGATCGTCGCCTTTTAACTTGTTCTTGGGGCGGCCATGTCGGCCGGCGAGGTGGAGCGCCTGGTGGAGCTGAGCGGCGGGACCGGAGGGGATGAGGAGGAAGAGTGGCTGTATGGCGGTACGGAACTTCCTGTCTGTCTCCCGGGTTCTCTCTGGCCTTCCTCCCGACGTTTCAGGCCCGGGCGTCCGAGGCCTCTCGTACTAGCCCTGGCCGGCCTGCGTTAGGCCGAGTGCGGCCTGCTCCCGGACCCGCCGGCACTCACCGCGCGGTGGACGCGGGCCAAGGAGGCCGGGCAGCCCTGCTTCGCCCTCCTCCCCACCGTCCCGGCCTCCTCGCTTCTGCACTCTCTATCCATGCTCTTTCTATCGATCCCGAGCTGCTTCGGTGTCTCTTGCTCAGTGGCTAGTGGGTGCCCCTCCTCGTCCCTTTCTCTCAGAAACAGTCATTCTGTAATAACAGCTAAATAAAGTCGATGCTATTAAACTAACGTCTTGTTTCTTGATGGCCAGTTTGTATGGAATTCACCTGCAAGGGTACCTCCTTGTCTGAAAGTCGTGCTTTAAAAATAGTAATTAGGAGAGACAGAGATGGAATACACTATGGTTCGTAAAGAAAACCCCGAATTCTCTCCTGTATTAAGGTGGAGTTTTTATTTTATTTTATTTTTAGAGACTGCTCTATAGTCCACGTCATAGTTGTACCTCGTGACTCTTCCTTCCCATAGGCTTGTATTAAGTGTTTAATATTTGTGTCCCCAAATTTAACGCATCATTTACTTTGTTTTCATTGAGGACTTGTTTAATGTCTGGTTTTTAAGTTTAAGTCGTAATCCCCCTTGGCTGTTACACCAGGTTTGAAAGTATTTTGTTCTTTCCTAGAACATACATTCTTGACATAAATTGCCATATATTATTTAAAAGTGGACGTCGGAGTCTAAGCAGCCTTTTACTGACGTATCTCCGATAAACTTATAAAATTATTTCTTTAATGGAAAGACATCGTCAATATTATCTTTAAAGCGTGAAATGTGTGAGTTTTCTCTTACCAGGATGTGTAAATCCTCATTGCCTCTTAAATTGAGCTTATATTAGTAGCAGGACAGTCTTGTATTCTCTTTTCATAAGCGATGTGTCTTGTTTATGAAGTGATCTAACTTTGCCTATGCTCGTAGGCCCGTGGGACGTGCATGTGCACAGTGATCTGGCAAAGGACCTAGGTTAGTGCTTGTGCTCTTTCCTTCAGATTCTTACACTGCCTGTTGCTTAAGCTGGGTTTCTTTATTTACTTTATTTTATTTTATTTGGTAGATGAAAATGAAGGTGAAAGGCCAGAAGAAGAAAATGCCAGGTGGGTGAATGCTCCTGTTGATGCCTTACACAGATTGTGATTTCTAGCAAATTGGCAATAGTTTCACTCTAATCCTTGGTGTAATTGCATTTTGACCAAAGGTTGAAGGACTTTTTTTTATTTCAGGACCAATTCTGCCTTGTTTTCTAGTAGCGTCATAGGACAGTTCTTGGAGTGAGGTATTTGCCAACTTCTCACCATTGAGTAACTTTTACTACATCACTGAGTGGTGTATACAGTGTAGTTGGGTTTTTGTTTTGTTTTTCAAGACAAAGTTCTCTGTGTAGTGTGTGAAGCCCTGGCTGTTCTGGAGCTTACTCTATAGACCAGGCTGACCATGAACTCAGAGATCCTCCTGCCTCTGCCTCCCTAGTGCTGGAATGAAAGACAACTATGCCTGGCTGAATGTAGTTGTTAAATCACTAAGGAAAACTGATTTACTGTAAACTGAAAATTGTTGCTTTCATAATTTATTAGTGTTTTTATAGTATCATTTACTTTTGGTATAATTTCTTTTTTCTTTCTTTCCTTTATTTTTTTTTTCTTTTTCTTTTTCTTTTTTTCCCTTGGAAACAGGCTCTTAGTGACAGGCCTAGAATTCCCTTTTCAGACTTAGGCTGGTCTTGAACTGGAAGACATCTGTGTGACTGCCTCCTAGAGTGCTGAGATTAAAGCATGTGCCACTGGTGCCTGGCTTGGCTGTAATTTAGTGCTTTGTATTTTAAATTCATAATAGAACTAGTATTTTTGGAAGGAAACTATGCTTAACTACTATACCATGAACAGAATAGATAATTTTTTAAAGTGGGTTTTCTTTGTTATTATACAAAACTTAGATTTTACAGAGTGTCCAGGGATCCAAACATTTACTCAAAATTTCACTACAGCGAATGCATGTAAGTACATGACTTAGCTTTTAGTTTGATTAGGTGACTGTCTGTAATAATGAGGGGAGGAGTGGTCTTAAACAGCAATTAAGGGCTGGAGAAATGGCTCAGTGGGGGCCATGCATGCAGCATGAGCATGTGGACATGGGAAATACATCCTAGGAGAGACTTGAGGACGATCTCTGGTACTATCTACTCAGTATCGTTGAACTCCAGGTTCAGTGAGAGACTGTCTCAGAAAAGAAAGAAGAGGGATTAGAAAGATAGCTGATGTCTTTGGCTTCCACATGTATCACGCACACAAAGCATTTAAAGAATATTTCGATTTTCAAACTGGAGGGATGAATGCCTCGTACCTAGCATGATAGCTATAATCCAAAAGGCAAGACCCCTGTGATGAGGGCGCAAGGAAGCTGGACTGTTGGCACACTGCTGCTGCTATTGCAAAGTGGTGTCTCCTTGGGAGCATCCTCAAATGCTTAGACAGAGTTATAATTAATTAAGCAGTCCTGTTCACTTTAAATTAGAGTAGAGACATACATGAACACAAGAATTTGAACATTACTATTCTTAGCATCAATCCTAGCTAGTCTGTAAAATGAAAATGACCTACCTGTCTACCAAAACAAAATAGGTTCAATGCAATGTACCCTTATGTAAGAATTTCATGGTGGAGGGAAATTGAGTACTGACTTGCTACATACTACATACATACTGTAGTATGAGTGAACACATTGAGCATAAAGCAAAGGACATGGTTTGATTCAATATAGGAAGTTTCCAGAATAAGCAAATCCATAGAGAAGGAAAGATCTGTATTGTGGGATAGGAGAAAATGGGGATGACTGGTGATACGTACTTACTTCTTTTGGGAAGCTATGTATACAGTCTGTGATTTCATAACATAATTGTGAACAAAATATATCCCTTTAAGTATAGTCTTTAAATGGATGGATGTGAATTATATCTTAATGAAGTTTATAAAATGAACACTGGTGGTGGAAATTCATTACAAGCAACTTATTTTGTATTAAAAATTTATAAAAAGGAGATAAAACCCAAAACAGGATACATGGAAGAAAGGGAGTAAAAATAGGAATAGCCTCCAAAAAGCTGAACATTTTTATGAGCTAATCCTATTTCTGAATTTTATTAACTGCAATTCTCAGTTCACTTTGTGGTTTTGTTGTTCATTTTGTTTTTACTTGTATATGTGTTGGTGTTTTGCCTGCATGTATGTCTGTGCACCACATTCATGCCTATGGAGGATGGTTGTGAGCTGCCCTTGTGGGAGCAGGGACTCAAACCTACAACCTAGAAAAGCAGAAGGTGCTCTGAACCACTGAGCCAGCTCTCCTTCCTCCAAGGTTCCTTTCTCATTGCTCTCGAGTTCTCTGGGCCATTCCTGCCTTCTCTGAGTACTGCTGCCAGTGATTGTTGATGTTGTTTGAAGTTCTGTGTCTCTCATCCTTCTAAACAAAGCGATTACTTTTAAAATTCATCAAAATTTAGTCTTGGGCTCCTTATTCCTGTAATCTAGAGGACAGATTTCCTTGAAAATACATGTGTTTTTTAACCTTGAAATTTTTTTGATAGAATGAAGAACCTATCTGATTTAGTGGAAACGTGTCCTGAGCATTAAAAATTAATATGGTCATATCATAGAATATCATGGGCACCAGGGAGAAGTGAAACCATATTATTTAGTCCTTAGCTATATAATAATAGTCCCTGGCACACAGCAGATATTCAGTAAAGATTCAGAGGTAAAAGTGGAATAATATGCATTAAATTTTAAAAACATGAAAAACTTGAATTATGTGCTGTCAGATTGTCATTAAAAAATTGTTGGGCAGACCAGGTAGTGGTGACACATACTTTTAAGCACTTGGTAGGCAGAAGCAAGCGGATCTCTGCTTGTTCAGAGCCAGCATGGTTTATAAAGTGAGTTCCAGAACAGCCAGGGATGTTATACAGAGAAACCCTGTATACTACTCGTGGTGGTATAGCCCCATTTAGGAGGGAGAGGCAATTGGAGCTCAGAGTTTGTGGTCAACTTGGTCCACATGATGAATTGAAAGGCATCCAGGGCTATGCAGGCTGACTAAAGAAGCCCAACTCTTGCTGAGTACTGGTTTTATAAAACTAGCAGGAAAACCCACAGACTTCCTAGCCTTGGTCTCATCACCCAGTAGACATCATAACTTTAGAAAATCCTAGCAGGGACAGTTGGAAATCATAGTAAACTATGTAGCAGCAGCAGCCAACCTGTCTGCTCCCTTTCTTCTTTGCAGTGCTAATCCTCCACCTGGAATTGAAGAGGAAGCTGCTGAAAATGGCGTGGCGAAACCGGTAACATACATATTAAGCTATGAAATCCAGTTTCTCTGGCGTTTAAAATCATTTTTAAGAACTTCACTGTTTACAAATAAAACCAGCATTTAATATAACCCTCAGCATCCTGTATGGCTTGATCCCTTATGTCAACAGACACATCTGATACCATGAAAGGAATATGTAGAACTTAGGAGAAAAATAATGGAAAGAAACCAAGGGACATACAACATACAAGCTTGCTGTTTACTGCTTCAAAGAACGAATAGTTGTAGATCAACTATGATAAGTGAGCTTGATTTCCAAAGTCAACAGGGAGTCCACAACCTAAAGAGGACTGTTATGTCATAGTTTTCTTAGGAATGCGCTCTGAAAGTGATACTCCCTGACTCCGTGACAATTAAAATAGTACTTTGTTGTGCCCTCTGATGTTTGTCCTGATGATTTTGGTCTTGAACAGAGAAAGAAACTTGCTTTTCGATTTTCATAATTACATAGATTATCTACCATACATATGATTATCTACCACTATGTAATTAAAATATAGAAGCCTTTTAGATCCATACTAAAACCGTTGTAAACAGACCCATTTTTAAGATTTATCATATATATATATATATATATATATATATCTTTAAAATTGTATATATATATATATTATATAATTACGCTGTAGTTATCTTCAGACACACCAGAAGAGAGCATCAGAACTCATTACAGATGGATGGTTGTGAGCCACCATGTGGTTGCTGGGATTTGAACTCAGGACCTCTAGAAGAGCAGTCAGTGCTCTAACCATTGAGCCGTCTCTCCAGCCCAAGCAGATCCATTTTTGGGAAGAAACATGCTGCTTCTTCAGCCAGTTTACGTGTATCATCTCTTCATATTATAATTGATCACCTTGCAAAATGAATCGGGTATTGTAGTATCTAAGATAAAATTATTTAAAAAGAAGTACTTGAGAAATTCTTAGGAGTGAAACATTTGTGAGATTTAGTGTCAACATTAACAGTTACCAAGTAGTTAACAGGGTACTGAAAACATAAAGCATGCACTGTTCTCTGAAAGACGGCAGTCAGAGTTCTATTTCTCATTCATAAGCTTATAAATTATTGTAGACCATCAGTTGGGATAACAACTTTATGAGCTTGTAATTTGTATTCTAAAACAATTTCAGAATCCCAGAGTAATTTTTTATCACTATTGAATGCTGAATTGGATTATTTACTGCATTTTGTAATTGTTTGTGTATTGGTGTAGAAAGTGACTGAGACTGAAGACGACAGTGATAGTGACAGTGATGATGATGAAGATGACGTTCACGTCACCATAGGAGACATCAAAACAGGAGCGCCACAGTATGGGTAAGTGGTTTGAACCACTTGGCAGGGGCATGAGTGCCATGGCTTACATGTGTAGGTTAGAGGATTGCTTGTTAGAGTCACATTCTGTTTGCAGTCTGTCATCGGGGCTTGGCCTTTAGTCTGTGATACCTTGGCGGCCCTGAGTTATACTTTTCTTTTTTTAATTTTATTTACTTTTATATGTGAGTACACTGTAGCTGTCAGACACACCAGAAGAGGGCATCAGATCCCATTACAGATGGCTGTGAGCCACCATGTGGTTGCTGGGATTTGAACTCAGGACCTCTGGAAGAGCAGTCGGTGCTCTTAACCGCTGAGCCATCTCTCCAGCCCCCTGAGTTACACTTGTATGAATGTACATTATAATATACTTCCATCATCAGTGTATGATTCTTCAATTTTACATTCTTTGTCTTACCACAATATGAAAGAACTTATTACTACGGTTTCTACAGGTGGCTGATTACTTCTGCCTGCAGTTAATTATGAAAGCAGCAGTGTTTGATTGCCACAGTTAAAATATATTTGCTAGAGCATTGGCTAGCATTAGTTCTTTGGTTAGAATTGGAAATGAAAAGTGTAATTTGTCTTATTATTCAAACCTTAATTTTAGGTCTTTAATTTTTATTTCCAACTCAAGCTAGCTTATGTCTTCTTGGCCACCATCTTTTTTTTGTTTGTTGTTATTTTGAGTTAATTATCTATTGGGCCTTCTAGGCCAGTGTGCTGGTAACAAGATTTATGTTCCATGAACTGGACCAAATAAATGGACTATTGTCAACTCACTCAACACAGGGATATGAAAGGACTGAAAGAAAGCACATCAAATAGGGACTGTGGTTTTCTTATGGTAGAATTAAGAGGCTTGGGGGTTTTCAAATTAGTGTATAAGATGACTACTAAAACTTTATCTTTTTATTTTTTTTTGAAAGGTTTGTTTTGCTAATCATTAATCATTTTGATTGTGATGAAGTGGAATTTCAGGGTTGTTTCTGGTGACTGAGAATGTTGAACTTTTAACAATGTTTATTTATGAGATGAGAACTTTTGGTTCAATTGTTGATTAGTCTGCTTATGAAGTAGGTTGTATGGGGTTTTGATATTTGGTTTGCTTTCCCCTTCTTCCTCCTCTCCCTCCTTTTTCTTCTTCCTTCTTTCATCTTGTTCTCAGACAGGGTTTCTCTGTGTAACAGCCCTAGCTGTCCTGAGAGTAGGCTATCCGTGAGCTCAAAAAGAGCTCCCTGCCTTTGCCTCCTGAGTGCTGGGATTAAAGGTATGTGCCACCATGCTCTGCTCTTAAGTTTTTATCTATTCTATTAGTCCTGCCATTGCTTTGTGTGTCTTTCTTCACTCAGTTGTTTGCTTTGCTATTGGAAAGAGTGGATTTCTTGTAATTACAATTTTCTGTTCTTGTTTTCTAAACTATTGGACTGGTATTTAGATGGAACTTGCTAAATGTGTCTTGGATTGTTTTCTATAGCATAGTAGTTTTGGTCTTTGACCAGTTTGAGTATGGACTTTTGTTCGGGGTGAGATACAGGGATTTAGTTTTACTTTTCTGTAGGTGAATCTTGTAGTGTTGATGTCTTTGTTGAAGCTCAGATGACTATAATTGTGTGAGATTATCCTGTGTGAATCCTGTTCGATTGATCCAATGTCTGTTTTTGTGCTGGTGCCGTGGTTTTGTTCTTGGCTGTGTAGTATATTTCACAGTTAGGTATAGTGAGACTTGTGCTATTGTTCTTATTTGAGAGAGCTTTAGCTACTCAGGTCCTTAATGCTTCTATATAAAGTTTAGGATTTTTCCTCTTTCTATGAAGAATATCACTGTTATTTTGATGGGGTTTTATCTAATCAAATCTATAGGTTGTTTTTGATTAAAAAAATTGCCATTTTTATAATATCAGTTTTATTAAAGAGGTCTTTTTCTTCTTAGGTTTTCTTTTTGCTTTTGTTGCTTGAGTGGGGTTGATTTCCTGATTTCTTTCTCACTACATTCCTTATTAGTATATAGGTATGATACTGATTTTTTTAAAAATTAGAATTAATACATAGTACATTCTGGCAAGGATTCCTGGTGGAGTCCTTAGGGCCTTCTACAAACAGAATCATTATTTGCTAATGGAGATAATTTGACCTCCTTCTGCCTTCCATTTTCTTTCCCATTTCTAAAGCTAAAACTTTAAGCCCTATATTGAGTCCAAGTGGAAAGTGTGGACTCGTTTGTTTTGTGGCTGACTGTAGTGGGGCCATCTTGTATACAGTGTTGGCAGTGTCTGCGTGTATGCTGCTTTGCTGGTCTAAGGTCGTTTCCTTGCATTTCTGACTTCTTTAGGGTTATCACTGAAGGGATGTTGGACTGTATCAAACATTAAAATTATGAATAATAACCTTATTTGGCAGTAGTGGATATTGAACTCAGAGCTTTCCTTTTGCACATGCTGGGCAAATAAATGTTTCTTCACTTCAACCCGCAAAGAAAATTTTTGAGCAGAACAAAATCGGGAATCATAGGTCTAGTTAGTTGAAATTTTAAGGGAGAAATTAAATAGCCCAAGTATGAAACATAAATCTTTGAAAGTCTTGAGTATAAAGTGAAGCTTGCTAGAGTTTTCGTTCTCTGTAAATCCTTGTTACCTGGTCCTGTGTTTCTCCTCCCCGCCTACCAAACACTGCCAAAAGCTATTTCTGTTAGCACTAATACTTGAGTTTGATTTTAGTTTTTGTTTTTTTGAGATAGGGTTTCTGTGTAGTCCTGGCTGTTCTGGAACTCAACATGCAGACCAGACAGACCTCGAATTCACAGAGATTCACTTGCCTTTGCCCTCCTGAGTGCTGGGATTAAAGGTGTGTGTCACTGTCCAGTAGTAAACTCAGAAAATAATAATAATAATAATACACAGTCCATAGTGGTCTGAATAACTTGGCCAGAGTTGTACACTAATTGTATTTGAACATCAGTTTGTTTACCTTTAATTATTTGTCACATGCATATTACATTTAAAATGTCACTTGGTGGGTGTGTGTGTAGATATAGATATATATTTATATTCTTGTAGTCCCAGCCCCAGCCTAAGATGCGGATGATATTGCAGGTGTCTTAGAAGTGGTTCCTTTTCTCCTTTACTTATTAACTTACTGTTAACACTTTTTTTTTTTTTTTTTTTTTTTATTCTCCAGATTCTTTCTTCCACATTTTCTCCTAAGTGACTTTATTTTTATGAATAATGTACTCCATGTGTATTGGGGGTAAACTGTGTGAGAAGGACCACAGTGGGGCGATGATATTTGGCAGTGTGGCAGGAAGCTTTCACTGCTGCAGGATGGTTAGATGTTAAGGAACTAGGGATGACAGTTAGATGTCTTAGATGCTTCTTAGATGTTTGCTACGGTGGCATATTGAGTTTAGCACCTGGGAAAATGTCAGACCTTTAAAAAAGATAGTTTTGGGGGCTGGAGAGATGGCTTAGCACTTGTTTTTGCAGAGAACTTGGGTTCAATCCCTAACACTCACATGGTGGCTCACAACAATCTGTAACTTTAGTGCCAAGGGATCAACTGCCCTCTTTTGATGTCTTTGGGCATCAAGCATGTTTGTGATGTAAATACATGTAGGCAGAACAGTCATATACATAAAATATCTTAGAAAATTAAGAATTATTTTTTATCCTGTTATAACTAAATAACAAACTTTAAAAAATCAGTGTAAAATCTGTGCATGCCTAGTCATTCACTTTCTGTGTTGAATATCTTTGTTTTGTTACTATATGTTTTTGAAGTTGATTTTTATTCTATTTTAGGAGTTATGGAACGGCACCAGTAAATCTTAATATCAAGGCAGGGGGAAGAGTTTATGGAAATACAGGTAAAATTTGTCTCTGCAGCTTCAGCAGTGTGAAAATAGGTCCTGAGTGGAATGTGTTAGCTCTTTTCACAAGCCGTCTGTGACGTACACAAGCAGACTCTTCCTGTGAAAGACATCTCAAACAGCAAACAGCCTGTTCTGCTTGTGTTACTTTGCTTGTTTTATAACATTTTAAAAGAACCCTTTGCTCACAAATGATACCAAACAACAATTAACCACATTGGCATTAGCAGCTCAGCTTCTGTTGTAACCTTTTGCTTTTGTGTTTTGAGGTAGTATCTCATGTAGCCTAGGCTATCCTTGACCTAGCTGTATACCCAAAGCTTGCCTTGAATTCCTGGTCCTCCCCTCTTGATTTCCCAAGTGCATGCATGATCGGCATGTGCTTCTGTTTCCTAGCTTCTTGCTAATAGAGCTTCTTTGCCATTTTGCATTTCTGTAAAATAGGAACCAAAGTCAAAGGAGTAGACCTCGATGCACCTGGCAGCATCAATGGAGTTCCACTCTTGGAAGTAGATTTGGATTCTTTTGAAGATAAACCATGGCGGAAACCTGGTAAGACTGTGTGGTTCTATTTTAATATCAAAAAAGTTTTTTAGCGTAAAATGATTTTAAAAACTAGTCGTGAGCAGCAGTGTAAAATACTGTTTTTTCATAGTGTTTTGTTTATTGTCCTAAGCAAATAATGAGTACTAAGGACTTGAATTATTAGATATTATTAGTCCCTGGAATTAACATAAATTCAGACTCACATATCACGCACTTATTAAAATACCATTTCTAAAGGAAATTATTTTGCTCGAAATGTTTTTCAGTCTTTGTTTCATTGTGCTAATTTTGAGAACTAGTAAAACTTGAAGGGTATTATGATGAATGTCATAGAAAATAGGTTAATGTTCTCTTTTATATAAATTATAACGATGGGTTTCATTATGACGTTTTCATACATGTGTATAGTGTCTTTCAGTCTCTACAACACCCTTCAGTGTCTAAGTCCCCACCGACACCCTTCTCTTCAGTCTAAGTCCCCACCGACACCCTTCTCTTCAGTGTCTAAGTCCCCACCAACACCCTTCTCTTCAGTGTCTAAGTCCCCACCGACACCCTTCTCCTCAGTGTCTAAGTCCCCACCGACACCCTTCTCTTCAGTCTAAGTTCCCACCGACACCCTTCTCTTCAGATCTCGCTTTCCTGCTTTCATGGCTTCTCTGACTGTACACTGTTATATCACACTATAGTTTTGATGCTGCTATAGAGTTAAAATATTTGCATCCTAAAAGTATGTTTTATTTTTAGGTGCTGATCTTTCTGATTATTTTAATTATGGCTTTAATGAAGATACTTGGAAAGCTTACTGTGAAAAACAAAAGAGGATCCGAATGGGACTGGAAGTTATACCCGTTACTTCAACAACAAACAAGATTACGGTAATTAGGAAATCTTCCAGAGTAACCCTGCCTCTTCTACTGTTCCCACTCTGACTCCCCAAATAAGTCATTTCCCCCTAACAGGGCGATTAATTGCTGTACAGAAGTTTAATATTTTTGTCCTCACGGCTGTGTTTGTTTATATTTCCTTCCTTCCCCTTGAGTTTTATGTTGATGATTACTGTATGTTCTTAGTTCAAATCAGACTAGTCACAGCTAGTTACTCTTGTGTGGCCTATCAGTTAAAAATTGTGTGGTTTCTTAATGGGGAATATGTCATTTAACTTAGGCCGAAGACTGTACTATGGAAGTTACACCAGGTGCAGAGATCCAAGATGACAGATTCAATCTTTTTAAGGTGAATTTTAGTAAATTATCCTTGGTTGCTCTCATTTTTTGTTCTTGAGTCTGCTGCCATCCCACTGTTCAGGGGAGAAAATTGAAGTAGAAACAGCTACATTTTTTTTCAAACCTACAGCTTCCTGGTGACTTACACATTTGCTGATTGCTGTTTACTCTACTTTTGCAAGCATGTGACTCTATAGCCTGTCACACTAACACCTGCCAAGTAAAACTGTTGTCTGTTAACTCACTGTGATTCTAGGTGGCACACACTTGTAGAAAGTGATGGTCATGGCTGTAGGCACTGCACTCATAGGTCTTGCTCTTACCCTTAGCAGCAGAATTGGAAGCCTTTTGTTTTCCCAGTTCTTAAAAAATAGAGGGATGGGCACAGTTATTATCTCTGATACCAAAATCATTGGTGTAATAGCTCATAATGAAGGTGTTTTTAAGAATTTGAGGTGTTATCTGAAAACCTCTTAAGAATTGACCAGAGTCACTGTTTTAAAATGAATACTTAAAAGGAATATCCATGTGAGTGATGTGAAGACTGATAGGCTAATGTGACATCAAGTTTGTCCAAAGGAAAATATATTTTCATTGCTGCTTTTCCTAAAGTTTGGTTGAGTAATCTTTCTTCCCCTGGGTTTTAATTCTTTTGTCAGGACCTTTTATGAACCTCAGGGCCTAGCTGTATAACTCTGCCCCTTTTGGGACACCAAAATACTGCCTTATGCAATGCATGTGCTATATCCGCAGATGTAGCTGCTGTCTGGGCACAGTTCTGTGTAGAGACTTTAATTTTAATTTATATCCTACTGTTGCTAAGTATTTGTCCTGGTTCTGTAAATGTTTTCAGAATACTTGGTGATATTTACTCCATTTTAAATGATCATCAGCTTTTTAGATGTCTCCTCATACATTGATTTTTTTTTGACAGATTATTAGAACAAATTCATAGTCAAGTTTAATGTGTTTAAATGCTAGTAAATGTGTTGGAAATACTGATTTGGGGATGATTAATTTTAGTGATTTTAAGTAGGCAAACATTTCCTCCACTTTGGGTTATATTGTGGTCTGTAGGAAATTGTGGAAATAAAGCCATATGAAAAGATACTCATCTTACATCATCATGTAAACGTTTATGTGAACAGCAGGCAACTATTAGAAGGTTCTTGAGCAGTAGAGATTGTGCAGATCTGGATTTTGGAAAGGAAATGACAGCAGAGTAGACTGTAAGGGAGGTAAACAGACTGGGAGTTGACGTAGTACGTAGTGTACTAAAGAGACAAACATGTCTTCTCTGATGGTGACTGGGCCAAGGAATAGGGGCTGCAAAGTCACAGCTGAAGTTCTTTTCCTGTCTGCCACAAAGGTAGTCAAAGTCAAGTGAGAAGGAGCCCAGCAGACTTTTAAAGGGATTCATCCCCCTGACATTATGTGAGCTTTAGTAACAAGTCCAGTGAGTGGGAAAAACAGCCTCTAGATGCCTTTCTCATCAGTGTTTATAAGCACTTTGATATCTAGGAAGGAAGAGCCTTTTATGTGCCTTCATGGGAATAGGTTTATTGGTTTTCTGTTTCATTTTTGTTGAGGAGTCTGGAACTTCCTAGGTAGCCCACGCTCACCTCAAGTTCATGAACTTTGTGCCATGCATTAATGTGCTAGAATTACAGGCAAGTGCTACTATGTCTGTCTGACTTTTTTGTTTCCTGTACCAAGTAAAAGGTGAACCTTTGGGAATAAAAGCCTCAATTGGATACAAAATAAAATGGTTATTATATAATTTGGGTAAAGCTTAGGAAAAAGTGACCATTAGGAAACAAATTATCCATAACCTCTTTCTTTACCTTTTTGTTGTTTTTCTTTAATTTTCCCATCTTATGATGTCATTTTATGATTGGTTTTATTTTCTCTGTGACCGGGTTTCCCTGAGTAGCCCAAGCTGACCTCACTTTGGCTGTCTTCCTGCTTCAGCCTCGAAAATGCAGGAGTACAGATGTGTGTCACCATCTATTGCTGTTGACATTTCTAACTCATGCACAGTGTGAACTGTGCATCTGTGGGAACTTAAATCAGCAGTGCTGGGAACTGGGCTTGGCCTCTTACCTCTTGGTTTGCAAACACGTGGGCTTCACATCTGAGAGTCAATTTTGAGTTTTTTGTTTTTTGTTTTCTGCTTCTCTTTCTCTCTTACTGATGCACTGCACCTCTTAGACGAGTACTGTGATGTCTGTCTTTGCTCTAGTCTTTCATTTTGTCTTTCTGGAAAGTTTTGATAGTTGTCTGTCTTTTGATAGTTGGTTTCTTCTAATTGATTTTTATTTCTGCTGCTGTTTTTCATTTCCAAGACAATTTTTATTACTTAACATCTTACTTTGTTTTTCACTGTCTTCTTCAACCATCTTTCAGAGGACTTTAATAATTGACATATTTAAAAAATTTTTTTTACATAGTCTCTTCACTCTGTTAAATTTTCATGTTTTCAGCTTCTGACTTGGACTTTTAAAAAATGTTCTTTAATTGTTTTATTCTTCTTAGTAATTTTTGTAAGAGTGGGTCCTACAAACTATTGGAAGCTCTATTTATGTGAAGAAAACTTGCTTACCATAGGCTTTTCTAGAGGATTACAATTTGCTTATATGCTGTTATCTTTAAGTTGTTTTCCTACATTATCTTTTTTTTCTTTCTTTCTTTGTGGGAGTCTGATTTTCACAAACACTCCAGTGTAACTAGAGAGTGTGACCCAGTGACCTCAGGGGATCTGGGAGCTTGGGCTTCAGTTCCTCTCTGCTTCTGCCAAGAGTGTCTTTGCCTTGTCCTCACCGACTTAGGATTCAGCTTTGGTTAGTCTGCTCACTTAAGTTTTTTTATCTGCTTTCAGAGTCTCAGGCTTTGTGACATCTCCAATGCTTAGCTCTTGTGGGTTGAAATGTGGTCTTTTGTTTATGGCTTGCAGGTTCTCCTGTTTTTACCCTAATATTATTTGGAGATCAGTAATTTATATTTTTTGTTAATTCTAATTTTAAATAACTACTAATTTGTGCTATTAATTATTGCTTACAATGTTAAGCTTCAGAAGTGTTGGTATAGTGATAAGTAATAATTTGGATGAATATTCAGATTCTTTAAAAAATTAACATGGTGTATGTGCCTGTGTTGATCAACATCCACATGGCACATGTAGGAGAGCGAAGGACAGCATTCAGGAGTTACTTCTCTCAGTCCATCATGTGGTACCCGAGTAGTAGACTCGGGCTTAGCAACAGGAGCCTTTACCCTCTAAACCATCTTGCCAGCCCTTACATCTCAAGTTTGTAAATTGCTCAATTTTGTTTGGCTCTGTAGGATCTGATGTTAACTTGGTTTTAGTAAATCAACCACACATATATAACTATTTCTTGAACTGCTAATTTGTATGAAGTGATAGCCTCATGTTCTGGCTAAGCAGAATTTGAGTGTAACCCTGAGGTGGTGACACATAGTTACAATTCAAGGTAATGGAGTGTGGGGAGGAAGATTGTTAGGATAGTAAACATTTTCCGGATTGGTTTGCTTGAATATGTTTTGAAGAAATTAAGTATGAAAGTTAGGAAACAAATGGTATGTACATATTTAATATCTAGCCTGCCTTTCCTCTTTTGCCTCCTCCCCTCTTATAGAGATGCACACGCATATATGCACGTCAGATTTAAAATCTTTCTTTCCTACTTTATTTCTTTACAGCTTTTAGTTAATTATATACATCAGGGTGTTGGGTAGATGGGGAAAGAAAGTGATCATAGTAGACATGAACTTTAACCTGCCGCGATGGGAAAGCTAGGTATTCAGTAAATAACAATGCGGCAATTACATAATTAGATTGAAAGACTGAAGAAATGACATTAAAGTGGAGTCTCAAAATCAATTTAAAAGGTGTGTATTGATTCGTCCACATCCTCTTTTCCAGACACATAGGACAGAGAGTTTTGTATGTAGCCAAAGTCTTCAAAGGTCTTGTGTAGTGACATTAGGCAGATAGTATCGTACAGCAAACTGCTCAAATAATGAGAAATTATAAGGAGAAAATAGGAAGTCACAGGAGAGAGACTGGTTATGGTGAAGGAAGTCTACACTACTTTAAAGTATAATTTGAATTTCATTGTAGTCTTCTAATGGCCACTGAAGTACATGCTGAGTGAGATTCCTTGTAGATGCCTGAAACTGTGGGTAGTTCTAAACCCTGTATACTCTGTTTTCTTCTTCCATATACACTTGCATAAGTGTAACTTTCAGATTAATCACAGTTAGTGATTAACAGAAACAATGCAGAGCAATATACTAATAAAAATTATGTGAATATGCTCAAAATAATATTTGTACAAAAGGTCCTAGCAAGCTTAGCATGTGGTGGCTTTTCATTTGATGTTAAGTCAGTAACTTTGCTGAGAGGAAGAGCTTGATGGCTTGTCTTTGCTCTGGGGACCTTTTTAAGTAAAGTAAGGTTAGGTGACATCTGCACTCTGCTGCCCTCACAGTCATGTTAGGACCCAGACAGCTGAGTGGTTAGTAGGATGCTGAAATACACATGCAAACGGACAGACAAAGGGAGGGCTCATGTCCCAGGCGAGATGCAGGAATTCATTATACTACTCAGACTCTGTTTTCATGGCATTCATGGCATATTACTGTTCTCCAGGAGACTTTTTTTTTCAGTATTCTGAGCTTTTAGTACAGAATAGATAGTGAATAAATTTTTGCTAAATGAGCTGCTCACTTCCTGTCACCACATCCTGGCAACTTATGTGTCAAATGTATACTAAATCTATTTCAGTTTTTTATTTTTGTCTTTCTAAGTGGTGGTCCTCAAATCCCAATAGGATCTGTACATGTTAAATGATTTTGATTTTAGTAATCAGTGAAACTCATTTTCAAATAAACTCAAGTTTTAAGGCCTAATTAATTATAAGTAGGTGCCATTGAGTAAAATTATTAACTAGTTAATAGAGATCTGCCTCTTTTTAGGTTAATAAATACTTAGCTTTGTTTTATTAAATTTAATGATAATTTTTAATATTTTGACTTATAATTACATTAGTTTTCTTTTTCTATTCTTCTAACCCCTCCCACAATCCTTGTTCTCAAATGGCCTCTTTTTTTAAAAAAATTATTTTATATATGTGAGTGCACTGTCTCTGTCTTCAGACACTCCAGAAGATGGCATTGGATCTCATTAAAAATGGCTGTGAGCCACCATGTGGGTGCTGGGAATTGAACTCAGAACCTCAGGAAAAACATTGTTCTTAACCCCTGAGCCATCTCTCCAGCCCCACCTCTCTGGGGTTTTTTGTTTTATTTTTTTGGTTTTGTGTGTGTGTTCCTAAATATAACCCATTGAGTCTGTATTATATTACTTATATGTATATGATCTCAGTGCTGATTATTTGAAAAAGGATAACTAGTTATGGAGCTCTGCTTTGGGAAAGACCATTTCTCCCACTCAGCATTTCCCAGGTGCCCATGATTCTTAGGCTAAGGGTTGAAGCCCTGTGAGCTTTATCCCTTCTGTGTTAGCATGCCCATTGGTGTGGTCATTGTTTAGGTCTTGTTTAGGCAGCCATGTTGATAAGTCTACTATTTCTAGGAGACATAGTTTCACTACAAACTTCCTGTTCCTCTGACTCTTTCTGCCCACTCCTTCCTTCTACGATCCTCAAGCCTTAGTTGCAGAAATTGTGTTGTGGACTTGGAACCACATAATCTTTTGCTTGCTGCATTTGAACTGTTGTGATTTTTCTATAATTGTGTCTGCTGTTACTGAGAGAAGTTTCTTTGAAAAGGGTGAAAACTATACGTTTCTATGGGCGTAAGTAGTAATATCAGCTATACTATAGGTCAGGTCATGATCAGCTTGGCCAAACTGGACTATCTGGCTTTTAGTGTACACTTTTGTTTTGGTATTTTTTGTCTTTGGGAGTTGTTTGTTTTTGTTAAGGTATATTTAGGGTGTAGTTAAGAATTCTGCTGACTTCACTAGCCCTGGGTAGCTGGCTTTGTTTGTAACCAGGGGTTGTTTCCCTCTTGTTGAACAGGCTTTAACTACAAATCGTGGTTGCAGCCCGGTGCCCATGCTGCTGTTACACCCTCACAGTCCTCATGCCATGCAGCTTGTTGCTGTGGTTCCTGGGCGGTGAGCATAGCTGGCCAGGACAAGTCTTTGCTTCCTCTAGTGGCTTCAGAGTTAGCATAAGAGGGAGAGGTAGTAAGGAGACAGGTTTGTGGAACAGGCATGATGGCTGCTGGCACTAATGATAAGTTATGGATGTGCAGGGACAGATTTTCTTTTCATTAAAATATTCTTTTTATTCAATATATATTGAAACATTTTCCCCCTCCTCTAGCTAACTCTGAGATCCTTCTACTCACCCAACTTCACGTTCTGTTTCTTTTCTCCCCTCTATCTTAACAAGCAAACATATCTCCTAAAGACAAAAATACCAAAACAAAAATGTGTACCAAAACCCATATAGTCCATTTGGGATTTACCTGGTTTGAATTTGTGCTGGTCTTATGCATGTTCTCACAGTCTCCATGATTTCATGTGTGCATCAGTCCTGTTGTGTCTGGATGATGTTCTTTCCTTGGAGCCATTCATGACCTCTGGCTCTTACAGAGCCAGCTCTTTCTGTTTCTTCTGCATAGGTTTCTGAGTCTTGGAAGGCAGGAGTTTGATAAAGACATCCCATTTAAGACTGAATGCTCTCTTACTCTCTACACATTATTCATTCGTGGGTCTCTGTGTTAATTACCATCTACTGCAGTAAGCTTTTCTGATGAGTGTTGAGTGATACTCTGAACTATGAATGTAGCTGCAGTATGTTATTAGGAGTAATTTTATTGCTATGTTCCTTTAGCAACATAAAGAGTAGTAAGTTTCCCCCTAGAGCCCAAGATCTAGCAAGTTCTAGGTTCTTGGAACCTTTAATGTATCAGATATAGGTTCCATCTCATTGAGTAGACCGTAGCATAATAAAAAGAAGGGGTTGGTTACCCCATAGTATTTCTACCACTGATGCACCAGTATATCTTGTAAGTAGGTTGCTATTGGACATAATAATGCTTGTAGCTGGGTAATATTGATGGTTACTTTTCTCTGGTAGTGTGCAAAGTACCTTTTATGACCATAAATGTTTGTCAGTGGGTGTGAAATGTTTAGTTGGGCACTAGTTCAATTTCCAGGAGCAGAGATTCTTTACACTGGCGTTACAGCAAATCACCTTCTGAATTAGAAAATGGTCAGAATGATGAGTAAAGATTGAAAATACAGAAGGGGAAATTCATCAAGGCCTTCCTTGAACTCAGACATGGCGTCACAGCCATGCATATTCTACACTTATTTACTTTACTCATGAGCAGTTGATGAATCTCCATGAGTTACAGTTTATTGGGGATTCTAAGTGACAAACTGAATATTTAGTAAATGCAACATTTTGATCCTCAAATCCATTTTTGATGCCTTTCACTTAAAGCTAAACTTTAAACTTAAAGTAACTGTCCAGGCTTGGTGCATTCTTCATATTTAACTTCATAACAGATGTTAACAGGCTTAAAAGTGCCTCATGCTTGATGGTCTTTTAAATTAAGCAAAATAGTAACCCCAGTTTTCTTTTTGAAGGTACAGCAAGGGAGAACTGGAAATTCAGAGAAAGAAGCAGCACTTCCATCTACAAAAGCTGAGTTTACTTCACCACCATCATTGTTCAAGACTGGTCTGCCAGCAAGCAGGTTAGTTAGATAGTCATGTCCTACATTGGGATCTTGGTGCTGCATTTGTGGTGTAATTCTGTCCTAAAAGTGAAGGCTCCCAGTGTTCCACCAGCACAAACCATACAGTCTACTTTTTAGCTTTAAAATCATTATGTAAAAATACTCTTTCAGATACTTATTCCATCTTGTAAAAAAGCAAAACACCTGAGTATGCAAGAAATGAAGCATGGTATATAGGTACAGTAGTCCTCCATATACACGTGACGGATCATGCTGTTCACTGGGTATAGTATCCTTACATGAAGAGCCACTGGACTTCTAGGTTGAGATCTATGGACGTGAAGGTATTTTTGTAAAGGAAGTAATAGAAATTTATCCATACAAGTCTCATGGCTTTCTTTGCTTTCACTTAACACCCAGTTTTGTGTTTATAACATACTAGATAGTATTTGTGCAATTGTGAGAAATGTTTTAGATGAAGGTAACAAGACTAGGTCTGAAATAAGTCCACTTAGCCATTACATGTTCTCCATCAGCCTATTTATCTTTTGTTACTTGCTTAAATTTATATTCTAGTTTTCTATTCATTTGTGCTACAGTTTGTTACTGTTATGAGAAAGTATACTTCATAGGATACTAATAGAGAAAGAGCCTAATGGAGAAGCAAAAGGCTCATCCCTAACTAAAATGGTCATTTGTTTGTTTGTGACATGTAGCCTGGGCTGGCCTGGACCTTGTTATATAGACAAGGCTGGCCTCAAACAGCGATCTGCCTGGCTCTGTCTCGAGGTGCTGGGATTAATGGCTTGTGTTCCCATGACCAGCTAAAACAAAGATGCCTCTTGAAACTTTAGTCCAAAAGGAAACATTTAAAAAGAGAGCCAAGATTTTTATGGATTGATATGGAAATATTCCAAATGTTATTTGAACTAGATGAAATTTCATAAAACATTTGATTAAATAGTTTATAGAAGCTAAGGAATACTGATCTCTTGATAAATAGTATTCTTTTGGATTTGGATTTTTTATAAAAGGTCAATTTTGATTATCAATTTTCTGTGTCTTCTGTTTTACAGTTTTGCTGTGAGGATGAAATCTTGATTTAGATTTCTGGGATTTATATTCTACCTCAGAAGTTTACTAGTTGAGTGTCCTTGAACAGATTCTCTCTTGGTTAGATTTCCGAACTGATAAAGTGTAATGACAGTACTTCCGCTATACTCTAGCTACATGTGTCATATGACTTAAGTGTTGTACAACTGTGTTGTCACATAAAAACATTCTCTAGGTATTTACTGTTAGAGTGAAGCTGTTTAAAAGTTGATAGGATCTTTCTTTCCTTTTGCTTTCTCCTTCTTTGTGGGAGACGTGCCGGATTGTATCAGATCTTGTGGTGATATATAAGCTTTGTGTTTTCATCTATTTGAAATGAATGGAGAGGTACAGTGGGATTGTTAGCAGGCCAATATAATTATCTGACTGAAGTTTTCACATTTCAATTTAGCTTCTTTACTTAGAACAGCTTACAGTGTGAACAGTGATGGGAACAGGGATCAGGTGTAATGCCAGCAAGAAATAATGGTGTTCTGGACCGAGATAATGGTAAAGTGGTCAGAATAGTTAGTTGTTGGGCGTATTGCAAAGACTTGTTAATGGCATGTCTGAGTTGATTAGTTGTAGACTGTAGAGAAAAGTTTTTCTCAGTGAATTCATGGATCTTGTCTTGCTCAACACAAAGTAATGATTAGGCTGTCATTTAAGAGATGAGAAGTATTACTGGAGGAATGGCTTTCGGAGAGAAAAGACAAAACATTCATTTGAGGGAATAGAAGTTGAAGTGTGAAAATGGAATCAGTATTTCATAATCAGTATGAAAATGGAAATTGGAAAGCTGGATATGTGGCTGTGGGAAGAGGAGAAGAGATAGAAACTTGAGCCAGTGATCACTAAAAGGTACCAATAAGGAGGCATAAGATGAGAGCTAGTATGTGGAGTGGTCAACTGTCAAACACTAGTCAAGAAGATGAAGACCAAATGTCTATTAGATTCTCAGCTGTAAAGGTCTTTGGCAGTCCTGACCAAAATCATGTAGATTGAAAAGGTACCGGTAAATTGAAACGACTTTTAAATAGCTTCAATAGAAACAAGAAATCCACCTATCATTCCAGCACTCGGGAGGCAGAGGCAGGTAGATTTCTGTGAGTTCGAGGCCAGTCTGGTCTATGTAATGAGCTTCAGGACAGCCAGGACTACATAGGAAGAGACTTGTTTCAAGAAGAAAACAGACACATGAGAGGAATTGAAGAGTAAAAATGGGGACAGTTTTTAAAGACTATTTCTTTTGTCTGTGGGGCCAGAACCAGGGAAATGTGGGAGTGTGAGGTTAGCTTTTTCAAGGTAAAAGAAACTGCAATATTTTATCTAAGAATGAGTTAACTAGAAATAATGATTGAAGAATTGAGGAGGGCAAGTGAAGTTCGTGCTCTTGGTGAAGCCGGAGGGAGCAGGGTATGGCATGCATGACAGCACAGAGCTCAGTCACCGGGGAGAGTGTGGGGCACGTGGGGTTTTCAAGTCAGTTTTAGTTTCTTTGCTAAGAACAGTGAGTAATGGTAGAAATGGAGACTCTTGTAGGAGATCACAGCAAGTACCTAGGCAAAAAATAATGGTAGGCAGGTGGGTGGATGTGAGAACAGTGAAACATTCTTTTCAGATTGCAAGCATTTTTTCCTAACAAAACAAAATACAGATTTGCTAGGAGACACTGAATATGGTACAATGGAGTGTCAGTGTTTGAGAAGAGACGTGACGTGGAGATAGTCTGAGGTAGTGAATAAACTAGCAGGAAACGAGAATCGGATCACTTGGCAAGAGCTGGAGGACAGCAGGGCACAAGGGCTTCTTTCAAAACGGGAGGAAGTATGCTTTTATATGTCAATGGAAATGGGTTAGTACAATGTAAAGCCAGTGGCTAAAGAGAGAAGCTCTAGGTTTCCGGTTGGTTAGGTTGATGACATGGTTTAAAATGAGCCAGGTCAGCTGTGTTTGAGGTGCTTCTGAAACACAGTATAGTTGTATTTCAGAGTGGTGGACGTTATGCCAGGTTGACTATGGGATAGAGGAGCCCCAAACTGAGTGTGTTCTCGGGCCGATAATCGTGATGAGTGTGGATTCAAGGAGAGATGAAGAGATGAAAGATATGCATGAGAGTTAGGGTGAAAAAGATGATAAGGGACATCATAAAAAAAATATCATGTGAAATAAAGATGGGAGGTGAGCAGGCCCTCAGTCCTTAGAGGATACATTGATAGCCCCTGCAGCTGCTTAGTGTCAGCTCTGCTCAGTGTAAAGGACAAAGTAGTGATCTGTGATACTGGCCTAAGCAGTAGATGTCTGTTGCTAAAGTTTTAGATAACCTTACTGGTATATAGATCGATGTTGGCAAAGAAGTTCTTAAATTTGGTGTTAGAAATGTTGCATTTGTAACTTGTGTACTGCCCAGCAGGTTTGCTTTTTTTTTTTTTTTTTTTTTCTGTTTTGTTTTTAATTTTACTTTATTGGCATAGTGACTGTAGAGGGGTTTGGGATCTCCAGATGGCAGCAGTTGTGTCCTGGATTTATTCTACATCGTTGTAGACCTAGATGTACACACCAGGGCACAGCCATAGCACAGCCCCAGGAGACAATTTCCTGGAGTTCTCCATTGCAGACCACAGGGCTCCAGAGTCATCATGGCAGGAATCCTTGCCTCTGTCTAGGAATCTAGCACAGACCATGTTATCAGTGATCTTTCCAGGATAGGAGGCTTCACAGTCAGCCTCAGGCAGCAGTGGGGCATCCACGGACTGGAGCAGGTCTGGTTCATTGACACTGAAGCTGAGGGTGTTGTCTTACATTTTGCATACACAGGGAAGGTTCTGTGTTTACTGTATCAGATTGCTTTGCTTCATCTTTATAAGTTTTCATATTATTTTCTTTTGAAGTACATATCTATTTCCAGAAGAGTAATATGAATTTACATCTTGATAAGGCTTTTGTCTTAGTCAGGGTTTATATTCCTGCATAAAACATCATGAAGCAAGTTGGGGAGGAAAGGGTTTATTCAGCTTACACTTCGACACTGCTGTTCATCACCAAAGGAAGTCAGGACTGGAATTCAAGCAGGTCAGGAAGCAGGAACTGATGCAGAGGCCATGGAGGAATGTTACTTATGTCTTAATTAGGGTTTTACTGCTGTGAACAGACACCATGGCCAAGGCAAGTCTTTAAAAAGACATTTAATTAGGGCTGGCTTACAGGTTCAGTCCAGTATAATTAAGGCAGAAACATGGCAGCATCCAGGTACAAGAGAGCTGAGAGGTCAGCATCTTCATTTGAAGGCTGCCAGTGGAAGACCGACTTCCAGGTGGATAGGGTGACACACCTATTTCAATAAGGCTATACCTCCTAATAGTGCCATTCCCTGGGACAAGCTTGTACAAACCACTACAGATTTATAAATAAATTTATAAATTTATAAATATATATTGTAAACCAGCAAGTAGATTGGACACAAAACTTTACTATTTCCTTGGTGTTTTCAGTTTTTACTGTTTTGTTTTGACAAGTATTCAAACTTAAGAGTTATAAGTATAGAGTACTTAACCTACACTGTTCAGTAGGTCCTAATGTGTTGTGTTTGTTTCTTAAAATTAGTGTTCTCTCTTAACTGGATGCTAATTTAGATGGTAACCATTGGATGCATTGTTTTCTTAACTCTAAACACTTCACCTTGTATTTCTTAGGAACATGGATGAACTTTTTATTACATAACTGTGAATAGGGCAGAGCTACCAACTTCAGGAAATCCAATGCTGAATCGATATTTTTATTTAATATGCTCCAGGTCATCAGTTTTTCTGGTTATTCCTATATTGTTCTTTATTGAAGTTTTCTTCTTCTTGACCTTGGCCTCAGTCCAGGGTTATTCATTTGAGTTCTCTTCTTAGCTGTTTATTATGTAGAGCAGCCTCTGAGTCTTCTGCTGTATTTTCTGATGTTGGATTTTAAAAGGGTGTGATCCAATTGTTTTATAGATGGTTCCTCAGTCTGACTTTGCCAGTTCCTGCTTAGTACTTGCTGAACTTTGAGAATACTGTGTGAATGAACCTGGCTCTTCCTCTTCAGTGCAGTCTCAAGAAAGTAATCCCAGTTTGCCCCACTTTATTGATGATGATAAATCTAGTCAGTTACTTGTGCTGATGCCTTTCTGGTTCTACATCAAGTTCTGTGTCCCACTTTGTATTTAGTAAGTAATTTTTGCATTGGAGGTTTGCTCAGTTTGAGAAAAACTGCTTACCCTATCATGCACAAGGTCGTGAGTCTGATCCCTAGTACCACTTTCAGAAAAACAATTTTGTCAAGGAACTTAGTACAATGTCCTAACCTTCCAAGGAAGTCAGCACCTGCTGGTGATTTTATAATAACAAAGTTACTACTATATTGTCTGTAAAACAGTGATTAACTTTAAAACTTGTTTTTAAAGTGTATGGGTGTTTTGCACATATAAGTCTGTGTACTGCATATGTGCGTGATGCCCACAGAGGCCAGCAGAAAGTGTTGGATGCTCTGGAACAGACATGGTTGTGTGCTGCCATGTGGGTGCTGAGACTTAGACCTAAATCCCCTACAGGAGTTGTCAGTGCTCTGAACTACTGAACCATCTACCCAGTCTTGCTTGCTTTTATTTTATGAGTGTTTTGTCAGCATGTATGTTCATGAACTACATGTGTTATCTGGTTCCAGAAGAAATAGGAAGAGGATGGTGGATCCCTTAGAATAGAGCTATAGGTGGTGACAAGCAGTCATATGGATGCTAGAGACAGAACCTAGGTTATCTGAAAGAGAACAGTGCTTTAACCCCTGAACCATCTCTCCAGCTCCTGCTTTTCAATTTTTTGAGGGAAGATTTTGCTACGTAGTTTAGACTAGCCCTAAACTCATAATCCTACTTCACCCTCTCTAGTGCTGGTATCGCCAACATGCCTCACTAACTGTATTCTTATATGTGAAAGAACATGTGTGTGGAGCTTATTAAGTATGACTCACTTGTATATATGGTACATGGATCCTATGTGTGATTTTATACTACAGTTTGTTTTGATGTGTTAAATTTTCCTTGGGCCAGTGGGAGTCTCTCTGAAATTGCTTTTGACGTGTGTGTGTGTGTGTGTGTGTGTGTGTGTGTGTGTGTTCACCGTTAATTTTTGGCATTAGCAAGAAGTTCCAGGCTTTCATGTTATAGTTTCTTGGTTTCTCCTTAAGACATTTATTCCGTTTAAAAGAAAATACTGGTTTAAAATCAAGATCAGGCTGGTACTGTAATGTCATTATTTTTGGGGGGGTCTCCTTAGCATTATACAGCTTAGGGGAAAAATAGAAATTTTGATTATGAAATTTTGTATAGCCCATTTGATACCACATAGTGCTTTTTTTTTTTTTTTCTCAGAACTAGCCCAAATTATGTCTCCTTTTTTCTCATAATGAGAATCTGGCTTCCAGTAGCTTCAGAATAATACTCATTTGATTGATAATCAAATACAATCTTAATCTATTTCTGCTTAGTCTCTAAAACACATGCATACAATTAAGTAGAGTTCAGGATTTGTTAGCCGTTCTTTCTGTTCTGTTTTAGACCAAGGAAGAAAGGCAAAAACTTATTCATGTGCGTTCTGTGCAGTGTCTTCATAGTTCACTTTGAGCATTTCTTTTCCTCCATGACAATTGAGACAGTTTTCCTTTTTGTATGTGTAAAATATTGGACAGCAAAGGCAGGCCTGTCCAGTGGTGCATGGAGCTGTCACATGCACTTCCATAGTGTCACGTCAGGTCCTCTGTTCACACTTCCTGTCTTCTGTGCATCCATCTTCATATGTAGACTTAGAAACAGGTATACTTTTAGTAGCTTTGAAAGAACATTGATCTTTTACAGAATTGGCAAGAATATAAATAGCTGACCGATTTGTGGCAGGGTCTTTCTATGTACCCAACCTGTGATCTCCCTGCCCCAGTCTGAGTGCTAGACTTACAGGCTTCAGGCGTTGTGCCTCCCTGAACTTCATATGGAGCATGCTGCTAGAGATAAAATAGCTTTAGCAAATTACTTGGAAAGAACTGTTACTTTGAAATTAAATTTTATCATAGTTTTTTTTCTTAAAGAATCATATCAAGAGTCCTGTTAACTATTTGAACTGACAATACTTTTATATGCTTTTGAGAAGCATAGGAGAAAACAGTTTCAGTTTTGAGTGAAATTTTATGAAACTGCAGAAATTCTCATTAAGTCATAAAGGTAGAGAAATTTGTTTCTTGATAGTTATTTGGACATACCCATGGTTCCTTTTTCATTTCTGCATCTTGACTCCATACTGTGTTGATAAGTATTTCTAAAAATACCCTAGCGTTAATAGGATGTTGACAACACATCTAAATTGAAGTGCCTCTAGCAGTCAGGTTCACAGCGAGTGCTTAGGTCTTAAAGAGAGTGGGACTAGTAGTAGGAACATGTCAAAGCACTTTAGAAAAAGCATGCCAAGGAAAAATAAACAGCAAGGGGGGTTAGAGACAATAGTATGTAAGAAAAAACACAGAAAATTTATCTCACCAGAAACAGCACCTCTTCTCAGTCTCAGACAAGTACTGCCTCCAGAAAAGCCAGTTCAAGCGTTGGGAAATGGCAGGATCGATATGGGAGGGCCGAGTCACCTGATCTAAGGTAAGGCTGTTTCAAACCTTGGCTACTTCCTCATGTTTAGATCATTGGTTTATTTGTCTCTTAGTATATAATAAGATAACAAGTTTTGAGACTATACCATATTTCCCCCAATGATGCTTTTTCAGAGTGCACTTTGAGGCATCTTGCTGACACCTAGCATGTGTCTTATTCATCCTTTTGGCCTTTGGTATGTGATTGTTACACTGAACCACACTCATGGTGCTCTAAACCTATTTTTCTCTCCCCTTTGTTGCATGTTAATTCCTTGTTTCTACACATTCTTTTATGATGTTCCCAGCTATTTTTTACTGCTTATGCATGGAATGTAACTTTTCTGAAATAGTTTTGGGAACTTCCAAATTTTAACTCCACAGAATCTTTCTAATCCTGTTCTGTCACAGGGTCTAAGTCAGCCTGCTCCTTTAGTAAGTAGGTCTGTCACCTTGTACTGTTTCTCTTACTAATGGTTGACTCATGATCCCACCATTTTGGTTTTTGTCCTCACTGTGTGTATAATGACATAGACATAATTTCTGTAAGCCTGTGAAATGGGACTAATGTCATTCCTGGAGGGTTCAGTGAGTGGTGCTGTCCACATAGAGCGCACTGCCAACAGTAAGAGACAACGCTCAAGCATAACTCGGAAGTGTAGACCAGGATAACTTTAAATAATTACAACCAAACCAGGGCTAGTTTTGTTGTTTGTGTTGTTACTGAATTTCATGCTTTTTCTTTCTATGTCTAAATCATGTGCTAATGATTTTGTGGTTTGTTTTTAATCATTCAATTGAAAAACTTTAAGATACACAAATTATGGCAGATGTTTTTGATTGTAGCATTTTATGAAAAGCAAAGGGGACAAAGTTTGATTTGAATTGTTTTTTGTGTTTTTGTTTTTGTAGAGGTTTAATTATATATTCTTAGTTGTAAGACTTTCTAGTCCATTTTGGGTTTGCTAATAGAAAAGATTAAGCTATTCATGTCAAAGAAAAAAGTAGCCATTCATATCAAAGACAGTATTTTGCTTTTTTTTTTTTTTTTAATCCTATCAGTCTAGTAGCTAATAAGGTAAAATTTTCAGAACACTTTGTTTATGCAGATTAACAATTGGAGAAGGGGTGGGGGGGTGAAGAGATGGCTCAGTGGCTAAGAGCACTTACTAGTCTTGTTGAGGATCTGGGTTTAATTTCCAGCACACATGTGATACACAGTTACCTACAACTTCAGATTCAGGCACTTGATGCCTTCTTCTAAACTTCATGGGTGCCAGGCATGCATGTGGTACACACATGCACACAAAACATTAAATAAATACATAAAGCCCATTGCCAGCAAAATACAGCAGCTTTGTAAAAATAATAAAGTATCTTAATAGTCTTGATTGGTAGGTTTTAGTTATATTTAAATGATACGAAAACCTTATATATAGAATCAGGAGAAATTTGAAAATATTTTAAGTAAAGTTAGATATGATATGTAGAGTCAAGTAAAAACAATTTTTATATTAGCAATTACATGTAATTCAGAATTTTAATACTTGTGTCAATGCTACTTCTGTATAATAATTTGTAAGTGAATAATTATTGAGTTTATATTTATCTTGACCAGCAACATTGCTATTCAGATTGACCTAGAGGTTAATTCTGGGTTGCCTGAAATAGTCAAATCAAATGCTAGCTTGTCATGGAGTTTTATAGAAGACCTATAGATGTCACTATACTGAAAACTTGCTTTGGTTAATGTTTATAGCCTCAAAGTTCTATATATAATGTTTAATATTCATTTAATTTAAATTTTCTGCCTTTTGATTGACTACCAGCCACTTTCAAAAGGGTCTTATGCGTCTTCTTTTCCAAGCTGAATGACAGATACAATTGTAGTAGGCATCCTACACAATATTTCCTTTACATTCCTTCTCTTGGTTTGTGCCCACCACACCATTTACAATGTTTCTTGTTCCCATTCATGTACTTAAGTTGGTGTTGTGTGTTGGTTCCTTCTTTCCTACAGTAGCTTAGGAGAGGTCACGGCCACCTGTCTCAAGACTTAATTGAGACACCTCACTAGATGCAGCTGTCTTTAATTTAGCAATATGAACATTTAAAAGCTGGGGAGGTGGAGAGGTGGCTCAGTGGTTAAGCTCATTTATTGCTCTTGCAGAGAATTTGGGTTCAGTTCCCAGCACCCACTTGGAAGCTCACACTATTTAACTCTAGTTCCAGCGGATCAGACCCCCCTCTTGTGACCATTAGAGACATCCGACATGCACACGGTGTATTAACAAGCATGCAGGAAAAAATTCATACGTGTAAAATAAATATACCTAATTTTTTAATATAAAAAAATTTCAAATGCTTTTTTTTAGGGACTAAATCTTTGAAATGTCTGCTTTTCTATTTTTATTAGAAACTGTTATGAAAAAACAAACCTCAGAAATATAAAGGTAGAAAGTGTTCAGGATTTTCTTTGCAGCAATAACTCATTTATACACTTGATCTGCAGTGGCCTCTTGTCTTATTCATATGTACACATGTATTTACTTATGTTTGGGACCTCTCGGTCCTTCCTAGAAAGCCCCTTGCGTGCTAGTTAAGAACACTCGCTCTTTCTTAGTGAAGCTGCACCACTGTCACCTGGCCTTGGATGTCCGATGGGTCTGTGAAGTCCCTTATGTTTTTGTTGTACAGATACTGCAGATTTCATCTGGTTTTGGCACTTTCAAAGCATATGGCTGTAATTTCTAAGTTACAGTCAATTTGGTGGTTCTAAGTAGTATTGTTGATTTTCTGTCGTTTATGCTTTTTATAATGAATCACGCCTGATTTTAATAATTGTACTTTTTCTTTATAGTAAGCATCATTTTACAAAACTTTTTAATGTAGTATGTGTGTTGTGGGTTGCTTAGGCAAAACATATTTCCTGTGTGTTTTATTGCTAATAAAATTTAATAATTACAATCATATTTTCTCCCAAAAAGAATTCACAGGGTACAGTATTCTAATATGTAAGAATGTGAATAATAATATTTGTTGTACCATACATAAGTTATGAGTTAAAAATGTAAGTAAAATGCTCAGTTAATACAAGTTTTAGAAATACCAGCAAGCAATCTGCAAACTAATGCTGTATTTTTAGCATTCACCCTAAAGAGCTGTGTACTTGGGATGCCTTTGCCTTGCCTGCTAAAAGTGGGTAGCTTAGACATAAAATCCTGACAGTGATTAGTAAACAACCTTTGACCCCTAGTTGCCAGTGAGAAATTCCAGTTGTATCTTTGTTAGTGGCCTTTCAATTCTTTCTAGGACACTGGAATCATCAAACTAAGACATTTTCATTTGACTCCAGAGATGTTTTTATATTTGTAGAAATTTACAAGGTAGAAACTTCTTAAGAACAAGAGCCTGTTTAAGCTAGAAAACTCAGCTATCCGGAGTGGTTAGTGGTTAGCTTCTGTCTTGTCTCTTTTAAGATCGGTGAGTCTAATGCTAAGACCTGTGAGAATGGCAGTAGCCGACAGCCTTACTGAGGATGTGTGGAAGCCAGTTAACCTAGCTGTACTCTGTTGACATCTGAGGTGACAGCCTCTTCTGTCATGAAGCAGCGCTGAATGTATTCAAATAGTATGCCTAGCAGACATGAGGCCTGGGTTTAATCCTCAGTCTGGCGGAGTGGGGAACTTGGTGGGGACACATTTAAGGCTAATGTGATTCAGTGTATTTCCATAATACACTGGGTTATAATAATGTGGGTCAGGACTAATGGAGTTTTGATTTATTTCATTGTGTTTTATGTTAAGTACTATTTACGTTGGTACACCTTTGGATACCACTTGTCATAATTCTCTTGTGAACACTATGGCAAATTCATTCTAGTAAAAGTGATTACTTGGTGGTTTGGTTTTGTTTGTTTGGTTTTGTTTTTTTAAACCTAGGCAAGGAGTCTTAGGAATGGAGGTCACTGCTGTGTTCTGGACACGTGAGATGTGTTGTAAAGATTGAATCTCAGCTGCATAGTTTTATAACCATGACGTATGCCATCTTGCATCTTTTGTGATTACTAATCTATGCTCCTCCTTTACGGTAAAGTTGAAAGAGCTGCATACCTTCTGTCCCAGAAGTTTTTAAAACTGAAAGTTCTGGTGATCAATGCTAAGAGACAGTTCATTAGACTTCTTCTTTACTGCAGAAAAGTTAGTCTTATACTGAGGCTTACTTTTCAGTGAGTTCCTTTATTGAGTCAGTTTGCAGTTTAAACTGAAGATCCAAACAAATGTGGCAGAGAGTTTTTGATGGGAATAAGTGTTAAAACTGAGAAAGGGAACCAAGTGTGCAGTTGGGAGTAGGAATGGAAGTTGTAGGTTTTGATGTTGAGGCTTTGGTGCCTTTAAATGGTGAGGGAACAAGCATCCTGTCAGGCAGTGTGTTGGGACATGTGCCTTGGTAAGGAAGCAGTCAGTGATCAGCATAGGTTTAAATTAGAGTACAAATTGGAGGACTATTTGCTTCCCCATATTTGAAGTTTTCTCCTATATGTCAACGTTTTGAATCACTAGCTGGAAAGCTTGCTCGCTGGTTAAGAAAGCTTGCTGCTCTTGAAATAGACTGGTGTTTGATTTCCAGCACCTACATTCTGTGGCTGTGAGCTGCCTGTGACGCCAGCTCCCTGGGAGCCAACAATCTCATCTGTCTTTCATGGGCACCTACCTGCACATGGGCACTCTAGAATAAAAAATTAAGATAAATCTTGAAACTGAACATATATCTAAGTTGTCTGCATCACTCTTTCTCATGGCTTTTTGGAAGGTATTAGGAAGTGAATGATCCACATAAGATGAAAAAGACTTGAACATTGCTTTATTGCATTAAAAGTGTACAGAAGTGAGTTAGTAAGAAGACACGGTCAGTGTTGACATTGGTTTGCATCTGAGTTTTTTGCTGGATTGTTGAGTCTGGTATAGACAACAATGAAGGATGTCAGCTTGTACTTTGGATGACATCTCTGGTATCCTTGTGTACTTTTAGAGATGGGCTCTCTGTATTTTTATAGCTATAAACTAATGATTACTGGAAACAAACTTGCTAATTCATTATTTCCAGAAAAGTCTTAGTGCTTTCAAAAGTGAAATAATTACCTTGTTGGAAAGAAGCTCATGGAATTAATTTTCTTGTTGGAAGTCTATAGTTTATTAAGTTAGGTTTCAAGCATGAAAATTGGTTTTGTGGTCCAATTATTATGTCAGTTAGCTGTACTCTGCACTTTGGTCTTACTGTATACAAAAAATATACACTTGTTTTCTTTTGTTTTTTATTTAAGCTTTAATGGATTTTTTTAAAGGATTTTTTTGTTTGATTTTTTTACTTAGGAATAGCACCATAAGCATCTTTTAAAAAAATAGCAGGCATTGTTATTCCTCTGTTCATCATTTAGAACCTGACTTGGTAGCTGGGAACATCTGCTATATTCCCATTATTTGACTTCTGTGACATGTTTAAGTTTGAATTGTTAGGACTGTAAGGTGAGACGATTCTCACATCTATTTTTCATAGCCTGTTTCTGTACATGGTTCCTCTGGTTGGTTTGGGCATATGTACACTTTAAAAGTCCTTTCAAAACTACCAATGGTGCTTATAGAAAAAACAAGACAAACAAACAGATGTGACCTACTGAGTGTTCTGTAAGTCTGTAGCGTGGTTCATGGTCGACCATTACCTTCTCATCTTTGAGAGGGATTGTAAATACCAAACTGCAGCTAGGCAGGTTTTATCCGTGTTTATCGAGAGAGTCACTAGAGAGGAAAACTTAGCTTCCTTTTTCCTCTTGATGTTTCAAAGCCTGGAATAAATCGCTAAAGAGCATGGTGTATGTGGTGTATTTGTGTGCGAAAATGACTGTTAATTTTTTTTAAGCCTTTTTTTGAAAACTTTAAGTGAGGAATTATATTGGTTGGAATGGTAGTAGCCAACAAATTTTATTTTAGTTTGTCTAGCATTTACTATCTGATTCTATTCAATGAAGATAAAATTGTTTACAAACTAATAAGATATTTTTAAATATCAGATTACAAAGTAGTGAGACTACTTGAGAAATTCTTTCAGTATATTTTTATTTTAAAAAATATCACAAAATGTTTATTTCTGAATGTTTTTATTATTTTTCAATCATCCAATTGTAGGAAACAGAATTGATTCAACTTTTGTGTTTCAGGAGATTACCTGGAGCAATTGATGTCATTGGTCAGACAATAACCATCAGCCGAGTAGAAGGAAGACGGCGTGCAAATGAGAACAGCAATATACAGGTTTCGTATCTAAAACTAACTGCTCTGCACTGTGTAGTTCATGCAGTGAGTGCATGTGAGCGTAGACCTACTGCTAGGCTGTGTCGGCTGCTACAGATGGATTTCAGATGCAGAACCAATGACCATATTTATATTAGAAAAGTTTCCCATAATCTTAATTTCTTAGTGAAGTTTTTCTTTGTTGCTATAAACATAAGCTCATTGAAAGGTAAGAGGAGAGCCAGCTAGAGTTCTACCACTTGGTTATTTATTGTCAATAAAGTATACAAAATGTGCTTTTTAGTATTTTTTGCTAGTTTATCTTAAATTATCTTGAAAGGTAATTTTTTGTAAAAGTAGAAGATACTTCTTTTTCTTCCTACCATTATAATGTTATAACATTTTAAATCAATTCCAATGTTAATAGGTTATGAATAGAACACTCAAAATTATTGTACCCAAATATAGAAAGATATTATATACTTATATAAGAATTATATATTTAAATGATATGTTTTAGTAAGAGTCTCACTGCACATTGGAATACGTCACATGATGAGTAGAGATCCCAGTCTATGGTAGTTGCATTTGCACAATTGCTTTAGTAAGCTTGGGTCGTCCTGTGGAGTTTGTTTTTAGCCAGTCACACAGACAATCCTGTACTCTTTTCCAGGGGGACCTTTTGCTCTTAGCAGAGGCTCATGTGGAAGTTATTTACGTTTTATAACTGCTTGTTTTCTACTTGTTACCACATGGTTAATTAGCAGTAATTGGTGAAATCAGATCCTCAAATGCCTGGCCTGTAGGCATGTGAATTTCTCAGAGCTAAATCTATGCTGATCATTGCTATACCTAACTCTAGTACTTGAACTTTGTCTGAAGTGACTTGCTGTTCTGGGTTTGTTTCTAACTTGGAATGTTTTGACTAGTTCTTACTGAAGATCTTTTGGTAGTCTAGTTCTTTGTCCTAGGCTTTGTATATGAACGTCTTAGCATTAGGTATGTGAGTATATACTCACATAATGTACTTAAAAGGACAATCACATACAAGCATTAACCCCTGAACAAAAAGAATCTCAGGAGGAAATATGGAGACAAAGCTTGGAGCAGAGACTGAAACAAAGGCCATCCAGAGACTGAGCCACCTGGAGATCCAGCCCATATACCATCACCAAACCCAGACAATATTGCTGATGCCAAGAAGTGCATGCTGACAGGAGCCTGATATAGCTGTCTCCTGAGAGCTCTGCCAGAGCATGACAAATACAGAGGTGGATGCTTGCAGCCAACCATTGGACTGAGAACAGGGTTTTTAATGGAGGAGTTAGAGAAAGAATTGAAGGAGTTGGAGGGGTTTGAAACCCCATAAGAACAACAATACCAGCAATCTAGAGCTCCCAGGGACTAAACCTTTATTCAAAGAGTTCACATGAAGGAACCCATGGCTCCAGCTGCACATGTAGCAGAGGATAGCCTTGTTGGACGTCAGTGACAAGAGAAGCCCTTGGTCCTGCCAAAGCTTGATGCCACAGTGTAGGGGAATGTCAGTGTGGGGAGGTGGGAGGGGGGTGCGTGAGTGGGTAAACGCCCTCATAGAACCAGGGGGAGGGGTGATGGGATAGGGAATATGGAGGGGAATCTGGGAAAGGGGATAACATTTGAAATATAAATAAAATCTATCCAATAAAGTCAGAAGAAGAAAATAGAAATATTACCCCCTAAAAGTGTGAGAATTAAAACCATTTTATTTAACTTTTTAGGTTAGAGAAGGTGAACTTAGCATGATTCAATTAGATAAGAACATTTACTTTCTTTCTAATTAACTATGCTTTAATTTCAGGTCCTTTCTGACAGATCTGCCACTGAAGTAGACAACAATTTCAGCAAACCACCTCCATTTTTCCCTCCAGGGGCTCCTCCTACTCACCTTCCTCCTCCTCCATTTCTCCCACCTCCTCCAACTGTCAGCACTGCTCCACCTCTGATTCCACCCCCAGGTAAGTCGTGGGGGAGAGGCCTTTGCTTCATTAGAGTCTCTCAAACTTGGAGCTGACAGGTCAAGAGATATATTTGGAAGTACTACTATGCTTAATTATACTGTGTTAAAAGTACCATTTTTTTAATCTTCAGTAGGTTCACACTGAATCTTACTTATTCTTGTATTTATTGTCCTTTTTATTATTGTATCTTGTTATTTCAGTATAGCAGAAATAATTTTTCAAAGTAGAGAAGGATAAACATGATAATATTGACCTCCAAATTTCCGTGTGATGATTTCTGTTTAGGAAATGACCACTGAGTGCTGGGTATTTAATGTCTCTTTCTTTTAAACAAGAAGAATAAGTCTTAACACATTTCTAACAATAGTTAGAAACCAAAGCAGTAGTGATAGAGGAAAAAAGTCTGCAAGCCCTCTCCACCGATGTCCTCAGACCGTCTGGTGGTCTTCGCTTTTTTCGGCAAGGTTCATTGCTTCTCGCCTCAGCAGCTTCTACAACACTGGCAGGTGGATTGAGATACATATTCCGTTCTTCCTAGGGACAGTGCCAACAGCAAATGGTGAACTTTAGCTTCAGTTCTAGTCTAACTGTATGGAAACATGATCCAGAATTTTTCTTCTCATAAAATTACTTCTTACTGAAGCCCCGGGGCTTTCACTCTGGGTTTGGGAGCAAGATGTTCCCTGTAAGTTGCAGGTGTGATCAGAGTCCAGAGCCAGATGTCACCTACTCCATCTGCCCTGTGTCCTAAGTACTTGAGAGTCCTTTACTGTCACTTTAACTCTCAAATAAGGTGAGAAATGGTCTGTGGCTTTAGAAAAACCTGTTATCTTAGAATAGAAGGAAATGCAGTATGCTAGTCTAGAATGACTCTAGACGGATGGAGCACAGAACATTTTCAAGTCCAGTTACACTGGACCTGTAACTCTTGAGATTTGTTGAGAATTAATCAGATGAAAGGCACTTAGGTGATTCATAGTAAAGATACAGTGTGGTTCCTTAGTCTGCTTTAAAAAATGATAAAATGTAAAAATAGTTAATTTTTTAATATGCTCAACTTTACTAGTACTAAAGTTCTTGAAGTTTCCCTTTGAAATTTTAAATTGTTAAAATTTTACTTTTAATCAATAAATATTGTATTTGTTTATGAGTTACAGTGTATTTTCATGTATGTATTTATATTATGGAATGATTTTAAGCTTATTAATATACTTTAATCATTTCACATACTCAACATATTTGTGGTGAGGTGTCTTAAAATTTATTTATTCTTTAAAGGTTTTAAGTTATGAGTGTGTGCACGCACACACTCATGTTTGTGTGTGTGCGTGTGTGCACATATGTATTCAGATGTGCACAGTGATAAGAGGTACAGACTCCTCTGGAGTTGGAGTTACATGCTGTTGTGAACTGCCTGATGTGGGTGCTGGGAGCTGAGCTGAGATCCTCTGGAAGATCAGTATGTCCTCACTCCAGCCTCAAATCTATCCTTGTAGCTTTTGAAATTAGCAGTTATGATTGACTGTAGCCACTGCTCTACAGTAAATACCTAAGACTGAAACTCTGCTCCCTAGTCTACAGCATCCCCATTTCCAACTCCTGTGGCCAACTTCCATTCTACTCTGCATTTCACTGAGTTTGTCCCCAGATTTCTCTGTGAATTCATTGTTGACTCCTTGTGTCTGTTTGGTTCTCCTAGCATGATGTTTCCAGATGCATGCAGATTTTTACAAGAAAATAGAAAAAAAAAAGTTCTTATTGACTCGTGAAGCAGTATCCTCGTAAGGCTAACTACATTTTATGTATATAAGAGTAGTTGGCCAATGAAAGCAGTGAGGGGGAAAGTATGAATTAATGAAGAATACTTTGCTGTTACAGAATACCAGGAGACTGTAGGATATTACTGATGGGCTATGGCATTATGGAAATTTATTTTTATCAAATGGCAGCTTTCTCTCATTTCTTTGCTATATTGCCCTTGTTTGTAAAATAATAAGTCTTAGGCTGGAGGAATGGCTCACTGTGTGGAAGCACTTGTTACTAATACTAATAATCCCAATGACCTGAATTTGATTCTCAGGATCCACCTTTGAAAGGGGAGCACTGACCACTGACCTCCACATGACTCTACCACCTTGTCCCATACACAAAACAAAATGTAAAACACACATGTATTTATGTAAATTTTCATAAAGATAACAAGTCCTTGAATTATAGGTTATCTGTGACATTGTAATATATAGTACCATTTATTTTTCTGTAGATTAGCCTAATTATATGCTTAATGCTCAGCTTCCTGCTTTTTATTCATATTTAAGAGGTATCTAACCATGGCATGTTTGCTGTCTGAAATTATTAATTCATACTAGTTTATTTGTTAGTTGACTATCTGAATTACCCATTATTTTTACTGTGGTGTGTTATTGTCAGGAGTATAATGCATTTCTGTCTCTTACAGTGTTAGGCTTGTATACACTTGGTATTTCCTGAGCATGTTAGCTGACTTAACTATAAAATTAGCCACATTTAAGTTCTATTCTACAGGAGGTGACTTAGATTGCCAGGTCGTACACTCAGTCAGCCTCGCACCACCTAAACTATGTGGATGTGTAGGTAACATACCAGCCAAACTGGAGCTGCATTTCAAGGTGCCATTTGCTGTAGACCCACTAGCACACTGTCATGTCTCTGCTCTAGTTTAAACCACTGGATCTCAGGCACCTTGGAAAGGAAGTTGTGCTGTAGGGTCTCTTTAAGTATCACCTGTTGAAAGATACTATGTATTTCTTAAACACTGATTTTATGCTTCCTTTAGAAATTTTGAAACATAAAGGGGGGAAAACCCTTTTGAGACTTTCTTTAAATATATTTATTGTTAACTTTTCTTTAAAAGTTAATTTTCTCAAAGCCTAATGAAACATAAACTAACAATATGTCCATATTTTTTGGATGTTAATAGTGTTTCTTCTTCTTAAGAAAATAGACTGCATATCTAGATTTGCTTTGAACAGACCTAACTTACACTGTTAATCACAGCATAACTGTATTTTTAGCTATTCTCTGCTTTGGAAGTTGATATTTGTCATCATCTCTGTGTGGAGGGTTATAGATAAGACTTGTGAGTGTTCTTAAATAGTTCTTAAAATTATGAGCTGAAAGGTCTAGAGAGATGGCTCAGCAGTTGAGAACACTGGCTGTTTTTGCAGAAGACCTGGTTTTAGTTCCCAGCTCCCATGTGGTGGCTCACAAACATCTGTGACTCCAGTTTGAGGTATCTGGTGCTCTCTTCTGACCTCCATGGACAGTGGGTATGCATCTGGTATGCATACATATATTTAGATGAAACACCCATACACATAAAACTCTGAATTAAAAGAAAAAAAAAAAAAAAAAAAAACGCTGACAGAAAGAGTTCTCTTCCAAGACACAGTCTCAAATCGTTGGCAGGAGGTGTATTGTTCTTCTTCCTCAAACATCCGTCTGAAGACACGTATGAGCCTCCTCAGGAACACTGAGGGGGTCAAAATACTCCATCATACAATGAAGAGTAGAGAAGTATACTCCGAACAGAGATGAAAGAGACTTCTGGGAATGCTAACGTGTTTAATATAACCACATTAGTAGTAACTTAAAAACAAATGGTGATTAGTCATGGCTTCTGTATTAAAGTTCTGTTCACTGTTTATTGAATCAAAATTCTATTCTGTGAGATTGCTTCAGGAACACATTAGTATGAGTCCATACTCTTGCAAGTAATAGTGGAATCACTAGCCAGTCCTTTCTTAAGATACGGTTATGGTTACAGCTTTTATAGACTTATGTGAAGTGGGTTCTAGTGAGGTTTCAAATTTTAACCAATTTACTTGAACATAGCAGAACTGCATGGTGCAGACACTTTACTTTGTTAACCAAGTTGAAGTGAGTCTGTACCTGCTAGGAAGGCTGAATCACAGGATTATGTACATGCATAACAGCGTTTTAGAAGATGTTTTCCTTCCCTGGTATGAAGTGCAGGGGTCAGGGAGCTTGTAAGAACAGAATTTTAGATCTTTAATCCATTCCACTATGGTGTCACTGTCTACTGGGCGTACATTTTCTTATACTTAACTGACAGGTTTGAAATCATTGAAAATTAGAATAAAATACTATAGATTTACAATGCTTGGTATTATTGACTAGTTTATTTTGTATGTCAGATCCCGTTGTCACACACATGCGTTCATTCTAACCAGTGAGGACTCGTTTATTTAGTAGCATCACTGTACCTAAAACCTCCCCATCTCTGCCTTTTCAGGAGTAACTGCACCCATCCCCAGCCGTCGGTCGCCTCTGTTCTGCTTTCTTTCTCTGAGTTTGCCTTTTCTGGGTCGTCTATAGAGGAGTAATCTCGTAATTCATCAGAGGTGTTTAATCTAATTTGTTTCTAAAACAGAAGAATTGGATGGTGGTAAACTAATTTTAGGCAAAGTTCATAATTTACACTTTTAAATGTTAATTAGCTCTAATGTTGCATTTTGTTTTATGTACATTTCATAGATATTAAAAGCTTAAGATGGGTTTTCAATGTCCTCTTTTACATGGATGCTCAAATCATGTCTGTGTAGGGTGGGTATACACTTGCCTGCTTGTAATGCTGTGGAAGTGAGAGGCTAACTTCAGGTCTCTTTCTTTTGTCCTCTGCCTTATTCTTTGAGACAGTGTCTCACCTCTCACTGAATGAACCTGGAGGCTGAGCACTCTGCTGGGCACTAGCCAGTAAGCCCCTGGGATTGGCTGTATAGTCTCCTAGCCTAGACTACAGATACAGCCTTATGCTTCTTTTTACCTGGCTGTAATCTCTGGTCATTATGCTTGCAGAGCAAGCACTGTACCCTCCAACCCAGCTCATAAAAGCAGTTAGGAAGGATCTCTAGTCCGTCTTGGCCTCAGCCTGCCCAGATATTTGAGAATTTAGGTGTGAGTTCCACAACTGTTTTTTTTTTTTGTTTGTTTGTTTGTTTGTTTGTTTGGTTGGTTGGTTGGTTGGTTGGTTGGTTGGTTGGTTGGTTGAGTGGGTAGGTGGGTGGGTTTTCTTTGTTTTGGTATACTCATTAAAAAACAGTCGTTCATGGCATTCTGCAGTGTTTAATATATATGTGTATGTTCATATTCTAATTTGTAAAGCATTTCTGTTAAATGTATTTTAAAAATTGTGTACATTTGACTTACTGTCTGTACCCAAGCCTCTAACTTCGTCTTAAAGTAGAAACATGAGACTTAGGTGTCAGGATTTTCTGATCTTCCATTAGAGACTGATGGGATTTGGAATTAATGAGAGACAGGAAGCAGAACTCACACAATTCTGCCAGTTTTTTTATCTTTGTTTTGGACTTAAAAGATAAAATATAGGTATGTATTATGTGTTCTATTACTACATTACAAATAATCCTAGAATCTCCTATCTTAAAATGGCATATTGTTTTTGTCTCTGTTAGGAATCTAACTATAGTTTAGTCAAGTTCTCTACTTGGAGCTTTCTCTCAGACTTTGAAGTCATTTCTAAGGGCTTTACTGAGTAAGTCTTAGTCTCTAAACTCACTCACTTTGATCAAAAGTTAGCTTTCTTTTTTAATTTTATATGTATTAAGATTTTGTGTGCATATCTGGTACTTCCAAGATCAGACTGGAGTGTCAGATGCTCAGGAAGGGTATTACAGATGGTTGTGAATCACCATGTGGGTGCTGGGAGCTAAGAGCCTAGGCTACTCAAAACTGCTGAGTCTTCTCTCTAGCCCATTCTTTTCTTTGTTGGGTTGTGGGCCAAAAGGACTTGAGTTACTCACTGGGTGTGGTCCTCAACATGAGAAGTGCTAGCAGACATCCCTGTCTTTGTAGCCCAGTCGTGGCTATGGCCTTGTGGGTTTGGCATGGGTTTTGCATTGTGTCTGTGTAATGATGTTCCTCTCACGTAGAAGAGGATTCAGATGCCAAAGTGTGTGAAGGCATTCATACCAGGAGCAAGGAATTGTGGGACCATGCTAGAAGCTGCCTAGGATGTTTCTACAAATCACTGGTGAAAATGAATTTTCTTACAGACAATTGTTGTTCAATCTTTTCTTTTTTAAATATGTGTCTTCGGAGTATTTTGTAGGAATTCCTGGTAAATGTGATTTTGTCATTTTCTAATATTTCGCAGAAATACTGCCTCTTTATTTACCTCATTTCCCAGGTGGAATTTTAGGTTCTTCCCTGACTCCCTTTTACATTTAGGAATAGTCATGACATAGTGGAAAAGCTACTAAATATTCTCTCTATGTGTCTGTCTGTCTATCTTTAGCCCATTAAACCCCCCCCCATTTCTGCTGAGTGTCTGCCAGTCATATAAATTGTCATACTTTACTGTCATGTGTCAGTGCCTTTGTTTCATAACAGTTTGAAGTTGATTTTAGTTTTCAACTGTATGACTGAGTCTCTCAAAGTTAAGATTAGAAGTGTGGGTGGCAATCCAGTGTATGGTCCCAGCATAACAACCTTGTCTGAGAATTTCTTGGGAGTGCAGTTTTGGGATTTTGTTTTTGTTTTTGTGTTTTGCCTTGGACATTTTGAATGAGAAATTCTAGAATGTCCCAGAAGTTACAAATTAGATGATTCTGATCAAGAAGTGCATGAATGTGAATAGATAATCACTTTGCTAGAACTTTTAATATACTACTGTTACAGAAGGCTTTCCAGGCAAATAATCATCTTTTTCAGATAATTAATATCAGACTAGAGTGTCACAGCTTTTAGTCTCAGCACTTGGAAGTCAAATACAGGTAGGTATCTGAGTTTGGGCAGCCTGTTTCCCTAGTTTCAAGCTAGCCAGGGCTACGTTGTCTCAAAACAGAATAAGAGACAAACACATGCAGATATGTATGCATACATATATGGCAGAAGCAGAGTACTTGATGGTATGTTTGGGTTTTTTGTTTTTTGTGGAGCTGCTCGGACTGGTTTTACTTCTCCTTTACAAGTTTCACATAATAGACAAAGGCTTTTGGATAGCATTGTCATCTTTGCTGAAAACGATCATATCATTTTAAGCAACACAGTGTGTACATACATGACTGAGGTTTCTGCAACCTATAAACACCTCTTTGAGTTTAAAAAGGTAAAAAGATTTGTATGTTTTAAGTCTATTAAGAGTTGTCCAGGGAAGAAAAATGATTTTTGGAATGAATCTGTCTCTTACATTATTTTTTTGGTTTTGTTTTTTAAATAGTTAAATACTAGAGATCTTTAAGTTAAATGTAGGTTTCTACTGTATTTTTTATTAAACGTCCTTAATTATTGCTTGGAAATATTTCTGGGTTGTCAAGCAATTGGTTATATGTTTCATCAGCTTTCTAGTCCTTTCTCCAAAGAGTTGTTTACAATGAGGTAAAATCTTACATATATCAGTAAAGGTCTCCCTTGGAAAAGCCCTGTCTAGCATGCAAATTTTCTATAGTAGAGGCACCATTTAGAAAGACTACTGGATATAACATGTGTCTTTTTCCCTCTATTTTTAGTTCCAGTTGATTTTTATAAGTCTGTTCTAGGATATTAATATAGTAAGATTAAAATTAAAGGCAGATTATAATTGTTTTATTTATGGTTTCTAATGCTTTGGTAAAGCACTGCCCAAAAGCAACATGAGGAGGAAAGGATTTATTGAGCTTACACTTCCACATCATATTCCGTCACCAAAGGAAGGCAGGGCAGGAACTCAAGGAAGGATCTGAAGCAGAAGACTTCACTGGCTTATCCCTCCTGGTTTGCTCAGCCTTCTTTCTGACACAGCTCAGGACCCTCTTCAGGATTGTACTCCCTCCCGCTACCCCACCACCGCCATGAGCTGGGTCCCACAACTCACTGTTTAAGAAAATGTTAGACAGACTTGCCAATCTTAATGAGACAATTTCTTAGTTGAGGTTGTCTTCTCAAAGTGACAGCTTGTGTCACTTTGACACAAAACTAATCAACACAGTAATTTTGACTGCTTTTGGAGAAAAATTAGCTTGGTCATGTGCCTTCTGTGTTTATTTTTACGTTTAAGTTTAAGTTTAAATACTTTTGTGTTTAAGTTTAAATACTTTTGAGGACTAAGTTTTGAAGATCCTTGACTAGTAATTGTGTCTTTTTATTTTTGCACAAATTTTAGCTAAAGTAGTGCTTGCTACTCATAAACGTGTTTAGGTAATGCTACTCAAGTGAAAGCAGAGAGAACTGGTCTACACATTAAAAACAACACACATGCATTCATGTATTACATGTGAAAACAAACTCAGATAGTAAGGTTCTGTGTAAAGTTATTTGTACTGCTGTGAGATTCTCTCTCTCTCTCTCTCTCTCTCTCTCTTTCTCTCTCTCTCTCTCTCTCCCCCTTCTACCATCCCTCTTTTAACTTTGCATTTGGAATTCTTGGTTCTCTGTTAGATTCTAAGACTTCAATGACATGAGAAGCATCGAGATAAAACCTTGGGGTGGATGGAAGTGTGTTTGTTGTAGGTTAGCTTGGTAGGTTGTGATTGCCATGGCCACCTTTCATGCCTCTTCACGCTGCATTTTCCATAACTACCTAGTTCATGGTGATTGATCAGGTACTTGAGTCTGTGGTACAAGGCCATGTGCTGTCGTAAGCTCTTAGTCATGAAAGCCTCACTCCAATAAAACATGTCTGCAAGAGCAGATTAAATAAGCTAGCAGCAGCGTTCTCTGGCCAAGAAAACACTGGAAAGGGCTTCTGTTCACTTGCATGCAGCTCTTCTTTGAGCTAATTTTGAGGCTGTTTTAAAGATAGAATTTAATAAACTGTTTGAACAATGAAATTTATTTATAATACAAAACTCTTAAGGAAAAAGTTTTTCTTGTTTTGTTATTTGAGATCATTATTTTTCTTTCAACTAAAAATAGTTCCCGTTTGCATGATATACATTGGCTTTCATATATTTCTTAAATTTTGGATTTAATTGTAGATGCTTAGTACTTTGGGTGGGGGGACACTTGGCCAGTGCATATTTAGAATGTTCATGTATAGTTTTATTTCTTAAAGGATATAATGTTTACACATAATGCAGATACTCAATTTTATTTTGCTATCACCTCTAAAAGGCAGTCATCTATGCTTGTGTGTATGTGTCTGTCCATATAAGTTTTCTGTACCCTTTCTATTTCCACAAATCAAAGAAAGTATTGACTATTGGCTTCTGGTAAACATCAGTAACCAGCTTTCACACTTGAGTAGCCCACACTGGCCTTTTCAGAAGTGGATGATTGCCTGAATCTTTCCTTCCCTGCAGGATTCGCACTGAAGTGCTAAGCCAACAAAACCAGTTTCTCTTGACCAAATTTAGTGAGGTTTTCAATGTCACGGAGCTTGATTTTGTATATCACAAAGTGTGCTTTTTTTTTTTTTTTTTTTTTTTTTTTTTTTTTTTAAAGTGATGTGCCTTCTAACTTCATTTGTGATTCCAACTAGTGGGGCGATCTTGTTATGAGGTTGTTAGCCTGGTGCTTCATCAGGAAGTTGGATGCTGTACTTGAATTGTTGGTTCACATGAAAACAAGCGCTTCTCTTGTGCCAAGCCAGGACCCTGAGTCAGGGGTTTTATTTCAAAGTTTGCTTTGGTGATGGCATAAAAACATAGCAGGTTCTGAAATCCAGTTACTGTATTAAATCTCATCACTTGTTTTTTAGGTATTCCAATAACTGTACCACCTCCAGGTAAAACTTTTTTCATGTTTTCTCCATCATTGTTAATGAACATGAAGTTTGAAGCTTATAGTTTCAGGAGGGCTGGTGTTGATGTGGTTAGAATGTACAGTAGCTCACCGGGATTTCAAGGTCCTATTTTCAGCTCTGCCTTCGCTTCATTGCAGCATTAAGACAGTTTAGTTTTCTTAAACTTGTCTTACCCTTTTCTATAGAAATAGAAATTCTCACCTTAACAATTTGTGAGGAAAACAGTAGAAGATGTAAAGTAAAATCATTGTTTGAAAAGCTTTTTAGACCAATGACTTTTATTTATGTAAAAGTGATTCAAAAAGAAAAAATAATTGATCTTGACTTTATCATGGTTTCTGTTTACCCACTGTCATAATTCATTGTCATGAGAAAATATGTTCTAGACCACACAGCAGCTGTACGGCTTAACAACTAGCTGAGCACTTGTTAGAGTGTGTGACCTGGGCCTTGGGGTGGTGTAGTACAGGAGCATTTGTGTAGCCTAGCCTTGTCTCCCTCTGTTCTGTCCGTTCCTTCTCACTGAGAGAGTTACTGAGCTCAGTGCAAAAACCGAGGAGTGTGACGAAAGTCACTAGTGATTTTGCTGAGGAGAGGGTCTGGTCTCGACTCAGAGTGACCTCTGTGAGCAGAAAATGAAATTCAGATGGCAAAAGTTAGTGCCCATGCTTAGCTAGGAACACAGTCACTGACTGTGTGTGTGGATGTGGCTGAGAAAAGGCTGAGCCGTCTGAGGGACTGAAAGACAGTCTGGCTGTGAACCTGTGTCTTGTAGGCCGCGGACTAGGAGACTTGTGTTGTAATTGCCAGACCTGGGCTTGTGTCGATTAGTAGAAGAGTTACAGAGGCTAAGCGTGGACAGAGTGACAAGCATAGTAAACTTAAAATAGTTTGAAACAGGACTAAAGACGGATTTAATGAAGCTCTGCGAAGAATGAGAGAACTGGGATGCATGTCCCCAGAGAATACTGAGAGGCGGCATTACGTCGTCAGGAAAGTGGCCAATGGGTAGAAGGTAGCACAGTAATGGACTTGTCTCCATCAGGCAGAGGGTTTAAACTGTTGAATTTGATGCATTTGCTAATAGTGCAGGTTGTTAAAACCTGGAAAAAAATAGGTCTCTTGAGTTGTGGAACTGTGAAGTCTTGCTTGGGCTGTGGTGCTGTGTCATACTCTGAAAGGACGGAGGAGACTGCATGCTGAGTGAGGCCCCTCTTAGCCGTGTTGCTCTGTGGGATTTCATGTAGTGACTGTTCATGAGAGCGCTTACTGCATAAGACAAAGGTACAGATTATTTGCCTCCAGACTAATCCAAAAATTTCATGATGTGCTTTGCTTTGTAAAGTAGTGTGCTGGGTTGTGTTATTTAAAGAACATTTCATGGCAGATGTTCTTGCTATGAACACATATATTTGCTGGCTAGATTTTATTTACAAATTACATGCTTTAAAGAAATTTCTATAAATCTGAAACTCAAAATATTTTTAAAGGAGGTAAATGCTATTTTATTTGTATTTCTTCAAAACAATGTGATGGCAACACTGCTGCTGTATATCTTATGTGGAAAAGGTAAGGCATTGAGACTAACTTTCTTAAACACACAAAATGGGCTGTGTGTGGTGCTGAAAATAAGACCGGTGTCCTGACAGTTTGTGCTGTGTGTGTTAGACCAGACTGTTAATTAACAATGTTATTGCTCTAAAAAACTGTTTACAAGTTTCAGCTTTATTTTTTCCTGTTCGTTATGATGTAGAGAAGCACGTTTGTGTCCTCAGAGAATATTAGTGATATTCAGCAACTGTGTTTCACTCCTAATATTACATATGCATCCTGTTAATATCTTGTCTTTGGTTGAATGTTTCAGGTTTCCCCCCTCCACCAGGCGCTCCGCCTCCATCTCTTATACCAACCATAGAAAGGTAAAGCAGTGTGAAACTCTAGTTGTCGATCATTGACAGCCTTGCAGCAGAACCTTACAAATGTGTCTTTGCTTGTGTTTTCTATAGTCATAGCACCTGTCCATGCATAAATTTAATCTGTGTTAATTACTTTTATGGAGCTGTAGCCTAATATCAAAACAGGGAAAAGAATGTTAGAAATTATTAGTTATGAATTTTTACCTATTGGAAAGGGGAGAGAACAGTTGTTACTGTGCCGTAATAAAAAGAAAAGCTGTTTGCTTCCTGCTACCCCGCTGCATCCCTGCTTCCTATGGACCCACCAAGCTGTCCCCTAAGGCAGTGACCTTAGTTTCTCATATCTTGTACTCCCCTGTACTGAAGAATATTCCTCCCACAGTAGTAGTATTGTGTTTAACCCCCTTAGAATCTCACGTCAGTGTTGCTAGTGTACTGTCTCTGTCAACTTCATTGTGGGGATTAGAGCAGTGCGTATCTCAGCAAGCAGAACTCGCTAGTAAATAGGAACTGTTCCACTATGTCACTTGAGTAGAGATCATCTAAAAAGTAATAGTCAGATTACGTAAAAGCAAAAGGAGACATGGCTCACGTAGTGTGTTGGCATCAAGCCATCCATGTAGTTTTCAGAGTGCTGCTTCAGGATGCAAACTGTTAGAGGTGAGGATGTAGTTTCGTTGCATTCTTGTTACATATACACTTGTTTCTCACTCAGAATGCTCTATCTAGAGTACTAATTAATCATGGTTTATAACTAACTTAGAGCCATTAAAACCAATTTTTTTTTTAAGATTAAGTTTTAAACCTCAAACATTTCTTTAGTCTCAGATTTTCCCTGTCTCACTAAGCAAACTGAAATTGGTTGCATGAATTATGCTGAACAGTACGAGCAATTAGGTATTAGGTCTGAGGCTTTTGAGGTATAAAAATCCACGTTATCATATTAAAAAATAACAAGACCGTGTAACAGATTTTCAGACTTAAATTTTGCCTTTGCTCTCTTTCTGTCTCCACCGAAGTAGTAATAAGATTGAGTCCACATTTGCATGAGATATAAGGATACTTTTTCTTCACAGTGGCCATTCTTCTGGTTACGACAGCCGTTCTGCACGAGCATTTCCTTATGGCAACGGTAAGTTACCACCCAGACCCACTGTGAAGCAGCAACGTACATCTTGGTAAAGAAATAGAAACGAGTTTTCATGGGTTAAGTTAGCAGAGTAACTAAGAAACAGCAGTTGAAAGAATTAAGTCTGTACATCTGTCAGACTGCTTCAGAAAATATACTTTATGTATCAGTTGATGCTTTTTAAAAAGTGTGGCACAACAGGTTTTGAGAATTCAGCTTTTTCTGAAGCTGTTTAGGATTTATCCCAGTCTCAGTGTTCATGAGTCCTGGCTTCCAGGTAACCTTAGTTTTTTGTTTGTTTGTTTGTTAATATATAAGCTATGTGTATGTCACCTTCATCTACCCCCACTGCCTTCCTTTTTTCTTTTTTTTTCTTTTTTTTTTTTTTTTTTTAACTTTTAACAACTTTATGTACACCAAAGGCTTCTGGTGCTCCTTTATTTGCTTTGAAATGTGGTAAGTCATAATGGTTGTCCTTATTCAGTTCATTGGTCAGTAGGGAGATAGCCAGTGACTAGACAGAAAAGTTACCTCCTAACTCAGTGGAGCAGTGGGTGACAGTGTCTGCTGTGCACAGGTGTGGGTGGGGACAGGAAGCTCAGGAACTGCAGGTGTGTGGCCTGACCCTAGAGAGCTTGTGCTCACACCGGCAGCATCGGTTTCCAGACTAGCACAGTAAAGCAAACATGATGAGACCCAGTACACAAGGCTTTTTATTTCCCCAGCGTAGGAAAGTAATGTTCGTTTATAAATGTTCAGGAATGTGTTTTGAGGAGCATGTGGCCCTTAATTTTCAAAATATTTTGTTGGTTTTGTTGCTAAAAAATGCTAGTGAGGACTTGAGCCCTTCAGTGAGCAGTCTTGTGTGTGGTGGTTTGCTGGCCACTAGGAGTAGCCGTGGCAATATCTTACGTTATAGTGGATTCTCATTGTTTGAGAAGGGTTTCCAGCAACACTGTGACGCTGCTTGAATGACTTTCTGTGGAGTCCGGCCTGTCCTAGAGTGCCACTGCTTCGGGAACCACACTCTTGCCATCCTCCTTTCTGCAGGTTCTTTCTCCACTGAGGTCCTAAGTCCCTGCAAGGGACAGTGACCCTGTGGATGGGTGGAAGAACAAACCTGTACAGTTGTTAGGTGGAACCCCTCCTAAAGACAGACAGCAAGAGAAAAACATCAAGAGCGTGTTTCACTGTGTGATATGGAAGACAGAGAGGCTTACACCAAAGACTGTAAATGAGAGATCCAAAACTACCGTCGAATGTCTGTTCCTAAATCGACATCTGTCTCCCCCTTGGAAGGTTCAGACAGCACTGCAGGAGATAGAGTGCAATGCTGTAAAAGCTGTCTGCCTTCTAAGTATGACATGGCCATTGCACTAACACAGGAACTTTGATCAAAGCAAATAACTGGGCCCATCCGCATTTCACAAGAGGCCCCACCTTTCCCCAAGGGTATGTATGCAGCTGGTTTAGGGAGAGGCATTTCATAGACATCAGTAAATTGTCCACTTGCCTGTGTGCCTTTAAATAATATCCCATCCATGCTCCTGTAAAAAATTCTGAACTCATTGGTTCTAATTGACCAGATTAGTGACTCAAGCTGTGGTTCTGTGATAGAATGTATAGCAACAATAAAGAAAAGAGCTGGCAGTGGCTCTCCAGGCCAATGATCTCCCATGATCAATTCCCATTCTTAGTAAAGAGAGCAAGAGATGTACCTGAGCCTTTGTGGATTTGATGATTTATCTCATCATCATTCTTGGGACCTGTGTTTCAGAGTAGCACGTTCTGGTCTCCCTACAGCATGAATCTGGAGGTGGACATTATGATGTCCTGTTTCCTCCGTTGAAGGCAGAAGAAATATTAATGGACTTAAAAGGCATTTCTGTGCTAGAATCTATGTGCTTAGTCATTAAACTGAAAATAAAACATCCCCCTGTGGCTGTGGCACCTTGAGGCACCTGTCCTCTTCTTGCCAAGTGTCCCAGTATTAGCCACCATTTTCACAATTTCCACCATCTCCAACAGGGTACAAGCGCCCTCCCTCTTTGTACCCCTGTAGCAGTACAAAGTAATTGTTGAATCATGGGTTCTGTGGTTGCTTGTGCTTGGATCTTGGGTCCAGCTTATCTTAGGTAACCGTGGATGAATTCAGATGTTTTCCTCATGTAAACTGGAGCTAGAGTTGAAGTTTAGCACAGCACCTACAATCTGTAAGCGTTCCCTAAGCATCACTCATTGGGTCTGTTTGGGTTTTACCTTTTTATGACATTCATCGGGAGTTCCTGTCACTCTGTCCCATGTGTTGGCTTCAGTGCAGGTGAAGCAGTGACTAGCCCATATCAGAAAGTCATTCCTGAGAGCACTGACCCAGCCGTGTAGAATTGTTTCTAAATGGCTAATTAAGAACTCAACTTTTTCTCAGAGAGCATGAGATTGGTTTTACTATTGGGAAGCAGAAATAGTAACACTCACTCGTCTGTATAGCTCCCAACTTTCCTCCCAGGTACAAGCCTTTAATTAATTAAAAGTGAATTGTACAAAGTAGGGAAGGAAGGGGAAGAGAAAGAGAGGAAAAGACAGCACAGCTTCTTTGCTCTTCTGTTTTACCTTCATTTTGTTTGTTTTAGAATGCATAATTCATCCTCATGCCCCTGAGCCACATAAAATAATAACTTTTCTGGGTCTGATCTGAAGACTGCTTATGAAATGACACCTAGTTTAAAAATATATTTTTCCAGGAATATTAGGAGACAAACTTTTTTTTAAATCATTTTGGCTTACAGATTTAAAGGTTTGCAACCATAACTTAGACAAACCTATGATTCTTAAGCTTTGTGTGCTTAATGAAGCCATACAATTCACCTGATGGCCAGGACAGAAATGAGTGCAAGAAGATTTATGACCCACAGTCCTCCTGGAGAGCATTACCCAAAGTCCTCCTTATTACCCAAAGCTTCATAATAGGCCCAGTTTCTGTATGTCTGTCTGTGTATCAAACACAAGCATCCTTGGTGACCAAGAAAAACAGAAGAGTAGTCAAATCCCCTGGAACTGGAGTTAAGATGGTTGTGAGCTGAGAATCAAACCTGGGTCCTTTGGAATAGTAGTCAATGCTCAGAACCCCTTCATCTTCATGAAACCGTTCTTCTCAAATCCTTTCCCCATGTGTTTTATATCATGTACTCAAGTATTCAGAATATGGATTTATAAAAGAATATGGTTTTATAAAAGACAATACACACACCACACACATACGTGTTTTGCTTACATGTATATCTATGCACCATGTGCATGTATGCAGTGCCCTATACCAGGTGTCATCTGATTCCCCTGGAACTGGAATCATAGTTGTGAGCTGCCCTGTGGGTACTGGAGAATGAACAGTGTCTTGTTTCTGGTGTTGATATTGGAAAGTTTGTGGTTTCTTATTCATGGTAAAGCCAGTATGATGCCGAGTACCATAACCTTTGCTTTTAATGTGCTTTCTTCTTTAGTTGCCTTTCCCCACCTTACCAGTTCCGCTCCTTCATGGCCTAGCCTTGTGGACACCACCAAGCAGTGGGACTATTATGCACGGAGAGAAAAAGATCGAGATCGAGACCGAGAGAGAGACCGAGACAGAGAAAGGGAGCGAGACCGGGACAGAGAAAGGGAGCGCACCCGGGAGCGGGAACGGGAGCGTGACCACAGCCCCACCCCAAGTGTCTTCAACAGGTTCGTTAGGTGTGCGGGAGCTGAGCACACTTCATTTTTACTCAGTTTTTATTCAATGGGAAATGAATTCCAGTTCACTGGGAAAGAAATACTTAAGGTATGGTTAGAAAAGCCATTTTGAATTTATCTTTCTGTTCTTGGGGATTCGAAGTACTGTAAGCAGCAATTTTCAAACCGTGTTGTTCATGTGGCTCTTAAAGGAATTTTATGTCTTGTCACCTAAACATAATTTCTTAATGATTGGTTATGGTTAGGCAGCATGGAAAACTGAGTACCAGCTGAGCCATGCTCTCTCCTGCTACTCTCCATCCTGTTTCTTAGGTACAAGCTTAATAGTTGGTAATTCATATACATTCCTAATAAATGTTATTTTAAAATAAAACTGCAACTTTAAATATGTATTGTGAGTTAAAAATACTGAAATACTGAGTGGCCTACCTATTTTTTAATGGTTAATTCATGTGAATGACATTTTGAGTCCTCTTCTAAGCCAGAAATAGTGCTGTATCCTAAAATGCATAAATACTCATACATTGTCTTTACACATTAAATTCATAGTACTTTTAAGCTGACTCAGTCCAAGAGTGTATGACAAAGAACTAGAAAGAATTATGAAAATACCTCTTCTCCCACCCAGTTTGCTTATGACTTAGCACATAGTAGGTATTTAATACAATATTTTATTGTTCAAATAGGTAAATGACGGTATGGCACATTCATGTAAATTGGACATACAGTGCTGGTCACAGCCACCGAAGTGCACAGTTCCTCTTAAGTTCAAGGGCAGGATTTTTTTCAGGAAGTTGATTAGTTTCTAATGTGGTTACAATGTACCTTTGAAGTAGCATATTGTCTATAAAATGTATGTGTCATGGTGAAGGATCTTAGTGCACGCAAAGGGGCTCCTGGGTTTCTGCTGAGTTGGGAAATGTCAGTGGTTAAACAGTGCTTTAATTTTCAGGCTGCTGAGTTTTAGGGCATTACTTAAGTTTGAAGAAAAGCTTAAAGCCAGAAAAACAAAAGGTAGAGGAATTCTGTGTTCTGACTTGTCCTAGGAAAACTGCTGGAAATACACATGGGAAATAAGTCTGTCTGTTTCTCAAGACTGACAAAAAAATATTCTAAAAGCAAAACATATATAGTACGTGTTGCATTACAAATTACAGGGTCACTGTTTTGAAAATTAGAGAGCAGTTTAACATCTGTTTTTAAGGCAGTTTAATTGAGGGCCAGAACGAAGGCTATAGGATGTTAGAAATGTGCTTTAATGAGTTCCAGGCCTGGAGCAACCTCTGCTCTGTGGCGTGTATCAGAAAGGGATGGAAGCTGCTGCTATTTTCATGAAGGGCCAACTCCCCAACGGCCTGGTGTTCATGCCTGCAGCATTTGAGAGCCCCAAGAATTGCCTCTAGGGAAAAGGGGGGCTGCACATGATAGCATTGTGAAGTAACTGGCCTTGGTTATTTTATGAAAGCTTAGTTGGAGTCATTACAAAGAAAACCTTATTTGTTGATGGAGTTAATTGTAATATTTATTTGTCACTGTACTGGTTTGTTTTACCTTGGAGAGAATTTTTAGAAGCCCAGAAACCTTTATAGGAGTCGGTCTACTTCTGAAAATGTAAGCACTAAATTTCTTGAAATTTCCATTTATGTATTATGTGCTGTGTGCACATGCTCGTCCCATAGCACCCTTTAGAGCTCAGCAGACAAATGGAAACTGGGGATCAAAGTTAGGTTGTCAGGCTTGGCAGCAAGTACCTTTCCCCAACTGAGCTATCCCAGCAGGCCAAGAATTCTACTTACTGATAGCTTACTCTCACACCGGGCACTTCATAAACATTACTGTTGGTTTCATGGAAAGCTTGGAAAAGGTTGTCAGTTACAGATGAGAAACCTTGAGATTTAGAGGCGTGAAGCTTCAGCATCCCCAGTGGCACACATGGGCTTAGTGTGTGCTGTGTATTCATGTACATGCTGCTACTCTGTGCTGCCTGTCAATGACATGCTCCTTAGGAAAAACATGGCTGTATCCATACATGTGCATGTGTGTACTAAAACATGCTTTCATGAAACATTTTACAGTCTTAATATATTCCAGTCATTATTTGGGCAGCAGTGTGTTCTGGTATTTAATCTCACTACTGTCTACACCTTTTGCTAGGTGGTCACAGGCTGGTTCGTTCTTCTGTACAGCTTACTCCTCTGAGCCTCTTGTTCCCAGCAGATTCTTGAGCATCTTGTTGCTGCATACAAATTCCTAATTATTTTTATTGAACATATTTTTTAAATATAAAGCTTTTGACAGTATTCCAAAAGATGGTTATTTTAAATAACAGAATTGTCTGATACTGGCTTTTAAAGTCTTGACTTTCGGGTCAAATACAAAAAGAAAAAAGCCAGGCATAGTAGTACATGTATATAATCACTAGAAAATAGAGCTGTAATTTGTATCCACGCACTGAAGTCTTTAGCCTTGTCTTTAACATACACAGCAGGAGGGGACAGAAGTGGCTAGATGTCCAGGTGGTGTGGCTCTCTTTCCTTTGAGGTTATTCCACTTGGTGGAAGTTTTTCTATTTCTGTTAGTAAGAAGCAAACACTTAAAAAAGGTTTTAACCTCTTTTGTCTTCCTTCTACTGTAGAAGCCATTGTGAGCCACATAAGATTCTTGAAATCTTAACTACATGGCCAGTCCTTTGCAGATAAGACTTTTCTCCATATATCTGAGATATATAAATACATATAATTATAAAATGAGAGCAAAAAGAAATATTTGTTAAGATTTAAATCAACTGCAGGTCCCTTTTTTTTTCCAGAAATAAATGCTATGTAATATGAGACCTCCGTCATTAAAACAGATGTAACAGGATGCTATTATTTTAGTGCACTGCCTTCTTTAGTTAGTCAGGTATCTCACTGATCTGTGACTTGGTCCAGCAAACACAAGGGAACATTCTGGCTTCTGCTGGGCTTCAGAAGTTCTTCCTTTCCAGTCAGCTAAGTTACAGTCCTGGTGTCAGCATCTGCGCTTCCGTTGCAGTGATGAAGAGAGGTACAGATACAGGGAGTATGCGGAGAGAGGCTATGAGCGCCACAGAGCCAGTCGGGAGAAGGAAGAGCGGCACAGAGAACGGCGCCACAGAGAGAAGGAAGAAACGAGGCACAAGTCCTCTCGCAGGTTTGTTCCTTAGCAGTGACCCAGCTCCAGAGAGCTAACTGTAGACTGTTCCTAACTGGAAGACCAAGAGCAACCTGGTGTAGCTCCTTCCTGTGAGCATCAAAGACAATTTCTAAATCTGACAAGGTTGCATTTCTTTTAAAATCTTCCATTTAGCATGGGATAAAAATGAAGTATCTCAGTGGTTTTTGTTTGTTTTACATTATCTATTTGATAGAGGGGAATTTGGGCATATGACTCAATCTTTATAATAAAATATTAAAATGCTGTTTGGCTTAAAGGAAAAAATGTGGGCCTGTGGTTTTAAAACAAATTAGAATCAGTTTTAATGTCCATTGTGTCCGAAAATTCATCCTTTAAAATAGTATTCCTGTTCCAGTTGTAAAGACTTTCTGAAAAAGACTTGCATGAAGTCTTTAGAACAAAGTAATGGTACTGAAGACCTGGACAGTGTGGGTGAAGGTGACCGATTTCATCCCCATTGTTAAACACAGTTCCTTCTCCTGCAGCAACAGTAGACGTCGTCATGAAAGTGAAGAAGGGGACAGTCACAGAAGACATAAGCACAAAAAGTCAAAAAGAAGCAAAGAAGGAAAAGAGGCTGGCAGTGAGCCGGTCCCCGAGCAGGAGAGCACCGAAGCCGCCCCTGCTGAGTAGGCTCCACCTCTTCTGTACGTCAGTCCCAGAAATAGATACTGTAAATCTCCTTATTTTTCTGGATAATGTTTAAGAAATATACCTTTGATCTTGTTCTGTTAGAATGAAACGTTAACTTTTTCTTTTCCAAAATAAAAGTGTGCATTTTTTTTTGTGTTAAGTTAAAAATCTTTGTCTTGTAATATTTAAAGAATAAAAGACAGAAATTACTTTATAGCTAAGAAAGTAATGTGAATAAGTCAGCAGGGGATTTAGAGCTAAGGCCGGCCATGTGTGCACAGTGTGGTGTAGGTCGGACTCACCTTGACTGGCTTTCTATTTAGTGGGATCCTACTGCAAAAGAGGTGCTGCGCTGCAGGAACTCCCTTGAAGTGAACCAGGCTTCGTCTTCCTGCTCTGACACTCTTGCGTGTTTAAGAACTTGGACCATTGTTGATATCACAGTTTTTGATAGCAGGTTTCAGTGCTCTGAATTTGGGTCCATAGTAACTAAATGGACTATTTGTATATCTAAATTTATAAATGGTATGAGGCGTGTGGGTGGCCTCTATGGTGTAACTTGTGTGCTTCCCAGCAGGCACATGAACTTGACTGGCACAGCATCAGACCACTTCATGGCCATCTGTTTGAGCAAGGGTCAAGGTGCTTTGGCTGCTGTTAACATGTTTTCCAAGGCTCAGTGGTAGTGTAGAACATGAAATATTTTTTATTTTAAGAATATTAAGAATAAAAACAAACTCAGTCATTTCTTACTAAAACCAGAACACAAGCTTACAATCTGGACTAACCCCAAGAGGGTTACAGAGCAGTGGGGGCCTGGGCACATGGTGTGGAAGAGGGTGAGGCAGTCAGAGCCTAGTAAGAGGACTGCTGTCACTTAGAAGGTATTCATTTCTTGTTTAACTCCTCTGCCATTATCCATTGTGCCCACAGTGTGCTCTGTCTTCAGTTCCACTTATACCAGAATTGTAATTGACTTGAATTAAGCATGGCATACAAACCATATACGTTTTTATGGACTTTTTATTGAATTAAAAAAATATAAACTTAAAAGATTTGGAGTGATAAGAAATCCTCCACACCAAGTAAAAATTATCATTAGGTTTTATTTTTGAGAACATTCTCTGAGGTGTAACTTGTTTTCATAAGTCATACTTTTTCTGACATTTTTTTACAATATACTCTTTAAATATAAAAATTGACAAGATAAATACAATTTTACCTAGCCTGTGACCCATCATTGATTTTATAAAAAAGTACCAGGCCAAGAGGCAATGGTGAGAGTGATTCTCCCTTTAAGTTCTTTAAGCATCCTTGCCAAGCAAGCGTGTGTCATACCCGACGTACTTCTACCGTTGACAGCGAGAAGAATGTCACCACATCTAAAGAAAACACAGCATTGTGATTAGAACTACTTCATGACTGAAGATCCTCAAAGTGGACTTGGGTGGCCTTAGAGTTTGCCATATTTGTCCATTTTAATTCTGACCTGATTTTCCCTCTTCCTATAACTTCTCCTAGCCCCACTCAGCTTAAGTCAGAAGGTATTGTGGTATATAGGAAATTGCAGGGTGGGACCAAAGCTGGTTAGTTTTGGATTTATTGCTACCTATTACACTCACGTTTTAATTCCTCACTCTTTAGGAAAGTATAATCTATTATGCTCTCTTCCAAGTGGGGCCAAGTTTTTACATGTAGAAAACAAATACTTGAATATTATTGTTTTGCTAAGTAATCATTACCTAATTCTTCCATCGTTGTATGCGGGCGTTCCTTCGACGATGGATTTGATAAAGAAAGGTTTATTACCACTGTGTTCTTCATAACCTCCCACAATGCAGAAGCCCAGGCTGCCAGCTGTGTTCCTTCGTAGTATCACATCTTTACAGCTAGACAAGTACCTGAAATAGAATGTAGTTAGTGCATGTACACTTGGGTGTGCTAGTTGTGACTTCTCTCATTCTTTTTGGGGGGATACTTTTGTATTTGACCGCTCCTTTCCATAACCAAATACCCTTTCAACCAAAGGACTTAGAATTATGTTCTATTCATGTCTCTGCTGAGAAAAATGGCCCCATTTTTTTGGTTAAGACCACAGTAATGCATGAGCCAAAAGTTGGATGTGTCTAAATACTTCTAATGATAACCCACAGTGGAACATTGTGAGGGAATATATTTTTAATGTACTTGGGCTTACATAATTTGTAAATAAGACAAACATTCTCTAAATTAGCGATTAATTGCAAGGACAATAATTTTGACTTATGCTAATGAACTTCGTTAAGTTGTAGACTTTCTATTGACCCTTGGAAAATACTGTTTTATACTCACACAAACTTAGCGAAGACTATAGTCAAAGTGAATGGAAACTGGGCCAAAACTAGTGAAGGGTTGTTGTAGGAGGACAATGGCATGGCTGAAGCAGAGCGTGCCGAGGGGAGGGAGGAGCACAGCTGTCCTGAGAACCAGTACTGTCTCCAACTCGGATAGTTGCGAAGCATTACAGGAGACAGTGTGTCAGAAGATGGGGGTCGCTCTAGAAGCCCCTGTCTACCACATGTGTATCTGTGGTCTAGGAATTGCTTTTGACTGGAAGATAGTGTTTTTATGTTGATAGAAATGAAGATGTTTTGTTTATAGACTGTACCTTAAAATAATCAGTTGCTTTTTGATAATCAATAAAAATGATCTTGTGAAATGTGCAGTGAAGTTTGGTCATTACACTGATTGCTGACCTTTCTCGTCATTTAACAATTGTGATGGCTATGCTTGGTTGCAACTTGATTGCATCTGGAAGTGACTAAAATTCAAGTGTCTGGGTTCACCTTTGAGGGATACTTTTTTCTCAATTATTTGAAGTGGGAAGACCCACTTTTATTTAATACAGATCTTATGTAGAGGTAGGAGGATCTACCTTTAATCTGGGCCATGCTTCTGGCAGCTTATATAAGGACATGAAAAGGAAAGCTTGCTCTCTGTTTGCCTGCTTGATCTTGCTCTCCTTGCAAGTCCATTCCTTCACCGGCATTAGAGACTACTTTGGGATTCCAGCATATACTGAAGACCATCTGAGATGCCAGCCTCATGGACTGAGCAAATACTGGATTCTTGGACCTTTCATTGGTAGACAGCCATTGCTGAACCACATAGCCTTTAAACCATTCTAATAAATCAATATATATATATATATATATATAAAATATTCATTCTCTCAGTTCGCTAGAGAACCCTGACTAATACAATAGCCTTTTTCATACTATTCCTTTCATTTGAATTAAAAAAGCCCATTTTTTGTTTTAGAGGCATTGACATACTCATCATGTACAAGATTTTCGTTGAAATGATAAACATAAATTTTACTTAGTGAAAACTCATTTCTGCTCTTAAGTACTTGTCTTAAATCCCATAAACCTGTGAGTAGCATGCACATCCTATATGAGCTGTGATGTACGAGATGCCACACTGTTCAGTTCTAATTTATCTGACTAAAAGCATCACATTCCCACCTTGGTTGACACGTGCCCCCCCCCCCATTTTTGGTAGGAAAGTAGCAATTAACTGATTCCTGGGGTGTGATCCACTCCAGCCATAACACTTCAGAACATATAAATACATAACTCAGTATATAGAGCAGGCTCTGAAACTGAAATGTTTCTCGGTCTTTGGACCATTGGGGTTTTTTTTTTGGGGGGGGGGGGTTGTTTTCTTTCTCAGTAAGTATTTCTGTGGGCCCTATTTGACCAAATATTTTATGTTGAACAACTGTAAACACAACTATCTAAAATTATGTATGTTTCCTAACTCTTCATAGTGAAAAAGGCATTGGCTTAGGTCAAGTTTTAGATGTTTGAATATGTAACTGTGCTCTTGATCTTGGAGAATGTCAGCAGTATGCAAAATCCTCCCGTAGCATCCATTCTAGACGGGACTCATGTACCTACCCTTTAGTTCTGTTATAGCAGCAAAACCTCATTATGTTAGGCTCTGTCAGCATCCGACTGGTTAGTTGGGACTGATGACTGTTTTTTTTTCCCCTTGCATTACTTCATTGCCCACTGGGAAACCTGGCAGCTGGTTCAGATTAGTGACCTTTCAAATTAAGTGGCTTTATCCTCTGGAAATGAGTGTAAGCTTTTTCCTACTCTGAGCTCATTCTTTTAATTTAGGTCTAATTGAGAAAGATTTGGCATGGTGTAAGAAATGGCAAAGGCTTTGGTCACAGTTTTCCAGTGAGATTATGGTTAGACTCAGGGAAATTTAACTCAAATGAGTGAATTAAGTATGAGAAGCCTTGAGCTGCTCAAGAAACGAAGGTTTGGCGCTAGAATGATTACTCAGTGGTGAAGGGTACGTGTTGCTTTTCCAGAAGACCAGGGTTCAGTTCCCAGCACTCACATGATGACTTATAATTGTAACTACAGTTCCAGGGGATCCAAATACCACTTTTTGACATCCATAGGTACCAGATATACATGTGGTATACATACCTACATGGAGGGAACAGTTATAAATTAATTTTTTTAATTTCCTCTATTCCTCCTATATCATCAGTTTACTCAACAAAGCATTGCAACGTTGCCTAGGTTTAAGTCAGAGGTTTACTAAGACAAGGGAAGCATTGGCTCTTAAAAAACAAAACACCCAAATAGAAGTTTAACGCTAGAATGTAAACTGTGTCTATCAGCCAAGACGGTTTCAAGCCCATGTCTCTGACTGGATTGAATCATACCGAGGTATTTCCCATAGTGTGGAAGCAGCAGAGATCATGAATTGATTCTCCATACTTTGGATTATTGCAGTATCTTAGCCATGGAATATTTAATAATTTTGGATACATTGGGCTTAATTTGACCTATTGTCTTTTTTTGTAAATAATAAAGTTCTCATTGTTTTTATATTGGAATCACAAATCTGAAACACCAAGTCTGTATTAATGTATTTCTAGAAGAAAAACAATGGCCTAGTTTGGAAAACAATTGGGCTAATCTTGAGAACAGAAAGTTGATCACATAACCAGTTTCTGTCCTTTTACAAAGGATCATCTTAATTTTGTTAGCCCTGTCTGTTTGGGTAGTTCAGCTTTTTGCCCTTACTTGTAGACATTTCCACAGAAGTTAAACTCAGAGAATACCGAGAGCGTTTTCCCGTGGCTAACTCCTGGATTAGGACTCCTGTGTTAACTGCTCTCTGCTGACACTGTCACCGTGTGCTACAGCTTGTGCAAAGTGCCCCACTTAGTTGATGCTTAACCACATAGGCAAAGAGCTCATCCAATCCAGGAGGGATATTAAAAAAGAAAATTATTCTCTAGGTAAATGGTCTGCAGAGCATTCTGTGATAACCTTTCATTGCTTTTATAGTTCATAATAGTAGACACTTATCAGGATGTCTTGCCCTCTAGATTCTGAAGTCAATAAAAGGATTTACTTAGTTCACAAGGGATTTATTGTTTAATTAGTAAATGTCTACTCAACAGCAGTTCCAGACCTTCTGAAATAGTAGATATTTTTTGAAGGGTCCACCCATTGTAAACATTAAATATAGTAAATAGTAAATAAATAGTAAAAATATTAAATAGTAAACATTAAAATGCATCATTTTACATATTAAATCTAGGTAGGCTTGGGGACAAGTGTTGGATAAGTTTTAAAAATAACTTTGCTCTTGCAATGATGTGGCCATTTGGTTTTTGATGGATGGGACTTCAATCACACAGGGAAAGTGATGGGAGAAATGACAAGTTATAAACCAAGGAGCAAGCAGCAGTGAAAGCTGCCTGTACTGTCCTGGTGCAGCACTCTTGTTACGTAAACTCCAGAACTCACTTCATGGGACAAAAACAAAAAACGACATAAACCAGCTAAGGCTAAATATAGGCTTAGCATTTGCTTGGGGATACTTCCAACTTACTAATGCATTGTAATTAAAATCTTAGACTGAGTCAGGAATGACAGGCTTAGCTTGTAGCTCAGCCATGCAGCATGCACATGTCATCCGACAGCTCTGAGCCTTAGTTTTCCTTCTGAATCACAGAGCATGTGATTCTTGACAGCAGAGAGGATGTGAAGCTCCCACAAGAACTCTGGCTCGTGCTCCGAGCTCATGAGCATTAGGGGCTTCATAGCTGCCCTTACACTGTATTGGCTTGTGTGTACCAACACAATGGACCTAACTCATGATCAAAGAGAAAGAAAATACTGATGCTGCTTTCCTTCCCTTCAATATTAACAAATCAATAATAAGTATGCCAGGGTCTTCAGGAGAGGAAAGGGTTAAATTCTTGGGCAAGAAGAGAAGTGAGTTAATGCATATTTCTGTCATGCTAGTCCAGATGAGAACATGCTTTGTAGATGTGGAATGTGCAACAAAGTAAAATGTCATCAGTGTTCTCTGTTGAATGGCAGTTGATAATTTGTAAGGCTGGCAGAAAGTCTGGAGCTGCTACAGGGGTCCCCAGCATACAGTGCTATCACAGAGCACAGGACTACTAATGCACTTGTATCTGGTCCTATCACCTACCCTTACTCCTGGCCGTTTGGTTCCACATAGGAAATGCTAACATGGTGTACTCTTTGCTTAGATTTCTGCTCCATTGCATTGCATCTCAGTAATTAGTGCCACGGTTTTCTTGATCCTAGACCTGCTGCTGGCACATGCTTCTTCACTGGGTCCGGGAGGACTTTAGGTAACTGTTAAGATTGTATATTAGGGCAAATATCCTTTCTCATGCTTTGTTGAATGAAAGATGAAATATATTTGTAAATTAGACACTTATGGGCACATGTCGTAAAGGTTCAATTGTAGTCTAACAATTCAGGTAGAATTAATTTGCCAAGGTGTGGTTTGGGATTGCTTACTGGATCACTTCCCTGCAGTGGCTGGAGACATGTACAATGATGCTTCTGTGTTAGTAAGGGCTTTGAGCACCCCCACCCCAGCCCCATGGAAACTGAAGCCGTACTACTGAGATCAGGCCAGGCCAGGACTGAGACTGACAAGTGCCAGCTTAGTTCTATTCAAGTTTCATCTGGCAGAATGAAGAATATGTATGTATGTATGTATGTATGTATGTATGTATGTATGTATATAAAGTTCACTACAAAATCAACTAGGAAACCCAAAAGTAGGATTAAGCAGAATTCAGAGTTACCATGTATGAGGGAGAGATGGCAAAGGGCAAAAAGAAACAGAGGAAATTCACCAGAAAGGTCCCTGTAGCCCGCACTAACCAGAGAAGTGGGCAGGCAGGTTTCCCCAGGTTCAGCTTGGCAGAGAAGAGGGAGAAAGGATTGAGAACCCAAGCAGATCCCTACATGAGAAAGAGGAGTCCAAGTATGAGTGGCCTGCTAGGCTGATCTCAGTTGGTTTAGGAGAAAGCAGAAACCTGGGATATGGCTCTGTTTCTCTTATCAGCCTTCAGGAGATAGCTGCCCAAGAGGGGGAAAACCCCATATGTGTGTGTGTGTGTGTGTGTGTGTGTGTGTGTGTGTGTGTGTAAATATATAATATACATACATACATATATCCCACTAAAAGATATTTGAACCAACAGAGTTAGTAATGCTGCACAAGAAAGCAGGTGGAAAGAGATAATGGAAAAGAATTAAGGAGAGCCACTCACTAGAAAACTGTTATGCAAATGATATGTCTCTATGGAATATGAAATTGATAATTAGTCATGTCACTATGATTTAAAATACCCATGCAGCAATTTCTCTGTGTAAAGAGCAAGAGCTCAGTGCAGACAAGATTTTAAAGATGATTCCAGGAATGGTCACACATGCCTATAATCCTCATACTTGGAAGGCAGAGACAGGAGCATTGCTGTAAGTTTGACAGAAGCCTGGGCTACATACCAAGGCTTTGTCTCAAAAGGAGCGGAGGGTAGAGAGAGGAAGGAAGGAAAAAAGAAAATCAAAGACAATACACTGGGGAAAGAGTATCATACAGAACACAAGCAGAAGAGGAAAAACCCCTCAGAAATGGAAGTGGTCACGAAGGAGCAGCCATCTGACTGAGCAACGGGGAGGGGCAACTGAGGAGAACAAGTCAAGCAAACAGAACCAAGGGAGTCCAGGAGCAGATACCCAGGGCACGCATCCGGGGGCCCCAGAGAGCTAAGAAGACTGGGCAGCTCTTCTGAACATTAGGTTTAAAAAGGGACAGGCCACATTCGGAGGGAAGGGCATGAGATAGCTTTGTCTTCGAACAGCTTGACCCTGACCATCACAGGTGCCACCCCTAAAGAACAAAACGTGACAGGATAGTGTGATTGATCACCACCTGGCATCACATATGTGGCTTGTTTAACCCATTTGTGCTGGCAGTGGACTAATGGTGCACAGACTACCATGATCTCCCAAGTCAATTCTTGGGTTTGATTTCCAAGAAGCTTTGGAGCATAAGAGCTCACAGGCCACCATCCTGTTTGAGTGAGTACATTGATACCTAGGCTGGGCCCTCAAACTACAGCCAAGCTTGTGAGCTTTGGTCCCCAGATGGCCTATGGCTGCCTTTGCCCTACAGAAGCAGAATGTGCAGCTACCAAGGCTCCATTCCCAAGCTCACCAGCCAAGCAACCTATGACATAGACTTTCTTTGGAGACATACTCAGGACCTGAGTAATGCTAGTTCTTCCTGAGTGAACTGAAGGTTCAGGAAAGAAGAGCTTCTTCCCTCTCTCTCTACTCTGGTACCTCTGACCTGCTCACCATGTCACTAAACACTTCGGGGGCGGGGGGGGGGAGGCAATAGGAAAGGCTCTGAGGATCTGACCGTCCCAGCCATTTTGCGTCCTATCACTCTTCCAACAAGGGCAGAGAACTGCTGCCAACTCCGGGTGGGACGCAGGGAAAGAGAGGAGCCATTGGGCTCAACGCTCTCTTCCACACACAAAGCAACACTGAGGAGTCTAACAAGGGCGCTTTCAAACAAAAGCTATGAACAGAATTGGGATTATAGTTCCAAAATTTCATTTAAAGAAAACTTAGATAATAGTCTCCTGCTTGGCTATAATTTGCCTCAATGCTCAGCGTTCTACTTTCTATGGACTTTTAAAGGCCCGCGGATGTAGAAAGTAATGTTATTAACTAGTGAAAACCCCAACAGGAACCCAGACCAGGTTGTATTTGTGGCTACTTAATAAGTAAGAGCTATCTCTACCTTCAAGGAAAATGGTTTAAAACCAAATAAATACCTTGCTTCCGTTATTTCTGCTGTTCTGATAGATCTAACACTGATGACACCCGTTTCGAACATTTAAGCTGCATACTTGCAGACAACAATCTAAAGGCCAGTAGACGTTTGGTCTGGTCCAAGGAAAAAAACATCAAATGTATCTGTCCTGTAAATAGTTCATGTACAGAGCCATTTTGTGGAGATCTCTCCAAATCCTCTGAATCCCTTTGGTCAGGTAATTTTATAGCTCATTGCAAGGCCCCCATTATACCTCAAAAAATGGCAACCTAGTTGCTTCCTATAGAACTTTCCAGAAGAGTCACTGGAGAGAGATGTTCTGAATAGCATCCCCAGCTAGCAGACACTTAACTCTGAAGCCACAGTGTTCCTTGGTGCTGCTGTGCGTATAGTCAGAGCTTCTAGAGGTCTCAGAATAGGACCACAGCCAGTCAGCAGCTCCCACTGATACCCATGAGAAGATGAAACTTGGCGTGAGCAGATGCCACTCAGTTCATGAGTGTGGAAACACAGGCTGAACTGTCAGTCAGCTGAACTCCCGGCTACATGTAACTACAAACACTTCAAGAACACCTGTAAGTTCTCTGTCTAGACTTTCACCTCCACCCTAAGATTTCTATATAAATTTTCATTTGTCAGAAGAAGACAGTTATTTCAGACAGCCCCACAGAGAAGACTGGGTCTTTAGCAAGATGCCAGTGCCCATGAATCAGCCCAAGACAGTGAAAGAGTGGTTTAAGGAATAGAATCCATAGGGGTGTTGAATTGGGACTCACTGTGGTAATTCCAGCCACATGACCCAGGATGGGGACCAGTCACCAGGCGGGGTCACGTTGTGGTTGGAGTCCAGAGCTACTGGGCTGCAGTCTTCCTGGGTCTCCTGCTCCTTGACTTCCAAGGCTTTGAGTACCACTGAGGAGGGTGTACTCTTCAATATGGCAACGGCCTCTGTCCGGCTGACCTCTGTGAGCTCAATCCCATTCACATTCAATAAAATGTCACCTGAGGCCAGAGAAGCAAAAGCAAGCTCACCGAGTGCAAATGGGATTCTGCTCCGTGTGACGGGACAGAGGCTGACCGGGCACATGGGTAGGGCGAGGAGAGGTGCATCTTTTTGGCTCGCAGAGACTCGAGGCTGGGTCCCATTGAGCAGATGTAGAGCACGTGGGAATGGCTTGTTGGGAGTGTCTAACGATGGCCTACCAATGCTCACCTGTTTCCTTTTCTACTTAACCGAAGACCATCTGCAATTTCACTCTTAGTTTCCTATTTTCTTTAGCACAGCACCAGAGCACTTGACAAAAGGCTCCAGTGTCTGCCCAGAGTCTGGCGTGTAGGACACTACCAACAAACAGGGACCGAAGCAGGAGTTAGTGTCTGTCACGGGAGCCCAGAGAAGACAAAGAACGGTCCTGAATCTGACCTTTCAGGGAGGTGGAGTACAGTTACCACTTCTCTCAATACTTCTGTGTCTAGCAATAGCCAGGCACCGACTCTGTGCAAAACTGCTCTTACATGGGGCGTGCTACAAGGAGTGTCATTAAGTTAGAGCCCATTCTTCACCCCAGTGATGCTGAGCAGCAAGAGAAATTAAGACAGATCTCCCCGCCCTTGCTGTCTACTCTTTCTGTTATCTCCTGGTTTTTGTTTCTCCTCTAATAATCGTAGGCAGGAGGAAAATGACAAGGGATTGTCCTCAAATGCTTGCTGACTTACGAAAGAAATAAAGAAACACCTTTGATTCTCTGCCTAAATCCTGTACCATGCCGCACTCAAGTGAACGTGTTTGAGAAACTTTTTCTGTCTGAGAAATTTTTAATATGAGCCCTTAAAAAGCAGTTTTCCTCAACCTAGGCGACCTCTGCATGTGCTTGAACAGCCTTATTAAGAGCACATCCTTAAACTGGATACCTTCCTTTTGCAGAGGAGTCTAGAACATGACTGGCTGACTGAGGCCCATTTGTCACCCGTGAGCAAAGTCCAGCTAGTGATATTTAATTACACCATCGAATCAAGATCTAGCAACAAATTTAGCCCACAAAAATGTACAACTAATAAATTAGCTTCACTACCAGATCATTGCACAGAATCCATAGGGGTGTTAGATTGCATGAACTAAACTGTGCCTTAGAGGCAACTGGCTCAAGGGTGTCATGGCTGTCTGTTCAGCCCAGAAAGTCTAGGGGCTTTCTTAGCAAAGCTGCCTCATACCCACTGCCATGCACTAAGAGGGGCAAGCCTAGACTACAGCCACACCCATGCTCACCCTGCTCCAAGGGACACAGCAATCATGGCCAATTCCCTCTCGCATGCTCTCCTTAGCTGCTAACTCCTCCCAGGCTCTGCCGCCCCGCGTCTTTAGTCTCTTGATTTTGTACCTGTTTTTATTCTTCCATCTCTGCTTATGACTCCTCCGGGCTCAACACTGATGACATAGATAGGCAAGTCCCATTCCCTGTGTGATGCTCCCCCTCCAACGGTCATGCCGAGAGATTCGCTGGCGTCTTTTCGGACACTTACAACCTTCTCACGACAAGTGGCTGCAGGCTGAAGGCACAGACACAAAGAACATGGCGCATGCACTCACAAGGCCTCTCCACAAATACCTTCTCCCATTTGCATCAAAAAGAGTTAGAGCATCACGAATTCCAGCATCCCAAACAAAGCATCCCAAATTCTAAGGGTTTACTCAGAGTTTACGTTGCAGAACTCAACATAGAAAGGCAACATCCTGGGGACCATGGTAGAAATCTGGATCTTATGAATTTGGACTGGATCCCAAATCTCTCAAGGAAGCCATGTATTTCCGATTACAATAGGCCAACTTCTCGGGACACTCACCATTCATGACCATCAGTACATCTTTCATATTTAAAATCATATTCATTAGTGGAATGTGTAGAAGTTTGAGGGTCACATGCCATGTACAGAATGCATGTGGAGGTCAGAGGACAACTTACAGAAGCTGTTCTCTTACTCCACCATGAGGGTCTCGGGATCAAACACATTCTGGTAGGCTTCACAAGCGTCTTTACCCGCTGAGCAATTTTGCCAGACCAGCAAGCTTCTCTAGGCTTAAATTGTTTCTTACATAATAAACCTCGGGTGATGTCTTGTTGGCTGGAATACTTGCTGCACAGGTCTGAGGACCACTGTTCAGATCTTATAGCACTCAAAGAAAAGCCAACCATATAAAATGGTGGCTCATGTGTAATCCAGAGTTCAGGGATCCACAGAGAGAGATGCTGGTTAAGACTAGTCAAATACGCAAGCTCAGCTTCGTCGAGAAGCAATCTCAGTGAACACGGTAGAGAACAACCAAGAAAGCTACCTGATGTCATGCTCTGGCTTCTGCATGCACACATGCCCATGCATTCACATATTTGTAAATACACGTATGCGATTGCACGCAAACCATACACAGATGCAAAAATTTGGCGTATTTTATACATCTTTCCCATTTGTGGTCCTCTCCAAACAGCTGACCCAAATCGCTGAGTGCCAGGACTGCACTTGGGCTGTGTCTCTGATGGCCTTTTGCCTTCCCCACCAGTGGGAGAAAGAGTGGGGAAGGGTAGTGATGGAGAAACTGAAACCACTGAGTGGCCCAGTTTGGATCGGGAGGAGGGAAGTATGGCGGGCATAATCCTTTCTGTCTTTGCTGCTTACTCCTACTTTAAAAAGCCGACTTAAGGTAGAAAAATATATGATGAAAAAATATATGGGCAACTACAAAGCCTATGGAATGTTTATGTTTTAGAATGTTTACGTAAGGTTTGAAAAGAATAAAACAATTTAAATACCTAAAAAGCATTCGGAGCCTGTAGCTTGAACATGAGTGGTGTAGCAACGTGTTTGTGTGACATTGATCTGGCCGGGCTCCCCTTTCTCTCTCACGCAGGTGACCACAGGCCTAAAGATGATGCCCACTGGTGGCTAACTCTTCAACTGCATAGAAGTTTTTCTGTCCCACAAATCATGGTGTACTTTCTCTGGTATCTCTTGGGAACATTTAAACTCTTATTTTCAAATGCCATGTTGTTTTCCTAAATCAGCTTAAAACTTAATCTTCAAACAACCATGTTGATCCCCTTCTGGGTGTGGCAGGGCATGCAGAAGGCAGGCAGAGGTATGATTTATTTCTTTATGTGCATGGATATTTTGCCTACTACATATATGTGCACCCCCAAGTGTGAGCAGGACCCTTAGAAACAGAAGAGAGCATCAGAATTCCTGGAAGTCGTCATAGAGAGTTTGTGAGCTGCCTTGTGGGTGCTGGGAACAATGGAGGGGGTCTTTTGCAAGAGAAGCAAGTGTTCTTAACTACTGAGCCCCATTCCAGACCTGCTTGTTTTTAGTAACAAGCTACCAGGAAAAGAGACTACTGGAAGCTGTTCATCTTCACAGCAGAGCCAAGGTCGGAGGACTCTTGATCTGGATTAGATAATGTATTGATTAGACGACATCTAAATGAAGTATAGACTTCCATCTAATAGAAGCCACAGACAAGTACAAGCTGGGCTGAATCTCCTGGGGCCAAAGAGCTTTCCACCAAGCCTGCTGATGTTATTTTAAGCCCTGGGACCAATATGGTGGGAGGGAGGAGAGAACCAATTGCTACAAGGTATCCTCCGACCTCTACACATACACCATAGCATAGGTGTGTCTACATGCATACCCACCTGGACCTACAGAGTAAATGAATAATTGGATGTATTTTTTTTTTAATTTCTGGATTTGGATGCCATAGGACAAGACATATGCTCCTGGCTTGTCTAAGGCCCTTCTCCCCTAATGTCCCATGGTCTTCAAGTAGGACAAGTGTCTTCCTAGTCTCTTGTACAAACACAAACATTAGAAATAGCAGGGGGTGGGATACAGCGAGGGGATCAAAATTTCCAGGCAGGTGGGAAAACTCAAAAACCAGAAAGCAAGCAAACTGCTTGTTGCCTTTGAAAGTGAATGGAAAACGGCCCCTATGGCGAAAGATTCTTGGTAAAAAGTGTGACATGCATTTGGCTTACACTAGAGAGCAGGTCCCTTAGAAGGCTTGCAAGCTGGGATCTAACACTCCCCCAGCACCTTCCTCCTCACTCCTGCTTGGATGGGAGACACCTGTCGCCTTCCCAGTACGAAGACGGGACTTTGGCCTTTTAGTTTCGTGAGTAGTGCTTCTTGAAACGACAAAGTCCAGAGATAGCGCTTAGACACATTGAAGTATACAGCTTTCCCAAGAAGTAGCCCCTTGCGGAAGCTGCCGACTTGTCTGGCTAGGCCTCACCTTAGAAACCGTGATCCTCTCCCCAGGGCCTGGGGACCGCTGCCCATTGCTGATCCAGCCAGCTTCTTGAAAGATGTCTGGGCTGGGCTGTCGAATCTGGCGGGACACGACGAGGTGAACACGTCTTTCACTGGCCTGGACAAGAGGACATTAAATCAGCCACGTGCACCTGGCCTTACCGGGACAGCACTTTCATTCTGTCTTTTATTAATGGAAAGACATTGATATGCACTTCCTTTCTTTCATGGTTACAGGGTCATGGAGAAATCACAAGGCAGGGCCTGTACTGCGCATGTCCATTAGCTCAGACAGTGAGAACTGTCTGCTGTTTGCCTTTTGCTGGCTATGGTTTGAATGTATGAGCCCTCGTGTGTGGAAATCCCAACCCCCAAGGCGATTACCAGGTGGGTCTTTGACTTGGTCTCCATGAATGGGATCAGTGCCCTTACAACAGAACTTAGTTCTTTCAGCACATGAGGATACCAGAACATACCACATTGAAGAAAGTTGGAGATGATTCAGTGGGTGAAGAACCTGCTGAACAAACATGGGGACCTGAGTTTGGGTCCCCAGAACCCATGGGGGAGGCAGCAAGGGTCTGTAATCCTAGTGTTCTATGAGACGGAAGGCAGAGACAGGAGAATTCCCAGAAGCTATCTAGTGCAGGCTGTAGCAAACAACTAGCAACTTCCAGTCAGAGTGGACGATGAGGACTGACACTCCAGGTTGCCCTCTGCACTCCCCATGCCTCCTCCTGTGAGCATGTGCATACCCACACTCACACACATGAATGCATGCACATGTATGTGTATATGTACACACACATATGTGTACATCACACACTGAGATATAAATGGGAAGGGATGCCCACATCTTGACAGAATTGGAAGAAACACATTTCTGTTGTTCGTAGAAGACTTTGTTTCCATGGCAGCCCACAGAGACTAGGACACCATTTCTCTCACATTCTTCCCCAGGGCACATAACTCCCTCTATACCCCCACCTCAGGAACCTCACCAGTCAGGAACTAAGACAATAAGTACCAGCTAAGACATTAAGTACCAACTAAGACATGAAGTACTCGGTCCGGAACTGAGCAGCCCAAACCTTCCTTACACTGATATCTCTAGTCAAGGTTCTCTTGACACTCAGAGGTCATCAGGTGGGTGGCTATAAATTAGACTAACTTTTAATACACTTTTTGGGATGTAGTAAGAATATAATGGATGATTAGCTCGGAAAACTGTTCGTATTACACCAATCTAGGAAATGCTGCTGAGTGGCTCAGCAAAGGAAGCTTGAGCTCTGTCTACTTTCCTTACAGAGTCAGCGCTTGCATGCTCCTCCTTTGCTAGCCTACCTTGAATTCCTTGGGTTCCCTTACCACATCTGAGGCTTGCATTAGAACCACACAGAGCTCAGGTAACAGCATCAAGAAGAAAGCTGATACTCAGAACAATGGGCCTCACCAACAGTTCAGCTTCTGGAAGAGAGTGTTGTAGTGATGTGTCTTTTCCTCTGGATTGCAAGCCTCACTTACCCTAAGAGGCTATCTTCAAGAACTCTCTGAAGTAAAACTCGTGGGAAGATAAGTAGCAATAAACCTTCAGGTCAAAACCTCAGTCACTGAGGTCGAGTTTGCTCTCTTATCTTTGGGGAACCTCCGCTGTTGAGAAGGTTGTTGGCAGCGCTTTTGCTCTGGGCTGGAACTCTATCCTGCTCGTCTTGGACAGCAAGCAGAGCATGCTCTGAGAAACACCTTATAAGAAACGTGAATGGTGGAGAATCCCACATGGCTCAACTTGCCAGGCAAAGTCTAAATTGCCAAGGAGCAGAGTTCACGAGCTGTTTGCTTCACGTTTTTGAGCACACGTTTCTCACCGGGCTTCCAAATGCTGGCTCAAGAATTAATCTTGGCAGGATCGAACCCCCGCCCCCCATCAATAACACGGGTATCAATTTCCTTGCAAATAACTTCTCTGCAAGGTTGGGTCTGTGTCTCTTACCAGCCACCTCGTGAATTGTTCACAGGAAGGCTATTTCATGCACTTTCTTTTCCTAGTCCTGGAGATATGAAGGGAGCTAATGTGTTTGTCCTGGCACTGACTCTCGGGAGCAGCTGCAGGCAGACTTGAGAAACAGGCCTAGGCACCAGAGTCAGTCCACGGGCGTGACTGTGATATGTGAAACAGGGGACAAGGTAGAGTCACAGAAAGAATGAAGGCAAGAGAGCTCCTTGGTTTCACAGCCACAGATGTGCAGGAAATTGTGCCCAGCAGAGTTGCCATTTTAACGGGAAATGGTGGCTAAGAGGGCAATGATAACTCTAGGAGGAGCCAAAGCTGATAGAGCACTGTACACAGTGTAAGCCTCTCACCCAGCCAAGGAATTCCCCTAATGACAAGGAAAACTGAAACTGAATAAGCAGTTTGTGCTGCTTTGGGAACATGGACACAAACTCATGTGTATACACACTATATGCTTAGGGTATTTTGTTTGTTTGGTTGGTTGGTTGGTTGGTTTTGTTTTTGGTTTTTTGAGATCAGGTCTCCCCAGGTAGCTCTGACTGGCCTGAAGCTCGATGCCTCAGCCTCCTGGGTGCTGGGAGCAAAGCTGCACACTGGTGAGCAGTAGCCAGCTCCCAGGGGCTCACCTGCTGTCTTCCTTGTACTGGCTTTCCAGACTTTCAAGTTAGGAAGTCGCTGTCTCCTCTGCCATGCCTCGCAGTGTTATTCTCTACAAACACACGGAGTGGGGGAAGGGAGCCAAAATGACCACTTGGCTATCACAAATGTGCTCTATGGAACAGAATCTAAACACAGTCTGGGTCTGCAAGACAGACATATTTGAAAGGGCAGTCCCTTGACACAGGCAGAGGAGAGCTAAAGGGGCACCATTGGAGTCAGCTGTTAGGAGAGATGCTTTCTGCTCAGTCTTCCAGACACTCCTAAGACTTTTTCTACATCATCATTTCCTCCCCTTTAAGAAGAGCTCACATGTAGAACCTAACATCTTCCTGGCTCAGTCTCCTAAATGCTGGGAATATAACCATACACCATCACACCCCACTCAATGATTTCTGCAAAATCAAATAAAACAGAACAAAAATCCAAATTCATGGGGCTAGAGACATGGATCTTTGGTAAGAGTACCTGAAAGTCTGAATTTAAATCTCATGACCCACATGATGAACGGAGAGAAGTGATCTCTCCTGAAAGTTGTCTTCTGTCCCTGACTGCACATTTGTGCATGTGTGTGTGTGTGTGTGTGTGTGTGTGTGTGTGCGCGCATGGTTGTCATGTAGGCAATGACTTGGGGTTGTCTTACAAGACATGGCTGGAATTGACTGAAGTTTAATTTAAGGACAGGCCTTTTAATTAGTGCTATGTTTAACTGCCACACACTACCTAGGAAGGTTCAGTTCCCTGTTTGGGGGATGATGGACACATGAGTTGATGGACTGACTGCATGTCATAGTGAAACCGAACCAGGGGCCACAGAGAAAAATGTAGGATTGATGATGCCTGGTGGCTCTTACACATCTTTGACCTCCTGCATTAGTGGAACCAGAGCTCCACAGCGCCCAGGGCTTTATTAGCATAAGCTGATGAAGCAAGAAGGATATTTAAATGTTGAAGAAATGAGGTCACCAAGCAGTGTAGAAGCAACCATTCCACATGTGTCTATTGAAGATCAGCTAATGCTCGAATGCTGCTTCCTTCTGGGGATTTTTAAAGAGTTGGTATATAGGATGAATTTTGTTTATATGAGTACACTGTAGCTGTCTTCAGACACACCAGAAGAGGGCATCAGATCTCATTACAGATGGTTGTGAGCCACCATGTGGTTGCTGGGAATTGAACTCAGGACCTCTAGAAGAGTAGCCAGTGCTTTTAACCACTGAGCCATCTCTCCAGCAAGATGAATTTTGTTAAGAAGCCATTTTTAATTGCATTCATTTTGTGTGGTGTGCCTGCGAGATGGCTCACTTCCATCACACTATTTTCTTTACTGGGGCAGCTATCCCTATTCTCTTCAGTATTAGTGCTTACGGTGTGAGCCCCGGCCCCACTCTAATGATGCTGAGTATGGCTGGGATGCAGAATCTGAGCAGGACAATGCATTCTAGTCTAGCCAGTCATCTTAGTACAGTCTTTTTGCTAAGTGGACCAACAACACACAAGACATAGGGATGCAATCCCATTTTGTTCCTTCATGCAAAGACTACTGTTTCTGCGTTCTACAGGGCCAAGGGGCACAGACATCTGTTTCATCATTAACAATTCATTGGAAGGTGGCAGAAAGGTTGTCAGTCCTTCAAGACAGCACAGCCTGTCTCTGGAACCGCAGGATGGAACACAGACCCTCCTTGGCAGCACAGATATTAGAACCAACTGCTGAGCTAGAAACCTGCCAAGGACACCAGTCGTTCTTGTTGACTATACAGACACCACAACTAAGTAACAAGGTCGGGAACAAAGTTCTCACCGTTACCCTCCTTCTAGGGAGCAAAAGAACTTCTCAGGGAAAACTGTTCCCACAGAGCCAGAAACTGCAGACTTTGGGAATATGAGTCTAAAATGAGCTACTAATGCATGGGAAGCTGATATATAAACGTGCTGTAAGCAAACCTAGAATTTGCCCATCTCTGAGGTTCTAGTACCGATGCTCTTCTACAGACTAGAACCTCTTTCATGAGTCAAACAGCACCAGAGACCCAGTCACAGAGACAGGAAATTGAGGAGCTTTGAGGAAAGGTGGTAAGAAGCTCTGAGCATTGTACCAGAGTCAGAAAGAGAACCAGATCAAACACTTGCTCTATTTTTCTTAGTAGATTGTAGCTCCCTATACAGCTCCATGTTCTCAGGAGCACATTATCTTGTAGAAATAAGAGACTGAGAGGTGAAAGAAATATAGCTGGTGACTTATGCAGGGCCGTACAGGTGTCAATGACACAGGCTACGACCCCTGAATTTGCTGATTGATAGACAAAAGGACAAAGGTGTCATTCCTCTGCCTCAGCACCACCTCTCTTCCAGGAGCTGGAAGTTACTATTCTCAGGATTATTTCCCTTCCATGGTAAAGGAATAAAATTTTGGGGGCGGGGAGGGGTGTATGTATGCTGGAGAAAGGGTAGTGGGGCCCTTTACCACTTGTAATAAACAGTTCTGCGTAAGGCATTCTCACGAAATGTTGTACGAGTTTCCAAGACCTGCTCTTTCAAGAAAATGGGGGAATTTTGAGTCCTATTTAGTAACCAACTGGGCTTTGAGAATTGAGCACAAGCAGATTTAAGTTTAGCCTATGCACTAAATTTACTACAGGAGCCTGGTAAGGCCATTTATGTAAGCAGGGCTTGGATTGCACATGGCACACACACAGACCCAGCAGGTCCTATTTCACTGATGGCTCTCACTGGCTCCCAGGCACTTGAATGTTTACATTCCCACCAAGGTTCTGCCCTATTCTTTCCAGGTATGAAGCACATCTCAAGACCTGGAATGTTGTCTGTAGAGTAAACATAGGCAAACCAAGTATGGCATTGTTTACTTTTGGGTCTGTCGGAAGACTATCACTTTCTTTTTAAAGATTTAACAAGCTGACTTTCAGATCTTTGATGAAATAACTGCATTTAAACATTATTTTATCCACGGAATAAATATCACACACAGGGCAGTGAATACCCCACTTACTCCTGCCCACCTCTATGAACTGATTTGATTTTTTTCAGTTTCTGGGGTTGTGGAAGGAAGGAAGGAAGGAAGGAAAAAGAAAAATTCATGGAAAGTTACTCAGTTTGAAATTCACAATAGCTTTTTTTTTCTTGTCTGTATATATTCGAACTCCTATACAAACATGACTCATTCATTAGTCTAGAGCTGCATATGTTCTTAGAACTCCGAGGTTCTCGTCTTGGTAACTGGGTGGGATATACCTACCCTCTGGGATATGATGAGATATCAGATAGTTCCGAAATTCTTGTTTCGGTGTAGTTATTCCAGTAAGGATGCTTAAAAGGCCTGAGAAATTAACAATGGCGAGGACTCGCCATTCACTAAGATGCCAAGTGAGTCAGTTGTTCCTGTCGGAGGTGTCTTTTTCTTACGGTTTTCTTGTTTAAAGGGCCCTTACTCTCCAGGTGTCTCAATGCTGGGGACAGGTCTGCCTTGGCAGCTGCTGAATAAACCTACATTAGGAGCTTCACATACGTAAAGCTGGTCCAATTTCAAATCTCTGTGGACTCTGTTATGTAGGGAAAAGTGCAGTGTGAAGGAAGAAAAGAAGACCAAGAGGACTGTGGCCTGGGAATTCCTTTGTGAGGCAAATGTGATTCATGGGGGAGACACAGTCAAGGCCCTGGGGAAATTTGAGTCCCAATCTTTGAAGGGTATTTAGTTTAATCCCTGCAGCCTGGTGTGTGCTACAGGTATCACATAAATAAAACTCACTTTTCTGAGACAGAGAGCCATTACTTATGCTTTTATGTTGTTTTTGTTTGTTTGTGTGTGTGCGTGTGTGCGTGCGTGTGTGTGTGTGTGTGTGTGTGTGTGTGTGTGTATGTGTGTTACAGTGTCTATTTTAAAACTTCTTTCCCAACTAGCTTGACTCTAGCCTTTCTGAAAAATAAAAGTTTTCTTTCTGCTTATAAAGCAGATTGGCTTTGTTTAGTAAGCAAAGGGATTTTTTTTTTAAAGGAATTCCCACTGTTAGGCAAGATTTTATTTCATACATTTATTTTCTCATGGAAAAACATATTTTTCTGTTATTAATCTTCAAGAGTAAAATGCCACATGCAATCAAGATTTTTTTCCAAACAGCATGAGTTAGGGTTTTTCTTTTGCCTGTTGCGAAAGCGCAGTTGGCAAAGATGAGATCCAGAGTGGTGTTACACTGGGTGCCCTGCAGAGGGCGCTAACAAGTGTAACATGAAAAAAATATTGACAACCCCTTAGAGTCTTAAGTTTTGAAGGTGGAAAAAAAAAATCAAGCTAAGATAGCTTCTTCCTGAAGGAGAAAAAGGAGACTTTGTTTCATGAATGACTGTTTCACCTGGTCTTTTTAGTCTAGCTCCACCCTCGTTGTTGTACAAGATCAGAAACAGGGTGTTTTTCAAGCAACCAAAGCCACTTCATTCCTCACTGTATCACCCACTGCTTGTCCAAAAGAGAAGCATGTAAAAAAAAACGTAGGTGGTAGATGGATGGTTCGATAAAAAAAAATCCTCCAGAGAGCAAATGCATTGCATATATATTTACCTGTTCACAATTTGACTAATTTATTAGTTAAATATTTACTTATAATAAACGTGTATTCACCAAGTTTAACCTTGATGGACATTGATCTAGCTATTTGTAGAATATAATATCCCACTATAGTATACTTTACTAATTGGCAGGTAACCATAAAATAGAAACAAAGAAAATATATATGGAGAGAGAGAGAGAGACAGGGAAACAGAAAGAGACAGACAGAGAGACTTCATAATGCTATAATTCTATCAGTAAAGACCATGACCCAAGGGTCACCATCTGTCCATTTGTGTCCATTGGGTTCTTCCTTGTTCATTGAAAATGCCATCCCTTCCCCTGACTTTCTTAGAGGAAGGTTCTCACAGCGCATGTGGAAAGGGGGTCTGAGTGTTCCTGTTCATGTGGGTATTTCTGACTGTGATCACAGAGTGACTTCTGACCCACCTGAATCAGATGAGCTGCGCTCTCTGGACTGCCAAATCGAAGGTCATGCCCGTTGATGGCCAACACACGATCATTCTCCTCCAGCTGGCCGTGCCGGTCGGCGACGCCACCATTCAGCACGTTGAAGATGAACACCCCGGGCTCATCCACCCTGCGCACCAGCTTTATACCAAGCTGCTCCTCGGGGCTGCTTTTGTTGAGGATTACATGGAAACTGTCCTCCCGAGGTCCGTAGGAGTCTAGCGCCTGAGCATTGCTTCTGCTCCGGAATTTCTGCTCCCGAAGCACTGTCAGACGTAGCACCTGGCAGGGCTGCCGCAGGAGCCGCACCGCATAGTTATGAGGGACATGGCTGATGTCCATGCCATTGACCTGGGGGCGGTGCCATTGGACAGTAAGTAAACCTATATAAGCCTTCTGAAAAGGTCGGGGCCAGCCTGGGTTTGATCCTTAGCCTCACAAGAATCAAATGTATACAAGCCCACAGAGTAAGCAGGACATCATCCCCCTGGCCTGCTCTGTTACCCCCTTTTATCCTGTATCCAAACAGGCTAATCTGCCACAGTAATCTTCTAGCTTCTATGACTCCACACTGCCTTTCTTCACCCTAGTCCTTACCTAAGCCCATGTGTCTACTTGCAGAATCCTGACCTTCCTGTTGCCTGTCAGTTTATTAATTGTTTTTTTAGTTCATAGAGAAGGATGGATGGAAAAAAATACAATCATATGAAAGAAAAACCCCCAGACATTTCCTATGTCAAGCAGTGGTGGCACATGCCCTTAATCCCGGCACTCAGGAGGCAGAGGCAGGAAGATCTCTTTGAGTTCGAGGCCAGCCTGGTCTACAGCCAAAGCTACACAGAGAACCCCCCCCCCCATCTTGAAAAAAAAAGTCACTTCCCTATTTAACTTCAATTTGCATTCTTAAAGTGCAGTGTGTGTGCCTGGCCACAGCTCTGCACCCAGCATCAGATGGGAATCTCCAAAGCCATCTTCTCTCCAAAACTCAACAAACTTTATCTTACTAGGTTACCCATACCTTCACTTCCAGATCCTCTGTGTGTGTGTGTGTGTGTGTGTGTGTGTGTGTGTGTGTGTGTGTGTGTGTGTGAGAAAGAGAGAGAGAGAGAGAGAGAGAGAGAGAGAGAGAGAGAGAGAGAGAGAGAGAGAATATGTGCTTAATTGTGTGACTGGGTAGAGCATCGGTGTGAACCAGGCTGACCGTGTATAGGTGTGTTTGTTTGTTTGTTATGGTATCTATGTGACTGTGCCTGAGTGTGTTTTCACATTATATTATCTATGTGAGTGTGTGCTCACATGTGTGCTTGCATATAAGAAAAGTATAAATGTGAGTGTGCCTGGATGTGTGTTTTCTTGTTACAGTATGTGTGAGTGGGTCTGAGTCTGAGTGTTGTTGTATGATATTGTGAGTTGACCTGTGTGTGTGTGTGTGTGTGTGTGTACTGCTGTACGATAAAGTATCCTCTAGTGTGCCTGCATGTGCATTTGTATGAGTGTGACAGGTATACCAGGTACCAACTCAAGGTGGATGTCTGCAAGGTTCTTTGCCTGTGTTGGAACTATAAAGGGATGCGTGGGGCTAGAATGGTTTCAAACAATCTAATGCAAAAGGAACTTTCTAGGCTATTTACTGAAAGGCTGGCCTGCTCTATAACATGCCTTAAATATCCCAGAGCTAGGTCTCTCATTTGAGGCAAATAATCTACAGGACTGTTTCTGCATCTGACTTTCTGGCTTTAATTATCTTGGCTCCACAGGCCCAGCCTGGAGGCTGTAGCCCCCAGCGTTTGTCACTGCTCTGGAAGAAAACAGTCCCCAGCAGCCCTGCGCTCTGCTTAGGGAAGGGGCCCCACACCGAGCAAGAGGCTTCTTCAATTTCTAGAGTTTGCTAAGATTTCTTGTCCTTGAAGCCAGTTGTTAGAGACACACTGGAATGAGCTCCAAAAGGGCCTTATTTGAGGTCATCCTCCTGCTGCTGTAGCTCAGGGGTGGACTGGGCTCCTTCAGTGAAGACAAGGCACTCCCTTGTCCAAATACAAGGGAACATTACCAGGAAGGTGGCAGAGCCTGCCATCCCATTATCCCCAGGGCCAAGAGAAGTCAGGGTCACCTGGAGAAAGTGCCTGGCATTCCTTTTATCTGTAAGTGTCTCAAGTTCAGAGCCAACAAAGAGAATTTTCTTGTACAGCTTTCCCAGGTGGAAGTCCCCATTGAATCAGGGAGAAAAAAGTCCCCCAACTGGGACTGGCGTTCTGATGGTTGTGACCCACTAAAGTGATGGCCCTGCTTGTGCCATACCCCAGAGACCAGCAGGAATGTCAACATTTCTGCAGTAACTGGTTTCAATTATTTCTGCTCTTATTCCAATTAGTTTGCCAAACAAACAGCTTACACTGAGACAGGGGCTGTCCCTCTGCTGCTGGCAAAGGGTGGGATGGAACTGTTATCTGAGGATCAGATAAGAAGTAGATGCTTAGGGAGAGAATTCTAGTCCTGCTGGATCACTTTGACATCTGTCTGATAAACAGCCCCCCATTTCTGTCTAGAAAATTCTTCTGGAAAGTCTCATTGCTCGACCAGGCCTTGGAGGACAGAATGCCCGAGCCAGGTCATCCGATTCCTGCCTCCCCTAGAATGCCTCTGGGTCACCAGACTCCTGTGGTCATTAAGCCACAGGAAAGTTTTCTGCAGAAGGGCATCTGAACACAATTTGATCAAATGCAACAGTTTCCATTAATCTGCTTTACAGTTTAAGAATGAATATATGTGCCAGTCTTATTTTCTCCTAATATTCCTTGTAAAAGGAAAGGCCAGGAAAGATCAAGAAGAGGAAGAGGAGAATGAGTAAGTGGAGAAAGAAAAGAGGTCCCAGGGAAACAAAGCAGAGGGGAAAGGAGCAGAGAGCACAGGAAAGGATACAGTAACAAAGGAGAGATACAATGTAACAAAGAATTGTTTATAAATACAGAGATGGGGAAGAAAGACCCATCTCAGTTATACTAGAGCTTCATGGGAGCTTTACATCAACATAACTGCAAAATGAGTATCTTTATTCCTTTCTATTTACCGTTTGTCATCTATCCATCCCCCTAATCCACCCACCGATCCACCCATCCACCTAACTATCCACCTATCTACCGTTATTGGCTCTGAAGGATTCCATTTAGACACCTATCTACCCATCCACTTATCACTCCATCTTTCTAGCCAGTCCATCCCTCCTTCCACCTACCCATCCAAACTTTAAGGACTTAAATTATGTGCCATTCACGGCCTACAGCTCAGGATCTTGTAGCCCGTGGTTACAAGACCACACCTCATGGGCACCTTGAGAATGATGTCTCCTGGCAGCAGCCGTCCATCTCTGGCAATCACTCCGTCACGATAGATATGCTGGATGATGATGTGGACCAGCGGGGTCTCGCTGCCTCCCACGAGCCTTATGGAGAGGCTTTCACTGGGATCCACTCTATTGATTTTGATGCTTGTAATTTCACCATCTGGAATCAGGTGAAACAACCTTGGGAAGACTGAAATGAACAAGAGTGGTATTTGTTTCAGACCTCGACTCAACGGGCACCTCCAGCCGCTCTGAACTGTTGACTGTTCCTTCTGTGTGTCACCATTTTCCTGCCTCGGTGCCAGCATACATTTCTCTACTGGAATGCTTTTCATCCTGGGCTGAAACCCAGTATTTCCTTCAAGGCATGCGTGAAATAATCCAGTTCCAATTCAACGTTCTCCCAATCTCTCTTTTCCTCACTGTCTCGAAACATATGATTCCTATAAGGCTGTTCCCATGGAATCTAGCTTTCCATTATTTCTCTGTGTTCATCTCTCATGTCATGACCTGGACTCTACAATCTGTCAGTTGGCTTTACTATTGGGCTCACGTAGCTGTCTTAACCTGGCTGTTCCCCATGTTAATTTGACAGACTGCTTCAATTAATGTTTAAACTACTCTGATTACATCGTGGAGGCAGCAGTTTCTGGCTGTCCCAATGGTTTTGTGCACACATCTCTCTGCACACAGGAGCCTTCGGCTGATGCTTGCTGCTTGAATAGGAACAAACTAATGAACGGATGGGTGTCTTCAGGGAGCAAACTGTGATTTTATTACTTTCTTATCAAGGAACAGAATTAAAATCTGCTCTTCTGTTCTCTTAGGTCATTCCGGAAGATCTTGGAGACTCTGCTTTTCAGGCTCCAACAGACACCAGCCCTCCAGCAGACTCTGCTGTCAGTCAAAGCAGCCAGAAGACCTGCTTCACAGCCACAGAGAGGCCAAGGTCATGGTCTTATGGCTGCTTTCTGAAGGCTTGTTCCTCATCTACCTGGATCACTGATCTCAGCAGTAGAGAGCAAATCAAAGATCAAGTGAGCCAATGATTTCCTAACTTTAATATTTGACCCAAGAGCCAGCTTTCCCCAGAAAACAATTCTTAGCTCCTTCCTTGATCCTTCCTGCCTGGGCCAGATACAGAGTGACTGTCTGGGTCACTCTGTTGCTGCACAGTGACAGGAAGTTCTTTATTCGTGTGTGTGTGTGTGTGTGTGTGTGTGTGTGTGTAAGGAGTGTGTCCCAGGTCAAAGGGATAGGCCCTAGGGACCAAGAATGCAGAAGCACTGATTGGTACTGTTTTTCACTTCAGCTGGAATGTAACTATCTAGAAGGGACATGGACTGCTGAGAACAAGGCATGCCTAGTCTAGCTGTGAAGTGGCTCCTTTTGTGTAGCTCAGACCCTTAGGATGCAGAAGGAAGAGATGTTTGAGTCCAGCAGCTGCCGACAGCAGCTTTAGTCCTTGGAGACCCCATTAGCTCTGTCAGCTGGAATACGCACTATGAGCCTGGTGCTGCACACACCACTCCTTACCACTGTTTTCAAAACCCATAAGCACAATCCACTTGTCTAAATGAACTCAACTCTCTATGAAAAGTCTTCAGAAGAATAGTGATCTGACGTTACTATATGACATAATTAGGGAGGTAAGGTAGCTGCTAGAGGAAGCCTGTGGCATCATAAATGTGGGTTTTGAACTCAGTTCAGACTTAATTTCATGTCGGCAAAGGGCTTCTGTGAGGCTGTGAGTAGCTGCCACAGTCTGTTGCTGGTGCTAACGGTATATGGGCAAGTGAGGCCACTTAATGCTTAAACTGCTCTGATTGTATTAAGTAGGCTTTACCACATGCATGTGTCAGAGCATGTCTGGGATCACAATGAGGATTTTTTGAAAAAAAAAAATTTGTTTTTAATTTTAAGCAAAGAAAGTTTTGGAAATAATGATCAAAGATTTTCCTTCTCTCTTCCCCCCTTCCTTTCTCTCTCTACCTTTACAACAGAGACAAACATTGGTCTCCTTAAACAATTGGAGGAAATCTGGTCCCATGATTTGAAAGGACATGCCCAGCCTCACACTCTTCAACGAAGAGTTAAAAAACATTTTTCAACTGTCCACACTGGTCTAGTGTGGACCTAAGACTATAGGATTTAAGAACATCTTCTCTGCACTGAACTAAGACACTGGGATGCTTGTCTTAGTCCTCACTGACTCACAAAGGCAGATGCTTACACTTGTTCCCAGGTGAAGCATTCGATCGGCAGTGGGAAGGAGATGGAGGCTTCGGGTTGGCCAGCATTGGAAGTCACACGGGCACAAGAGGGGAGAGCACGGAGGGCAAGTGGTGGTGGGCAGTACAGCCAGCAGTCTCGTGCTGTACGTGAATTTCCCAAAGCCAGAGGGATGAAGTTAAAATCCTGGTCTCTCTCTCTCTCTCTCTCTCTCTCTCTCTCTCTCTCTCTCTCTCTCTCTGTCTCTCTGTCTTCTGTGTGTGTGTGTACTAAGAATACTAGTCTATCAGCATGTGCCAGCCTCCCTCTAAGATGCTTTTCAAGGGCTCTCAAGACAGATCAGTGGCTCAAGGCATTTGCTGACCTGAATTCCTGTCCAAGGACCCTCATGGCAAATGGAGAAAAACCAACCCTCACAACTTGACAGTCACATGAGTCACATACACTGTGACAGGAGTACAAGTGTATATGAGTGTGCACATCCACCTCCACCCACACACTGTGAACAAGTTAGCATAGAAAAATCAAAGCAATCAACAAAACAAAGGAACTAACTTGCTATCACTTTATATAGAACACCCGCTGTTTGTAAGTGTTTCAACAGAAATCTGTGCACAGTGCCATTTGGTAAGAGCAAAATAAAATGCTTTCCACTCTTTAACTATAATCATTATTTTCATGTGCATTGAGCCAGCACCCGGAGCCCAGAAAACAGACGAGTTTTTTTCTTACTTGTGTAAAAAGGCGACAGAGAAGACAAGAATCCCTTTATTCAGGTGAGGAGGCCACTCAAGGCTATTTTACCCTTGGGAAAACAGAGGTCACAGAGGGTGGGCACTGGTCAGACTGCCATCACCCCTCATGTGACTCTGGAAAATCAACCTGTAGCTAGTCTCAGGTGGGGTGGGAATTCCATTTACCTTCGGGGACAGTGGCGTTCTCAGAGTTGTCCCTGCCCTGGTCAGCGTGGTTGGCAACAGCACTCCCGCTCTTTGTCCTTCGCAGAGCACTCAGAGCTCGGTTGATCTTCTTGAAAGATCGGCTTCTCATAGTGGACCGCTCAAAGGGCCGTGCTGAGGAAAGAGTGACCGACAGAGATGAGAGCCAAGTGTGCTGCTGTATAATCTCAGCACTCAGGAGGTTAGCCAGGAAGCAGCCCTGGTGCAGAGTGAGGTGTTGCTTCTAAACAAGCAAAAAACTCTTTCAGGTATGAAAACCTATGAACCGGGGTAATAGGAAGTTCCCCCCTCTGCAGGAACTGTAAGTCACCAGGGCCTCGCCTCACCTCACCTGCCTTTACCAAGTCTGATCACATGGTCATTTATAGTTGCATTTCCCTTTGGAGAACTGGACATTGAGTGGCTGCCAAAAGTACCAGAACCATTTCCCATAAAAAAAAAAAATTCTAGAACTTTCTACCACATGTATTCTACAAAGGGCAATCCCAGGAAAAACCAAGAGTCTATTCCCAGACACCCTTCCACTAGACTCACCCCTAGCTCGGTTGCTCCGGCCAGAGTCTGAGAGGCTGGTTACTGGTTCACCATCCTCCACAGAAGACACATAGGCAGGGTTGTCTAGGCCAGGCTCATCTGTCATTAAAGAGATGGTGGCGGCTGCAGAAACTTCTGGGGAGAGCGTCGTTGCCATGAGGCTGGCACAACCATCAGGGCAGCCATCTTGTGAGCGCCTTTTCCTGTCTTTGGTCAGGCCATAGTGGGAGGCCCCTTTGCAGCTAGAACAAAGCCAGAGGGGCACTTAGAATGCTTAGTGAGGACTTCCCCAATACACATGCTTGTCCCTGTACACCCCTTTCACACAGAAGAATCCAATATATGCTTGCCAGCCACATACATTAATGACTTGTAATTTTTTAAATGGTCTATTACATTCTCCTAGCATGATCTCCATTGTTGAGCAGTAGAAAATCAAGTCTACCTGGCTGGGGTCGAGGGTGGAGGTCTTTTACATTTGGACTTGGTGACTGCTTCTTACTGCTGTTTATTTTGACTACGAAAAGCCCAAATCACATTTTCACCTTTTTCTTTTGGGTTAGATCCCACAGCACTGGACATAAATACACGAGGCCACTCCCAGATCCCGTATTTAGCTGGCCAGGGAAACGGAATCACACTCCCCACAGTACCACAAGGTTTACTAGGGATTGCTATTCTCCAGGGGGTGGGTGTGATGCCTTTCATTCCTGTTGCTAGGTTGGTCTGGTAACGCCTCGCATGTTCTTCAGAGAAATCAGTGTCTGGGACTCTCACACGCTGGAAAAAGTCCCGTCTCAACGTATTCGGGGAGAGAAACAGCTGGCTTATTTTTCTTATTGACAACAGAAACCTTTCTCTCCATTTCCTCCTTTCTATCCATTTTACTCACTGCATTTCCCACAAACCCAAACGTTGTAAGGTAGACCAGTCATCCGTACATCAGGGAGAGGGAGGAGTGCCCAGGGCTCCCAAGACTAGTGTTTGAGCTGATCTGGATCCTTGTTTTTCCCCAAACATGTTTCCTTGCCACTGGGCCAATCGTTTCAGTTCACAAAGGTTTTGATCAGAAACTGGTGACGATTTAACTAACACACTGCTGGAGAGGGTATCAGGATGCAGCTGCTGTTCCAACAGAAATCGTTCTAAAGAACTCCTTTGAGTGGCCATTGGCCTAACATAGGAATGCTGACTTTGTTATTCTGAATGACATTTTCATGGGGTTGCCTCAGACCATCAGGAAACACAGATTATTTACATTTTGATTCATAACAGTAGCAAAATTATAATGATGAAGTAGCAATAAAAATAGATGTAGGGTTGGGGGGTCACCACAACACAAGGAACTGTATTAAAGGGTCAAAGTGTTGGGAAGGTTGAGGACCAACTGCCATATATGATTGATGTCCTTATTTTCTATTGATCTATTGTCCTTTTTTACACTTATTATTTGTGTGTGCATGTGTGCGCACACATGCACGTGCACACACATACATAAGAGGAGCTGACATAGAAGTCAGGGAACAGCTTGTGGGAGTCAGAGCTCTCCTGACATGTGGGTCAAACTCTCAAGCTTGTCAGTCATTAAGCATGAAGCCATCTCTGTCTCTCTTTTTTAATTTTATTCTTTTTTTTAAAAAGAAATAACACAGTAGCCATATTGTGACTGAACTACTTAAAGTAAACATTACTTATTTATTTAGGTTTTCTTTTTTTTTTAAAGATATATTTATTTATTTAATGTATATAAGTATACTGTAGCTGTCTTCAGACACACCAGAAGAGGGCATCAGATCCCATTACAGGTGGTTGTGAGCCACCATGTGGTTGCTGGGATTTGAACTCAGGACCTCTGGAAGAGCAGTCAGTGCTCTTAGCCGCTGATCCGTCTCTCCAGCCCCTGTCTGGGTTTTCTGAAACAGGGTCTTGCTATGTGGTCCAGGCTGGCCTGGAGCTCACAATCGTCCTACTCCAGTCTCTTAAGTGATGAGGTTATGAGTGTTTGCCACTGTGCCCAACTGAATAAACATTTGCAACCTTACTTGAGTGATGCTTTGTGTCCTTGAGAGGAGACAGGAGCTGCTGTGAGCCTGCAGTTGATGGGTTTTAGGCACACAGACCTGACTGGAGGAATCCTAGAGTCAGGACCAGAAGACTTGCCCTGAATGTACCTAGCTGTGCGATCTGAAGGACTTAGATTGGATGGGAAAAATTTCTGCCCCAGGGGTTGGACAGACACCTCTAAGGTTAAGAGTTCTGGCTGTTCTTATTGAGGTCTTGTGCTTACTTTCCAGCACCTCCATAGGTGGGACACAACTACCTACAACTCCAGCTCCAGGGGATTCAACCCTCTTTCCTGACCTCTGGTAGTACCTACGCACATGTGGACATCTCTTCCACACAGCCAATCATCAATCAATCAACCAACCAACCAACCAATCGATATACACACTCACTGTAAACAATTCATACACCTCAAAAATAAATATAACAAACACCAAAAATTATCCATGCCTCTAAAAATCTTCAACCTACATGTTGTTATTGGCAAAAAGTTTGTTGACATGAAATTCTGCCAGGATCTTAGCACCTTGCTACACGTATAGTCAGTTCTCAGGGAGTGGAAGCCATTCATTGACTTCTCCCATTCTGAGACATTCAGTCCTCTCAGATTCCCATCTCTGAGCTCAGGATGTACTGGGGATACTAGGCAGCAATTGCGAATCAGGTACTAATGCCTGAACATGGCTGACAGCATCTCGGAATTGCCATGTTCCTCTCTCTGCGCTGGGTTCCTGCTTCTCTTTGCATCTGTGACTTTAGTTGCCACACAAATGCCTTCCAGTAGAATCCATCACTGATATACTGTTATATCCATCAGCCCCATCCTTCTGCGTTCATCAGAGAAACACGTTTTTGCAGGTGATGATAGTTAACAGAGAGACCCACAAAGAACCATGCGTAGAGAGTGAGAGACTTTGGAGCACTCAGTCCTAAGTGGATGTCTTCATCAAACCCTTTCCCTCAAGGCTCAGGGATCTGTGCAGCTGACAGAGGGGAAAGTGTGTAAGCGCCAGAGATTGTAGGTGCTCCAAGGAATCAGTGTCTTCCAGACACAGCAGGACTCAGACTAAGACAGCACATAAGACCTTCATAGGTTCAAACTAGACAAAACCAACAGCACTAAGAAGGGGAAGTAGACACAAAGCTCTACTATTATTTGCAATTGATACAATTGATACGGGAACATTAGTTTCTCTCCAATGGAGTGCCACTGGGTATATCAAACACTTCCAGGCAGCTGCCTGACGCAGGAGCAGTTGGCCATCACAGGACAGTCCCCATGGTTTTGTGCACTATTTGTTTTTGTTAATGGGTGGCTTTTTTGTTTGTTTTGATTTTTTCCTTTTCTTTCTTTTTTTCTTTTTTCTTTCTTTTTTTTTTTTGAGAGAGAAGGCAAAGTTATATAGAGAAGGAAGTGACAATCTTGCAGGAGTTGGGAAAGGGAAAAGTATATGATCAAAATGTATTTATGAAGAGTCTATTATGTTAATCATTGGACTAAAAAGTTACTGAGTATGCCAAAAAAATCTAAAACAACCCCACTCCCAACCAACCAACCAAACAACAACAACAACAAAACCACAGTGCAGAGGGTACGAATTTGTTTCAATGAGGCAGATAACAATCCCTAGAAGAATGTCTACAATTTTGTTATTTTCTTCCAAAGGGGGAGGGTGACCCAAATGCTTTATTTTCTTTCTTGGTTTATTTTTGTTTATTTAATTTTATGTGTATCAGTGATTAGCTTCTCTCTCTCTCTCTCTCTCTCTCTCTCTCTCTCTCTCTCTCTCTCTGTGTGTGTGTGTGTGTGTGTGTGTGTATGAACTATGTACATGCCTGATGTTGGCAGAGGCCAGAGAGAGCATCAGATCCCCTATAACTAGAGCTATAGACAGTTCTGAACTTGCATGTGTGTGTGCTGGGAAGAGATCCCAGGTCCTTTCAAAGAACACCCAGTGCTCCTAACTGCCGGGTCCTCTCTCTGACCCTCAAATGCCCAAGGGTTGGAGAGATGGCTCACTGGTTAAGAGCATATACTGTTCTTGCAGAGGCTACCTCGCTCAGCTCCCGCCACCCATGGGCCTCACACAACCTCCTGAAACTCAAGCTGCAGAGGGATCAGACTCCTCTGGCCTTCATGAACACTCCTCTTGTATTCCTGTCCGCCTTCCCCTACTTTAACCACCCCCCCATCAGAGACACATACATATACACAATCTAGAAATAAAATAAAGACATTCCCAAGGGGGACGAGAGGCAATGCTAACACTTTTCATGGAAAAGGGTTGTCTGTTTCATGCTGAGTCATGCAACCCAGTCCACAGGGTGGGTTGCCAGGCTCACCTAAGTGTATTTGGAAGCCAATAGCATGTGGTGTGAGCAACCTACCCATGTTTAATGGTATCTGTGGTAATATAACTGGAGACACATGTAAAGATTTCCTTTTGTCAGTAAACACAATGCAACGAATGCTTCTAACAATCCGCAGCATCCTAAATGTGGATGTCTTAGTAAAAGGGCCTGTGATTACACAACTTTACACCCTCATTTTCTAGAAGATGGACAGGCTGGCACAAGTCACGGCTTACACTTTTGAGCTGCCCGACACCTCCCCTGGGAAGCCTACCATTCCTTTTGAGTAGGTGAAGGCTTTTTTGTTTTGTTTTTGTTTTTTAAACTCTCTTGTCAGTTATGTTGACTCAGAATGATTCTGCTTCAGAAGAGAAAAGTTGTTACTATGGAAATTTTAAAAACTGGAAGAAATACTTTGTGATGGAAAAAAAAAAATCAGAGCCAGGATGCATTGGAGAGCGCCCAGGCTGTAATTGGAGATCGGAACACTTACTTCCCCATGGGCCGTGGGCTGGCAGCATTTGTCAGCAGCCATGGAAAAGAAGTTCATGACTTGTTAGTGGATTTGGAGACAGTCTCTCTTTGCAGGCTGGGGTGCCCTTGACCATGCGCTCAGCTAGAACACAGGTGTCTGGAATGGTTGCCACGGAAACCTATGGCTTTCTCTGGAGATGGAGCCTGTCCCAGTGAGACAGTGGAATCTCATTCTGGTGGTGTTAGAGCACAGAAGAGGGTGAATTCCAAGACCACACCATTAAGACACACCACTGCTGCCTCAGATCCCTGGGGCTCTAAAGATGTATTTTTGAGTCCAGAAAACGAAGACAGCATAAAATGAATGACTTCTCTCTCCTTGGCCCCTAGTCCTAGCTGTGGTTATGGTAGGTGGGAAGGTTGCAGAATCTACAATGCAGAAATGTTCAGACTCATAGCTTAAAAAAAAAAAAAAAACTCATCCCAGGATAACGATGACCCGTTCTTCTGTAACGTCTCCTTGGCTTAGCCTGACTCTGAGGCATGGAGTGATGGATGACACTAATGGCTTGTACTTACTAATTATCGCTTCTGCAGTGACTAATACTGGGGGCTCTTGATTTACAGGCACAAACGGGGGAAGCAGAGGAGGAAGAGTTGATTAATGTTGGCTGGGGCAGGAAGATAGGATGCACCCAGAGCTGTATTCAAAGCAAGCTGGATTTATGCTCCCTTCACCCTCCCTGAGCCTAAGTACTCTCAGGTGGTGATGGCCATGAACTTGAAGGATGAGAATAAGAAACACAGAAAACCAGCTTTGTCAACCCAAACCACAAACGTTGGCTATGCTGTCTGCTGAAACAAGTATCCTGAGGTCATTTTTCTTAGTGCTGATGGAGTCGCGTCCTAAGCTTCTTCACCAAAGCCAGCAGTGAGCTACAGATCAGTCTGCTGCTGGAGGTACCAGCACCATGCCCCCTGCAATTTGGGGAGGAGGGGGATGAGCGTGTGTGTAGAGCAAACAGAACCTCCTCCTACAAAATTGGGTGTGAGTTGCTAATGGGAGCTGGAAATGAGGATCCAGATGGACCTTAGACATGGTTTGCAAAGGTCCTAAGTAGGGATCTCTGCAGAATTCATCCTGCTGGGTGGGGCAAACTCATCTGCAGGGAAGGGCTCCTTGCTGTCTGTGACCTGACCTACTTTACTTAGAATAACGTGCAAACTTCCCTCAAGAACGAGAGTCTTGATTCTCTCATCTTTGCCCGAACGACAGCGCAACCTTCCTTTGAGCTAATCTCCTCACTACCTCTCTCGGTTCAGTTCTGACACACATGTGACTCAGCTCCTCACATAGATTTCATCAACTGTCCAGCCTGCTCTCACTTTAGCCCAGGGATTGAACTCATCATCTTAGTGATGCAAGGTAGAGAGGGAGTGAGCCAGGAGGATCCAGGGTGAACTGTGTTCGTTAAAGAATGGGCCCAGTGACCATCCCAGAGCTTTGCTGAAGAAGGCGAGTCCAGTGTTAGTCAGAAACAAGCAATCTGGATACTAGACCCCACATTTAAATGGGAAATCTTTTGGATATTTTTTTAATGTTGGCATCAAATCATGCTTAAAAAACACCGTGTGCTCTAAACAAAACACAAACACACATGCAGCAGATGTCTGTTTCAAAGCAAAGCACATTCCAAGCTCTGGTTAGAAGCAAAACTGCAAATGCAGGCAAACCAGTCTGTTTGCCTCTTTTCAGTCCTCCAAGAAGCAGTATAAACCAGATGATGATGATGCACCTTAACCCCAGGATTTGGGAGGCAGAGGGAGGCAGATCTCTCAGTTTGAGGCCAACCTGGTCTACAATGCAAGCTGTAGGACCTGCGAGATCCCTTCCCTGTCTCAAAATAATGACGGGAGAAAGAAGGAAAAGAAACACAACAACAGCAGCAGCAATATGACTCTCCTGGTGTAAAAAATGTTTTTTTTAATTGGGAGTTTTCTGCCCCACTCTTTCCCATCTTCTCCCAAATAAGACACACAGAAGCTCGGTATTTTATTTACCATAAGCCTAGCCTGGGCAGGTTCTGAGCTAGTCTAACTGATATCTCACCCGCTGCTGCTTCTGCTCCGTCAGTCTGTCCTCAAGGTGGACTTCTGGCTACATGCTCACGATCCCTTCTGCCTCCTGCCCCCACCCCTCATGCTTTCTCTCAAGACCCTTCACTCACTCATCTGGGCTGGCGACCAGATGTCGGGGCTCAGAATTTTGTATAAATAGCAACAGAGTAACCCCAGCATTCTGCTTTCTGCTCCCTATATTAAGATGTGAGATGCATGTGCGCACAGAAGCCAGAGAGGCACTGAAGAGGGACCCCCCACAGCCACCTGTCCCAGCCGCTCTTCTGATCCAGTTGAGAGTTAATTCTCAGCGGTTCTTTCAAAAGACCCAATTGTTTGCCTGAAACGGAATAGTTTACCTAGAAAGGGGACATCAGTCCTGTCATACATCCCTATTAGTCCTTCCTTGCGAAGGGAGTCAGTGGTGGAGGATTCTGGAGAGAAGCCAGTTTCCCGTCACCACCTGGGTCTGAGGCTTTTGATGCTCCATCACCTTCACTGCACAGGACAAATGACCCTGTGCCTCAGGTGCAGGCCCAGGGAACAGCTAGGAGGCCCTAGCTCCAGAACAAAGCAGAGGCTGTCCCTTGTGGGAGCCACACAGAGTTCTCCGAGACGATAGGTCTCATGTATCACCTCTTCCCTAAAGATGAAGACGGTCAAGGGGAGAAATCCCTTGGTCAAGGTCACAGTGAGAAACGGGGATCTGCACCCAGGTTATGACTTCCATAATTTCTTCTCTCACACAGCCTGGGCTCTGGCTTCCCTGAGTTCCAGACTCACAGATCAAACCATGCACTCCACATCCTCACTTTGACATCTAATACATCCTCAGCATAACATCCTGATTCCACCTGGGAAGTCAGTCTTCCCGAATCCTTCCCACTGGGCTAAACAGCTTCCTGTAGGTATCTTATCTGTTCGGGTCAAAACCCTCAGATTCATCCTTGGGTTCACAATTTCCTTTGACATCCCATGTACAGTCCAATCACCCTCCCCCAAAAAATCCGGAGAACAACAACTGCTCATCACCACTGCCGCCCTGGCCCGCCCCATCTCTGGGTTATTGAACTAACCTCCTAACAGGGTTCTATACCCCACACTTGTTTCTCCTCAACACAGCATCTGCTATGGCTCTGACATGGTTTGAATGTATCCCTCAAGGGTTAGTGTGTTGAAACTTAATCCTTCCATGGTATTAGAATTATGGAATTTTAACCTGAGCCTGGTACTTGGAGATTGGGGTCTTTGGGAGGTGATTGGGATTAGACAAAGCCACGGGATGGACCCCTATAATAGAGTGGCTGGTGGTCTTCTCAGGGAGACAATGATTTCCTGTCTCTGCCATGTGAAGCCCCTCCCCACAGCACTGTACTGTCTCAGCACAGAGGCCAGGCCTCACCACCTTCATGCTCAGACTCTTAGGGTCTGAACCCCTAAAAAATAAACATAAAAAATAGTTGTATGTAATGACCTCTGAGAAGGTGACCTTCACAGCGAAACATTTATCCGAATAGTTACTTAGTTAAGGTACAATTAAAAAAATATTGCAATTATTTGCTTACGAGGGGAAGACAATCAGAGCACATATGTGTAGAAGTCAGAGGACAACTTGTTGAAACTGGCTCTCTCCCTCCATATGTGGGTCCTGGGAGTCATCAGACTTGGGGGCCAAGCACCTTTACCTGCTGAGTTGTTTGGCCAGCACAAGGAACAATATTCTAAAACCCAAATAATTCAACTAATAAATTTAAGTTCCAAGTGCGGTGATAGTTTCTCTACTGGTATGGACAGGTGTGGTTCACATGTGCTTTTAGGAAGTGTGCTAGCACCAACATTTAGGTTGGTAACAAGAAGACTTGAGTTCAAAGTCAGCCTGGGCTACATAGGAAGATTTCGAGTGCCACAATTAATCTAATGGGATGAACCAATGGTCATCCAGCAACCTTCTCTAAGACAGAGATCCCACCTTCCTTTCTCCTTTTAAGGCTTGGGAAGAGATGGCTCAGAGATTCTCTTCTCTTCCATGGCTAGTGGTAGAGACACCAGTTTGACCTCCACTAACTGGGTTAGCTCTGGGCAACCACAGGGCTGTAAGTAAACATTTGCTGAGGTGAACAGTCACTCTTTCAGTACTGTGTTGACAGAAACACTGTGCTGGGAATCTGCAGGATGTACCCACACAGCCCTGACAACGTATTGTGATTGACCTGTGGTTGACCGTGATATGAACCCCTTTCCCTCAGAAAGCCTCATCATATCCCTGTGGAGAGTGGGTGTGGCGGCAGTCCCAAGATGGCGCTTGGGACACCGGCCAAGTCTTGTGACTAGCACCTGACTTCCTCCTGCCCCGGAGATTAGCCACTCCCACCGTGCGAACTGCGCAGGCGCACCCATGACTCGAGATCAGGCCAGATGACTCGGACCTATGAACTGCAGCTACTGCAACATGGACTGAGGAGGTGGAGTTGAGAAAGGAGCAAAGGGACTGCGCTTGGGAGAGAGAGAAGGGAAGAGAAAGAAGAGAGAGAGAAGGGGAGACAAAAGATTTTAACTTGCATGCTGTAAGGTTCTTCTCAAAGCGGTTTATTCAGGAAATGAATCATAGCAGCTGATAGTTGAGGTGTAGATGATGCTCCATTCAGAGGCCCCAAGAATGTAATAGCCGAAGTGTAGATGCTCCCTCAATTCAAAGACTCAGTGATTTTAACTGAGTGCTGGGAATGATAGGTTTCATACAGTGTCTTTCCCTTCCTCCCTCCCTCCCCACTCCCTTCTTTCCCTTCCTTGATGTTTTCAAGATAAATTCTCACTATGTGGCCCAGGCTAGTCTAGATCTTGTGATCCACCTGCCTCAGCCTCCTATGTGCTGGGCTCACATGTGTGTGCTGCACATTCAGCGTTTCCCTCTGGAATGACTATTCCCTCTCTCCTAGACACTACAGCTTTCAAGGGCTCACACTCCCGCTTATCCTGACCACCACTAAGCCCTCTGTGGAGTGTGCAACAGGCAGACAGGCAGGGTGTCACAGGCTGTGTTAAAACAGCTCAGGAGTCTGAGAGCAGCTATTTCTTTTTTCTTCCTTCTGTTTTTAGATACTTTCTGTTTATGCTTCTAATTGTGCGACTAGACATGGTTTAATAGTTGCAAGCTGCCTTAATCCTTTGCGGAGTGGGGGAGGAGGCAGCCTGTATTCTAAATATATGGCAGTATTTCACAAGTCCTGGAATGTAAGACATTAGACATCTCTACAGTGTTTGAGATAACACTCCCATTGAGGATCCTGAGACCCCACCCACTCCTGCCCTCGCCCCTCCCCCTTCCCCACCCACCCCGAGTGGGACCCATCCCTGCCGGTTAGCTCGCATCATGATACTTGGAAGGGACTCAAGGAACAGTGCCGTTTCTACTAATAGGACTGCTTTAGTCTCCAAGCTTTCTGGTCCTGAACCCGAGCCCCACTTCCAGGAACTTTCTGGAAATTACTCTTACCACTCTCTTTATCAGGCTTCTAGGTTAAAACCCATGCTTTCTGGGATGGGGCCAGAGGAACGCTTGCCTAGTTATCAGAAAGCATGCTAGTGATGACCGTTGGTGCTTATGTGTAGTCTTGGGTGAGGCTGGTCTGAGTTAATGAGCCAAGGAGGTCACCCAGTGGGCAAGCACACCCTCCCGTAGTCAGGTGACAGAAATGCATTTGAACCTCGATGGAGCTCATCTTAAAAAGCCAACAGACTTCCCATCACCCCACCAGCCACACACTGCTCTCCTCATTACTTCCTCTCTCCTGCCTCCCAACCGCTGGGGGAGATGTCCCAGGTCTCCAGTCACCCTGTTCCCTTGGTAACAAACACCAGAAGGGAAAATTTCCAAACAAGCCGAGAAGCCATGTGAGATGGGGACTTGCATTCTAGCTGCCTGGGGCTCTTGGGTCGACACGGGGTGTGAGGAGGGAAAATGTGCCCTCAGGATAGAGTTCACACAGGTAACGAATGGTCCAGTGCCAACCTCAGTAGGCATGCACCACTCAGTTTACCCAAGATGCTCTGCAAGTCTGAGATACTAGTCTCTGAACAGAGCCAGTTTTCATTTGAGGGGTGGTGGAGATGGAAAAAACACACAGAGAGGACGTGGATCTCTTTTTCCCTTCATATAAATACCTCTCTAATTTTTTTTTCTATTCATTCTTCTGTAAGAATCTGGTTCTGTGTTTTGATCCTTTGAACCTCGACTCACAATGTATCTTCAATAGTTGGGGCAGCTCACATCGACACTTACGCTATGTACTGTGCACTGTGGACCAGGCATGTCATGGAACATGCACGGATCCGTTCAATCCTTACACCAGCTCTATGCGGAAAATACTGGTATACACCAGGCACAGAGAACCTTCCCAGACTCACATGGCTGGTACCCGGAGAGGATGGCAGAATTCTGGTTGAGGTATGCACAGTAGGGCTGTAAGATGCCACGTTTGGTGGCTGATAAGTGGGAGGTACATGAAACAGAGGAAACACAGGGAAAGCTAGAAGCAGCCTTCGGGTATATTCTGTTCTTTACTACTGTATCATCCACTGCAGCTACTGGGTGGCTACTGAGAAGAGCTCAGGCAGTATGATCTGCCAAGTGTAGCCTGTTCTAATCAAGCCTATGCCTTCAGGCCTGCATCCGAGAGACATGAGCCACAAGCATCGCACAGCTTGTGTCCTTGCCTCTGTCTGCCCTATCACCAGGGCCATTTGCCAGCAGAGTGCACATCCTAGGTCCCTGCCTGCCCTTGGGCTTCCTGTTTCACTGCCAATCTCCATCTCCAGAAATAACCTAATTATCTCTGGGAATAGCTTTCTTTGCCCTCCTTGTCCTAGAAGCAGAAGTTTAAAAGGATCCTATTCTGGGCTGTACGGGCAGGGCTAGGTGTATTATTTATTCTGCCTCTAGAGGGAGCTCTTTGGTTCCCGACTTTATATACTCTTGTGTGGATGAGGCAGTGGGTATTTGCTGTTGAAAGCAGGCTTTCTCAAGAGAGGTGCCATGCAGGTAGTAGTCCATGCTGGCCATTAAGTCCTGTTTGCTATTGTTCGTGACAAAGCTTATGACAGTCAATAGATCGGTGCTTTTAATAGCAGGTCTGGGACTGGGACTTAGCCTATTCCACATCGTCCTATGGTGGCAAGAGGTGGAAGCCACAGTACTGAGATTCTTGCGTTGACCTAAATCCTCTGTATACCTGTCATAGGATGATGTAAGACATATTCATCGTCCTGAAGGCGGCCCAGTCCTGATCACTGAACTTCAACCTGTTTACCTCTGTCATAACCCGTCCGGCAAGCGCGGTCAATCTCTCTCATTTGCAGGTTTGGGAAAAACATACATCTTAACTTGCCCAAGGTCACAGATAAGCTCTAGTCTCAGATCAGCAGTTCCTGTTTGCCTGGGGCTGACCTGGTCCTGAGATAAAGAATTTCCTATAAAAACTGGTCAGTCCTAGGGATACCAGATGAGCTGGCCACCTTGTTAGTGGCAGACAGTATGAAAGCAGGGCTGTATCTCCCAAAAGGATGCTCTTACCGGTGACAGTAGTACATATCCCCTCCCCCACTCCACCTCCACTTTCCCTATGTTTTGGCCCAAAGATTTAGTGAAAGCTAGTTGAAGAATGGGGTGGAGGAGTTCATAATCTCAGATGCCTCTGAATGTATGCTCACTTGGATGCTGTTCTCTTAGATGGATGTCCAAAATGTCTCTCCTTCCAATAGCCACTTGAATACGCTCCTATACAGCAGCTCTTGCAGATCTAAATTGTGTGCAATCCCGGTGCTTCCCAGAAACTTGAAGAATCAACTCACTGTTTAGCTTAGACAAAGCCTAGCAGATAGCCAGGAGAGTCTGATAAATATGTGCGCTGCTCCCTGGGGTGCCTCAGAAGAATTCCAAAGCTCAAACCAGATGTGCAGTTGACAGAGGCTGATGAGGGATGGTGGAGGGTTTGGGCATAGTCCACATGCCAGGTTAATTCTTCATAGAGACGTCAGGACAGTTTATCCATCCTACGACTCTCTGGCCTCGTTGAGGTCATCAACTCTCTTCCTGGACGTTTTTGGGGAGGGGAGCTGGCGATTCTCAAGCTACGGACAATGAGGGTTTTCTGTCAACTGTTTAGGGACTGTGATATGTATGCAGGAACGGTGAAGAAGGTCAGATTTTACCCAACTTCTGGTCCCTGTAGTACTTACTTGTAAAACACTTAGAAATGAGTCTACCCTGGAGGAAATAGGCCTATGGTGTTAGCTACTCAGAGGGCTGAGGCAGGAGGATCATAGGTTCTGCTTTATCTAAGAATGAGTCCAAACTGGCCTGGCCAAAAGAGTGAAACTCTATATCAAAGTAAACAATAAATAAAAACAATATAAAATGCAAAGCGGGTTGGAAATGTGGCTCAGTGGCAGAGACCACACAGCATGTAAACAGGCCTATGTTTAATTCCTAATACTATAGCATGCACAGCATGTGCATGCGTGTACACACACACAATAGCATAATTTTGGGAACTGGGCTATGGATCAAATGCTTTTTACTTAGGGTTGATGAGAAATGGCTTTTGGGATAATGGGAATCAAGGCAGCCTGACCATTGTGGTTTTCTGATGGGTTTTCCAAATTGCCTGGGCACCCAGATGTCGACAAGAGTCTTTTTCTGGATCCTTGTGCTTTTGTGAAGTCCGTTCAACCCCAGGGGCTGCACAGGGGGGGTCACAGCTCCATGTAGAGATAGACATGGGAGAAGGTGACATGGCATTCAAGTGGAAATTATTTCCAGATGACATTTCAAAACCATTCCTTCATTTCCTGACATCCGTTACGTGGCACTCTGTGGGTAACTATAAAAATGCCTCTTCTGTCTAAGCCCGTTCCAGGCTGGAAGTCACAGACCCTCCAAAGCACATGACATGACATTTGGATATTGAGAAATTGTATTCTTCCTCCCCATTTGCCAATGTGTCACACGAAGACACTTGGCTCTTTTGCACTATTTTTTTTGTTTTTGCACAAATCAAATAAAAATTTCATCTACCAAAACAGCTTCTATGTTTGCTAAATGAACTTCCTTTCTTTTTGAACAGTCATAACAGAAACAATAGGACTCTTTCTGCAAATCACATGCTGTGACCTCAAAATTATGTTATGTAAATGCAGGACTTCTAACGCTGTGCTGAGTCCCTGGGTTCTCTTGTCAGAGTCACCCCTTAGCTATGGCTCAGTTTGAGTTCATCCACTGGGCACAGTGGCTGCACTAGACCAGGCCTCCTGCAATCTGATACATTAACAACTGTCTTTCCTCATGTCACCCACTTTGGCTGCAGAGTTGTGCCCCAATCCGGCCTCTCCTCTGTGGCCACCAGTCAAACAACTCCTGCTTGTTTAATCCAACGGTTGCTTCTAACCTCACGTGGAAGCTTCCACGAATGGTATAGGAATGAGGCCATCAGTAGATGCCTGAAATCAAATAGGACCAAAGCTTATATTATCTTAAACATACATGTGTGTAATAAGGTTATTATACAAAGCAGGTACATTAAGGGACATCAAGACAATGTAACTACATTCATGTGATTGTGGCCTTCAAAGCATCTTATTGTACCACATTTTCTACTACAAATAAACAACCATGCAAACCTACACCCAGTTGAACTCATTCATTCATTCATTCATTCATTTCCTAAACATTTAAGTGGATACTGTAACTGTCAGGTAGATGGTTCGTTACTACCAATACAGCCCAGTTGTAGCTGGCAATTTCACACAGAAATAAGACAGGCACACTGAGACCAGCAAGCATTTCTCCACATCTTCAGGGTTCCCTTCCATGAATTCAACCAAACATGAATAGGATACATCTTTTTTTTTAACTCCAGAAGGTTCTAAATGTAATGTAAATGTAAAGCCCGAGAAGACAATGCCTTCTGTCATTTCGGACATTCCCTGGCATCTTGTTCTTGTCTTACAAGGCTTTTGTATCTTTCCGCTTGTACATAAACTTGCAATTACGCCATCCACTCACGACTTGAGCAGAAATCGTGCTCTTTTCTGACTTAACCTCAAAGGTAACTGACCGGGGCTGGGAACACGCTTCAGTAGATTAAGTGTTTGCTATGCAGACACGAAGTGTTTGGCTCTGATTGCCAGAACCCAGGGAAGTGGGTGTGGCAATCCACCTGGAAGTCCATCATTGAGAGTATGAAAGACAGAGGCAGGACCCCCAGAGCAAGCTAGATAGCTAGAACACATCTTATCAGTGAGCTCTGGGATCAACTGAGAGAGTCTACCTCAATGAATAAGGTGGAGAGTAACCAAGAAAGACTCCTGATGTCAACCTCGTGCCCCCATGCGTGAAGGTTCATATTCATACACCACCCGTACACATACATGTAAAAAAAGAAGTAACTGAGATTCAGGGGAGAAATACTTCAAAATATGGAATGATAACAATCAATGGTTCCACCTGTCCAATTCTGAGACATACCACCAAACCACCCCACCACCGACACAGCAACATGCCTTTCCTGCTCAGCAGCTGCTGAGCATCAGAACCACAGGGCTCTGGCCTCAGATACTTGGCCTATCAAGGTAAGCCCTTAGGGCAGAGTCCCTACCCGATGGCTGAGAACCGCTCTGCACACTGTGCGTCTCGCCAGCCATTTCTCTGACTGGATTACACGCCTGAGCACCCCTGGTGCTGATCAGTGACTACCATGGGAACTATCAGAACACCTTTCCCTTGGTGGTGGCTGAGGTAAATACTCCGTTCCTTCCTTTATCCTCCCATACAAGTATCTAAGGTTGAAGTCTGGGGAACCTACATGTGATGATTCCCTACAGGAAAGAATAAGGGTGTCTTTGGCTATGGAATCCTTTCGGTTTGACAAAGAAGTATCCACTTTGCCCACCTTTCTGCTGAATTAGGATGTACTACCCTAACACGCTAACAGGCACGTCTTAAAGTTTTATTTACTTACATGATATCATTAAAATATAATCGGGCAAACAGCCCATCAGATCACAAACTATTCCAAAATGATATACTTTTGTTATTTTTAGGTGTGTGTGTGTCTGTCTGCTGTCTGTGTGTCTGTGCAAGTGAGTGCAGGTGCTCTCAGAGGCTAGAGGCATCTGATCTCGCGGAGCTGGAGTTACAAGAATAACACTGATGTGGGTGCTGGCAACCAAAATGGGATCCACAGTAAGAGCGACAAGTGCTCTTAACCCCTGAGCCATCTTCCCAGCCCCTATAGGGTTTTCGATTTTATCTTGAACGACTAACCCTTTGGAATCTACGGAATCTCCTTTCAGCCTAAACGAAGCCTGGGCTCGGTGAGAGGAAAGACATCAAGCATCGGAAGCAGTGGGCTCTCAGCTCTCAGTCTCTGAGGCACTTGTTGAAGGGTGATGTGGGAATATTGTAGTAATTAGCAGTAATTAGAATCTTGATTGTAATTACCTGTATGAAAACTAGTCATCCTAATCCTAATCATCTCTGTTAAATAGAAGTTTTGTGTGTGTGTGTTAAAAGCTTGGCCTTTCCTATCGACATTTGATTAACACTTCAATGCTTGGTTCTTCTCCCCTTGTTTATTAGCTGGTTTTGAATTTTATACACCACATTTTGGGCATAGCTACCTCCTTCTCCTCCACTTCTCTTACACCCATTCCTATCTTCTTTACCTATCCGACATCATGTTCTTTATGTTTTAAGCCCACCACATTCAACAGATGCTGCCCATATACTCTTGGTTACGTGGCCATCACTGGAGGGTGATCTACGCACCATGGTGCACGCTGTTTAAGAAGCCCACTCTCCCTCTCCCATCTCCCTTCAGCTGCCAACAGCTCTTTGGTGTTGTTAGAGGTGGGACTTGGAGCTACCTCCTTTCCCTATGCTGAAATTTTGTCCTGAGCCTGCATAGGTTTCAAGCATGCTATATGAAATGCTGTGAATTCATATGTGCAATTATCATGTTGTGTTGAGAAAACACTCAGTGCTTAAAACTATTACCTAGAGTCATCCCTAAACATGGCCCTGACTTCTATTTTTACTGAGGTTGCCCTTTAAGCTTTAAAGCATTTGATTGTTCCTTTTCTTTCTTTTCTTCCTTCCTTTCTTTTTTCTTTTTTTTTTTTTTTAAGGATTCTATAACCCAAGGGGGAAAACGGCGATGGACATTGAATAACACACAAGTGAAACTTAAACGTGGCCTTTTACCAATCTTCCAATTTACCATTAACCTTGTTCATGACCAAGATCTGTCACCAGAAACTACAGTGAAATCAATAGGGTCAAATATTTTAATCGGCCCAGGGGGTAACAGTGTCCCTGGATTTATTGGGGCATCATGGGTTTCTGAGTTTCTCAAGTACAGTTTTACCTCATTTTTTAATGGAAACAGGAGAGCAGGCTATGAATCTGCATGGCATTAGCTCAGCGAGAGATGCAGGTCTTCCCAAGAAGGAACTCGGTGTTAGCATCCTTTGGATCTGAACTCTTTCAGGTATTGTAAGTCTTTATGAATATGTCAGTCATGTCTTTTATTGTGAGTTGTTCATTATAATAGAAAGGCAGATGATAGACTGTGGTGATCTCCTACTAGAGAACAGGGACTCTGACATAAATTAAGGATTGCTACAGACACTGCATGCTACGCTGGTAATTCTGAATGTGGCTTATATAAAGTCAGATGGTGTGGGCACATGAGCAGATCATGGCTTTTCTGTGTCAGTGTTGAACATGGAAGAGAGACCCAGTTACTTTACAGGAAACACGCAGTTCAGGTGCTTTCAGACACGTAGGGCAATCAGCTACCTTTTTGACTTTGATGATCACTCAATGAGGACTCCACTCAAACCCCTCCCTATCCTCCTGTTTGCCTGTCAGTAATAGAGGATCTAGATAATTACAGGAGAGCATCTGGCTAATTACAGTGCTGAGAACTGACATCCAGAAGACGGCTTTCTTGTCCATGGATTTAATTACAATCTGGCTGGTCGGCCTTACTCTTAAATTGACCATCAATTGGATTACATAAAACTGACATTTTGGATAAAGGTCTTTGTTCCACCAGAAATCCAAGAGGTTGTGACTTGCTGCTGCTCTTTTAATGTGAGTAGTCTTCTAAAAGAGATATGGTTTCATAAACAGTCCCTGAAGCTTAAGTTGTGTGTGTGTGTGTGTGTGTGTGTGTGTGTGTATGTGTGTATATGTATGTGTATGTATGTATGTGTGTATGTATGTGTATGTACGTATGTGTGTATGTGTGTATATGTATGTGTATATGTGTATGTGTGTGTATGTATATATGTGTATATGTATGTGTGTATGTATGTATGTATGTATGTATGTGTGTGTATGTGTGTGTGAGAGAGAGATAATAGTGTTCAGAGGCTTTCTCTTGACCTTGCTATCACTGTAGTCACTGTTTAGGTTTGCTCTGAAGTGTTCTCCCAGAGGCTCATATACTGAGGTTTGGTTCCCTGCTGCTGACACGATTTTGAGAGGAAAACTTTGTGAAATAAATCGAGTCCTTGGCGCGCCTTTGACATTTTTATCTAGTTTCTAGTCTTTTCCTTACTCTTTGCTTTCTGCTCAGCAGAACTTCCTCATCACATGAGTCCACCGACAAGCCTTTCTGCTCAAGAGCATGGCGCCAAACAACCATAGACCGAACTCTGAAATGGGGTGAAACAAATTGCTCCCCTTTCAAGGTGTTCTCTGTGGTATTTTGGCCACAGCTGTACAAAAGGAACAACCATGGTGCTCTTGTTGACACTGTGGCGGAATGGCAGATGTGAAGAACCACTAAGGTAGGGGTTTCCTGCCCTAGAAATAAGTGAAGAGCCAAGCTTAAAAGTGTGCGCGGCTCTCAGAGAGACAATGCAGTATTCACCACATTCTATCATCATTGCCAAACCTGAGACTGAGCCAGTGCTTGTCTCCATTTTAGAGATGTGTCTCTTTCCCAACATCACATAGCAGAGAGGATTTTCCTTGAAGATTTAGTAAGTGACAGATAGCAAACATCTCTGTATGACTTCAAACACACACCCTCTCTACCAGTCACTGTTACCTCCAGGACCTATTCAATTCCTAGAAAGTCAATTACACTTCTGAGGAGTCAACTAGACACAGCCATTGGGTCCCCCACACCTGTGCCCACCAGGCATGCTGTGCAGGCTGTCATTCAGGCAGTGTTCTGTACCAAGAGGACACACTCCTTCATTTGCAGAGCAGCTCCTCCCATGCCAAAGGATGCTTATTTCTAATGAGCACTGGATCTGAAGGCGGACTCCCCAGGAGGGAGGGAGTCGCAGCGTACCCATGTGGAGTCTGCAATGACTTGAAGCTTCCAGAATGCTCTGTGTACTGGGAAAATAGTTTACCCTTCTTAGCCTTGAAGTCCTAGCCCTTCACATAACTCACACAACCTCACACTGCTTTCGTGGCCTCAGAACTCCCGGAGCTACACAGTGTACCCTATGATCCCTCCTATTGTCCCAACTCCAGAAGAGTTTTGTCATTATTCAAACCAAAAGAGCTGTGTATCAGCTTGTGTTCTCATGCTAATTATGTTACCAAAAAACCTGCTTGCAGTGTCCCACACATAGGACTAAAGGAAGCCTGTCCCCAGTTGGTTTTTGACTGGTCAGTAGAGTTGCCAGCAGTCAATGGCTGGGTGGAGAGACAGAGGTAAGGACTTTTAGTATTTCTAGGAAGGGACTGAGGAAGGAGGAAGAGGGGATTGTGCCATGGTGAGGGCATAAGAGACGGATCTTGTCAGAAATGTACAGGAGTGTGAGACAGTGGACACGTAGGTGCAGGGGAAATCGACCCCAGGAGGGCTGCTCAGCAGGGTCCAGGGCAGCAAAGATGAAATATAGATTGAGTAAGTATCAACTCAGGAAAGTGGGAGGGAAGTGTGTGTTAGCTGCATCAAGTTAGGGAGTGGCTGAGCCACTGAGCTGTTTAAGGTTATTTAAGATCTAAGGCTGTGTGTGTGTGTGTGTGTGTGTGTGTGTGTGTGTGTGTGTGTGTGTGACTTTCTTTCGGGAATCCAGAACACTGGGGAAATAACAAGAAGCTGTGCACCTGGTAGCTGGGGAGTTTTGAGAGGATTAATAAAATATCACAACAGAGCTGGAAAATCAGAGGACTCAAGCCTAAGACCTACCACTTCATGATTTCCTTCCTTCCTTCCTTTCTTCCTCTCTCTCTTTTTAATCTCGTTGTTTCCTTCTTTTTTCCTTCCTTCCTCTGTCTCTTTCTTTTCTTCTTTCTTTCATTTTTTTTTCTTTTTTGCCATTTTATGCTTCAGCCTGCCCTAGTTTGTCTGACTGCCCACGCAGATCAAAGATCCTGATGTCTTGGCTGCAAAGCCAGTCTTACTATGACTTTGACAGATCCCAGAAAAGTTTGTCCCTTGTCAACAAAGTTCACTGGCCATCACCAACTATGTGGTAGACTTATCAACCAGGCTGGCAGACAGTCAGAGACCAACACTGCTATTCTGGGGGCTCGAAACTGCTTACGCCTCCTGGGCACCAGGTCACTTGAAGGTTTGTCTTGGAGAGAATCATGGCAGGCTGTGCTGCTGGCTGGGACGGTGCTGGGGGAGGAGTGGGGGTGTGTGATAGGAGCTGTGGGGTTGGGAAGGCAGGGGCACTACTGGTTCTGGGAATGAAATCCTCTTCGAGCCCACTTTCTGGAAACACTACCTGAGCAATGCCAGTCCGTGCCCGGTTGCTTGAGAGAAGAAGCAATTTGCAAATTGCATGCTGCAAATTGCCAGTACCCATCTAATTATTGTTTAATCAACATAATCACTAGGTGATTGGCATTCCATATTGCAAAATGGATGTTATTTGTCTGGCAGCTACCTAAGGAGACATGATAACAGTTGATTCTTGATTTGGATAGGGCAACTTAGATTTCTGTGCTCTCCGTGGCAGGAAGACCATCTGCATTTGCCAGACTTTGAATTTTGATCTTTTCCCAGACATTTGGTGTGGTGCCATCCTGTCTCATCATGCGAGGCAGCAGCAGCAAGCCCCAGTCAACCTCAGCAATGTTATGCTGTGAGGAGGAACAGTCAGTGGGTCACAGTGTGTGGTGCCAACCTCGGATGTGTGCACATTCAATGCAGTCATTAGGACAGAAGCTCAGCATAAGTTGACAATTGGTTCCATGATATTTTGGGGGGTGGGGAAGGAAAGGCAAGATCTGGTGTAGTTCAGGCTATACTCAAACTTGCTATGTAACCAAGGATGACTTTGAAATCTCCCTGCCTTTCCCTCTCAAGTGCTGGGATTACAGGTGCATGTCACCGTGCTCAGGTTATGTAGTGCCACTGATCAAAGCGGACTCCCTCCACGCTAGACAAACTCTCTACCAACTGGGCTGCATCTTTGGCCCCCGTGTATGTCACGCTTTGAAGTCTTTTTGAGAAAGAAGACAATTTTCTGAAACACCCATGAAAATCTCTTGTTATCACTGGCATGATGAACAAACCTGAAGTCAGTCCCAGGACGCCCTGCTCCCTGGACACATTCCTGAGTGTTCACGTCCATGTTTATGTCAGAAATTTAGTTTAGGGAACTTACACATGTTGACGTCAAATGAATCATGGTTCCTACGTCAGTGAACATGGCATTTTCTTATGAACTCATTCTATGATTCTGAGTGCTTGCATCAGAATTACCAACCAATTGAGCCATCCATCCCTGGTGTGGAGTAAAGACACCAACAGCTGTGGACCAAAACATCAGAATGACTCCCTTGGGATGAGATTGTAAGGCTCTGTGAAAACTGTCAATCAAGAAGCTGGTGAAGATGGTGTAGATTAACCCCCAACTTTGTAGCTGCCATAATGAGAAACATTTCTCTGGTCACATGGGTCCGCTTGTGCCACCTCACGCACCCAAAGCTACTCTCCGGATGCAGAGGGACTGTGGGGAATGCCCTTTCCCTTTTAATTGCTCAACCACATTTTACTGCCTTTCCAGCTTCAAAGACCATGTTCTAAGGTTTCATTCGAGGCAAAAGTACAGTAGACTCTCCATATCAGTGGTATAGCTAAACAGACATGAAAAATACACAGAAAAGGGGCTGCACCTGGACTGAAGTGTGTGTGTGTGTGTGTGTGTGTGTGTGTGTGTGTGTGTGGCCTTTCACCCTGATGTTCATTCTCTAATTCATTCTCTAATTAATTCACATAGTTGTATCAGACACAACCAACAATCCAGAGATGTTTTTACAGTAGTTCTTGAGAAGATGTCTATAGGTGATAATGGAAACATTATCACATTTCATATAAGGGTCTTTGGCAATCTCAGGCTTTCTTATCCTGTATGAATATGTGTGGTGACTGTGTGTATATGTATGTGCATGAGGGTATGTATGTGTCTGTGCTTATGTTTGTCTAAGTGTGTTTGTGTATGTGTATATGTGCATATATATGTGTGCGTATATGTGTGTGTACATATATGTGTGTGCTACAATCAATTTTATGCAGATGCCCAGAGATCACTATGCTTTCTTTTTGTCTTTTGTTTTGAACTTCAGAAGCCTATCATTCCAAGCCAGCCAGAGTCACATGGCAAGACTCTGTCCTCAAAAACAAAACAAAAAAAAAAAAAAAAAATCAAACAAAACAGCAACAGCAATAAGGCCAATCCAACAAAAACAGCCACCCAACAAAAAACCCAACCCAAACTGAGTGTGTGGATGTCCCACTAAGCTCTATATTACTGACTTTCTTTCTTTGTGAATCAAGACTGCTTATAACTCCAAATATAAGAATTTTAGGTGGAGGGTTTTATATCTATATGTTCAGAGAACTTGTTAATTCTGAGGCTGTAAAGTTATGAAAAAGTTCGGTTTTCTAAGTTTTAGTTTTCAGTAGTACTTACTAGCTCATAATTACAAGTTCCCCCAGAAGAAGAATGCAGTATATTTGCATATATGGAATGCATATGAAATGATATTCAGCTATAAACAGAATGAAGTTCGTCATTGGTGATGATATGGATGGCAATGTTATGTTAAGTGGAACAAACCAAACAGAAACAAAAACAAACAAACAAACTTCATACAGTTGCAACCAGTAAGTTATCCCTTTAGAAGGGAATGGAATAATGTCCATTCAGGTTAAGAAGGGCAAAGGGTAGAAAGTGTCAAAAAGAAGTTCAGACAATGGCAACAGAACACAGAATTGAAGAATCATTTCTAGTTCCTACAAAATATTGGGAAAGCAGGAATAGACTCGTCTAACCTGGTGAGAGCAGATAACTGATCAACGCTGGTCTAACCTAAGTGAAGACAGGATGAGTGTGTGTGCAGAGCATGGGGTCACCCCAGTGGTCAGGGCATTCATAGCAAATGGATGTGTTCCAAGATGGCCACCCACTCCAGAGTCACCCCAGAGCCACGCAGAGCCACCCAGAGCCACCCCAGAGCCATCAGACTGGATCATGTACTGTCTTCCCTCAACATCCCTGAGGGCGTCAGTACAGGTTTCCATCAGATACCCAAGTCCACAAATGCACAGGTCTCTTGTATACAATGGCAGAACATTTGCATATAACCTGTGGACATCCTATGTTAAATTATCTCAGATTAATTTACAATACAATGTGAGTGCTAATAGTTAGAATAGATTGTTCAGGTGACAAGGGAAAAGACTGTATCTGTGAGGGACAGAAATGGTTCTATTTTCAAATTTGGATCTGTGGATTCAAAATCTATGCACACGGAAGCCGCTATGACTGCATGTCTCATGTGTAGGAAGGAACTGTCTGAAAACAGCCTTAGCCAGCCTTGAGGAAAGCAGGACACGAACAGTGAGCTCAAGCTGCCTCAGTCCCAAGAGCCAGTCATGTCCAGATTTACAGTGTCTTACACACACACACACACGCACGTGCACACAAGTGTACCAAAAGAAAACCTGAAACACCAAAACCCAAGACAACAATGATCTTACACTATACAATAGTAGTATTATAACATACCTGTATAATAACATACAGGTAGGTGTTGAGCACTTCAAGACTCCCAGGGATCATGAAACAGAACAGAATCTGACCGGCATGTTGGCAGGAAGAGAAAATTCTTCCATGCCCATCTCTGTTTCTTGGTCCAAAGACCTAGTGTGGTCATTCTCCCTGAAACACAGGGGGACAAGGTTTCACACACAAACACATCAAGGCCACACAACTACTATCTTCACATTCACACATTTCCATGTCTGTGTAGAGTTGTGGTGTTTGGGAAAACAAGAAAACAAAAGTGAAAAGGGAAGTAGGTAAAACAACAGTGCTGATTCTGAGGAGTCCTTTTCTGTTGGCAAGGACAGACGCGGGGACATGGGGTGGGGGAGCAAAGCAAACATGGCTCTTAGAATTGTGTGTCAGGTGATGGTAGCGTGGCAGAATCCTAGGGTGGTGGTGATAGAAACCCCAACTTCCATGGCACAGCCTCACCAGAGAGAAGTTCCCCTCCAGAAGGGCGGAGCCAGGGCTCAGCTGGCTGAGAAGCTGTGTCTCAGAAACAAGGACATGGTGCCCAGCTAAGGAAGGGGACACACACCATCCAAAGGACACAATTCTCTGACTGGCTCCTCTCATCCATGCAGGGGTTAAGAGAACAGTTAACGTGAGGCCTACGGATTACGGCCAAGACAGGGAGAAAACAGAGTATACTTTTAGGATTTTCATATGCATGCTTCAAAGAAAGGCAGGGGACAAGACTGACAGAATATTTACAACACTTGACATCCCCCAAATGGGTCCTAAGCTGACTAAAGTTACGTAAAATTATGCCTAATGCAAATAAAAGTTGCATTAGAGAAGAGAGATGTAAAAGACAGGCTATAGATACCTGTGTGAACACATTCCTTGGGTTGCCTTTAGGTAACATGTTAAACTACACAGAGAGAAGAGCTGAAGATTTAACTCAGCATTAATCAGTTCCCAGCACCCACAGGGAACTTTGCAACCACCCATAATTCCAGTTCCGGGGAATCCAGCCCACTCTTCTGACCCCGTTTGGCACTAGGCAGGGACTTGGTGCACAGACATACATGCAGGCAAAAGACTCAGACATATAACACAAACATAAATGTATACATATACAGGAAAAGAATCATTAATGAGATTGAAAGAAAATGACAATAATGGACATAATAAATGAGACCAAAACACTGCCCTGTCTGATTCACTTGTAACCAAAGCAGCTCGACACTGGGATTAATGACACTGAGGACATCCTTCTGTGTGTGAAGTCAGCAATGGTCACTGTGAATGGAGCAGGTGTCGTCATTAAAACACTTCTCATAAGCTTCAAAATAACAGCATGCAGGTTTGGAAGAAACTTAGCATATTTAGTGGATATATATCTATCTTTATCTCTAACTATCTATATCTAATCTATATCTATCTATCTAATCTATATATCTGTATCTAATCTATCTATATCTATCTATATTGGTGATATATATTCATATTAAATTTTCTATTTGAATCAATAATTTTACTTTAAAAATCAAGCCTAAAAATTGGACATTTGAAAAGAGCTCATTATTTAAAAATACTAAAAGTGGCAGCCACATGTCTAAATGAATGCTGCTAAGCCTAGGGCGGTACTCTAGGCCCATTAGTTATGGACTCTGAAGGATGAGCCCCGCTGGACCAGGCTGAAAAAAGGTATTTTTTTCCTTGTTTTTCCAAGTGCTTCTCTGTTTAGGCCTGGCTGTTCTAGAATTCACTTTATAGACCAGGTCTATAGATCTGCCTGCTTCTGCCTCTCAAGTGCTGATATTAAGGTGCATTTTTTTGTTAAAGTGTTTGGAGTAAAGTTATATAGAATCTGGAATGTGTTTTAAAACGTCATTGAAAAAAATCAGGACAAGAGGTACAAAAAAATTATAAAATGATGATCATTATTAGAACTGGACGATGTATCCATTGGGGGTTCTTTATATGATTCTCTACATAATGTTTGAAAAATGCTATGCTAATAAGTTAAAATAATATTAAGAAATAGCATAAAATAAAGGCACAATGCTTAGCAGTAAGTAAGAATTGTAAGACACAAATATGCATACATGCATTTATAATCACAAATATAGTTGCTATTTGAAATTCCACAGGAAAGCTAGGCATGGTGGCACATGCCTCTAACCCTAGCTCTTGGCCAGTAGCACTAGAAGGATCAGGGGTTCAAGATCACCCTCATCCACACAGCAAGTGCAAGTCCATCCTGGACTATAAAAGACACCCTGTCTCAAAAACTCCCAAATAAAATACATCGAAAAGATATGCTACTTGTCCCTGCTCTGCCTGTCTGGTTGTATTCCACTTAGTTTAGATTTGCTTTACACAGTCTTTAATGTCCCTAATAATGACAAGATTGTATGACTCAGCCTGGTTCAGTCATGCGCCCCTTTCATGCTTGTCTCCACGGCTCCCTTGATGAGGAACACTAAAGCAGTGGTGAGGACAATATTTAGCTTAGGGAATGTTTTCTGTGTAAATTATTTTAGCTGACAACTAGCTGTTAGGTTCTGCCTGCTCTGATGTGTCTCCACCTTGTAAACACACCAGCTTGGGGAGAACAGAGGGCTAAGCAACAAACACAGATCATCCTGTAAACCGGGAACAGGATCCAGCGTGTGACTGAGAAACTCCATGTTTGCTGTACATCTGAGCCACGCTGCGGGTAAGCCACAATTTCTGCACTTCATTTTTCCTGACCATTGGCCACAATTAGCACTCTGAGTTCTAAGAGGGATCTTAGGACCCTGAGATCTTGGGGTGTGGGTGCTCCCCGTTCCATCCAAACACTCTGGTCTTCTATTTCTCTGCAGGAACACTGAGGGGGCAGAAACACAGCGTGATTGCTTGGCAGGATAGAAAACACGAATCACTGTTTGCCTCAACTCCTCGTTTGGATAAAGAAGAGATACGATTATAAGGAAATAGACAAGACACAAGCTGTCTCCCCAAGGGGACAATTTACACCTCTAGTGAAAAATCCAATAATGGTAACATTATTTCTTAATTTAATTGTAACTCAGTGGCTTGCTTAAGAAAGGGGTGAGCTGAAGACGCACGTGCCATTCAGTGTTTCTGTCAGGAAACGGGAAAGCACCCATCGCCCACTAAGATTACTGTCTTCACAAGCTGGGCCAAGGGGCCCCCACAGATCGGAAGACTTCCGGTCAAGTCATTCAAACAAAACATTCATACTTCGTGAAGAGTGGAAGGGAACGCTCTGCCCTGCCAGATAGAGTGGCCTCTCTAACTCCAGCACTTTGTGAGGCCCAATGGGAAATTCTCCTTGTGCCAACTGGAAAAGAATGTTCCCAGAACGAACGCTTGGAGAGGAAGCTGCAACCACAGGAGACAGACTAAACAACGGAATTCCCGAAAGCGTTTGAGTCACACGTGTGTGCCCACGTCACATTCCACTTCCCTAGGGTCTGGGTTCCGCAGGACCACAGGGAGCTGGAGAACAGTTTGGACAGCCTGGGACAAGATAGATACTTCTGCCACTTCAAGGTCAAAAGTCCCAGCAGGGGAGCTGATACCTGCTGCTCTTTTGAAGATCACAATGTCAACTGGGGCATTGCCTCCAAAAGGAACCTTTGATCAAGTCCTTGTCATTAAGCACCTGTGTTTTCTGGCTACAAGAGACTTGGCCACAAGAGCAGACAGCCTGGTGTTGTTTGCTGGCAGGCTAATGGCCTTTTAGGCAGAGGGCCTGGGCTCTGGAGGGAAGAACTGTACTGTGTACCTCTTAGGATAGCTGTTGACCCTCTGGGCCATGGAAATGGGTTGAGGTGTAAGTGCGGTTGAAAGGGAAGAAAAAGTTCCCTTGGATGCTCAAAGGAGCCAGACTTGCTGGAAAGCTTGTGAACATAGAAGTCAGGCCCCCCACTCTCCTTTTAGGAATTAGAATTTCAAAGACAATGCTTCTCAACCAAGGCTCCATCTCCCCCAAAGGACAACTGACAGTGTCCTGGGACATTTTTGATTTGTCACAACTCAGAGGGTATCGGATAGGGGCCAGGGATGTTCCCCACAGCAGAAGAGAATCAGGACCAAGAAGTCGATAGTCCATCGGAAAACTTCTCCGTGGGAGGTACCGTCCGCAATCCGTGGGGTTCTGTTTTCATATGGGATGTGTGTATGAGTCTATGTACATTCGTGTGTTGCATGTGGAAACCTGAAGTTAATCTGGGGGGTCTTGATCAATCTCCACTTACTTATTGAGGCAGAACCCCTCACAACTAAACCCAGAGCACACAGATCAGACCAGTCATAAGTAACCAACTTACCCTGCCCATCCTGTCTCTGCCTCCCAAGCACTGTGATTATGGAGGCCACCACTGGCAGGTCCAGCACCCCTTATTAAAGGTACCATGGAGCTCTGGGACTGGGTAGGTGAATGAGCTACCCAGAGCAGAAAGGCCAGAGCTCAGACATGTCACCTTAGCTGCCAATTATGCCGTCAGAGCTGGGGCAGCCTTGTTTAAGGCCTTCCCTCATGGGCACTGTCTCTTCAGCTGTGAGTTCGTAAACTGATAATGTCTGGTGTGTCTGTCTGTCTGTTTCTGTCTCTCCGTCTCTCTCTGTCTCTCTCTGTGTCTCTGTCTCCCCGCAAGCTGGATTTTCTGCAGGTCCGAAATGTCCTTGCTCATCACGGCACAGGATTTGTCTAGCTCAGCACAGGTGAGAGATGCTGGAGAAAGGGCCTTTGAGGGATTTCCACGGGAAGAACCAACCCCCTAGCACCAGGAGCAGGAACCTGAGAGGTGTGAACGTTTCCTTGTTCGAGGCCAGTGGGGTGTGGGAGGCTCATTTTCTAGATCAGTTATAAAATCCCCATGGCTAATAGGAAGAGACCTCAGAGTAAACTGTCCTTCGTGCACAGAATGTAAAAACTTTTTTTTAAAGGTACACAAATGTTGGGCTGCATTTTTGCTGGCTCCTCGTTATTTTTACAAATTCTACTGTAATCACAGCCTTTTTCCTGAAATGTATTATATTTCAGACATTATATTCTAAGTCTTATATTTCTAAGACATTTGACCTACATGCTAGTGTTGCTACAGTGATTAAATGTTGAGCGAACTACTCCAGTCTTTTCATTTTCAAGGACACATGAGATATTGAGCTAGTCAAACAAATTTGATTATCCTGACATGAATCTGAACATTATCTTATATTTTCTCATTACAATCTAGTAACAAGTACTCTACAACGCTCTTCTGTGTGCTGAGAGATCAGTACTACCGACACTTATGAAAACTATTACAATCCCGTGATACTGGTTGCAATGAGGTGTGTGTGTGTGTGTGTGTGTGTGTGTGTGTGTGTGTGTGTATAAAAGGAATAAATCAGGGACATGAGTTCTCTCTCTCTCTCTCTCTCTCTCTCTCTGTGTGTGTGTGTGTGTGTGTGTGTAGAGGAATAAATCAGGGACACGGGTTCCCTTTCTCTCTCTTTCTTCCCCCCCCGCCCCCCGTGTGTGTGTGTGTGTGTGTGTGTGTGTGTGTGTGTGTGTATAAGTGCAATGAACAAGGGACATGAGTTGGGTATCTTTAGACAGTTGGTTTTGAAACCCGAGACAGAGTTCCAAACCCAGTTTTACATACAAGCCAAGTGCTTCCTACCTAACCTCCCCTCTCTCACTTCCCAAGCCCTCCCCAGCTGTCTTCTATTACATCACACTCAGTGTCTCAGCTCAGTCCCATAGGGCCAGGGCTACCTGTGCCTCAGTCTTTGGTGTCATAGTGCCTGATAACTATTGCCAAGGGAACCTCCACTCCATTTTCCATAAGGAGAGCTCAGATTCTAGAGTCTTATATCCAGGGAGGGCCGATGTTCCTGAGGATTTAAGAACTACACCAACTGCGAGCCATACGGGTACAAGTCAAACACGTGTTTACTGATGATGCCAAAGGAAATGAGAGCCACAGAGTTTCCTCCTGTGACCGAAGGCACCTATACAGATGCCACGTGTCACTCAGAAGACTGACACATAGGCCACAACCATGGGTCCTGTCCCCCAAGGAACACTGAGTGGAATGGTACCCCCCCTTTTTTTTTTTGGGAGTACCAACAAGTCTTTATTTTCCCAGTAAAGAGAAGGGAAGGTAAAGTCAGCATGTGATTACAGGATAGGAATAGAAGTACCAGGATACAGTAAAAATCAACCATGAAATAAAAAACCCCAGGGGTGGGGTCACCAAAGCCCCAGGGGGCTTTAGTTTCCTGCAGTTCAGGAAAGAGATCAGGGAAAGGACAGGCAAGTACACCCTTTCCCACCCTCCCCATAAACTCAAGATTTCTCACAAAGCTTTGGTTTCTAGCAGTAAACATGGAGATACATTTGTCCGTCCCCTAGTAAGAATCTTGTGGCCCACTTTGACATAAGTTTCTTGCACCGGCATTAAGTTCCTGAGTGACTGGACTGTACATTCATTCATAGTCCCTTTTCTGGTCAGATTCCACTTTCTGCATGGAAGAGCCCACACTTGCTTCTGTCTACCTAAGGGTGATGAGGTTACGTTGGTTTGATCCAAAGGTGAATCCCACCATGAAATGGTCTTGCCAGGGAAAAATGGCTCACCTGCGGTCCCTGCGGAGCCTAAGGCAGGAGGATAGCCAGGAATCTGAGGCTTATCTCCAGCTACAGAGTGAAACCTGTCTCAAAAAGCACCAACCAAAACTCTTCACTGAATTAAGTAACAAGGGGAGAACAAAGCTCATGGCTTCTTCTGAGCTTTTATGTCGGTCATTCAAACGTTGTGGAGATGTTCAAAGTGAGTGAGTGTGAGTTTTCTTATGAGGGAGAGGAGTGGCTGGTCTTAAGGTCATTGTGGTCCAGAATGGGAGACAGTGGAGGAAACACAGAAGGGAAAAACCATGGTCTCAGAGGCTCACTTTGAGAAGAGGACCCCACATTTAGGTTTCAGGTGGTGTAAGACACACAATTCTTACAACAAAGCTTTCATCCTCCTCCCTGACCTTCACCCTGGAACACCATGTGCTGTATGGAAACAGCAAATTATAAAAATGTGTTTGGCAGCCCAGATGGACCAGCGCTGGATCAGACCTCAAGGCTGCTCCAGTTCCAGCCTGGGGCTCCCGCTCCCACGCAAACATTTTGTAGAGATCTACAAATGCTCTTGTGACTGGTGTCCTTGAGTGAGTGTTCTCAATGCCTCTCCAGAGCCACACGGAGGATGTGCATGCCCCCAATAACTCATTCCTTTGGGTCTTTATCTTTAGTTGGCTCTAATCCTCTTAATTCTGTACCCAATGAGGCACTGACTTGGCTAAACAACAGTACAAAACCTGGGATACATTTCATTTATTACAGTATGATATAGATACCAGCATCTGTGTGGAATTTCTGCTCCAGATACAGGGTCTTTATATAGGGAATATAATATATATCTCCCATGGTAGCAAAATCCAAATATCTTTAACATGCAGCTAATAGTCATTTTCTAATCACTCAGGACAATCCATCTTTTTTGTTCTTGACTTCACACGCAAACCAAGCACGCAATTAGGTGAAGACTTTCCTCTCATCTTGAGTCTAGGGTGGTTAGTAGAAAAGGTAAACTGAGTCTCATGTTCAAGTTGATTTGTCTTTAAAACAGACACTAAAGGGAGAAGTTTGTTTGTTTATTTGTTTGTTTGTTTTTAAAGGCAGCCAATTCATATAGTCCTCTGCCAGTTTTTATGGAGTGAGTTGGTTTGAGGAGAATGCCCCCCACCCCAGGCTCACAGATCTGAATTGCCAGGGAGTGGCTCATCTGAAAGGGTGAGGAAGTGTGGCCTGGTTGGAGGAAGTGTGTCACTGGGGTCGCTTTGAGGTTTTCAGACACACAAACCAGGCCAGGGGCTCTGTCCTCTGCTACCTGTGGATCCAGAGACAGAACCCTCAGTTTCTCCCACAGCCTGCATGCTGCAGGGACTTAACCTATAAAACCTTAAGTGAGCTCCAGCTAAATCCTTTCCTTTACAAAGGTTGCCATGGTCACGGTGTCTCTTCACAGCACTGGTAGACTGACTGCGGTGTGGAGTTAAATCTCAGATAGATCACGGAGTAATTATCAACATTCCTATGATTCCAAACAGCACCCTGGATGCCCGAATATGAGATTGCCTTGGGTCCAGTGGTTTTAAAGCAACCAGCTCCTGCCATCTGAGGGGTTGGGAGGAGGGGCTAGAGCGCTTCTCTCAATGAACCCAGACCCAGCTTCAGACATTGGGATTATTAGCCCTTTTATCTTAAGCAATTGCAGAGTGGGCTGGCTCGCTGCATATGTTCTTTTGGCTTTCTTTCCATCTGTCTCTCCACTTATGTTAGCCTAATTGTGTACCAATCACTGGGCTCTTGGGTCAGACTAATGAGGCTCCTGATGGAACAGTTCAGTGGGCAGCTCTGAGCTCTTTCTGATGCTCTTGGGGTCCACTCAAGTGGGCAGCCCTCAGCACCGCCCCTGCTATGCATCTCTCTACCCGTCTCTGGTCTACACCCTAAGTTCCACCAGAGCCAATCCACTGTACCCTGTAATCCAGCCAGGAAAAGGAACATGCATGATTGGCAACAGAGAAAATAATTTTCACTGCACAACACTGCTCCTTCATAAATACCTGATCTGCTTGTCAGCCATGTCTTTCCAACAGGTGGTATAGGAAGGCGGGACTGGGATAAACTGGTTCTATGCAACCTGGACAAGAACCTATTGTCCTAAGGCTGGGCGGTTTGCCTACTGACAATACCTGCTTTTCTTAATCCTTCTCATGTTGGATATGAAATAGAAGACCCAAAGTATGGGAAGACATGTGCACAGTTCAGTCTGCCACTGGCTAAATACTAATGTCTTGTTTTAAAAACAATGACAATTACAAAAAAACATTAAAAATCATTCTCAAACATAGAACCTAGAACACAGGAAGGGAACACATGTCAAGTGCTAGGTGGAGCACAGGAACAGCTCCTGGGGATGGGTAATTCCTCTTCTGCTCGGTGGGACCTCTTTGGTAAGTCTGAGGGCCACAGAAATGTGCTCTGGCAGAGGCTTTTGCTACAGTTTTCCTCACTGAATTCTGTCATGTTCAGGTTCCACAGACTCCAAGAGAAGTCAGGGAGGCACAATGCAACTGGAGTGAGCGACCCCCTCACTCTTCGGAATGAATCAGGGTTCATCTCTGTAAAAACAAACACTTAGCTGCACTTCAGGTCCAATTAATCGTGAGTTAGCTCTACATTTAATAAAAATCAGAGTCAATTACCCTGGTCTGTCAGAGGCTCCAGACGATGACATGGTGCATGGTGGTTTGGTTAAAACCTCTTCCCCCATGCTGTCCTGGTCTCCCTTGATGAATCTGTGACCCCACAGCTATGATTGAATGTGCCTTCAGACGCACAGGTGTTCAGCTCACTGGGGACACCACACAAAGACTCAAATGCAGCAGCCATTAGTGTCCAGTCTCATTCTTTACATGGCCAGGATCAGCTAAACATGAACACTTTGGGACAAGAGCCCTTTCGGAGTGGAGTGGGAGGGAAGGTCATGGAAGACCCTGAACAGGGACAATGTGTGCTGGAACTTCTGGAAGCAATCAGGAGGAGTGAGCCAAACAGCCGATTAACATCCAAGTACAGACAGTCTTACATGGCCGAGTCCATGAGAATCCGACTGGTTGCAGCAGGTCCAGGAAGGAGACTAAATCAACCTGGTCTCATCGAAAGCACGGGGAGGTCCAAGGGCATAATACATTTTCAGGTCTGCTTTTTGTTTTTTTCTGTAGTAAGTCAGATTCCCTGATTACGGTCTGGTCAGCATGCAGTCAAATGCTACATCAGAGGAGACACAGCCAGTTACAGCAAACACACTGATCAAGGGTTCCACTGGGTACCAACAAACCCACACAGGCTCCTGCCAAATGAAGCCACCAAATGCCAGAGGTTGTGTGATCTGAACTAGGCAAATGACCATGTGTCCCCTTCCCAGAATACTGCCATCATGTTTTCTAGGCTTCCAGTCTTGACAAGTAGGAAGGTTGTGTTAGCATTTTTCAGTGAATAGAATAGTGGGATTTATAGGTATTTGCACATTGAATTATCTATGTTCGATAAATGGCTCAGATGTTCTCTAAGTCTTCCTTTCAAGTGGTTTGTTTATGCATATCATTTTTAAGACTTTGAAATCTAGGATTTTAGAACTCTGAAATTTCTTTAGTTACATGAAGACGGTTTCTGAGTAGTCACTTGTCTGCAGAAAGTAATTCAGCTATAATTCGAGTTTAACCTCTGTTCTGATGTATTCCAAGCACACAAATATATATCCATACACTACATTACACACACACACACACACACACACACACACACACACACACACACACACACACACACGCCAGAACTGTTGGCATCAAAACCCTCCCAATCAGAGGCATTGCCTCTTGTGGACCTCTATAGTGATCTTCCAGGCAAGGCCAGTGGCTTCTTGCAACCTGCTAGTGTGCCCAGCCCAGCAAGGCTCTTCTCCTCCGTGACTGACTGTAATTAGTGTTTAAGCTTTACTGTCCCTGCACGAGACACTCTCTGCACAAGTCACCTTGGCCTCGCAGTTAGAAACAGATATTTAGTACTTTCCTTTGCTCCAACAGGGAATAGCACTAAATCAAAGGCTATGTAAGTAAAACTGAAAAAATATACCAAATACTCTATTCTTGCTAACAAGTGCCGATGAACTCTCATCTGGACATACACCCACACCAAACCCTAAGCCGAGGGCTACTCCGCCTTCTCAGAGCAGCCCGTTAGGCATACAAATGACTGCTGTGTAAACAAAGCTATCTATGGGAGGGGTCACTTGTAAGAGCAGTTACAGACTGGAGTGTCCTCATGTGATAGGGTCAAACATTTGTCTTGAATAAAATAAGAGCACTGGACTTGGTTCTAAAAATAAATGTCAAGAACATGTTTTGTGATTTCAGGATTCCCTAGTGGGGAGGTGGAGGCATCAAACACATTAGTGCACCATTAGCAACTGGGTCAAGTTCAGCAAAGTGCTCTCCAATCCATGCTGACTTGGCCAGGCCATGTTAAAATCAAAAAAACAAACAAACAAACAAACAAACAAACAAGGTTGGGTTGAATAGTCATTTCTCTGAGGAAGGGTAAATATGAATGCCAAGGCTATCCCTATGGTGGAATAGTTTCCTTTGAGAGACTTAGTAGTTTCTGTGAAGCAGATCTGATCAGCAAATTCCATCACTCTGTCTTTGCAAAAAAAAAAAAAAAAAATGTTTTTTGTTTCATTCTGGGTTTGAAGTATTTCTATCAAGTGCAAAAGTCAGGCACCTCTCCAGTCATGTGTCAGAAGCCCTGAGGGTCACCAAACAGCTTGATAAACTAGACGCAAGAAGAGCAAGAAGCCAGGACCACGGCCTGTATCAATGAAGCTCTGCAGAGAAAAATAACAATAAAACAAAACACAGGGGTAGAAACAAAGCATCGCTTTAGAACAGCTCAGAAAACTTGGTGAGCTCACTACAAGTCATAAACAAATTAGGTCAAGCAGCTTGAAAGGACAACGATTTACAAGTAGAAGGGACAAATATTGAAATGAAAATTAATCTTCCCCTGCCCCCTTCCCCCCAAATAAACTCTTTAGAAGTACACATAAGATAAATCAGGAGACTTATGGACCTGTGTAGATAAGTTTGGACTAAAAACTAGGTAAAGAAATATTTGGCAAGTATGAAGACACATAAATCAGCTGAGCAGATGACACAGGGCCCCGGGGAATACAGGAATTTAACTAATATGCTTACTGGACAATGGTGTAGTAAAAATGAATAATTATTTCTGAAAAATTACCTTGCACTCTAGGGGATGGCAGGCAATTGGACAAAGGCCCAACAACATGTGCTATCCATAGAGAAACAAAAGGAAAGAGCAGTTAAAAAAAAATCAGCTGATGTATGTTGTGGGGGTTTAAAAATCGAGAGAACAATATTAGGGAAGTAAAATTTTAAAAGTTAAAAAAAACCTCAAGGATAAATAAACAGATAAAAAGCTGCAGGTCGTTGGCTCACATGCCTAGGGGAATGTCTTGAAGATTCTGATGCTGTGTTGGATGTTACCAAGAATACAAGGGGGGGGGGGGAGTTTAGGATGGCTGAGCAGCATCTCAGGACAAAGGTCACCGTCATTAGTCCAAAGATTCAATGTTGGAGGGAAAACAGATGAAAATTACAGAATCACAACTATGGTATTGAGCGGACTAGTTGTCCTGAGGTTTCTACAACCTGCCAACGTGCCGATACAACCCAAAAGGTGATGACCTTCAAGTGTGACAAAATTTATGGATGATACTCAGGTGGGGAATTCCCCCAAAGACTTGAGAAGGAGGAGGAGGGGGAAAGTGAGCAAACTTGGCTACATTCGGACAAGGAGTGAGCCAGAGAACTTGCTAGAAATAGATATGACAGGGCTGGGGGAAATTGAAAGCAGTGCCATTTAGAAATGAGAGTGCTAGCTATGAGCTCCCACCCAGCAGGTACCAGACGGATGAGATGGAAGACAGCTTCAGCATCATTTACGACTGTCCAAATCAATGTTTAGAGCATGTGACCCCAGAGTGATGCTTAGCAAGGAAGGGAAAAGAGCATGCTCCTCTCATCTCCTGGGAGACTGATCCAGCAAAGTGAAAACAAGAACAAGTCGGGGGCCAACACTCTGGACCAGCTGGTGTCAGCTCCCTTTGCACCGATTGCTTTTTCTCATTATTCATGGGAATGTGGGATGCAGGAGTCATCATTGTCTTTATAGATGTGGACTTATGAATCTAATTATCTAGAAAGCCCAACTGTGTGTCCATTCATCTTGACATTAGATATTATTTTTGATCCCCCCTGTTCTTTCTTTTAGAATCTGCTCAAATATTCCTTTTGTTCCCAAGGTCTTCTTGAGGAAAGGGCTTTCTTTTTCCAATGTTCTGTATGCTTGTTCTTTATTCCTGAGTAGTCCTCAGAGTCCAGATACACGCCTGATGGTTCACAAGTATTTGATAATACTTATTATTAAATTGTCCTCTTTTTAGGAGTGGGTGGTTCCTTTTTACTAAGTACAAACTCTTTATTTATCTGTAAAGGGTGGGGGTGGTGCTTAGGTTGGAAAAGAACACTTAGAAAACATTAGCAACAAACAAAACCAGAATTTATGAGTCAAGAAATAGGAAGCATCTTATTGATCTGTTTTCTAGAACATTCCATTACATCCAACTAGCTAAGAAAAACCTACTTTTTAGTTGATAGATGTTCCTTGTCTTTGCTGAATGTCTAGCAGATGTTAAAGAAAACGACCTCAAGAGCTAGAGAGTATGAACGAGAATGATTGGACTCCTCAGTCCAGTGCTGCTGACCTCTCCAGGGAAGAAAGGTTCTAGGGAGACTGTTCCAACAAGCCTCCTGGACAGTGACCAGTTACTTTACATCAAGCATCTGAATGAAGGACTGAGAAAAACAAAAACAAAAAAGCCAACGGAACCACATTCTGGGTATCTTGAGATCGAAGAGGCACCATCTGATTTTAAAGAACACACTGTTCTTCCTAGTCTCCTTCACCTCTCCTCCAGCCCAATTGTAAAGCCCTAAATACTGTTACTCAAGGTTCTAAAGCAGATGGTGAGTGTCTAGAGTCAGCATCTCTCCCTGAGTTCAGCATCCTTTCATGATGTTTAGAGGGATTCTGGTTCCCTGATGAGCGGAACCCAAGAAGGTCAAGGAGGATCTGCAAGGAAGACCCTCGACTCGGAAGATACCAACATTGATGTGCTTTTCTAACGTGTGTGTGTGTGTGTGTGTGTGTGTGTGTGTGTGTTTCAGGGAGTGAAATAAAGGAGTTGGCTTATAAGGTAGTGGAGGTAGAGACATGAACAGCTGGTACAGAAGGAAGATGCTCACGTGTAGACATCGAGGTGTGTGTCGAGTGTCACTGCATGTTACTGCATTGTGACTGCTGGATCCTCACAACTCTCCGCAGTACAACAATCATCACAGATCACAGGAGTCGGGGTCACTGTCCAGGGACATGCACCTAAAACATGGCAGAGCCTAGGTTGCCTAGCTTCAGTTTATGTGAGTGCGCATCTAGAATGCTACACAAAGTTAGCATCAAGGTTTGTGCCACAGGGAAGGTAGACCTCTCTCCTGCTGGTGGTGATCAGATACTTAACATTTAAAAAATATTTATTTATTTATTTGTGTGTGCGTAGACCTCAGATGTCATTCCTCAGGAGCCATTTTCCTTGAATTTTCAGACAGGGACTCTCGCTGGGACCTGAAACTCATCACGTAGGCTAAACTGGCTGTCCACAAAAGTCCCAGGGGTCCTTCGGTCTCTGCCTTCCCAGAACCAGTTTATAGAAATAAATGCAAGGATGCTCAGCTTCTCACGTGGATGCTGGGGCTTGAACTAAGCCTCACATCTACTCACCTCAAAAAAAAAAAAATGGTGCCGATATCTTCTGAGAGTGAGGAACTATTCCAACACGTGTTCAATAGAGGTTGATCCTCACTAATCTATCATCAGTGAGCTCATAAAACCAAAAATATTTGTGGCTGACCACTTCATGGAAATGTTTGAGGATGGGAAAAGAGCCTCTCATTTTCAAGTCTGGTTGAAGTCTTTTGCTAGTTAAGAATCAAGAATCCCAGCATATAGAGGTGTTGGCTGTTCGCAACGCTCATGAACGGCACTCCCTGCCCTGGATGCCTGGTGTAAACTTTGTGTACTTAGCAAACTTTGTGAACCCCCAAGGCAGGAAAGTGGCCGGGCCCCTCCCCCAGACTTCCCTGTCATAAAGACATCTTCAGACTGTCACCAAAGTTATCTCCAGCCCCCCAATAGGAAGGACCCTTCCCAGATTATGCTAATTTTAGGCGAAAAGTCTAAATAGGAAAACCTACCAACCCCTGAGTTTCCCCAGGTCCAGGACTTGAAATCCCACCAATCCTCACTTTGAAAACCTTGGCTCTAGAAAGCCTCCCCCCTCCCCACACTGAGAAGGGCCTTTGTGTTCTACCCAGAGAACATCCATCCAGAAAGCTCCACATCACAGCCCATTGAATTATAGGCCTAGAGTAACTTGAAGACACATGCTAGCCATGCTACTGTCATGGCAACCAGGGGAGATTTGGAGGGGGGATCAACTGCTGGAGTTCCTACAGGGTTCCTTGTGGCTTCTTTCTAAACCTCAGGACACCTCACCGCTTTGCTGTGGAAAGTCCTCCGCCCTTGCTTCATAGGTCAGCTGAGGCTGCTACTGTTCATAGCACACTCGAAGGGCTGCAGATGACCAAGTCCTTCACTTCTACTCTGAGTCTGGACCCCAGGGGCCAAGCACTACCGCGATGAGACCCGAGGCTCAATAATCTGCTAAGGGTTACATGGCTGTTAGGGGCCCAGTCAGTGTGGGAATTCAGGTCTAAGTGGCTTCAGAGGCCACACTTTCTTCTCTGCCTTTGATTAGTGCATAGTAATTATATTAAAAATGAGTTTCACTAGGACATTTTCATACACATCCATAATATATTCGAATCAGAATTACCATCCCATTAGCTATGCTTTCTTGTTCTCCTCTAAGACCTGCTAACCTTCTTCCAAAGCAGCCATTTCTTCTTTCATGTCTATATTTGTGTGTGTGTGTGTGTGTGTGTGTGTGTGTGTGTGTGTGAGTTTCATCGAGGTTGTTTATAAGAGCAGAAATGACAGTTTGTTCTCAGGACATAGGTACCTTAGCAGTGTACACTGCCAAAGACACCCCAAAGAACAACAAACTGCAGCTCATAGCTTGCTGTGGAGCTTTGTGTGTGAGCCTATGAATCCTGTAAAGACTTTGAAATGCAGCTTTAACATCACTTTAACAGGCCACCAAATAGCCCTGGGTTGTATTTGTACAAAATTGAACAGGGAATTCTCATGATGCCATTTTCAGAGCATGCCCAGGAAGTCAGACTCAAGTTTCTCATAGGTCATGTGTGTCACACCTGTGGTGTTATGTTACCCAAAGCTGTAAGCCAAGAAATGCTAACAACTCATTTTATTGCTCCCAAGGTTTATGTCATACAATAACAAATGCATTGTATGCAGCAAAATGTGATGACTTATTCAGGGTCACATAGCCTGCTACTGAGAGGACTGAGTCATTTGGGCAAACTATGATGCCTCAGTTTCTCCATTTAGAAAACCAAGTTGTTGAATTACCTCCAAGACTCCCTGGAGGCTCTAAATAGTTACAGTGTTGGGCCGCAGGTGTCACTAGACTCCAGCAGACAAGGAAATGTGCTGGCTTGAGTCACTGTCTTTAATTGAGGAAGGGGCAGATGGATGGGGATGAGGAAGCAGATGCTGCAGTGTCAAGGTAACCAGAAGGGAGCTGAATAGCTGAGGAGTGACTCTTAAGGAGGAAGGGAGTAGGTGTGGTCCAGGATCCATGGCAGAAGCTGAGGGCCAGGCAAGCTGACAAACAGCTCAGGCGTCTCTAAGATGTCACCCTGTCTCAGCTGCATAAGTCACACCTCTCTAGTAAAGCAGAGAAGGAGGGGCCATGCCAACAATTCCTCATCTCTGATCTCTGTTTACCCATGCTCAATGGGGCCAAGGCCGAGTTCCAAATTTCACCAAATCAAAGACTTGGTCAATTGTGAAATGTGCTATTATTTTACAAACCATCAAGAAAAGCAGGGCTGCCTTTCTTTGTATATTTCAGGGATATTAAGATGTTTTAGGGTTGTATGTTTTAGGTTTCAAAATCCACAACATAAGGGCTTCCTCTGTACTAGGCACTGTATTAAATACTTCATGTTTTATTCAGTGCTCACCACAACCTGTGAGGTAGGTGTTGTTACCTTCCTTTTTTGTGAGAAAAGCTGAGGAAGGCTGAGTAACTTTTGCCCCAAATTTCCCCGAGTATTTCTGGTACCCATTCATCAAGCCGTCTCACCTGCCTCTTCTCATTAGGACCGATTGGTTATGATGTCCCGGTGATGAACAGACTCTCCCTGTCTTGAAGTATAGCTTCTTCCTTTCTCGATGTTTGGGTAGAATTACTTAGTGAAGCGAGAGGCTTGGGAAGGGTGCCCAGGCCCTGAGGAAAATGAGCGAGTGAAACAGGAGAAATGGGCCTGAAGGGACCACCAAGCCTGCTTCTCTGGAAGGACGCAGGAGAGTAAGAAAGCCAGCGTCAGGAGGAGAGTTTCCTATGCGGAGAGCAGGATTACCAGGAGACTGGCCATGGCTCAGGGTCCCTGGTACTGGGCTTAGCTGTCTTATGACGTCCTTGCTTACTTAAATACATTTGAGTCTCAGCACACCTGGCTCTGGCTGAGCCATTTTGAATGTCTTGGAGGCAGTATGGACCAGGAAGGACTCCAGGGGAGAGGGGCCACAGGGCATGCAGGAGAAAGACAGTCCTCCTTTCTACAAAAAGGGACAATGACTAAGAAAAGGGATGTGTTCTGCTTTAGTCTGGAAGTTTTAGTTGGCCTGCAAAACCGAGCCATTTCCTGCCTGCTCCTTCCAAGGCCCACCCCGGATTGTCAGGGAGAAATTGTCCTCTGTTAACTTGAGAATGTTGTGTTCTTCTGCCAAGGAGGCCAGAGAAGTTCCTTCTCAAGCAGCAGTCACCAGAGTGTGAGTGAAACTGGGAACAGGGTGAGGCTGCACAGAAAGTCTAGCAACTTCTTCAGCCTGGGAAGAAGTTTTGTCCGTGTTCAATAATGTATTTATTAATGTAGTAGATGTGCAAAACTTATAGATTCATATACTAGGATGATATATGTACAGATTATCTATGTTACTATATATACATATATATGTGTGTGTGATAGTATATACGGAAATATATGCATATGTCCATGAAGCTATATATAGCTCTGTATAGAGATAACTGTATATGTCAGGCATATAAACATATTATTTACTGATATGAACTCATGACTTAAAAATTAGAAAACTATGATCCTGGGGAAAAGGTACTTCTGCCTTTGTGCTCTTTAAGGTGTCTTTAAATGTCTTGGGTGACTTTCTTACCAACAAATCGAACTCAGATAAAATGGCAGGTAGATTCACAAGGACTTCAGCATGCAATACTTTGGGTCTTTCCTTAAGATTTTCTCTGCTTGGATGGCAACTTAACAATCTATATTAATCTAGCAGTTTACTTTGTCAAAGTTATGTTTCTCTAAATTCACTTTAACAACACTTTTTCCATCTGTGTATCGTGAGAGAGGAGAAGAGGGGGAGGAGGAGAGGGGGAGGAGGAGAGGGGGAGGAGGAGAGGGGGAGGAGGAGAGGGGTAAGGGGGGAGGAGGAGGGGGGAGGAGGAGGGGGGAGGAGGAGAGGGGAAGGAGGAGAGAGAGAGGAGGAGAGGGGGAGGAGGAGAGGGGGAGGAGAAGAGGGGGAGGAGGAGGGGGGAGGAGGAGAGGGGGAGGAGGAGAGGGGGAGGAGGAGAGGAGGAGGAGGAGGAAGAGTGAAAGACAAATAGGCACCAAGTTGCAAACAAACTGCATAAATAGGATGCAAAGGTAGAGAAAACTGGAATCACCTGGTTATTTGATTGTTCGGGAATCAGAGGTATTTGTCTGGTGTTTACTATCAGTCCTGTGGACACATTTCTTCACAATTGGCCCTTTCTTGGGAGTGGTTGCACATGGCCACACCCAAGGACTGGGGGGAGGTGAGGTAGAAGCGTGAGTCCAAGGCCAGCCTGGGCTCTACAGTGATTGCCTCTCTTAAAAAATAAAACCAGCAACAACCAAAAAAGAGTACAAAACAAAACAAAAGCCATCTTTTAAAGATGAAATGCTGAAGTGTTTACAGATTAAAAATTATAATCATGTCTAAGATTTGCTGCCAATAATTCAAGGGCCTATAGATGAAAGAGATCTGACCACGGATGAGAAGACGGATATGAGAGACCTAGAAGTTCTTTATTCTCTTCTGTTCGTTTGTTGTCCAAAATTTTCCACCATAGCAAGTTAAAATGAAGATAAAATAAAAAATGAAGCAACAGCCAACCGAGAGAACCATTGAAGATACCCCAGCTTTGCCTGACACAGCCATGTGACTAAAAAATGAGCGTAGCTGACCAAGCCTCGAGAGACTCCTGAAACTGCTGGTTGGGGTGGAGTAGAGGGTTTTCAAGAAGAGCATTTTATACCAGACGGGGAAGAGCTAGGAGACAGAATTACTTCAGTATTCACAATAGGGAACTTGTGGATTACCAAGGAGAAAAAAATACATAAGTAAAACCATGGAACAAGGTTGCCGTGCTCTGTGGACATCAAAGAAGCAGTACAAAGAAGTCTTCCCTGAGCTTAGTGTAAACGGACTAGAAACATGCAGCTTCCATTTCTGTCCAAATCTGTAAGTCTGAAGCTTAAGAATAAATGGGGAAAGCAGATGTGGAAGGCTGGGCACGGGGTGCAGTGGAAGAACCACTTGCCTAATGTGGGAGGCCTTGGTTTCCTCCCTCAGTACACCCCCATGACAGAAATGCTTCGAAGACATTCACTGAACCCCAACAAACTCTCCTCAAAACTGATCTTTACCCTGTTGGAATATGATAGCCCCACCTCAGACCCTATTTTATCTCTAAACTTTATCTCCTTCCATCTGGGTCCTATCAAAACTTGACCTCAGCTACTCAAAACATGGCAAGAAATATCCAGATAACTTTTTCCCCCTCCCCTTTCAAGATCAGCAGGAAAGAAACAAATTCTTTGAGGTTCAGTTTGGACAACATTTGCTGGCAAATCCATAGAGTTAGCCCAGTTAGTGTGAACTTCAAATGTGTTGGGGGCCATTAACACAGCGGCAATGAGAAAGAAATGAATGCTGAATTTATTTCTCGGTGTACCCCCTCTTCCTCCTCCACCCACGGTAGAATCCAACTGCATTGATCTAGGCACACCCCAGTGGATCTCTATTCACACGAAGCTCCAAAGAGGATGCTTCCCTGCTTTCTATATCAACAGCTGATGTCAGCAAGGGAGAAAAAAGAAACACAGTGATTACTGTTGTAAGACCTTGACCCAGAAAAGGCAAAGCCAGTAGCTAGACCACCTGGTGAGTGACAGACAAAACTAAGGCAAGCAGTCTTCTCAATTCCAAGCCCAGAATGCCCAGCTGCATTTTACTGACAGCTCTTTGGCCCATGAACCCCATAGCAATGTCTCTGGTGCAAAAGTCAGTGTGACTCATTAGAGGTGTGCTTTGGCAGATTGCCTTGAGAAAAATCTTCTGGGGAGCTGGTGGGTGTTTAGTGTCCTTGCTCCTAAGATACTTGGTGGGCGAGCTGCGTCCCTGTGCCCTTGACTTCTGGACTGGGCCCAGTTTTCAAGGATACACACAGCGTTCCCACCTCATGCTGCTCTCAGCACTTTCTCCAGGAGGCCTTGCCCCTCCACAACCCTAAATGATTAGAGCAGCAGATTTAGAATAACTTAACTCCTCTAGCACACAGTTCTGGCGGGTCAGTCCATACTCATGTAAAACAGCTATCTCACAGGGGCCAGGGACTAGAGCATAACTTCTCTCTCCAGATCCTGGAAATGGCTATGTTGAATAGTGACTCCACTTACAAATCAAAAATATTTATCTGACTCCAAGGTAGAGCGGGATGGTGCTCTTTGGCTAACGTGCTTTGAGAGGGAACTTTGAAGGCAGAAGAAGCCTTTCGCTTTCCAGTACATTCTCCAAGCGTCAATGCTTGTCTCTGGAGTTTTGGCTAAACTGGAGAATTGTTATGAATGCTTCAGTAGGTGAGCAGGTGATGTTCAGAGTGTGCTCTGGAACACCCGACAGGACCGCTTAGCTTGGGTTATGGTGAGCAACTTACAACTTGGTTATAAAGTTTTATCACAGTGTGTCTTAAGAAAGATGGCCCAAGATCGGAAACCACCCCATTCAGTTGCAGTCCTTGGGTTTCAGTGTTTCAGAAGGTGGGCGGGCAGACCTTCAGTGGCATCCCTCAGCCACTACTTGGTGAGTAGAACTCTAGTCCTCAGTGACGCCCAGAGAGGAGGTCACAGACATGAAAAACATAGATGTGGCTCCCATCAGAAAAGTCAGGAGATGGTGGCTCCCAGCCAGAACAAAGGGTTCTTTAATGACTGCCCCAGAATGACCTAGGAAAACTTGTACCCTACAGAAATAAAAATGGTGGCTCACATGCGTTGTCTGGATAACTCAGGGAGGAAAACAGTGCCTCCACCCCCAAAAGGGTAAATCTTACTAGGGTTGAGTTAAAGCAGAGGGTCACAAACTTTAAAATGCACCCTGGGGTCCTGAGAACCCACCTGCTCAGGCCCTTGTGTGTATACCAGTCTCTGCATGCCCCCTCTCCACAGGCTGCAGAGAAGGAGACCCAAGGGACACTCTTAATAGTGAGGTCCCTGCCTGTGCTCTCTTTGGGGTCTAAGAAGGTCAGAAAGGCAAGATTTTCACCTAGTACTGTTGTGCGTACGGTAGTAGGTTTGTGGTACCAGGGGCAGAGTTCGAACTCTGTACACACAAGTGTTCCCTCACAACCATATGTCTCCTGCCCTCAGTACTCGGTGTGACAGTGCATACTCTGGAGTACCCTAGAGTCCCTGCCTCCAGTAACAGATTGGCACCCAGTATTTTTTAGGATTTTTCTGCTGGGTTCTCTCTCCCGTAAGCAAAGGCCAGAGTGACAGTGGTGGTGCTTCAAGAAGGACCAGCTGCCAGTCAGAAACTCCCGGCCCTTGGGATCAGACTTAACAGGCTGAGTAATTTGAGTAATTTGCTGGGTGGGACATAGTGCTGTTGCTTGGGATTAAATGAGTTTTAAATTAAATTTGAGCACCATTAGGTAATAGAGCCTAGATGAAAGAGAAGGGAAGCCAGCAAACTACCATGGTTGCATCTCTGAGGTCCGGGTGCCCATGGTAGCGAGGAGATAAAAGTTCTTCATCTCAAGGATGCACAGCCGCACCTGCTGCCCCTGCTCTGGGTATTAAACGCCGAGTGCTCCCATTATGGCTTGGAATTAAATTGTCAAAGTTTTATAATAACCAGGGTGTGATTATAGCCACTTGCCATTTTGCTCTCTGGGCCCTGATTGCGCCTAATTCCTACCTATACTTCAAGGTCCAGCTCACACCCCAACCAGAAGTGAACAATTGCTACCTCCTCAGTAACTGGGACCTTCTAATAAGTTCTGGCCAGAATGCCTTTAGAAATGCTATCCCAGCTATTCCGTAGCATCACACTTTCTGGAGGGCTTCAGAGTGACCTACTATATCCACTCGGATAATTTGAGAGACTTTGCCTCAGGGTTCGTATACTTAAAGGAAAAATATTTTTACACTAAAATCAAAAGCTTTCCTTTTAATGAAATTGCTCAGACTGAGAGTAGCTAGACGGAGGGGCTCTTCTGTAGCATCTAAAGTAGGCCAAATGATAGCACCCAAAGATAATTCCACTCTGAATTGCGAACTTGACCTTATTTAGATAAAATGCCTTATGACTGAAACTAAACTAGGCTAAGGGTCTTAAGATGTGGCCATGTCGACTATCCAGCTGGGTATAAGCATGGTAGCAATATCTTTATGAAAGGAGGGGGGCTAGGATGCTACGCTGCAGCTTCCTAGCATGTGAAAGGTCCTAGGTGTGGTACCCAGTACTGCAAGAATTATTTTTTTTAAAGGAGGAGGGATGGAGAAGGAAGAGGGAAAGAGCCACAAACAGAATTGGAAATGATACAGAAGAGAAGGTCTCATGCAGACAAAGAAACTAGAGTTGCAAAGCTGAGCGAAAAGGATGCTAGCAGACACTGAGGACTACGGGGAAGGACTTCCCCTGCAGCTTGACAGTGGGTGTGGACTGACCTCCTGATCTCAAGTATGTGGACTCCAAAGCAGTGGAAAAAACAAGAACCTGGATCCCCATATTGTGGGAAACTAATGCAGTGACTGGCAGGGATGCAGGTAGGTGGAGTGGACAGAGGATGGACGTGTCCCTGGATCCCAGAGACTCCAACCTCAGCCGCCATCAGGAGGGGGAGGGGCGCCCTACCACTCTACAGTTTCATGAAAGGCGTTTGCAATGTCATAATCTCTCCTGTAGCCCTCACAGCTGAAGATAGAGCCACACACTTTCTCTTTGAGTCTCTGGCCTCAGGTGGACTAGTGTTAAGTAACTGGTGGTCACCGCACTCCTGGAACGCAGCACCTATAAAATGGCTTTCCCTCAAGTGTCGCCTTACTCTATCTGTCAAACATTTACTGAGTAGATGCTGCCTTTGACAGACAGATTAGTCCACATAAGCACAAAAGTGGCTGACTGGCTCCACACGTCAGTGGGTGGTACCGATCTTAGGCAAGCTTTTCTAACCAGAGCTCCAGGAACCCTGTTTAGATTCCTTCTTCTCCATCCTGGCCCTGGTAGAACACACCCTGACATCCCAGCACTTAGGGAACTGAGGCAGGAGAATGAGAGTTCTGGGGAAGCCTGTTCTACACTGAAAAATCCCATCCCTGAAAAAGAAAAAAAAAAAAAAAAAAAAAAAAAAAAAAAAAAAAAAAACCAACAACAATCATTCTTGCTGTAGTTTTCTGTCTGGTTACCAAGGAGGAATTTTGTAAATACTGTAAACTGAGCAGCATGTGTCTGGTGGAAGCCAGCCACACTAGTCTGCAGTCCTTTCTACAAAGGAGCCAGAAAAATACTTAAAGTTATGGGCCTAAGTCATTTCCTCTCATAAAACAGATCCTACTTGTGTAGGAAAGTATATTTATATTTTAGAAGTACACTGTGAAGTATCTGAGGGTGAAATTTTATGACAGCTACAATTTACCCGAGACTATTTTAAAGATATACATGCACATGCATATGTGTTCATCTTTATATGTGTCTGTATGTGTATATTTGCACGTATTTTTGAATACAGGGTCCTGCTATGAAGTTGTATATCCTTAGATGGCCTGGAGCTTGCTGAAATATTAGTCTGCAGATTGGCATGATGGGGGTCCAGGCACAAGTGGCATAGTTCTTTATTTTCTATAGGTCTGAAAATTATCAAAAATAAAACTTCCACCTTTGAATGCGTAAGATCAGCTTTCTCTCTTACTGCACCTTCTTCCTGTATCATCCCTGATGGCAATAGAGTCATTAGGAATCCCTTATACCAAACCCATGTCTGCTTGTAGGCTCTGGTCGTAATTGCTCTCTTAGTTCTTTTTATGGAAAGAGGAAGAAATCACATCTATCAAGAAAAGGATAAGCATGCGCGCACTCGCACACAGAAACACACACACACACACACACACACACCCAAGCAGCTTTAGCACAGAAGCAGGGGGGATGCATGTTGAAGAAGCAATACACCCATTAAAATGATGTTTTCTATTAAATCACAAAGCACTAAGCCTGCTGCTTCATGCATATGCACTATATGTAGAATTTTTGCCAGAAACAAAACAAACAAACCAGCTGGAGAAGTGACTCAGAAACTACCTCCATCCATTCAACACACACACACACACACACACACACACAGTTGTGGGCACAGAGAGGGGACTCACAGTTCCGAGTATAGGAAGTGCAGGTTGCCCACATTGTCAATGTAGTTAGCTGGACTCAGCCAGGGCAGGACCAGCAGCAGCAGCGCCTTCATTTTCCGAGCAGTCTGCTGCCTTCCTCCTGACCACTTCCTGCCAGCCCAGTGTAGCCTGTTTAAGCAAATCTGTTCATTTCCCCACAATCCGAAGGTAACAATGCATCTGACTTAGAGCCTGTAGATGAAGGCATACTATAAATCATGAGCCTGAAAGAGGATTAGCTCCCGGCATCTCTGATAAAGTGATGGGAGACCGGAGAGACCCACCACGGTTGGCAAGAGGGCTTAGGCTGAAGGCAGCAGGCTGATGCCTGGGAGAGAGCCCCTCCTGCAGGATTCGGACTGGCTCTTGGGAAGCAGCTGGTACATTTACATCACTGGCTAGGATTGAAGCCGTGTTGGAAGAGGGCACGGGCATGGTACATTTCAACTCCAGTCCACACGGGTGAACGCGTGAATAATCAAAAGCCACACTGCAGCCTGCTGCAGAGAGATGCTCAAAATAGCATCTGGGGAGCCAAGCCTGGAGTCTCTCAGTGATGCTGATTCACAGGAGGTGCGGAAAGAGGAACCACCCCTCCTGAGCATAGATGCTTTACCCACTGTCCTGACACAGGCGATGCCTGTGGCCAGTCTTGAAGACAGGCTGTTTGCTTTGAGACTATGAATGAGCCCAAATAGGCAGCAGTGCTGTGTAAATGGGTTCTTGTCTGCGAGAAGAGAGTCACAGGCGCTCTTTCCTGGACTGAGCGCTGGCATTTGTTGCAGTGCCGAAACTTCAGCTACTAAAATGAAGTTAATACACATCTTTGCTTGTGGGGACCTGACCCCATTACTTCTTCCAGCTTAAAGGATAGAAATTACAGGTCCTAGCTCTGATGGCCAAGACACTCCCAAGACTCCATATTCAAGAACTGTGCATGGATCTTGACAACTCAAGGGGCTAAGTGGTCAAAGAAATGGCTCAAAAGGACAGTTAAATTCTGGCTTTTCTCGTAAGGAAGAGAAGCCCAGGAATTTCCTGGAGGGTGGGGCAGGGGAACTGCAGTCAGCTCTGTCCTGTCTGAGAGTTTGACATCAGAATTGGGTATCAAGTCAAGGCAGGCTGAGAGCTCCTAAACAGAGTCAGGTTTGCTTGTGCACTGGACTTGCACAGTCTAGATCAGACGTATGCATGCCTGATAGATCCGGACATACTCCTGGATAATTTTGTTGAGGCCCAAACTTGAATCCTCTGGCAGGGCACCCTGGTATGCAGGGGGCAGAGCTGGTGACCAGCAGTAAAGAGGAAGCTGGAGTTGGTATCAGTTGTTGAGGTGACAAGCTTGGGATTTGAATCCCGTTTCTGTCTCATGCTGGGAGTCACAGTTCCGTTGCTCACCCTCTCTGAACTTCCTCCTCTGTAAGAGACCATTAGCAATAACAGCCTTTTACCTCAGAGTGCTGTTATGGCGGCAGAACAAAGTTTATGCCTCCATCAGTCAGTAGTTATTGATGACTATTAGTAACTGTGGCTTGTTTATCATTGTCCCATGTTTTTCGTCTCTCCTAGACTCAGAAGGATGGTATCCTGCCATCTTTCTCTATGTGTGGGTTTTAGCAAGTTCTGGTACAATCTCTTCTTTGACACGCATGCCGTAGAGCATAAACCCTAACTCACACGCAGCATGCTGGAGCTACCATGACTTTGTAATGATGTGAAGTGCACACGGCAGGGTGTTACTGACAACTCAGCATGTGTTCTTGGAAAAATGAAGGGTGCTCATCCATTTGTCTCTTTGTCTCATCTGATGAATGAATGAGAATTAACATGAAAATGAACGCGTCCTTCCTGGTGTTCATTTGGCTGCCCACCAGATCCTATCTTTATTCTAACAGAGCCCATGTTTACTTGTGGCCATAACTCTTCCACTCTCCTGTAGATGGGTGGCCCTGGATTCAGACCAATAAAGTTTAAGCAAATTTCGCTGGTAGGGAGACATTCCAGAAAGGTCTTTAAAGAAAATGATCTTGGGTCCCTTCCTGCTCAAAACTTCTATGAGATCCTGTGTGAACAGCCATTTTGAGAACACACAGGGACAAGCTTGAGGGCGGACACTAAACTGAAAAACAGAAGGAAGTCTGGACGCCTGATGACATCAGGGTGACATCATCTTACTCTCAGAGACTTTGTGTTCCATGAGAAAAAGAAAACTCCTTATTCCTATACCACTTGGTGTCTTCTTGCTTGCCAGATGTAATCCTAATCAGTGCAACTCAGTGCAACTCCCTTGGGGATCAGATCTCTCACTCGAAATGACCATGCATTGTTCTGCAGCTTCCTTAAGAGTAAACAGCCCTAACCCTAATCCTTGCTCTGGTGCACTGCTGGCTGTCCTCTTTGTCCTGCCAGGCCCCTCAGCTATCCACCATTGCTTCTCATTTTCTTTTCTCTTTGCTAAAAACAGAGACGAGGCAAGGACCCAGTTGGGTTCAGGGTTAGAGTCATGCTAACGCCAGGCATGGTGGTGTATAACTTTAATCTCAGCTCTTGAAGAGCAGAGGCAGGTTGATCTCTGTTGAGTTCAAGGCCAGCCTGACCTACATAAACAAGTACCAGGACAGCCAGAGTTACATGGTGAGACCCTGCCTCAAAAGAACAAAACTCTATAAAGTCACCCTAAGGTGTGCCAGTTGGATGTTTAGCCAACCTGAAATGGTCAAGCAGACAAGTAGATTCAAAAGTGATGTCCTGGGTTCCTTCTCCCTTCAGTGAAATCCCACTTAGACTTCAAACAGCCAGCTAAGCCAGAATTGTACTGAAAACGACAGAAAAGGGCCCCTGATAGAGTCAGGGCCACAGAGGACCCAGGGCAGGTACTCCCAGAAAGACACTCTTTCTGAGAACCTGCAGTCAGGTTGGGCTTGAGCCAGTTAGATTATGTTTTCATTCCAGTCTCTTTCAAAACACTGAACAATGACTTTGTTTTTCTTGCCAGTAGGAGCTTAGGCAGGCTCAGCTCTGTTGTCTTCCACTTTTAAAGAGTAAGAGAAATGGGCTAGGAAGGCAGCTCAGCCACTAAAGGTTAAGGTTCATAACCAAGACACCGGGGTAATGAGAGAGATAGAGGGCGGAGTGCTTATCCTACGAAGCAACTCTGAGTGGGATGTTTCCAGCATCTTTTCTTTATCCTTCAAAGGTTAGTTTCCTCAGAAGCAGAGGAAACTTGTCCCAGATGTATGCTATTATGATTCTTGATAAATGTCACACATGCAGATGAGGTTGTCATATAGTGAAGACATGATAAGTTGACTTAAGTCTTCCTCTGAAGCAAGGCTAGCAAGATGGTGTCTATTCACACACAATGACAGGAGACATGGAGAGAAGCTTGCCAGCCAGGCCCTTTACTGCAGCCCCATGGCATCTCCTGGCATTATACTTTGGTTAGGAAGGCTGTCATCCAGCTCAGCCAGCCCTGTCCCCATAACTGGGATCTCTGAGTGACATCATCTAAAGGCATATAAGAGGGCAGAAATCAAGAGAACCAATCAAATTCCACACACTCCCAATACTCCCAGAGTGCTCTAGTTTGAGGCAAATGTCAGCAATGGGTCAGCAGCTCAAGGCCACAGTTCACCCTGCATGTTTTTCCAAAGCTGTCTCCAGTTCAGGTTCTGAAGGTCACCGTGTGTAGATGGCCAGAATCCTGGAAGACACAGCATCAGCTTACAGATGTTACACAGCTGTACCCCAAATGCAAGTCTGCCATTTATTGAAGATGTGAAATTCGGTGAGACAGACAGAAGTTTTCAAGTACTACTCTCTGACATTATCAGTTTACAACGAACCATATACGTGGTAGATTTAAGAGTTTTTTTTACCACAAACTTGGCGTGTGTAGTGCATGCTAAATACCTTCCCCCATTAATCCACTCCACAATGCATTGACATTTAAAGCACAATGCTATGTACCATAAATATATTATTGGAGACAGAGCATTAGGTACCCATACTAGCTTTGAACTCCCCATAGAGTTAAGAATGACCTTGAATTTGTGACTCTACAGCCTCTATCACTCGAGTGCTGGATAACAGATATGCAGCACTGCCCCAGGTTGATGTGAGGCTGGGGATCACACCCAAGGGTTGTGCACTGTGTTAAGTGCTCTACCAACTGAGCTATACTTCCAGCTCAGCAATTCTTTTTTTTTTTTTAAAGAATTATTTATTTTATGTACATGAGTACACTGTCATCTTCAGACACACCAAGAGGGCATTAGATCCCATTACAGATAGCTGTGAGTCACTATGTGGTTGCTGGGAATTGAACTCAGGACTTCTAACCTTTGAACCATCTCTCAAAGCCGTCAGCAATTCTTAATTAAGAAAAAATATTCTATGTATATCTATTGAAGAAAGTGATGGTGACAATGATCAAAAATGCTAAATTGTTGGGTATGGTGGTACATGCCTGTGGTCCCAGCACCCAGAGGGCAGGAAGATCAAGATTTTAAAGTCATACTCAGTAAGTACAGTATAGAGGTTCAGGCTAACTTCCTCTTTATAAAAATTCATGTTAAAAAATAGAAAAAAAACAAACAAAACAACAACAACAACAAACAAACAAACAAACAAAACCAAAAAACCAAAGTGTTTTCACAAAAGCTCTCCCTAGAGTATCCACAGCACAATGGTCCCACCTGTCAGTTCCACCATGCCCTTGTGGCAAAGAGACACTTGTCTTCTGGTCTCCTGAGTCTTCAAGTTCAACAGATGTCTAAAACAATAGCTCCTAAGTCTTCTTAATATTCCTTTTAAGAGAAAGAAAAGAAGGTCTACTAACCAGTAATAACCAAGGCCTATGAAGTATAAGAAAGCAGGCCCAGGATTCGCTCAGAACTCTTAAGTTTCTGCAGATACTTGGGGCTGGTGGTGGAGCATGTCTGTGCATATATTAAGCACTTGGTGACTAATATGTATTTTGGGAAATGTTGGTGTCAATCCACTTAGGCAGCTCTAGTGTGGAGGGAGAGGTGCAAAGGCAGGTGTTAAGGCTCATGCTTCCTTGAAGTGGGGGTTTCCTCCACAGAGAGCCACAGCTTGAAGAGGTAACTGAATTTCTGTCAGTCGGGGCCCTCCCTCACTGTTCTTTCCCAAGTTTACATCATTACCAACTGTGTGATTGCCAACACTTTCCCCAGCTTCCTTGAGATGTTCTGGTCACGGGGTAGCATGGGCAAGTGGATGAATGAAAGTTCTGCTGGGGCAGCTAAATATGGATTTCTTTCCCTGTAGCCCCATAGGTCAGCCCCAGCTTGCTATCCTCCATCACTGCGGTCATTCTCAAGGAGAAAGCATCTGGAAGCTGAAAAGGGTGAGAAACAAGAGCCTCCCCTACAGCCCCAAAGGAATTCAGCTCAGACACCCCATGATGTTGGTTGGGTGACTCCCAGCTAGATTGGATTTACTGGATTTCTAACCCTTTAGAAAACTCTGAGATGACGAATTTGAGTTACGCAAAGTCAGAATGTGTGTTACAGCAGCAATGGGGAATTAATACATCCCAAATAGAGTGGGGGAGATGAAAATATGGCAGTGGCACATGCCCAGATTTCTGCCAGGACCCTTTCTCTTTAGGTCTCCCATATTGCCTACCCAGCATGCTCCCTGGTCTTGGCATAGTTGGACAGAACCTACCTTACCTTAGACCTTGGGTTAACTTTCCTTTTCACAAAGCCTCTGACACCCGGGCAATATTATAAGCAAAGGTCACCGACATGCTCTTCCCCACCACATCCTGGAAGTGGGTCTCCATGTCTGAAGCCAGCATTTACTGCAAACCTACGCTGGAAACAACTGGATGCACATCTTGAGTCTGCTGTTATGACCAGCATGGCGAATGCATGCTAAGCATTACATGCGCGGGCTCTCGTATGTGAAAAGCTTTCATGTTAAAGAACGTCCTCATGTCTCAGAAGAAAAAGCCACAGATTCATGACCTTTTAAAAAGTTACCTGCACCTGCCTCTTGCCCTGGCCATGACAGAAACCAAGATAAATACAAGCCTGCAGATTTCCTCTTACAACATGACTGTGGTATTATTGTTCACAATTGATTATTCTGAGAAGAACTCCTCACGGGGAAGAGGCCCAGAGCCACCAGCGCAGCCATCCACAAAGAAACGCCCAGGCACACAATACGGAGAAGGGACAAACTGAGAAGCAGGTGGGGGAGTCGGGGGTGCCAGTCACCAGTGGCAGGTAGCACATCTCTTTTCTGCCACCAGTGTGTGCACCTTGGCCAAAAGAGAAACAGAAAGTCACTCAGAGGGCACTCTGGTTGAGTTTATGTCACCTTGACACGGCTACAGTCATCTGAGAAGAAAGAACCTCAGTGGAGAATATTCCTCCATCAGATTGTCAGGAGGCAAGTCTGAGGGACATTTTCTTGATTGATGACTGATGTGGGAGAGCCCACCCTTGTCCTGGATGCTAAAGGAAAAGAAACTGAGCAAGCCAGGAAGCCACGTTCCTCCATGGCCTCTGCTTCAACTCCTGCCTCAGATCTCTGATGACAGACAGTAAATGAGATGTGTAAGCCGAATAAACCATTTTCCCCCAAGTTGTCTTTGGTCATGGTGCTTATCACAGCAACAGGAAGCAAGCAAGGACAAAGGGTGATAGTTTTCTGATTTAAAAACTTAGTTGATTTATTGAAAAAGAAAACTCGCTATTATAGAATCAAACTCTATATGTGATGAACATATGTTATTTAAAAATTTAAAATGAAGTAAATGAATAAATGTAGATCCTACATTAATTAAAGAGAGAGATGGTTTGTTTATGGAAGGATTTCTTTGGGCTCATGGTTTCAGAATTTCTGTCCATCTGTCCATCTGGTGAGGAGGGCAGCCAGGATAAAGAGAGAAGAGAGGGAAACACGAACATAGCACAACCTCTGAGGTATGCCCTGGTAAGGTATTCTCTTCAGTTAGACCCCATCTCTTGAAGCTTCTTTTTCCTTCACAAAGAGCACTGCTGGCTGAGGACCAAGCATTTGAAACACGACCTGGTGGTGATGTTTGATACGTAGACCTAACATTCACACCACCATTTTTCCAACACATAAACACATGCACACAGCCCAGTTTTACTTAGCGATATTTCCTCACACTAGTTCACAGCCATAAACACTCAGACTGTGTTGTACTGGGACAGATCTCTTCACTGGGTCCAGAGAGAAAGTACAGGCATCCTACAGAGTATCAGCGCACTGGGATCAGGTCCTTGCTGCACCCTCGTGGATGTCTTTCTAGCTGGCCCCAGGAAAGGACAAGTAGGGGGGTTCCTACCTTGTCTGGAAATGGTGCTGGAGATCACAGCGCTGCAGCACCTCGGCGCAGTGCTCTGTGAACGGGCAATTGACCAACAGCTTGTTGAGAAGCTTGTTGACCAAGATGCTGGATTTCTTGCAATGCTGAAGAACCACGGGCTTTCGATCCACAGGGCAGAAGTCTTTCTCCACCAGGAAGTTGGTGAGACATACGGTGCAGTAGGTGTGTCCGCACGGAGTGTCCAGAGGGTCCAACAAGGCTTGCAGGCAGATGTGGCATACGAGGTCGTCATCTACATCGTCTGTGTACACGTAGAAGTGGTTTTCCTCTGGGGAGTGGTTTTGGCCACACACCATGCACAGCGGTTCAGGGCTGGGATCTGTATCATCAGCAAGGTCTGGTTGGTTCATGGCTGAGCAGGGGTCAGGAAACCCGGAAAAGCAGTATTTCCTCGGGTGCAGGTCAAGATATTCTGAGAGTCACACACATGCAAACCTACAAAAAAACAGGGCAGCGCATGTTCACACCGTAGCCTGAGGACGGGAGCAGAGCTTCTACGAGCGAGGCTGAGCTGGGACTGAGACGGCCTGGCCTGGGTATCTTCTCTAAAATGCTCAGGCTTTGTCTCACTGTACCTCGGTTTCCTATTATAGGAATAATGTGGATTGACAATAGCCCCGTCTTAATGGGTTAATAATCACCTGGGGCCTGCCTACTGGTAAAATGTGTAGGTCACGCACAAGAGATAACATTTGTTAAGAAAATTGAATCTGATGAATCTTCATTACCTTTCTCATCTGCCTGGTTATCACTAGTGAAGTGGGCACTGACTTCAAACCTACCATTACTGTGCCTAGATGCCTTTAACCAGTAAACGGTGGAGTAACCATAGCCCACCTTCTCGGGCTGACATGAGGAATAAGTAGATTTGTTGAAGATGTTTGATTTTCACAAGGCATGCACTAAGTATGGATTAATTACTATCTACGTGTGCTTTGGAATTTATTTTGTCTTTGGTCTATCTCTGTTGGCCTAGAAACTGGAGCTTCAGTTCCTACTAGAGGATCTTTCTGCATTGTCATTACAGTAGACTTTGTTGACAATTATATAATTTGTTTGATTCAATTATATATTGATATTTTCCCCCAGAAAAATACCATGACAATATGTCTTTTCCTTTGATACAGAAAGAGTTTCCAGAGAATGGGATTTTTCCAATGTTTGAATTTATTCCTTGGAAGTCTCTTAGACAATCCAACTCTCAATTATACTCTAAGCCAGGCTGTCAGCTGACAGGAAGACCTCAAAGACTTATGTAAAGAATGCGATTTTAGGGAGCCCTCAGTCCTGAGAGGGGGTGGTCATTCACATGACTTGGCAGACACCATGTAACCATTGTCTACCGGGACTCTGCCACCGTTTATACCAAGGTGCATTTAACCTCCTGTCCTTTCTTCTTCCCTCCCTCCCCTTCCTTCTCTCAATCCCCCCTCCCCTCTCATCCCTCCCTTCCCCTCCGACACAACTCTTTTTTTCTTTTCAAAAATAAGTAAGGACTGTCTGCAGGGACATGAAGACACGTGAAGTAGCCAGAAGGTGTGTGCGTGTGGAAGGAAGAAGCCTGTCACGCACTGAGCCTCATCCTTCTTTTCCAAACATTTTGAGCTTGTTTGTCTAAACACAGCTTTATCTCAGGAAAATAAGTGACTTCCAACTTGCATCAAGATGGCTTAACTGTTTACATTTCTGAATTCAGCTAAGACCACCTAAAATGTCAAAGCCTATTTACCCCTCTCTCCATGAGACCACAGAACGCAGACGGGAGTGGGGTGGAGTTACCATAAGTCAGGAGTGCAAGGGAGCCTCAGAGCTGCTATTTGTCCCTGGGGCTCTGAGAAGGCACCGGAAGTTCACAGGAAACACTTCCAGGGAGACCGGAAATCATTAAAAATAAATGTGGGAATGGAAATGGGCCACCCAAAAAGTTGTCTGTCTTACTGTAAAGGAGAAAGGTGCAGAAGGGTAAAGAGAGGTCTTTGGAGATTCTTCTAGAGTTGGGTCATACACTCCCATGTGCTCTGGTCTAGCCTTTTGTCATTCTGCTGTAAGGAGAGACTGTAACAGAGAACTAGGCAGCAGCTGCAGGCACCAGTGAAAAGTAACTGTTTAAAAGTAACCAGTGAAAAGTAACTGTTCGCTTTGAGGGCTGTTCCTTTCTCAGCACCTCGGTGCAAACCTGATGGGTGGTTTGTAAAGTGTGTTACCAGAGGAGCCTCTCTCAGGACCTTCTGAGGGAAGGAAAGTGGGAGAAGACAAGGAGAAGCCCTATGTCCCTTGCTGTGGTCTGAGAAGTTTCTCCCAAAGGCCCATGTGTTACAGACTTGGTCCCCAGGGTGTGCTATTGGGAGGAGAGAGTGTAGAGCCTTTGAGAAGTGGGGCATAGGGCTGGTCATGGAGTCATTGGGATGTGCCTTTAATATTTTATTATTATTATAAAGGATGACATAAGGGTGTTTCAAGCACATATATGATACACTTTGAACATAGTCCACTGCCCACCCCCACTGCTCTCTTCCTCTTTGCCCTTCTTCCTTCCCATGAATCCCCTTTGTGCCTCATTTCTTCTATAAGGTTCCTCGATCATGGTCTGCACAGCAATAGACAGACACAGCTGAGGTCTTTTGTAATTGCAACCTGAAGCTGAGTAAATGTATGACCCTGTCCCCCATGCCTTTCACTGGTGGATCATGTTCTTTATAACACTCTGTACCAGTCCTACCTAACAAAGAAACAGAAACCAACCTCAAAACAAAAAACCCCACAGGTCACAGACTAGATAAAATCCCACTCACAAATAGATTTCTACAATTCTGTGTTAATAAAGAGGAGATGTATTTGTTTTGTTTATGTGTTTTCCTCTGTGTGTATGTATCTGTGTGTCAGTATGTATGTGTATGTATATATTAGTATGTGTGTTCGTGTGTGTGTGTGTGTGTGTGTGTGTGTATGTGTGTGTGTGTGTGTCAGAGTCTCACCATAAGTGAGACCAGGCTGGCCTCAAATTCAGAGATCTGCCAGTTTCTGCTTCCTAACTGCTGGGATTAAAGGAGTTCAGCACCACACCAATCCAAGATGGATGTTTTTATAACTTTGTTTCTAAACGTGTTCCTTAGCATTTCCCATGTGCTGAGGACATTATTGCATTGTGTCACTTTATCCTCTCAAGGCCTCAGGACATTTTGTTTTGTTTTTAACTGAACAGATCAGGAAACTGGAGCATAGCACCTAAGTGACTGGCCAGTTACACCCAAAAGGAAGCTAAGCAGACTGAGCTGCCAGACTCTCCTCCTCCTAACCTTTCCACCCTCTATCTCCCAGTCTGTCTCCAGTATGAAATGGTCAGAACTCCAATAATGTAACTACGTCAACATAAAAGACCTAGGAAATCAGAAGAGGCTAAATCTCTTTAGGTCTCACTGTAAGTGGAGATGTCAAAGCTCTGAAGAGACAGAGTCTTTGTCTCTAAGGAGAATGGCAGTACCCCAGGGAATTACCCCGATAAGGGTAGCAAGCATAACAGGGTTCAGCTCACACTCTAATGCCCCCTGCCCTTTACCTCCCCACTTTGTTCCCTCTCCCAACTTTGCTTCCAACCTCTCTTCCCTTTCTTCCAGTCCCACTCCCTTTCCCTCCCTCTCAGAGCAATGGATCCGCTGGCTCTTGGCCAGATGGTAAACCAACTTCTTAATGTAATGTCAATGTAAACACCACTTATATTTTTTGTATGAATTTACTTTAGACTAAATAAAGTCTACATAAATAAAAACCGGGCCATGAGAGATTGGCTGAACAAGCAGTTTGGGCTCTACAGCAAGGAATTAGGTAGATTTCAGAAAATAAGTTTTTTTCCCCTTTTACCTGGCAGTTCTTTTTGTGTTTCTATCTTGTGAACATATTACACATATCATCTTGCTATAATATAGAACACATCCTGCTTTTAGACATACATGAACCTGGCTATTGGGGTGAGACCACAGAATCATTTAATCTAACAGAGAAACATGTTTCTTCCCTAAAAAGTAGAGTCCAAGGCTGACATGGGTGGAGAATGTTTGTTTAAATCTGCTCAGTATGGTAGGTCTGTCCTTCTGGCCCTGGCTGAGGAGGGCCAGGAGATGCAATATGTGCCTTTCATACAGTTTAGAATGACAAAACAGAAAGCAGAAGTCTTGGTTGGAGTTCTTAGTCTCCCACACTGAGCAACAATCTCTCCCCTTTTCTTTTCACTTAGAGGACAAATGTGCCTTTCAGATGTTGACACAACCTAGAATCAACTGGGAAGAGAGTCCCCATGAGGGATTGATTTTCTCCTTTGGGTCAGCCTTGGAGCATGTCTGGGACAGGACAGTCTTAATTATATCAGTTGATGTGGAAAGATCCAAGCCACTGTGGGTGACACCATTCCTTAGGCAAGGGAGAGACCTGAACTGTATAGAAGTGGAGAAACATAGTTGAGAAGCAAGCATGCATGCATTGTTCTCTGTTATCTAAGGTGGATGTAATGTGCCCATTTCTCTCCAGCCTCAGTCACGGTGCACAGTGATGAACTATAATTTGGGAACATTGGCTGCAACAAACCCCTTTCTCCTCTAATTAAATTTTTGTCAGTGTATTTTTATAGCGGTGATAGAAATGAAACTCTAACAGGAGCCCACTGTATCTACATGGCCCTGGTGTGCTGTGGACACCCTCTTTCTTCTTCCAGGACACTCTTAAAGCCCATAGAAAGCAAATGGATAAATACTTCACTTGGCCCCACTGAGAAGATCTCATTCTTCCATTGAAAGGACCAATTTCACCCTAAAGCATCCCTTTAACTTTCCTGAATCCTTGTTTCCAACAGTAGTGAGGAGAGTCTGTATTATTCAAGGAACTGAAGGATCATCCCAGCTGGCAGATAGAGCTCAGGGGCAGAGTGATTATCTAACAGGCACAAGGCCCAGCACAGCAAAACCAAACAAATAAGGAAGTAAATGAGGAGAAAATTAAGGTGCCCTCTGACTTGTAGGGATGGTAATATGTCTTGCATTGGTATCTTTTTAAAGCTGACACAAAGACAATTTGAGAGTTGTCCTTAGATCAGACATTAGTGACTTTATTCTACCCTTGGGTAGACCTTTACATTAAGGGAAATGTTTACACACTGGGGGAGAATTTGCCTTCCTGTGGCTCTACCTCTCTCCAGGGTACACAGGATTATCCATGGAGTTCATTAGTGCTTCAGTATTTGAAGACATGTCCTTCTCTGGACTGAGCTGGATTCACTCAGTATTTCTTCAGGTTTCTGGTCTCTGTGAGGTTGGCTATCTCTTTTCAGCTAGTATTCCAACTTGTCTGTGGGTCTCCTACAGTGACCAGAAAGGGCAAGTTCCAAAATTCCAGAACAGAGGGAGGCGGGTGACTGTACCTGTGAGCTGACCTTCAGCCAGCCTAGGATGCTTCCTTACTGCTGCTGGGGGGCCACAGAGGAGATGCTGTCCTGAGGGACTGGTTAGAATAGTGTGTGCATGTCTCTGTGTGTGTGTGTGTGTGTGTGTGTGTGAGAGAGAGAGAGAGAGAGAGAGAGAGAGAGAGAGAGAGAGAGAGAGAGAGAGAGAGAGAGATCCACATGTTTAATGAATTCAGTCAACCACAGGTCAGGGTAGAGGGAAGGCATCTATGCTAAATATCTAACCTTTTCCCATTACCATTTCCCTAAAAGCTCAGCATAACAACGCTCCTACATTGTATTAGATATTTTAAGTAATCTAAAGAAGACTTAGAGTACAGTGGAGGATGTATGATTATTAAATGTAAACACAGCACTACTTTATAGAAGAAACTTGAGCTATCTGTGGATTTGGGTGTCTGTGTGTGGGAAGGAATTTCTAGAAGCCTCTACACTGCAGAAGGACAGCAAGCTCTCCATAGGTAGACAGACAGAGAGATGGAGAGATAAGATCTAGGGTTATAAGGAGAAGCATAGCGCTTGTAAAAGCGTAAACAAGGTCTGTGGACATGGCTGAGAAGATGCAACAGTATTTTGAGGCTCTGTATAAACAGAAGGAGGCCCCTAACACCTAAACAGTCTGGTGTTAGAATCCAGCTTTCAGTTATTCCCTAGGAGTGGTGGCATTTGGGGATGCTTTTGGCCATTTTATTCATCTCATTTTAGATGTATGAGCAACACATAACGCACGGAAACAGGACTGGAAACCAATTAAGCAAACAGTCGATCGGAGGCATTTTGTCACCCAAAGCATAAATACTAAAGTTCAGCAGCAAGTGGAAAGGTTGACGTGATAAGCAGAGAGAAGCCCAGGGAAGAGGGGGCAGGATCTTCCAGCCCTACCCACCTGCACAGCCCACAGCAGACACAGTACTGAGAAGGAAAGTGTCTGATGCTTGCCACCCTAGATGGTGACAGTTGTCCTAACCCAGGGAAAAGGCAGTTGCTGGACAGCCTTTACCTCAGCAAACTCTTCACTATCACACTACCTTGAGAAAGCCCCACTGACTCCATCTCTAAACAGCAGACACACTTATTCCACTGGTGCTGTGCTGAGTCCTGTCACAGCCCGGGGTGCCTTGCTTCACCGTCACCATGGTAACACGCCCAGGTGTTCCCAAAGAGTTTTAACTGGGGAATGAAGACCCATCCCCAGGCTGGAGCCCTGGACTGACTACAGTGGGGAAGAGGGGAGATGGAGATGAGTTCTGGCCTTCAGCTCTCTCTGCATCCTGGCTGTGAATCTAGCAGCTGGCCTTCCTATCTTCCCTCCCTCCATGGACCGTATCCTTCAAACCATGAGCAGAAACAAACTTTTAATCTGCTTTTGTTGGATACGCCATCACAGCAACCGGAACACTAATATAAAGGATATTAAAATCATGGTTGCTGAGTTTTCTTTGTTCCTTAATCTTTGCACCACAAGGCGAATGCCTCCCTTGCTTCCCCTACAACCAAGGTCTTATCAGTATTTTTTTTTTTCTTAGAAGTCCAAGTAGGGAAAGTGGGGCATCAACCCTGTGGCTCAGACCTGGCCCTGGGCTTAACTGCCTTGATAAGACTTCATATTTTCCTTGCATCAGCCCTGGTGCAGTGAGGTCAGGGTGGGCTTGGTCCGGTGTATCAGACGCGTGCCATTCAACTGTAAGCAAGCTCTGAGTTCTGAGTTGATCACAGCTCCACCTCATTTTGTGCTTGGTAGAGACACCAGGTGCACAACATCACGAGAGGGAGGTGTGGAGCTATTCCCAGAGACCAAGCACCTGGGCCCTGCAGGAACTTTGCCATGTGAGTACAACCAGGTAACAGTCCGTTCTCTATATCCAGGACGCTGCTCAGAATTCGGCAAACAGTGGGAGGCTCTGCTCTACTGGAGAGGGATTCGTTTATGATTTGAGGGAGGATGGTGACACGATCCCTGAGGTGTAGATCAGTCTACCCCCCTGCCTTAGCCTTCTGAATGCTGAGGTTACACGTGTCTACCGCACCGGGCATCATTTTGTAATGATGACTTAAAGTTGTTCAAAATATTTTTATCCCTCACCCAACCTTGTTTTACAAATGTATACAGACTACACCTGCAAATGATCATGCAGGTAACTCAGCCCCAAGAAATGGAGTCTGGGGAGCAGGGCTTTAGAGAGACAGCACAGCTGGAGAGGAGCTTACTCTGAAACCACAGGAACCTGAATTAGATCCCCAGGTTCCACAAAACACACACACACACACACACACACACACACACACACACAAGAAAACTATAGATTAGAGGAGAGCCCCTGCCTCAAAAGAGCCAGGTGGATGATGCTTGAGGAGTGACACCCAAGTTTGTCCTCGGTCCTCCATACACACATGTGTGCACCCACATACATAGACACCCAAAGTAGCCACACATACATGCACACCCTGCATGAACATAAACACCTATAAGGGATGTTATCACTGAGTCTGGTCTGGCGGTGTGTGCTCAGTGATGAGATGCTTCCCCGGGATGTGCGAGGCCCTGAGTTCAGTTTCTCGCATCACAAAACACCAGAACAAAAAAGACACGTAGAAATCCCCGAGGTGTAGAGGTTTTGTTGATGATGATGCTTAAACTTGGGGAAGCGCTGTTGGGCAACATGGTGACTTAGCATTTCAAACTGGCCCTGGGGCCCCCACACCAGTCATAGCCAGGTCGCTCATTCCTATGCAGAAGCTTAACCATGGAGAAGTCCAGTGGACCAGGGCCCCAATAACTGCTACCTGCTTCCCTTCACGACCTGGCCACCTGCGCTCTCTCTCTCTCTCTCTCTCCCTCCCTCCCTCCCTCCCTCCCTCCCTCCCTCTCTCTCTCTCTCTCTCTCTCTCTCTCTCTCTCTCTCCTTCCCTCCCTCTCTCTCTGTCACTCTCTCACTCCCTCCCTCCCTCCCTCCCTCCCTCTCTCTCTCTCTCTCTCTCTCTCTCTCTCTCTCTCCAACGGAATGTTCCTGGCAGGCACATTTGTCACAGTGAGGCTCTGACCCTGGCTAAACCTCATAAAACAGGTTATTTGTAGGGAAAGCAATTTCCAAAGTTATGATAAGACCTATCTCTCCTTTTTGACCTTACTTATGCATTAAGTCTCAGATTCACTCAGTGAGCATTGAAGGCTCTGTGTGATCCTTTTAATAAATACTGATTATGAACAGAAATACATTATTCCTTGCCTTACAGAACTGTATATAACCAGGAAAACCAGATGCTTCAGTGACCTGAATACAAAGTCAGTCACTTATGGGATTAAAAGCCCATCTTCAAACTAAGAGGGAGAATCTGAGGAGGAATCTTCATGTGCACAGGGGAGGGACCTGCACTTCACCTTGGGAGCAGGAGGCAGGTCCTCACTGCCTGCTCCGAGGGTTGCGGTTGCGGTTAGATCTGCTTTTGCTTAACTTCTAAATCACTGGTCTCAAAGAGGGAGCAAGAGACTCATTAATGAAATCTGCGAATGACATTCGCCTGCAAAGTGTTTCAAACACCAGAAAGAACAGAGAAATATAAAAGGTCTCCACAGAGGTCAGAGTCTGCCAGGAAATGATAGACCTGAACAAGGAGAACGGCAGAACACATCTGGAGTCAATAACCGGGAACACAGACATTGAGAAAGAGGGAAAGACAAGGGAAGTGGTTGAGAGAACAGAGTCCCCCGTGGTTAGCCAATTACACATGAGTTCTAGAGGCCGGGGATGGCTTTTCAAGCCTTCCGGAAAAAGCATCATCTCCCTTGACTAGACCTCACCAGGCTTGCCCTGGATGTCACGGTGCACCTGTCATCCGCGGGCTGGTCCATAAGTGCTCTGTCTCAAATACGATGCCCTCCCACATCCTAGCCTATAAACACGCAGTCCCGCAAACAACACACAATTAAAGCAAAGCATTTCATCTGAGCAAGGATTCTATTACTCCCGAGCATCAACACCGAGTCCTGGGAAGAGCAGACTTTAGGGACGTATGGGAATGAAACAGCCTACAAGCTGGTGTCCTCCCTCTCAAAGACTACCATGGCAGGAAGGGACTTTTCTTCCTTCCCTCCTTCCTTTCTTCCCTCCTCCCTTCCCTCCTTCCTTCCTTCCTTCTTTACTTCCTTCCTTCCCTCCTTCCTTCCTTCTTTCCTTTCTTCCTTCCCTCCTTTTTTCCTTCCTTCCTTCCCTCCCTCCCTCCTTTCCTTCCCTCCTTCCTTCCTTCCTTCCTTCCTTCTTTCCTTCCCTCCTTCCTTCTTTCCTTCCTTCCCTCCTTCCTTCCTTTTCTCCCTCCCTCCCTCCCTCCCTCCCTCCCTCACTCACTCCCTCCTTTCTTTCTTTCTTTCTTTCTTTCTTTCTTTCTTTCTTTCTTTCTTTTGTAAACACATAACCAAGTCTTTGAAAGATATTTCGGTTCTGCAGGTGTGTGCTAACCACCCTGTTCATGGCCCCTCTTTGTCTTGAACTCTCGGGACCTCCAGAAAATTCCACGCCATCTTCAGGGTGTTCGAGTTTATTTAGGAAAATAGAGGTAGATAAATGGCAGGGCAAACACAGCAGATGGTGATGAAGCTTTGAAGGAACAAGAGAATCACAGTCAGGTCCAGGAAACTTAATGGGCCACCTGGTTCCTCTGAAGGGTCACAAAAGGTAACTATAGGTCAGCTGCATGGCACACAAGTGATGGGCCTATACTGGGCATTGGTGGTACATACCTTAATCCCAGCACTCAGGAAGTAGAGAACAAAGAATTAGAAGTTCAAGGTCATCCTCACCTATACAGGGAGTTCAAGTCCATCCTTGAACTTTTGTTAATTAAAAAAAATAACAAAACCCAAACAAAAATGAGCAGGGCTTTGATAAGTGACAGGAGGTCCCGAGAGGAAAGAGCCTGGCCAGACACTGCCATCAAGGACAAGAGTGCACACAGGTTGATGGCTCAACATGATTTAAAAACATTCCCTAATGTTTTATATAGAAGTCATAGATTTTATTTTTTAAAGTGAGGGCCTTACTATATGTGTAGCCCAGCTGTCCTCAGACTCATGACCCTCCCTCAGCCTCCTGAGGGCTGGGATTACTGGTGTGAGCACAATGCCTAGCTTAGAAATTATATGATTTGGAGTTGGGCAAGGACCATAGGTTTTCACCAAGTGGAAAAATGGTGTTTCAGCATATCTAGGGGATGATATGCTGGTTACTATTCCAAATCTTTCCAGTGACAGAGGCCTGGGTAGTTTTCGAAGATCCTAAGTCTTTGTGACTTTGACTGTTGGCTCTTGTTCTGTCTCTCAGTGTTTACCACACGCCACACTACTCCTTCGAAGCATGGTGCCCATCCCCCAAATTAAGGACAGCATTGCTGGTTCTCCCTTGTCTTTTCCATCTCTGGTCCTTCCTACTGTCTTTGTAAGCAGTCCAAATGTTGCCAAGGAGTCTCCACGGACACTTTTTAATTCGTTAAGGTCCTTTGAGACAACGATACTTGGAAGTAGACATTTATCTGTTCTCCCTGGTGTGGGGAATCAAGATTCATTTGAGCAATGACATCCAAGAGTTACGGCTTGTTCTGTCTTCCATTGCAATCTATTGCCTTCTTTCTGCAGACTTGTCATGGAGTTGAATACATTAGGTCTCTAAAGCACAAAACCATTACTACCGTGCCTTCAACACAGGAGCTAAGGATGGAAGTACCTAAGGCTGCCAACGCTAACTCTCTGTTGCTTATACTTCACTTGGTAGGTCTGTACCAGTGGTTCTCAGTCTGTCAGTTGAGACCCTTTGGGGATCAAATGACCCTTTTACAGGAGTTGGATATCAGATATCCTACATTTTGGATAAGTACATTATGATTCATAACAGCAGCAATATTACAGTTATGAGATAGCAGTGAAATAATTTTATGGTTGGGGGGTCACCACAACATGAGATGTATTAAAGGGTAGAAGCATTAGGAAGGTTTAGAACCACTGGTCTACACGAAGATTTCTCCATGAACAGACAGAGATGGCTGTATATGTGAACATCGGCTATAGAGTGAGTGCAGAGAGGAAAACAATGTCCCACTTGAGAACATGGCCATGGTTATCCCCAGACCTAGGAAGCTGACCTAAAAGGGAAACTTGTCTTTTAAGTTTGTCACCAAGTGTTAACTGTCTAGATGAGAGCATCTTGGATCACCTAACGACCTCTAAAGCTAGTATTCTTAGGAGAGAGAGAAGAGAAAGAAGACTCAAAAGAGGTAATGTGAAGACAGTCACACACCAAGTGGCCATGGGACCCAATGGACAAGGCAAAGGTGGATTTACTCTGGTCTAGTTCCCTCAAACTCAGGAACGTGCCCCTGCTCATGTCTCCATCTCAAACTTCTACATGCTCTAGAACTGAAAAAAAAAAAAATAAACAAAATTGTTTAAAATTTCTGAGTTTATGATCCTCAGCTGTGGAAATCCCAAGAGACTAATCCAGGAGATTATATATCCCTAGAGGTGAATCCCACAGAAATATGGTAAATCTTCCCAATGGCCCACTCCAGCCCTTCTTCACATGACTAAGTAACAGAGCAAACATTTTGAGATGGCAGCTGTAAGACTCCTGTATACTTAGAATAGCGATCCATCCCCAGTGTAAAACTCTAATTATTTGCTTTTAGTTCACTAATAAGTTACAATACAGATGTCTTTAGAGGTGACTGTGAAACCAATTTACAAGGGCCCCCAGGAGGCTACCAATGGAATGGCTGAGTGTGTGTGTACTGTGGAAGATGTCATACAAGTATGACCAGAATTCTTAACAAGGAGCTTGAAAACACAAGGTGACTCATGTGTTAATGTGGGGATGTATGAGCCTAAGCATGCGATGTTCTATTCCAAAGAGGCCACGTGACCGACAGACTGTAGTCACAGGCAAGCTACACAAATCACCTCAACAGACAGCAATGACATAGCTAAGCCACCTATCATGCATATGTGGTGGCAATGTGGTGTGCCAAGAAGCTATTAAAGGAAATCCTAGAGAGCTTCCACTCTGTGGCTGGTGAAGTCTTTCGTGTCCCTGTGACAAATGCATCAAGCACAAGAAGCTTATCCCAGTCACCAGGGGGCAATGGTGACAACGGTGGTGTTTAAGTATGCATGCTCCAGAGTAAAACTCGGTGTCAAACAACATTTGAGATGAAACTTGTGGTACATGTTGGATGTGTGCTGGTCAACTCACAAACAGCCACAGAGAATGTGCACCCCCCCCCCCGGCAGGGAGCAGGGATTCTTTGAGAGAGTTAGAAGAAGCAGAGAAGGATCAAAGAAGAAAATGCTCATCAAAAACCTGCATATGTCTAGTGTGGGAGTCAGCTCATCTGCCCTGTCTGAAGTGGGAATGCCTCTGCTCTTTCCTGTTTCAAAATAAAAAACTTAAGAGATTTGTTGCTATGACTTTAAATAAGCAATTTGCTACAGGTTAAGGGATATTCTGGTACTAGACATACATTTTTTTCTCGTGTAATATTTAAAACAATTGATTTTACATTGTGTATTTTCATGCCTCATGTGAATAAATATCTCAGCTGAATAAACACAAATAATCTTTGGCCATCCATCCATCCATTCCTCCATCCATCCATCCATCCATCCATCCATCCATCCATCCATCCACCATCTATCCACACATCTATCCACCATCCATCAATACAACTATCCTTTATCGTCCAGACATGTATCCAACATCCATCCACACATTCATTGACCCATCATCCACACATCTGTCTGACAACCCAGCCACCAAACATCCCAGGTGTTACATATGTGGAATAATGCTCACTTTCAGTGACAACACACCCAGCCCCCTCCATCCCCCCCCACCCCCGAAACCTATTGCACTTTTGAAAATACCAAAATCTCTCCTTGATTTGAAGTCTGTACCTGTGTTGCTAAGCAGTAGTCACCACCGTTTCCTTGTGCCAGAGGACGCAGAGTAAGGAGGGAAATCAGAGAAGAGACCCAACATTCTATGACTGCGATCTCAGCCTCCTGTAGTCTCTGCTCTTAGTGACTTTTGTGGTTTTCCTATCGATCCTCATTCTTAGGAGACAGCACCTACTTAAAATCTACTCCCCCCCCACCTCCAGAAAGAATGACACAGTCTCCTTCAAGGAGTTTTGAAAGGCTCGTTGTAATTGTTTGGGAGCACTGTCAGAGGACAGCCAATTTCCCACCCACATAAAAGTGAGTCTGTGATGTTGGTACATACATAGCAAGAATAGTCCCAGGCTTCCAGGAAGTTCAAAGATGCCAAGGTGGGGAGGACCTGCTTAAGAGCCTCTGTGGCCCTGAGCAAAGCAGATCTTTTTGGCTCCCCCTTGGGGGTGCAAAGCTCTAACAGTATCAGAAGAAATGTTCAGAGGTGCAGCCATGAGTCCCTGCTGCAGGAAGATGCTTGACTTGCTCATCTTGTACCCCAGGTTGCTACACCTGCTGGTCTTTAAAAGACTAGGCACCACACTGCCAACCGCTCTTCCCTGGAAGGCCAAGATTAACAATATGATCTTGGTTAACAGGCTTTCTTTCTAAGCCTATGGGATCTTTCTAGAAAAGCGCTGTGTTCAGTTAGTGGCTGTTTCCATCGTTATGTCCAGGCTAAAGCACAAGCTAAGTCATCTAACTGTAGTCACTATAACATATCCATCCTAGAATAATAAAGAGCTTAAACTGAACACCTAGCATGTGCAAAGGTACCCCACACATGAACCCTGCAACTGTTTTCACCAAAACCCTGGGTAACTAAGTACTCAGCTTCCCAGACAATCAGATTAAGGCAAAGATATTTCGTACCTCGTGCAGTCTAGCAATTGTGTGACAGAATTTGATCCCCACAACCGTGTCTACTTTTCAAGAACATCTCATGAGGACTAGAAAACATGGTGCCAGGGCTGTTCCAAACAGGTTAAAAAGTTTGACTGGGGCATAAAGAAACCACATGATAGAACTGGGCTTTGATCCCAGACAGACTGATGCCAAAGATCAGCTAGCTCCCTTTTCTAGGATGATAATACCACTTCACCTGGAATTAAATGAATAAGACCACCAGGCCCCAGTGAGAGGCAATACCCACCCCTGTTCTCCATTACTCTGATCCATGAATTTATAGAGTCTCTCTGTGTTCTGTTGTAGGATGCAGGGGTTTCCAATTGGGGGTTGTGGAGGGTCAAGGCAAGCGATGGGTAAGGAGCTCAGGGTTCTTCCTTAGAGTCCCCTTCAGCAAGCTGGAGTGTTTTTTTAGGTTAGAATCCACAGTCTTAGGTCCACTGGGCTCTTGCTCTTGAATGGCAGAAACATATGTTTCACTTTGGGAGGAAGGTGGGACCTAAGCTCAAAGTGGGTCTGGGGCCACATCTGCTCGGATGCAATGATTCAAGGTCATCAACAGGTTCAACATACTCTACTTAAGGGTCTGGTTCTTGTCCAAAGGACGCATAAGCCTGCCCTCCACAGAATGGTACAGGCTGCAAATTATCTGTCACCTCTCACACTGGCCTGGCTCATGGAGTCTGAGGTGGAAGATGTTTACCTACAAGATTAGAGGGGACCAAGTGGCCAAGGCCACTCAGGGTGGTAGCATGATTAAAAGAGTCTGGGCTCCCTGCAAGTCAGAGCACCCTAAATGACGATGACAACGAGACCTCTCCTGACAGCCTTTGTGGATGGACCCTTGAGCTGGGGGCAAGAAGGAAGAGTGACCACTCCAGAGTTTGCTTCGCCAAGGGGGCTGGCAGACACATGCCGCCTGGCTCAGGGAATTAGTTTGTTCATTCTCCTCTCTCCGGACTGCTGCGATTCTCCAAACTGTTAACAGTGGGGTTAATTACTGACAATTAATTACAGTAATACGAGCCAGGTTCTGAACCATTGCAGTCACGGGAGAGCTACATGGGTTCACACAGGTCCTCTAAGCTCCCAGGAAAATTCCTCCAGCACAGAGGGAGTTGGCTTTTATTTGTCCCTGGCTCAGTATCAGGCACTGCCTACTCCAAGCTCTGCCTATACTCAGAGAACCACATTATAGCGCAAGGTACTTATCTCTTGTCCTACCGGGAAAGAAGAGGAGGTCCAGAGAAGTTCAGTAATTTGCTAAAGGACGTATGCTTTCCTATTGCGCTTTGTGTACTCCTGAATCCGTGGAGTTGTCATGGTAACTTCCTGGGGAACACGTTCAAGTTATCCAATGAGCTGCCCTACCCCTATACTAGACACTGTGACTGGTTTCTGCCCTGTCTTTTTTTTTTTTTTTCTTGAACTGGGGGCAATAATACATATTAAATTATTTTTCTAAGATGTTAGAGACAATGATTTGTTATGTAATCACAGGTCCGTTGTTGTAAAAATAACTAATTAACCAGGTACACAAAAGGGGGTGAAAGTTTGCAGACGTTGGGAATATCAAGGACAAATCTATACCTATAGAACCCAGCCAATAGGGATTCCTTTCCTTGCTTCGCTCACAAGCCTCTGAATCCCCTGAGAATTCGATTAAGGCATCAACAGCAGCCACTCTGCAAACACAGGCACTTAGAGGACAATACTAGGCACAAAGGTCAACGAGAGAGGAGGCTATGAGCTTCTGAAGAGTCAGAAAGAAACTGGCAAAGGGTGCGAGGCAGACGCTTACCAGGAAGCTCAGCTGTTCAAGGACAATACTCTTGGACATTTGGAATGTTCTTTTTATTTCTAGAGGACTATATACAGGCTTATATCCTAACAGATTATTTTCTTATAAACCCATCTGCTAACTTAACTCCCGGGAGAGCAACTAATGAAGGTCCATAAACTGAAATGTCTCATTCATTCGTTTATTTCTCTCCTGGAGTTTCCCATGTACGTTAATGAGAAGATGGGCTGGGAATTTGTTCCCCTGCTCTTGGTAATAATATTAGCTGGTGGAGGGTGGCTCTTGGGTCCCTTGAGAGAAGGTCACGTGATCAGGATTGGAAAACAAATATGGGTCCTTGAGGTAAAATTACCTTAAAAGTCAGGTCCTAGCAGAGAAACCTCGTCCATATATTTATTATATTAAGAGCAAGATATAAACAACAAAGGAGATTCAACAATTTAAAACCCAGACCAGCCGTTACAGGCTTATGGCCTTGAAGGGTAATCTTTACCTTAACCAAAGGTCAGCAGGCAGCCTATCTGGCCTGAAGGTAAACAGTTCTAATCCAGACTGCTGAATGTTTTCCACAAGTAAACTAAAAGGAAACTAAAGGCTGGAGGGGGGGGGGGGGGGGGGCAAGCGCTTATAACCAGAGAGTCAGAATTTATCAGTTTTAGTACTGACTTTCTACTGTAAACAACAACAAAACCTAGGAAAGCATTACAGCTTATGATCAAAACTGCTTCAGATGAGATGAATGCAGAAGGCAAGACAAAAAAAAAAAAAGAAAAACAATTTGAATTTTGTGAATGTCCCAAGCACCCCCCCACCCCCAACCCCTACACACACTCAAAACAGGCTGAACTGGTCTGCACATTTGAACCAACTTTCAAAAAGCATCTCACCTCCCCTTTCTCCGGGGTTTTAAAAAGAATCAGATCAGCTTCACCAACAAGCAGAGGCTGTATTAATAATCAGGAAACAAAAATGATTAAGTATCTGGCCGAGACAACCTGCTGGCCGTGGAGTAAGACTGTCACTGGCATCTCTACTCTAAGAATGTTACTCTGGACTGAGCCATTCAGTGAGCGTGGATTTTTCTGGGTCAGGGGTCTAAAGGCCGAGAGGAAAAAGTAGTTCCTGCTCACCTGTTCGAAGATGTTTGGGGTTTTCAGAGCAGCAGTTACCAGCCAGCCTCAATCCCTGTACCCAGAAGCTTCTTGGGCTGCCGGGGTTGTGACTGGTCTCAACTTCGGTGTACAGGTGGCTAGAGAAAGAAGGAGGGCATTGGTTGGTTCAGAGCAGGAAATCTGTGACATCACGGAAGTCTGGCTGAGACCTTAGGGACTAAAACATCCCAGGAGGCTCCGCCCCCTGTCAATTACCTGAATACCTTGGAGCAGGTAGGTGGCGTCTTTCAGAGGACAAATGAATCAGTTAGAGCAATTTGCCCAATGGAATTTACTTTCCTTTGTGAGCACAGCACGTGTCTAGCCCCGTGTACAGATCTGAATGCGTACGCCTGATACTGTTTCCGGATCTCACAGGCCCTCACAGCTGCCAACATCAGAGTTAAAGGGGAAGTTTAAACACTTATTAAATGAGACAGGGGTTTTTGTAGGTGCAGAAAGGGGAAAGGTTGCGAAGACTTAGCAATGTCTGGGATCTGTCCCCCTAGTGCCTTTCTGAACTGCATCCCTTTGAGTTCCTTGTGTTTTCAGTTCCAATATTATAACAAAACTGGAGGTGACGTGACAAGGCTATTTCTTAATATAAAAAAAAAAGTCTACATTCGATACCTATTAGCATCAGTTTCCAAACACTCAGCATATTAATAATAGATTCGGGCACTATTAAAAACTTCAGTCATTCCTACCTCGGTCTGTCTGTCACATGGTGGTTAGAGTTCACAGTAGGCCTGCAATTAGGGGTACTTTACATGATTCAGGTTAGAATGATAGCGCCCCACTAAGGTGATGTTGCCTTCTGGGAGAGCTAGGGAAGAAGAGTCAGAGTTATTTTGGTCCCAAGCTTGGCGTGTGACCCTGGCTAAGTCACACTTGCTTCAGCTTTTCCAGCAGGAAAGAGAGGCTAATGGCACGACTCAGCTGGCATTTGAGTGACAGCTAAGAGGATTCCTGCCTGCTGGTTAAGGCCTGTGGCATCTTGTCCCATTAGCCTGTTGAATTGCTGTGTGCCTGTGGCTCACAGCCAGCCTCCCTCACAGATGTATTCACTCTCCAGAATGTGCTACCTGAGGACACTGGGGAGTTCTCTCTCCTGGGTTGGTCCAGGTACACTTTTGTCCCCTAACGAAGAAAACACCTGCTGAACATCCTTTCCCCTTCTGATCTCAAAACTGTAGGCTTTACCCCGTTCTAACACCTTGCCCAGTTAGCAGTGGTTTGTGGGCTGGAATGGGGGGCAGTTGGAAGAAACAGAAAAAAAGCACCGCATCCCTGAGTCCTTTGTCCAAATTGGTAGCTGGGTCCCTGTCTCTCAGTACCTTGTAAAGCTGATGGGGAGGGGTGAAGAAGAAAGAGGAATCTAGCGCAGGAGGCAACTTCCAAACACTGGCTCACCCCAGACAGGCCTAAACAGCTTAGCCATCTGGGACCGAGCAGCTTGGGAAGCTTTAAAACAAACACACACACACCTCTTCTTGCTACTTCATCCAATAGAAACTAAGGGAGGTGTGGCTATCCTATATTGATAAAGCAAAAGGTTTGAAAAGGAGGGAGTGCGGTTGGGGAGGGAGTGCGGTGGAGGTGAGGGAGAGAAATAAAAGCAGCTGAATCTTTCACAAGCAGGAGGTGGGTGGGCGGGCAAACCCATCAAGACAAAAGCGTCTTCCCCCCCCCCCCCCCAGACCGGCTGTCCCCGGGGATAGGAGGAGCCTGAGGCTAGCCAGGTTGCAGAAAGCCACGCCCCTCGTTGAGTCCCGCCCTCTGTGTGCAGTCAGTCAGGCTTCACCTTGCCCAAGGGGATTGGCTCTGACTTGGAGAGGCAGTTAGAGTTCCTGGCACTAAAACCCCGGGCCGGGCAGGAGAAATATATTTGCATAAAATGTGCACTAAACGAACGCACAAGCGCACAGAACTTCGCTGAAGGCCTTTAGACTGTGGGAATTTTTCTGGCTGTATTCACAGACAGGCAGCCACTTGCACGGATAGCCTGGTGAAGGAAAGACCAGCTTGGAAGAGAGAGGGGAAATGGAGAAAGTGGATCATCATTAAGAGAAGAGAAACTCCTGGCTATTTCATATGATCAGAGCTAAGAGAGGGGCTTCTTTATTCGCCCGAATGTAGCCTATTTTTTAAAGACCAAAAACAAGTTCAGTATAAACTCCACGCTCTCATTCCGACTGTTGTGTTCGAACAAAGCCTTAGATTCTAAGGTAGGGGGAGGACGGGGTGGTGAGAGACAGAAATAATGACCACCAAAGCAAACACGGAGTCAGAGCTCGCCTTGTCTGCTCTTTATACCAGAACCCCGATGTCAGCTCCTAGCTCTATTTACAGGGTACAGAAAGGAATAGGTCAAGGAACCAGGGCACAGAGCAGCAGGCAACTTGGCTCACGGGGCTAGTGGCAGAGCCAGAGCAGTTTGTAATGGGGCCTTTCCTAAACTGTAAAAAGAAATCAGGGGAATTCTAATTGTATGTTCACTGGGTAAGGTCCTAGATGTGAATCTACCTCTCTCTCCTCTTCTTCTTCCTCTCTCCCACCTCCCCATTTCCCGTTCTCCCTCTCACAGGGTCTCTAGTTCAGTCTGGTCTCAAACTTCCTATATATACGAGGACAGCCTTGACTTTGGATTCTTTTGCCTCCGTTTCCTGAGTGCTGGGGCTACAGATGTGAGCCTCCACATCTGGTTTCATTTAGGGCTGGTGTCTGAACCCAGAGCTTCCTGGATGTGAGGCAAGCATTGTTCGGACTGTACAGAGTTGTATTCGGAGCCCTGCCCTGCCCCCTCCATTTGAGACAGTCTCTTCTAGCCCAGGCTGACTTCAAACTGGTGATTCTCCTGCCTTCACTTCCAAAGGCTGGCATTCCAATCGTGCTTCACGGTGTTGGGCTGAGCTCAGCCTCTTACCTGTGCATTATTCTGAAGGCAAAGCCCCGCTGAAGCAAGAGTGTGGGCTGAGAAAGACCTTCAGGTGCACAATCGTTAGCAACCTGGCTTATCTGTGAAATGCTCACTCTTCTGTATGTGTACATATGGATATATGAAAAGCACAAGGAAATCATGTCACTTCTGGGAATGCTCTTGAACTTATCCCTTAGAGACATATCAACCCAAACCCAAGAATGAAAAAGGGCTTGAGAATGACAAATAATTCCCTACGACACCTTCCATGGCCATTTCTATCAGATATTTCTTTGAACACCTACTATGATCTGCACACAGCTGAATGAAATGAAATAATGCACAAACAACTTGTGTTAGACGCTATGTCCAAGGCGAGTGGTTTTAGCCCAGCATCAGCAGATAGTTAGACCCACACGACTTCTCTGATTGTCACTTCTGAAGCGCTGAGGGGCTCTGAAGCTCACAGGAAACCCTGTGCCACAGAGGACTGTCACAAACTGTCCCCGTCTCCATGAATGCAGCTGTATTGGTATGTGTTGTTGGCTTGTTGATGGTGGTGGTCTCTCATGGGAGGAGGGCTGGAGGCGGGGTTCTCCAGAGTGTGAACCTCCTCCCAGGCATGCATGTGCCCCAATTGCATGTGACATCAGGGAGGGGATAGAAGTAGCGAGGCTGAAAATGTCTAGGGGGGACCCCCATTGATTGGTCCATTGGGAAGTTCTCATTTATGCTGGAAGACTTCTAGTGTGGCTGCATAAAGGCCCCACACACTCCTGGCCATAACCCCCACAGCCCTGTGAGTAAGCCTACTAAACTCATTGGCTCCAGAGTGAATATTTGGGGAATCATACCTCAATTTGCCATGGAGACCGTAGGAGCAGGGATTGGCTGTTGGAGATTAACAGCTTGAAATATACCAACTATACCTCCGTATGCACTCACAGTTGATGTTAATCCTCTTCCTCAAGAACAGATCATTTCTAGCCCTACTTTGATACCCCACTAGAGGCAGCAGGGGTGGCTGGTGTTGCCAGGGCTGCTGGGAAGATCATCGTGTCAAAATGAACATGGATTGGAAAGGAGAGGCAGTGGCAAGGACAACTCACACAGGGCTGGAAGTAGGAATGAGAGGTCATGTGTGGTGAGCACCTGTGTGGAGGGGCAAAGTTCAAAATGATGTAGAGGAGCCACCTGACAGGTGAGGAGGCTCGGATCGAGACAGGAGGCTGGCTGTCGGTAGAGGGGATTCTTTGGAAATGGCAGTGTTTTTGGTTTTGGGTTACTACTCTATGGCTTTCCTACTCTTTGGGAGGCGGCCTCTCCTGCTGTGACTGGATCCTGGAACTTTTATTTTCTGCAGAGGCAGGTGGGAAGCATTAGGAAGCTCACAGAACTCAAGGCCGGGCCTTTCCTGGTGACTCAGCCAGTTCACTTATGAGCATTGTGAGTCCACTGAACTCTTACACGTCTTGACAGAGCAAAGTAAGCAGGAGAGGAGGCCCGTCCTCCAAAGTCTATACTTTCTGACTCTGACAATCAACGCTAGAGTTCTCAAGGCTTCCTTATGGCAAGGAACCTACAGCCAAAGCATTCCTTCTGACTCAAAAGTACTCCGCCCCAGTTTGCATCCCTCTTTGTCCAGCCCCCCCCCCCCCAGCTTATGCCACGGCTGAATGCCACAATAGGAAACAGACTTCATCTGATTTCAATAAAATCGCCTCTAGAAAAAGCTTTAACTACATAATTACTAAAGGTATTCCGCACTATGAGATGAAATTGCTACATATACGTTACATCACATTGGCCTCAGTTGTTCTTTTAAAACTAGCTCCGCTCTAAGTCTTTCATTAGCTAAGGACCAGAGCTTAGCATGCCGTGTATAAGCAGTTCTCCACAGGGGAATTCTGGGTAGAGATCAAAGCTTTCCAGCTTTGTAGTGAGGGAGACATCCCATCTCTCCCCACTTAGACATGTGCTGCATTCTTTACAGATGCTCTACTAGGTACCCCATGCGCATCATAGGAGACACCCTCTGGTTCATTTGCTTTCTGAGGGGAGATGGAAGATCTCAAGGAAGTTAGAATCACACCAGATATTGATGAGGACACACATTTTATAAAGGTTCACTAGGCAAGTCATGACCAGCACACCCTTATGTTACCAAAGGAAGGCAACTGACCAAGTCATTGCTTTCTTGGCAGTTGTCACGGGCAAAGCTTGGCAAAGCCCTACTTCCATGTTTCCAAGATTCCATCCTGGCATAAACCTAGAAACCATGTGAGCTCTCTTCAAGCAACTGCTGGTGGTGGCTGTTATAATGGCCGTGATGTTTACCCCCACTCTTCTAGAAGCTTCCATTTTCAGGCCCCTTGGGTCTCATTATCAGCCTGTCAGAATCTGTTTTACATTTTCATTCTTTCTATGCACAGAGCAGCGTAAGACCCTATATCAGCAGAGGGCAGGCTCACCACATGGCCCGATTACCCCAGGGACAAGTTTTCCTTCTTACTGACCATATTCCCTCTTTTACTCATCTGCCTGGGAGTCTCAGAAAGAAGAGTGGGTAGGCTCAGGTCTGTCCTTCCTCTTTCTTAGAGGGAATCCAACCTCTCCTAGGTTGCTCCAGGCTCCAAGTTTTTCCTGTTTGTGAATGTACCATGTGCAAGCCTTCCCAGCTAGGTACCATCTAGAACTATCTTCCCAGTCTGTTTAGCCTCTGATTTCATCTTTATCATTTCAAAAGTGACACATTAGCTTCCATAATGTCTTCAATTTTTCTTTATTTTCCTGAACACTAGTGGAAAAGAGGGTCATTGTTCAATGGGCTGTCCCTAATACATGCTCAAACCTGATTGTTCCTAGTGCCCTTAACAATCCTTCTCTGTTTATTTCCTATTGCCTACATCCACATGATGCACCTGTGTCGCTGTACTGAGCCCTGGCAGAAGCCAGTATGCTAACTGTACTTGACATTCGAAAACCAAGCCGAGCAGGAAGCAACTTGTCCAGCACTCCCAGCTGGTTACAGGCAGATGCCCCTGCTGCAAGCTACCTGGAGGACCACTCTGCGAAGCCCTGAGGCTCTTCTCTTCCGGTGGAACATTTTCTGACTTCCCCAGGCAGACCCTGGTAAGCACTCTCTACAGGCTCTCTTCAGTACTTTACTGTATGTACTTTGCAAATTGTCTTCTCAAAAGATGGATTGACGTTTTGTTTTGTTTTTTCTATAAACCCAGGGCACCACCCAGAGTCTAAAAGTTACGCAGGTTGCCTTCAGGAAATTTCACTTTAAAGATCAAAAGATACCAGGGAAGAGACAAAGGGAGACATTGTTAAGTTGGACTGAGCCAACCCTTCCCTTCCCCTTAAGCTTTGGAGAATTGGCTACCACATTTAATTTTCACAACAGTGGATAGCGATCTAAGCATTCATTGTCCATTCATCCACCATTTACAGAACACATTTGAGTACTTTCAATACCATAGTCAGTGCCTAAGAGGAGTCCCCAGATATTATGCAACCGGTGGGGAGCCAGGGTTGAAACAAAATTCAAGGAAGAAGTTGTTCTAAAGAAAAACGCTATAGATGCAGTTATCCAAAAGAAGGAGGCTAGCTTGGGCTAATTTAAAGTCTTCAAGTTCTCTGTGGTTAAATAGCAGAGCTAGCCTCAGAGTGCTGAAGTTCCCATGATAACCTCAGACCCTAGCAATCTAACCTTGGTCTAAATTGTGTGTATCCCAGATGACCTAAACCTTATAGCTTTTTCCCCTACACTAATGTGATGATAAGAGGATGCTCTGAGCAGATAGAAAGACGAGCCTTGTCTCAACTGTAGCCACTGTCTCAGGACCACAGTCAGGGATGACTGGGATCCAGGCAAGAGTGTGGGAAAGCTCCGGGTCCTGCCAATGATGGTAACATCTGTAGACACTGAGATGAACTTCAGTTCTCTTAAGGTAGTGGTAGCAACCTAGTTGGCCTTTTAAAAATGATCCCACTTCAAGCAGCAGCTTCTGAAGCATTTCATAACACACACACACATCTCTAGATTGTATCTGTGAATGTTCAATCGTCAGTGGAAACAAACAAGCAAATTGTCTTTTGCCCCGCCTCAATCGGCCGTGCACTTGCTGGCTAGGTCTCTGAACCTAGGAAATTAGTCTCTCTAGACTTATGAGACCAAATTCTTCAAACTCTTTCCCCAAAAAAGTTTAAAATTCATAATCATCAGTGATACTAGGTGACTTCAGGACACACACACACACACATACACACACACACGTTCTGCTGGGGAATATAGCAGAAAGGGCAAGCGTGGACACAGAGAGGAACCATGTTGCTGGCCAGGTGGGGCGTGTAAAGTCCCGGGGAAGCCAAATCCCTAGGTGAAGAGGCCTTTTCCTTCCTAGTGAACTTTTGCTTCCATCCATCAAAGGGCAGGACCTCTAAGACCGGGATCACAGCCAAGGAGCCACCCCTCTGGACCATTTAAGTAAAAGACTAAGAAAGAGAGTCACCATGAACATTACTCACCATCAATGGAGAGACAGCCTTGCCCAGATTCTGAGCATCAGGGTCTCCCAAAACATGGGAACCCACTTGACTTTTCTCCAATCCTGAGTGTGAAGACACTCCCTTTTACTTTGCTCAGGGAATTTCGGTCATGTGTCTGATCCCCTAGGACCTTCTTACAGCCGAGTTCCCCGTGGGCACCTGTCACTAATCCACATCGAGGTAGCTGGAACCAACAAGACAAGGCTTCCTGGTGAACCGCAAGCCACCGTATCTAGAATGTCAAGTTTGAAATTGAGTGATGTGGAGGGGAGACTTGTCCATGTCCCCTTCTGATGACTCTGGTCCGAGGTGCAGCCATGTTTTCTCATACGGAGGCTGAGCATTCATCCAGAGTTCAGATTATCCACCGAGTAATGAGTACTTTCCCGGTGCTCTCCTCTGTTCGTTGTAAGAGTGTGGGGAGCCATTAGGAAACTTCTCTGAAGCCTCCCATTCCTAAGTAGTCCAATTAATCATCCATTGGAAACATCTTCGGCTGTAATCCAGGGACCAAAGGATAGGTGAGAACAGGAACTCCTTCCTCTTAGGATGTGAGCATGTCTGAGAAGAACCTTGTTTGTTGTGTTCTGGTCTGCTTACCTCACCCAGGCAAGCTGCATGAAGGGTTAGGAGCTGGAAATGTGTTATTAACCAGTCTGGGTACTCAGAGTCCCCAGATCTCAAAGTTTCCTGTTTGCGATGCCTTAATTTGAGCCTTTGACGTTATCAGTACCAGCCATCAGATCAGGCTGGCCAGACTGGTTTTCCTAGTAGCTGTGTCCTCCTGAGATAACAAAGTTCCCTTCCCACTCACTTTGTCATAGTCTTCCAAGGAGATGGACCAGAATTACAGCCCTGAGATCTCCATACTTTGTGACTTTCACTAAAATGTCTCCCAGAGAGACCAGTCCTTCCAATTGATTAGCCTGCCACTGGGTTAACACTATTTTCCATTTACCCACCCATCACTAGGGTAACAAGTGCCATCCTGAACATTTTCCTCTTTGGTGCTATTTGGTCACTGGGTTGGGGACAGAACAGACGCAGTTGTGCTAAAGGATGCCTAGTCTTCATCTGTGGCGCGAGGAGCAAGTGTATTATCACTTACCTGGAGATGTAAGGAGAAGATCCGTGATTCTCCTGGTATCCCTTCAAACTGTCTCAAAGGATGTCTTTTCTAGCATCAAGGACTCACATATCATGCCTCACCAACACGCCAGTCACCCTAAAGCCACACTCTCCCAACTAGTTACCATGGTTTCTCCCTGTCCCCATACCTCTCATGCTCTGTAGACCTCTACAGCCATCTACCCTCAAATGCTCAAATGACCGCTGCCTCATCTCCATCAACACCAATGCCAGCAAAGGAGAAATGGGAAAGGTTAGGTGAAAGTGTGCTTGGGCAGAGGGCTGGCTGTCATACCCGTCTGCGGCATAGTTCTCATTGAAGACAAGATAAACACTTGGAGTCCAAGGACAATAGCAAGTGTGGAACTACTGAGAGAACTTTTAAGGATAAGGAAGGATCTGTAAAAAAATGGTCAAGTGATTACTGAGCTTGGTGGCCCATTCGTTAGCTCTCAAGATGCTGTATCTTTCTGTAAGAAGACTTTCCAGGTGTTAAACTACAAAATTAAATGATGCTCTGAGCCTCGAGGTGGCTAATGATGGACAAAGTTTCTATGGAGGGCCATCACCATGTCACAGTGTTTAGACAGCAAAGGAGCCAAATCAGTCCTAACAGCCTTGGGGTTGCGCAGGACGCCAAGGAGCTGTGAGGCTACCTGGGGATCAGAGGATCCGTACTGCATTTGAGACCAGCTCATTTTTATACTCACTGTGCCTAGTAAACGGAGAAATGACCTCATGCTACGATGCACACAATTCAGCTTGGGAAGGGATACAAATCAGCAGAGCTGGGTTAGGCAGGGTATATGAACCCCATTGGACGTCACTGCGCCTTTACTCCTGAACTCTGTTCTGATTGATTGATACTATGCTCTAACAATTGTTGCACCTGCAGACCAGGGCAGCCATGATGCCTGGACTACTGGGAGCTGTTCTTTTCAAATGGAAAACAACTTCTAACCCTTACTAACAACTTGCTTAATAACCCCTGTTATTACATCCTCCAATCATATGAACAATTCTTGCAGATAGGGGGTGGACAAGGGGAGCTGTCAAAAGCAATTTGTCAAGCCAGGCATGTAATTCTTTTACTTGAGTAGCTGAGATAGGTTTGTATATGCTTGGTCCAAGGAGTAACACTATTCAGACTATTCAGAGGTGTGGCCTTGTTGAAATGGGTGTGGCCTTGTTGGAGTGGATGTGATCTTGTTGGAGTGGGTGTGGCCTTGTTGGAGTGGGTGTGTCACTGTGGGTGTGGGCTTTAAGACCCTCATCCTCGATGCCTGGAAGCCAGTCTCCTATCGGCCTACAGATGAAGATGTAGAACCTTCAGTTCCTCCAGTACCATGTCTGCCTTGATTCTGCCTTGATGATAATAGACTGAACCTCTGAATCAGTAAGCCAGCTTACAGTCAATTTCTGAACCCAGTTAAATGCTGTCTTGGTCATAGTGTCTGTTCACAGCAGTCAAAGACTAACAGGATCATTTCTGTGAGTTTGAAGCAGCCTGGATTGTATTGAGTTCCAGGTCAGCCTGTGCTATATAACCAGTTTCTCTCCTTCTTCCTCTTCTCCTCCTCCCTCTCCCAAGGAAAAGAAACAAGTTAGACTGATTTATCAAATGGATACTGTATTTATTCAGAATGGCTGCTGGGTTTTGGTTCAGTCCATCATAGCAGACAATTCACGTTAATGTTTGCTCACGGCCCTCCTCGGCTATGTTCACAGTCCTTATGCTCTGACCACAAGAAAGGGTTTGTTCCTTAAGTTTGGAGGAAATACTGAACTAAGGCAGAAGGAAAAGGAAAAGTAAGCAGACAAGTTACAAAGTGCTGAAATTCACAGGATGCTTGAGGCAAAGGATACACTGGAAGGAAACAGTGGCAGCTCCAGGCTTAAGAGCCAGGTGGGTAAGACACCAATGGTTAGATCCCCGGTGGAGGCAGAAGCAGCCCAGGACCTAACGAAGTGATGACGGCTGAGTTCTCCTGGGTGGTGGTACTGAGTTCAGGCCAAGTGTTTTGTGGTTATTGTTTACAAATCTTTATTGTTATTATTATTTTATATGCAGGACTAGTTCATGCTTGTGTATGTGTGTACTATGTATGTCTGGTGCCTATGGAGGCCAGAATTGGGCATCAGTTTCCTGGGAGCTACAAATGCTCGGGAGCCAATGTGTGGGTCCTAGGACTTGACTTTGAGTCTTCCAAAGTGTGTGCGAGGGCAGAACTTGGGCTCTCTTTGGTTCTTGCAACTGAAAAGGCATTGGCAATACTAGTTAGGAGTCAGACATGGGTTTAATTGTCTTTTACGTAATGAACTGATCTCGTACCAGGATTACTCCGGGGCGGGGAAGCAGGTCACAGGCTAACAGTCCCATGAGGGTGCTGAGGCAGAAAGTGGAAGTCTTGTGCACACACAGGTTTTGAGACGAATGATAAGCTGTCTCAGAAGTGTCAGAATTTCCTTCCAGGGGTGGTTCAATTGCTAACACCTGCATGCCAGCTCGAAACACGTTTGTAGCTCCAGTTCCAGGGAAATCTAATGCCCTCTTCTGGCCTCCTTAGGAACTGCATACACACAGAGCACAGACATGCATGCAGGCAAAACACCCGGACACAAGACATAAAGTAAATTTTAGAGAGCAAGGCTCCCACACTAAGGAGTAGTTGAGGCTCTGACAAAGAGTATAAGCTTTGGCTCAGCAATGGGTCTACCTACCCCCTCCTGGGGCAAACGTTGTCACTATTATCTGCCTCAGCACATTTCCTTGGGGCTATTCTGTATTCTGTATCCTGAATGCACAAATGGCCCTATTTGTAAACTGTTTTCAATGACAAGGCTTGACTGTGGCACTTGTTTTCAAAGATGTGCACAACCTTCTCCAACTTTTGCTGACTTTCGCATTCTGCAGAGAACTTCAGAAAACAGGAGACAATACAAAGTCACAGCAAGATCTGAGGACCCCGTTAGCATTGAAAGTGGATTAAAGCCAGTCATGGGCTGTGCCAAGAACTGACCTGGCACAATTTCTCCATCTTTTTGTCATTAAAGGGGTTGAAAGTTAAGACAGAGTTAAGACAATGGGTAGAGATGTGGTCCAATCACACTGTAAAGTATATTAGATGGGAGTTGTTACATATGACAGCCATCTTGGAAAAGTAAGTCTGCCAAAAAACACTTTCAGTATATACTTTAAATTAAATTTAAGGTGTTTAATGTGATATTTTGTTATATAGAGACAGCTACATTACTACAGTCAATCAGATTAACATACTTATTGTATAAGAGAAGTGCTTATGTGTTGAGTACCTGCAATATATTCTCAGCACATTTTAAGTACACAGTACTATACTCTGTACACCCCACAATGGATCTCTAAACCTACTATGTCACATAACAGCAACTTGGTACCTTTGACCTACATCTCTCTACCTGCCTCCTATGTTTTTATGTATCCAAACCCCTTGCTTCAGCCTCCTAACTATCTGGGATGACAGATATCTCTGACCTCGCACAGCTGAAGTCTTTCTTTTAATGGGTGAGCCAATATAATACAATATCCCCTTCCCATGATCTTGACACAGAAAAATTTTCAAGATTCATGCCTACAAATAAAGCCTTACCAAACTCAAAGGAGAGAAACATTATAATTAACATTCTCTTTTGGTTTCTATGGGTACCTGCACATACATGCACATACACACACATGAATACACATAAAACAACTTTAAAACATGTGGCTGGAGATATGGCTCAGCTGCCGTGAGCATATACTGTTCTTGCAGGCAACCTGAGCACAGTTTCCAGCACCCACAGCACAGGGCAGGGAGTGATGTATCACATGGGTTCGTATCAATAAAGTAAACAATGATCTGAAAGCACCTTGTGTGTATGTGGGTTCGTGTATGTGTCCACAACACAATCACAGGGCTGTGGAAAGACAGGAAAGAGACTAAGTAGGTTATAATGAAGGTGGTTTGGGAGTTGGTAAGTATGACGGAGCCCAAAAGCAAATGTTAAGAGGAAAGAAAAGGCTCCCACACGTGGCTGCACCCATGCACTTCTCTGTAAATGTTAATTCCAGAGCGGTTTCTACGTACCCTTCCCCTTGTTCCCAAATAAGGACAGGGGCATTTCTACTCCTGCTGTAGCCCGCTTTAGCACCTAAGGACACCGAGACCTGCCATTGATATAAGCCTCAGGCAGTATAGCTGGGCAGATACTCGGCTATTCTGACCTGACTGTGCAAGCCTGGCCTATTTTCCCACTATGCGGCCTTACCTGCCGTCTCGGTCTTGCCCTGGCTGCTTCTGCTCCATCTGCGTCCTCCTCCACTCTCTTACAACCTTATAGCAAGTTGCCCCCCACTCTCTCTCCCTCCCCTCCCTCTTCTTCCTCTTATCTCCATGTCTCTTTGTCTGTCGGTGTCTCTGTGCCTCCCTGTCTCTCTCTCCCTCCCTCTTTCTCTTCCTCTCTGTCTCCCTCTTTCTCTCTCCCTCCCTTCTTCTTTCTCTTCCTCTCTGTCTCCATGTCTCTCTGTGTCTCTGTTTTCTTCTCTCTCTGGCTCCCCCTCCCTCACTCTCTCTCTCTTCCTCTCCATCTCTGTGTCTGTTTCTCTGTCTCTCTGTGTGTCTGTCTCTCTCTCTCTCTCTCTCTCTCTCTCTCTCTCTCTCTCTCTCTCTCTCTCTCTCTCTCTCTGTCTCTGCTTGGAACCCCTGACTATGATTGGACGTCCTGGCTGATTCTCTTCTCCGGCCCAGCTATTGGCTGATCAGCACTTTATTAACCGATCAGAGGTGATGGAAAACCATCTTTACACATCATCAAGACAGGATATGCTCCAATGATAATGACAATGCCAGCGTCCAGACTGCCACCAGATCTCTGAGCATAAACATCAGCGTCTGGATATATGACGCACAAAGCCATCTCCCATCTCTTCTCTTGAGTTGGTCAGGCGTAGGCATTTGTAAAAATGCCTGAAATCACTTGGCCCTCTTGTGCCTGTCTCACAGCTAACTTTTTGATTTACAGAAGAGCTTGTTGCTCTGTGTGTGATACTGTTCCTATACATTCTCCAGGAAAGAATTTCCTGTTTTTGTTGTTATTAACCTTTTCTTTTTGAGACTATAACATAATTATAACCTTCCTCCTTTCCTTTTCTTCCCTCCAAATCCCATGTACCCCTTCCTACTGTCCTTCAAATTTATGGTCTTTCTTTTAACCTATTCTTATTGCTGTGTGTGTGTGTGTGTGTGTGTGTGTGTTTTATATATATTTTATATATATTTCTACATATAACCTGTTCTTAATCTGAGATTTAAAAAATATTTTTTTTGTTTGTTTGTTGAGATGAAGTCTTTTGTAGGCTAGCCTGGCCTCAGATCACTGTGTGTGGAGACCAGGGTTACAGGCTACACTGTCATGCTAGTTTTCTGACTGTGGGGTTCCCAGCACTTAACACTTTCTTTGAGTGACCCCGACTTTATTTCAGAAACAGCATTAGAAGGGCTTCAACAGCCTCACAGAAGTGGGTTCCCGGTGGAATCCTGTCCTGTCCTGTCCCTCCTCCCTGTCCCTATCCAAGAAGCCAGAGGGAACAAGTTATACACCAGATATCTGGAGAACAACCAGTTGCTCATTTGGTCATAGGCCTTAGAAATTTAGAGTCGCCTAAACTGTGACATTCTTCGAAGTAAAACCGAAGCCGAGAACGCTGACTTGAGCTGCCTCTAGTGAGCCCATGTGGTGGGTGCTTTCTAGTTTTACTTTCCAGATCTCATTTGCTTCCCCCACTCTACAAAGGAGACTCCAAGGATGTGGTTAGACTCAGCCTGGCTCCTTTTCTTACTTTGTTCTCTTCCTTTCATCCCAAGTTGACTTCCAGAGACATTCCTCATCACATCTGTCAACTTTTGAACTCTCAGACTGGGAAAGAAAGATGTTTTTTTCTTCAAGCCACTGACTTATCAAACGAAATAATTGCAGAAAGAAACCAGAGGGCTGTTTACAAAGGCCACAGAGAAGATGCTTCAGTCCAAAGGGTAAGTAGATGAAGGAAACTTAGTATAATCTCGGGATACTTTGTAACAGCGCAATGATTAGCTAACAGTGCATGCCGCTGACCTCCACGTTCCTGATTCCTGCGAGCTTCCAGGGTGACCTCCGGAACACTGTGCGAGGCCAGAGGCTTCTGTGCTCTTACCCTTATGGAGCTTGGAGACAACCAAGCTACCAAGATGCCAGCCCCTCTAGTGGTGAATGAGAGACCCCCACAAGAAAGCTGAGGCTCTAGTAACTAGTCAGCACCATCTCTCAGTCATGAGAGAAGCCATCTTGGATTTCTCACTTAAAGACAATCTCCTGAGTAACCCCAGGCAAAACTCATAGAAGGACGGCTCAGCTAACCCATGATGGTGGCAAATACTATATAGTGGTTGTCATAAGCTGCTAATGTTGTTTATAAAACAGCTGCATATTCTGAGTATAAGACTTGGCCTTTGGATTCAAACTATATCTTTCTAGCTTCCTGCATAATGAGGCATGTTTTCTACTTCCTTCTATGGAACCTGAGAAAGCACATTCTTAACACAATCGCAAGTAATCTCTATGTCCTCCACATTGCAACGCTCACAGGAATCTGATGGCTGCAAACCCTGGCACAGCATCTTCCTGCAATTCTTCAGTACCCCGTTCCCAGGGCAGCAGGAATTGGCCACTGGGAAGTCAGCAGGACCTGACAAAATAAAGTGTTTTACACAGCACCTCTTGGGCTGTTTCGTCATTGGAGCTTGGATGTTTCTCAGATGTGCCCTATAGTTCTTTAGGTTATCTATCCACCTTTGTAGATGTCCCCACAATGCTACATTTTCCCTCAGAGTCTGTTTTGCAAAGAAGAGAACATTTTCCCAACTGACAGAGGACGGGGCTTCTTGGTAAAGGGCACAGTGATTAGAATTGTATCACCTGTGGCAACAGCAGCTAAGGTTTATTAAAAACATATCAGTATGCTGACCACAAGGCCATGTATGGTGACTAATTTCCTTATTTATCATTTCCACAAGGAAACTGAGGCACAGCTGGGTTTATTGACTGTTCCCAGCATATGTAGCTAACTGGGAAAGTCTCAGCTCGTAGCAATCACCTGGCTCTTATTGTGGCTAGTTGTGTACTTGAATTGACACTAAGGAATAGTAAATCATAGCTACCTATAAAAATTGCCCAACTGGAAATCTCCCATAAGTTACAATCACCAAAATTTAAATGTCATTTACATTTATTATGAATCAAAAAGCAAGTATGGCTAAGTGCAAAATATGTTTTTGGTTGTATAAGTTCTTAAAGACAGTGATACAATATGTGTATTATAATAAAAAATAGCATTTGGAAATCTTGACTCTAAAGGAGTTTATACTACTTCAAAGATACCAGACTTTTACAGTGAAAAAACCGTGGAACAAGACGGGATGTAATAATTTTTTAAGGGTGGAGGAATTCAAACCCTTCATCCTTGCCGGAAGGCTGTGGGTTGAATTTCAGGTCTCTCTCTCTTCCTCAGAGTAAAATCCCAGCTTTCCTTTTCGGATGTCATGGCACTAAAAGATAGTTCAATAGGCCAGACTAACCTGTGCTAGCAACCGGAGTAATCTCCAGAAAGGAAAATTTACTTTGGGGTTTAAGATGATCAAAACTGATTACTTCTCAAGAGGCTTAGAAACCTAGTGCTGTAAACACAGCTGGGGAAGTACTTGAATATGAGTCCATAAAACCCCAGAAAAAAATCTATCCTTTCTTCCCAACAGGTTCCCACACTCTATACTTGAGTCTATAAAGCAATAAAGATTTTTAGATAAGCTTATTGGTAGGAAGAAAAGAAAATTGTATAGAGACATGCCTTACCTTGGTATACACTGTTAATAACTTCCTTATTTGGATGAGTTAAAGGCAAAACACTTGTTCTCAACTGATCTGGGGATGTTATACAAACAGCCCTACACAAATTGAAGTCTTCTCCAAAGTTAAGGCACTGATAGAATTATTTTTAATTTGTGTTAGATTTATTTATTTTTCTGATCGCAGATGTTCTGACTGCATGTGTGTGTACTGGTGCTCATGGAGGTCAGAAGATGGCATTGGGTTACCTTACCCGGAGTCATGGATGGTTGTGAAATGCCCTGTGGATGCTGAGGACCAAACTTGGTTCTTCCGAAAGAGCAACAAATGTTAACCATTGAGCCATCTCTCCAGCCCCTAGAATTATTTTAGAATGTTATTAAAAGAAAACTGATATGTGGAGAAAGAGCCTACAACAGAAAAGAAGTTGGTTTCCTTGACTCAAGGACATTCTTCATTGAGCAACCCTTCTATTCTCTCAGAAGAATGAGCGTCAATGGTCTAGATTTTATACATCATCACCAAATCTCTGCAAAGGGAGTAGAAATATTAAATATTAAAGTTACTTTTCATTGCTGCTTATTGATTGTTTGAACATTTTCAAAATAACACTTATTGTTTCTATCATCATAAGATATGGTGACTCCAAAGAAACTCTTGGTCTACTTAATTTTCTTCTTGAAAGTCATTTAGTTATCATTTAAATAAATTTCCCTGGATTATTTTGCCTGTCAAGTAAATCACTGTGTTTAACTCCTTCTAAAATGACTTTCCTCTCTAGGGTAGTTCTTATAATTAATTTTTATTCCTTCGTAAATACACATCGAGGTTAATGGCACTTTGACGCAGGAGTTGAGCTTTGGTGGGGAAAAGAAGTTAATCTGAGGAGGAAAGAAATGTAGTCTTAAGAATGTGTTTCTCAGCTGTCTCGCTGTGTTGTTCATTAGCAAGAAACACACAAAGTACTTTCTGAAATAATAATGGCTCAGAACCTCACGCTTGGAGAGAACAGGGCTCTGTTGTTGCAGGTGGCCTTCTACTCAAAAAACAAAGCCGGAAACATCCATTGAATTAGACTGTCTACATGGGTTGAGCCATGCTAATGAAGCAGCCATCAAGTATGCAGAGTTCTTTATGTAGGGGAAGCCTGCCTGACTTCATGAGCCCCAGATGCACAGACTGTCCCTCATCCCTACAAAGACACATGACACATTGTGTAGCTACTTATCAATTGACAGTGCCCCTGTATACAATGAACAATGCTTCTACAGACATTCATATACGTTTTAAAAGAACATATCTTCCGGTTCTATTGGGCATAAGTCTATCAGGGGAACAGCTGTGTCATAAGGTAATTCCATGTTTAATGTTTGGTGAGGACCGGGCTTCCTGCCAAAATGACTTAGCTGACTTGACCTTTTTATCGGCCCACCAACTATGTATGAAAGCTTTAATTTCTGCAGAGTCTTTCTAACTTATGAGGTAGCCTGTGCTACTTCAGATAACCATCCAGAGACTAACAAATCACAGCCAGCCTGTGCTCTCATGAATAAGACAATACTTAAAATTGTTGTCACAAGATGCAACACAAGCTATGGTGTTCATATAGTCCTAAAAGGATTGAGGGAGCCAGGCGTGGTAGCTCCTAGTACTTGGAAGGCAAAGGCAAGCGGATCTCTCCATACTAGAATATGGGAAGATTCCTCCCATGCTTGTGGATTGGCAGGATTAAAGTTGTGAGAATAGCTATACATCAAAAAGCATTCTATGTATTCAGCACATTTACCTTAAAAAGTCCAACACAACTTTGCACAGAAATTGAAAAATTATTCTCGAATAATGGGAATGTGAATGATGGATGGTATCCAGAATAAAACTAGTTATTAAGCATCATCAACAACAACAAACCTGCTGGAAATGTCACCATACCAAATCTCAAGTTCTGCTACAGTGCAACAATAACTTCAAAACTTGTACTGGCATAAAAATAGTCACTTATCCTCTGATCTACACAGAGTTCAAGGCCAGCCAGGGCTACACAGTGAGACCTAGCCTTTAAAGGAAGTAGGGATGTGCTAGAGAAATGTCTTGGCAGTTAAGAGTACTGGGTTTCCCACACCCACGTGGTGACTTAAAATTGCCTGTACCTCCGGTTGTAGGGGATGCAGTACCTTTGTTCAGCCTCTTTGGGCTCTGGGCATACACATGGTACATTTACACAATGCTGACAAACCACTCATAGAATAGAAATAAATATTAAAAAAAACCTAAGGGCTAGTGCTAGTACCAAGATATGAGGAGACATGTCCCTGACTCAAATCATCATGATCAAACTAAGTAAAGCAAGCTTTCAATACTCATTTACATGGCTGCCTCTCCTAAGGTGGGGTTTGAGAGGCCAGCACTGGATGTGAGGAAGACAACTTTCTTATAGCTCAGGCGTATAGAGATTCCAAATGAGGGATTTGCCAAAATAGATGGGGTTCCAGGCAGAGAAGTAAAGCATAAAAGTTAGTTGGGGACCTCCTGAAACAAAGACACAATTTCAGGATGGTTGTAACAAAGTTCTCATAACAGTCTTTTTGAAACAAAGGTAGAGTTGCAAGGTGGTTATTAACTTTTTGAAGCAAAGACTTAATCTCCATTCCTGGAACAGATGGTACAGAACCATCTGTAGTTAAGGTTACAGGTGAGGCATAGTCCTATCCTTGAGAAACAGAGGTTTAATCATAAACAGGAATGAACCTTGTTTGTCTTTGCTATACGATAGTGTTAAAGCCTACGATGGAGGCCGGCTGGTTCTTCAGTAGGGGATAGGCATATGGTTTGGTGGGGAAGGGTACTTTCTGTGCAAGGATGAAGACCTGAGTTTGAATTCCTAACACGCTGTAAAAGCTGGTTATGACCGTGCAAACTTGTAACCCTAGCTCTAAGGGGAGGAACCAGGGGAAGATGGGCAGATCCCAGGAACTTGAAGAAAGCCAGCCATTCTAGCTAAACTGTGAGCCTGTGGTTCAGTGAGAGGTGAGTCCTTGGGCAATGGCAGACCTGACTCGCTGTTGGCAATTCCTCAACCTACATTAATACATGCCAACCTTCTACTGGACCCGGGGGACCAATACAGTGACTGCTTCTGCAGGTGATGGCTTGTGTGTCATATGGCTTGGAGAGACTAAGTAGCCATGTCGAGCCTCTGCCTTTAGCTGGTAAACTACTTTGCCAAGTTTGTTAAGCCTTGATAAGAGGTCATTACCATACTGTCTTTTCTAGACTAGTAATTGCCAAAGTAAGGGTCTGAGGCCAGCAGCTACTCTACCATTTGTGAGCAGAGTCAAAAAGAAAATTCTCTAGCACCCTTTCCCTCCTATCACACGAAACTGTGGTCCAGGCACAGGGCAAGATGGTAGGTTCATCCATTTGGAGAATTCAAAGCAGAGAGAGACAAAACTGTTCTCTGTGTTAAACTCCAAGTCAAGTTAGCAGAGGGCAAATTGATGTTTACCTGCAGTGAAGAGCAATCAGGCTGAGAAAGCATCCCTGCAGAAGTGATCTGCATCAAATGCATACAACTGCCCCAAGCAGCAGCTGCTAGGTAGAGTTCACTGTATCCCTTCCTGTCCCTGTGTTCTTTCTAGACAGCCCCAATTCCACAGCTGGCCGCTGGCTCCACACTCATTTGCCCACAGTTCCTTGTGTCCCTGTCCCACAGAGGACGCTGATAACACCAGTCACCAAGGAGACTTGGGGCCAGGGAGACTTCTAGTCCCCTTTCTGACCTCCAGCATTGCTATCTGCGTTCGAACAAGGCCAAATGTGTGTGTGTGTGTGTGTGTGTGTGTGTGTGTGTGTTTAAGTCCCACAGTTCTGTTCTAGGTGCTGAGAAGATCTCAGCTCTGCCAAATTCTATTCCCTGTGTGACACCCTCGGCCTGGGATGCCCTTTCCTCTGACTACAGAGAAGTTGGACATCATCTGGGCTGTAGTTTGTTTCTTCATCACGTTTGTCTCCAGTACTACAGAGATTCTCTGTAGTCTGCAGAATCTGGTCCCACATACTGCCTTGCAGATAACAGCAGCTCAGTCAATGTACACTCAGCCAAGAAGTGGGTGGATGAATGGAAGGACTGAATACATCCTGTAGACACATCTGTGGTCACTTTATCTAAAGACTCACTCTGCTCTGTCTCCTAACGAGTCTGGTTTGCTCTCCTTTTCATTAGCTTCGAAGAGAGATTTAAAGAGACTGAGAGAGCTGAGCCAAAAGACAGGATATTGTTTCTAATTTTCTGACGTATTCTTGAGTTCCCAATGTATTTCTGTTTATGAGAGCCTACATCAGAAGGCAGAGGCACTGCCCGAAATGAACACTGGGCTGCAGTCTTGACCCCCAGTCTGACATTGATTTAAGGTAGGAGCGCTTTGCAGTCTTGGCCTTTGGACCCCTGGCCCCAGTGTGTCCTGATTCCTGAGTGAGCAACATTGCAAAGCTCCCCTACATGTCTCCATAGTGTGTGTGTGTGTGTGTGTGTGTGTGTGTGTGTGTGTGTGTGTAGGACAGATATCAATGCTGTGTATCTACTTCACTCTCTCTCTATTTTTTGAGACAGGATCTCTTAATGAATCTGGAGCTCAACTTGATAACAAGGCCAGCAAGCCCCAGGAATCCTTCTATCTCTGCCTCCTTAGCTTTGTAAATTCAGGCATGCCTCACAGCATCTGGCTTTATTTAAAACAAAACAAAAAGATTTATTCTTGATACCTTATTGCATGCCTGCATGTTTACGTGTACCCTATGGGTGCCTGGTACCCGAGGCAGTCAGAGGAGCATGACAGTCCCTGGAACTGAAGTTATGGGTGTTAAAAGCCACCACATAGGCTCTTGGACTTGAACCCTGGTTCTCTGCAAGAACATCAAGTGCTCTAACCCATGTTGCCATCTCTCCGGCCTCGCACCTGGCTTTTTTATGTGGGTTATAGGAATCTGAACTCAGGTCTTTACGCTTGTGCAACAGGCACGTTACCAACCGAGCCATTTCCACAGCTTCCTAGACATCTTCTCAAGGACAAAAATTTGAATTTTTATTGGCACGCAGACTATGTTGGACATTAAGGTTTTATTTGAACAGGCCTCCGGAGGTTAATAATCCTTTCTCATGATCTGCTTTACAGGCAAGTTACAGGAAAATACATGGGTCTCCGACTTCCCTAGAGATGTTTATAAACATCGTTTGTTATGTCTTTAGTGTCTCAAGACAAGGGGGTGATTGAACAAAACTTGACTTGGGGAGATACGGGTGTGGTGCAATCACCCAGAAGTGGATTTTGATCAAGGAAGTTGGCATTTGCTTACAATCCAACTCTGTTCAAGCAATTAAGTTCTTCAGAAAGCTCATTGATTTGTCAAAAAGAGTGCATGGGTTAGAAAATCCTGACAGGTTTGAAACTACGACCCTTGCATGTTAATGCCCAGGTGCTGTAGGACTGAACAGTGTGGCTACTGTTGGCACACACTGGACCACTCAGTGTGTGATGTGTATTCGAGCTGGCCCTCAAGGGGAGACCACAGCATCTCTGTTCCTCAGTGTCCCTCCCCGCAGCCAGCGATGGGCCATTATCTCTCATTATAACATTTGAAGATGGAATCTCAATGCTAGGAAGGAAGTTTTCCGAATCAGCTTAAGGAACAAAAATCCTCTTATTAACAACAAGACACAGGAAAGAGAACAAGGAGGGAATTCACGAGAGGAAGAGGAGGGTGAACATAGACAGAAAAGTATGTCAGAGGAAAACAAGACACCCAGCGAATGGAGTGCCTTGCAGTTACAGGTGCTTACTGTGAGAATGCTTGTTGCTGGGGATTGTATGTGGGAAGAAGCCTTGACCCACACGTCAGAACCTGTTCGCTGTTCTCTGTCACCGAATTTTCACATCGGCCCTGTGTACCTGTGAGACTCGAGTGTTTTCTTTCATAATTGCATTTCTCTCGTAATCGAAACATTATTCTTTGGGAAGGGAGTTTTAATGAGTTTTACTTAGTCTTGTGTAAAGTTGCACAAGGAAGATAGAGACAGAGTGCCCTTTCATTACTCCGTATAATCAAAGGATACTCAGAGATGGCTGGAGGCTGAAAATGTTGCAAAACGGGGCGTTGATCACACCACTTAAGGTTCAGGGTCTTAGATGAATCCCTTAGATGCCTTCGTGTGGCTAGAATGGGTGTGTGCTGACCACATCTACACCAGAGGAGGCAAGGCAGGACTTCAGAAGGAGACTTCGATAGAATCAAAGATATTTTCAGCTAAGTCTAATTTGAAGACACTTGGGCATTTTTTTGTTCTTGTTACAGTTGCTAAGAACTCACAGCTATCAATAATTCACGACTTAGTGCTGGAAATTCCTCATGAAGACTGTCACTCTTTGAAAAAACAGGGTTTTCTGATGGCTGTGTTATGTGTAACCCACTGAGGTCAGTCCACTTGCCTCTGAGAGGTCTGTCACTTCTTCCTGGAGCTTCAGGCTCTCCCTCTTTCCTGCTCCTGTTCTGCACCTCAGCCATGCTCAGATTTCCCCATGTGTGACTCCTTTGTACCTAGAATCCCTATCCAATTTCTCTAATTTTCACAACAAATAGTCTCTCTAGTGGCAACCTCTCAGCATCCCTGGCTGTCTTCCCACCAGGCTGCAACAGCAGACTAAGGAATGCTCTTGTTCCAACCAGCACAGTGTGTGTGCCTTTGCCAGGTTCCCCTCACATTGACCTTTTGGTGGCATTTGACCTTTCCGATCGCCCACTCTTTGGGAGACTGTACTTGTACATTAGGCACAAAACTATTAGTTGGCTGGCTAAATAATATTCTAGTATTTTCTGAATTAATATACATTAAACACATGAGAAAAACCAGAAAAAATATAAACAACTTTCTCTATATTTTTAAAAGATTTCTTTAGTTACACAGAGATGTATGTCTGGGCATGGATGTGCACACGTGAACATGCTTTTGGAGGACGGAATAAGGCTGCAGATGCCCCGGGGTGGTTTTCTAGGTGGTTATGAGCCACCTGGCAGGGGTCCTAGGAACTGAACACAAGCCATCTGCTAAACCAGTACACACTCACAACTTCGGAACCATCTCTCCAGCCCCAAACTTCTATATTTTAAAGATTTATAAAAAATATTAAACTGTCAAATATTATAGCAGCAGCCCCCCATTTTTTCAGAGTAAGAAATTTAGTTTAATTTTTAAATTTTTATTTTTATTTTATATGCATTGGTGTTTTGCTGCATGCATTTCTGTGTGAGGGTGTTAGATCCCCTGAAGCAGGTGCTACAGACAGTTTTAAGCTGTCATATGGGTGCTGGGAATGAAGCCCGGGTCCTCTGGAAGAGCAGCCAGTACTCTTAACTGCTAAGCCATCTCTACAGCTTCCAGTTATATATATATAATTACTGTATGCAGTCTACATGTAAAAATCCATTCAAAATGGACTCATTGGTATGCACGTAAGAAGAAGCTATGGCACTCAGGAGAAAAACAAAGAAAGAAAACTTTATGATCATGAAATACGCAATCACTTTTAGCTAGGACACAAAGGGGACACACACATACACACATGCACACACATGCACACACATGCACTCACATGTACACATAAGCACACACATATGCACACACAAGCACATACATACATGCACACACACATACATGCACACACATGCACATACCCAGGTACACACACACATGCACACAAAATAAATTGGTCTTTATCAAAATAATAAAATCTTGTGCTAGAGGACACCATTAAGAGTATAAAACATCCCCAGGAAGCTTCATGTAGCTTGCATCCAGCCTCCTTTTACAGATTACTTTGATTTGTGCTATGGCTTCCTCCTCTGGAGAACTTCTCTGTGATTCCTAGTCAAAACCAAAGTCCACTGAACAGTGAAGACTACATTTCAGTGAAGACAACTGGCCATTCTTTCATATTGCCTACTTAATTTTGTTAGAATGTTTGCTGTGCTTTCTATTTCTGTGTGTGTTGGAGTGGGGGTTGAAAGATTGAACTTAGGTCCTTGTTTATATATACCCCAATTATGACTGTAAAATTTCCTTTGGTAAGTAAACTTAATATATTTTTATTATTATTTAAAGCTGTATTAAAAGTCAAAATTACTTTCAGTAACTTTGACAACTTAACATCTGTGACCAACGTTAATGATATTTTTTAATAGCACATTAATTTAACATGATTTTTTAAAAAAGATTAGCATGTTGGAAGAATATATTTGAACCTTTTTTATGCTTCATTAAAATATTTAACTTAAATTATTTGGCCATTTCAGCCCATTCACTCTTCTGACTCCTCATCGTAGAGACTGAATTTCTTGTCAGAGTCTGCATGTCTTATTCCCTGGATTTTTTTTTTTTTGTACAGTAATTAAAGGCAAAAAATTAGCTGCATTGGTGTATAGAGGTCACAGGTCTGTACCCCAATGTACTTCAATAATATGTAGAGACTCATGTTCACTTATGCTGTTTTTTTAAACAAAGCAAATATCTTAAATAAAAAAACAAAACAAAACAAAAACCAGCCAGTGAGATGGCTCGATTGGCAAAGATCCTTTTCACCAAGATTGATGGTCTGAGTTTAATACCAGAAGAAAAAGGAACGAGTTCCTTCACACATGTACACAGTACACAGTACACACACACACACACACACACACACACACACACACACACTATGCATATAATTGTAGAAAAGAGAATCCTTAAATAATAAAATAAGAATAAAATCACAAAGAATATGAGAATGTTTTTGTAAATCATGTATATAGTCAGGATATATTTTTAAAAACCCACATAACTCAATTCTAAAAGTCAAGCTGCCACCCACTTTCTTTTTCTATGGTCAAGTACCTGAGGGTGGTAATATCTAAAAGAAAGGGGGTGGGGAATAGAGCTCATAGTTTGGAAGGCTACCCTGAAAAAACAAACAGCCACATTGACTTAGTTTCTGGGGAGTGTCCTCTTGGCTTTTGTGTTACTTTTCTGTTGCTATGATAAAATACTATGGCCAAGGTGTCTTATAGAAGGAGAGTTTATTTGTGCTTATGACTCCAGTGGGATAAGAGTCCATCACAACACAAAGAGACATGGAAGTCAGCAACGTGATAGTAAGAACATATGGTGAGAGAGAGCACATCCTCAACCATGAGGGCAAAGAAGAAAGAGTGAACTGGAAGTGGGATGAGGTGATGAACTCTTACGGCCCACCCCCAATGGCTGACTTCCAACAAGACCACACCTCCTAAACCTCCCCAAACAATGCCACCAACTCAGAACTAAGTTTTCAAATATCAAGACTATGGGGAGCATGTCTTATTCAAATCACTACATTCGATTCCCCAAATTCTATCAGCTTGCGGCCATATTATAAGGCAAAAATGTCCACCATAGTCCAGCTTCAAAAGTTCTTGTAGTCTTTCATAATCTCAATAATGCTTACAAGTTCAAGTTTTTTTGACAGTCAAGGCAACTTCTTGACTTTAACCCCCTATAAAATCAAAATGCAAACTGTCTGCATTCAACATACAACAGGATGGGCTCCTAGGGAGGAAATACTGAACCGAAGCAAGACAGGAACCCATCAAGGAAAATTATAACTCCTATAGTTCCATGTCCACAGTGTCAAGACTTAGATGACTCTGCCCCTCCAGCTTCCCCCCCCCGGTTGGGCTGGTCCCACACTTCCTGTAGAAACTCTCCTTGGCAGATGCCTCATAGCCCTGACATTTTCAACATCTTAGGGTGTTCACCACAACCCACATTTCCACTCTCAGCTTGATGAAATGGCCTCTCATAGCTTTGCAAAGGGCCACCAACCATGCCTGGCCTCAGCAACTCTCTGAAACTTTGGAGGAAGGATCCATGACCCTCTTTCTTGAACCATTCAGGCCTTTAAAGCCAGCACAATGTTCATGACACTGCCTAGCTTTGTTGTCATCCTGAGATAGACCCTTCCCCCCAAATCATATCAGTGGCAGCACTTTAATTTAGTTCCTTCCTAGGAGCAGTGAACTCTAGATGCTTTCTTTCACAAACTGAAAGTTTAGCAGGGTAAGATCTTGCCCTTTGTTCTAATGCAGAGCAGGAAGCTATTCTTAATAATTATGGCCTCCCTTTCAGACAAATCTTGGCTGCAACATTAAGTTTCATGATGTTCCTTTACTCTTCAAACTACATTTTGTATTTTTTGTCCCATTTGTCTGTTGCATTGTAACCCTGTATCATTTTATGCTGCCTTGAAATTTCCTCCACCAAAGAAATTAAACCATTACTTTTAAATTTAGCCTTAGGCAAGTTCTCAAGGTATAGACAGAAGGTAGCCAGACTCTGACAAATTTTTGTAAGAATGGCTTCTAGCCCTGGTGATACTATTCCTCTCTGAAACCTCTTGAGCTGGACCTCCACAATCACACTTCTCTCAGCTCTACTGTCTCTCAGGATCCTACTAAAATCCTTGTGGCTCTACTTACAGTATTCAATCACCTGTGTAGTCCAAACTTCCAAAGCCTTCTATAGTCCTCAAAGCAGTCAGCAATAAAAAGCTCAGTGATGTTCTACACAGCAACAGCCAGCCTCTAGTACCACCTTTAGTATTGGTTACTTTTCGGTTGACTGTACTAAAACACCAAGACTGAAAAAGGAAGGCTTTATTTGGGTTTATGGTTCCAGAGGGACCTGTCCTGTTAGGGAGGCATGGCAGCAGGAAGCTGAAGGAGTCACATCTTCACCAACAGCATGAAGCAGAGAGAGAGGACAAGAAGTAGAGCAATGCTATACAATTTCAAAGCCCAGTGATATGTTTCCAGCAAGACCACACCTCCTAAACCTACCCAAACTGGGAAAAAGCTGTTTAAGTATCTGGGCCTTTGGGGGACATTTCTCATTCAAACACCTTAGCCATACCTCATGCTATGTGGCATTATGATATGAGGCTGAAGGAGAGGGAGAGGTTAAGTGGTAAAATAGAAAGCCAGGCAGAAGACAGGAGCCAGATCTGTTCCTTTGAAACAACCGTCTTCTAGGGAATGATTGTAGTCTTCACTGACAGCAGTGTCCCAATGGTCTAACTATTCCCCAAAGCTTTCACTGTTTGAAGGCTCCTCCACCTCCCAGCATCACTAGATTGAGGGCCAATCATTCAGCCAAACACCTTTTGTGAAGACACATTCAATCCATAGTACAGGCCAATTAAAAACCAGGTCCTGCATATGAATAACCATTACTCCACGTAAAATACACAAACAACAAGTAAACCCATAAAATATCAGTAGGGAAGTGAAAAATCAAAACCACAAGGAGATCTGGGAGATAGTACAATTAAATGCCTAGCACCCAGCAGGACCCAGGTTCAAATCCCAGCATTCCAAATATATTTGTATGGAGATATTAGTTACCATTCATTAGGGCACCTACGTAAAAGGCAAAGCAAAATGGAGAGCAACCAGTGTTGGCCAAGGCATGGAGATGCTGGGTCCTCTGTAGGCTGTAGGTAAGGACGTAGACCCTTACAGTTATCATTGGAAATATGTGATGGAGAGTCCTCTAAGAATTAAATATAGAATTACCATCTGATTTGGCACATCCATTTCTAAGTATTTACTCCCAAAGAGCTCAAAGCAGGGGCCCAAACGTGCTTCTATACCAACATCCATGCACTCATCCATGATGGCCGCAAGGCACAAGAGTTTTTCACACTTGGCAGTGTGATGAGGATTTGAGGCAGAGAGCAGTGGGGGCTTCTCCCCCCATGGCTGAGGTTGTTGCATTTCACTCACACGAGGCTCCTATAGCACAGTCAGCTCTGTAGAGAAGGAGACCGAGTGGGAGATACTGGGCTCCAGGGCCAGGCAGACGGGACATGGTTAGATATGGAATTTCAGTTTGGGAAGATCAAAGAGCTTTGCCACTAAACTCTGTACTTTAAGGGGGCAAAAGTTAAAAAAAAAATCAGTGCTGACAAAAGAGAAAACTCAGAACCCACACCCACCTCTGAATTTGTAAAATGGCACAGCTACTTTTGGCATTTCATATTCTATATCTGGTATATTATATTAAACACAAATATATCCTTCAATTGCATCCCTGAAGGTGTGTGCTCTCAAGGAAACTAAAGCTTCATCTCGCTGAAAAATACGTACACAAATATTTATAGCATCATTCTTCTTAATGGCCGCCCCCCCCCCAGAAACAGTCCAAAGTTTCATCACATATGAATAGATAGATAAAATGTTTATATGCATGCAATGGAATATTATTCACTGATAAAAACGAGTGAACGTTGGCTTATTTTATAACACAGACATATTTTAAAAATACTACGTGTGTAAAAGAAGTCTGACCTGAAAGGTATATGTCATGTGATTTTTTCTAAAATACACATCCAGAGTAGTTAAGTCCATAAAGTTATAAAATGTATTAGTGACTTTTAGGAATAGCATTGAAAGGTAACCGAGGAAGATAGGTCCAAGGTCTCATGATGGCATGTTCTAACATGTCACAGTGTTGATGGCTACACAGGTTTTTACACACGTGGGAATGTACAGTTTAAAGGGGCTATCTCAGGGTATGGGGAATATATACAACAAAGCCCATTACATCCACGAACCAATTAATTAAAATGCAAGGCTTCACTACATGCAGGCTAGAATTCATTTTGTCAGTCACTGACTTGCTAAATTTCTGTTGAACACACTGAGCCAGGAGCTACGGGAGGCGCTGAGGGGGACTGAGCTTTGAATAGATCACATGGTCTCAGTGTGGACAGCAGGAGAGAAGGGAAACAGGTGATTCAAATGACAAGATGTGTCTTCAGTGCAAAGAAAAGCTCCAGCTTTTGCAGAAGCCTCAGAAGGGGGCTTTGTAGTAATGCAAAGACCCGGACTCTGATGAGGACCAGCCTGTGCCCATCTCTGCCAGCGGCTGCAGTGGAATTGAGAGCTCAGGGAGGAGCCTGTGAGGATTGCGCCTTTGCTCCTCGGGAATCTCTGAAAGCCAGGGATCTGAGACTGGCATGGCTCTCCTATCCCCCTGTCCCCTTCAGATTCAGGGACACAGCTTCTAACAGGACCATGGGTCTGGACATTTCAAACTGTTCTCTCCCTATGGTGTTTCAGAGAGAGAGAGAGAGAGAGAGAGAGAGAGAGAGAGAGAGAGAGAGAGAGAGAGAGAGAGAGAGAGAGAGAGAGAGAGAAAGAGAGAGAAAGAGAGAGGTGGGTCAATGTGGGTTTTTTTTTTCCTTTGATTACCTAGGAGTTTTCCCATCCACTTGCCCCCCCCCACTTGCCACATCTTTGAGAGTCCTGAGTGGTCCCACAATGCACTTACCATGTTTCCCAAGTAAGCGGCTACTAATCATTATGATAAAAGCCCAGTCACGTGCTGGCAGCCCTATTAACAGAGTCGAGCAACGACGCTGAATTGTGCACTGACTCCACGTTATTTCTGGAAGTCCTGCTGACCCCCAGGTCTAAAAGTATGCCAAGGCCCCATCAACAAGGAGGCTTTGCTTTGAATGGATCCTCTCCTCTAGAAGAGGTAAATAACCCCAAATGCAACTCTCATTGAGAGGAAAATGAGAGTGGCAAGTGGGGGCAGGATCAAAGCGTAGTTAAATGAATACACGGGCACAAAAACATTTTCCCCTTTACATGGCTGTCAGGTTAGTTTTGAGTCAGAACTCTGAGGTGGAGAATCATGTCTGTTCACATCATGAGACAGCCATCGTGACTCCTGTAGAACCGTCTAGACATGACCAGGTCAGGTCCTCATGCACGCCTTCTTAGCAGTGCCTTCCAGGAAGACTGGACACCCCATACTTAGTGGGATCCCTCAACTTTGGGTCAAGTGGACCCAGGACTTATATAATCATGAATGCCTTCCCCCCACACACCAAGGAAAACTGTGTTTAAGACACAGCCAAACGAGAAAACCCTTGGTATCCACTTACAAACCTCCAGCCTGCTAGTGTTTCGTCTGTGACTCTTCAAGTTTTCAACTGGGAACGAAAGTGAAAGTCACTGAAAAACAAAACAAAACAAAACAAACAATTTCCAAAATGTCCATGAAGCCAAACTCAGAAGCAGCCTTTTGGGTGGAAGGTTGAGGGCAAGTGTCAGACTTCCAGAAACTCCCTGCCCGAAGTGCACAAGAAAAACGATGCTTATCCAAGCTGATGTGGATGCTGCTTGAAGTGACACTGATGTCCTAAACTCCCTTTCCTCTGTCCCCAGCCATCTTTCTGTCCCTGGGAGCTGGAAATAGGGTAGTGCCCCTGGACTCCTGATTGTGGTGTCCATAGAAACAAGAAACAGACTGAGTATGGGCTGTCACGGAAAGGACAGAACTTTATACCTAAGAAGCTCTGTGGCTCTCCCCACTTTCTCTGTAGCTCATCTTTATCAATTGTCCCAGGCGATGCCAAAGCTTGGCTTCACTACCATACCTGGGAAGAAGGTGAGTTATGGCAGGTACAATCTGTCTTCCAAATGGTTTGCAAATGGCTTGTCTGCACCACCAGCCACTGGCTTGCTCAAAGGGCTCTAAACCAACAGCCAAGCCATTTGTCTAGTGAGTGAAGCAACAGAGTTGAAGGGAGAGGCTCAGGGCCAGAGCCTGGGAAAAGGACACCTGTGTCAGGGCTTGCTCAATCCTTGGAAGAGGGATGGCGTGGTCCTAGTTCATACCTTCTTTTGGCAGATGTCCCCTATAAAACATTAAGCTGATGCCCTGATTTGCATGTAGCCTTCTTATTGATTATATGCACCACAGGTACACCTTGGTTTGGTATTTAAACTCTTTACTTTAGTCTGGATTCTGGGCTAATCAATTCTTTCTTGAGGGTATAGCCCAGGTGTTATTATTGTTGTTTTGAGGCCTTGATCTTTGACTCCATGAGATCCATAGATACAGAATGTTAGCAACATTTAAGTAAAGTCGGCCAGAGAATAGCAAAGATGGCGGAGTAGAGGAAGGATTGTTATGAACCTGAATGTAGCGAGGAAGAGACCAAAGGTCGTGGGTCTCATGGTCCTAATCTACTGTGTTCTCCTAGGACAGCCCCTCTTCACCTCATTCTTCACACTGGCCTTCATTTCCCTCGGTCATGAGAAACTGTGTAAAATGCACCCTGATGCCCAAAATACAGATCCCCTTTCTGCGTGCTGCAGCCAGGGAGGCTAGGAGGTTATCGGTTTCTGTCAGCTCAGCAGAGTTAGGCTGGGTTCGTTTTTTTTGTAAACAGGACTCAGGAGACTGGTTTGCGGCTTTTCCTGAAATAGTGTTTAGCCAAGGAAGGCTATGTTATTTTCCTCACACTGAAATAAAGGTCATTAAAAACCAATCAGGGTAGGGCTTAAGAACCCTCATCCATCCTCCCCCATCTGAGCCAAGTGGGCCTCCTGACAATGGGAGCCGATCCCTGCAGTGAATACAGGAGACAAGAGTTTACAGGCTCAGCCACAAACTTGTCCTGGGGCTCTGGGGAAATTGCATAAGCTCCTCACAGTCTAGTTTCTCCATGATCAGAAAGGTCCTGCAGTGACAAATGTCCAGCCACTTCCCAGGGGACTTGAGAGAATTCATAACGGTGTTGGGGAAACTGTGAAACCCTGTTCAGAACTTATAAACAATATGTCTCATTACTAATACTGTTAATAACTTCATGGGATTATTGCACATCCGGTGACCCCGGGCATGAAGTGTCTTGTAGTCCACATCTGCTGTGGCAACACTCTACACAGAGAGAAAGGCTTAAAAAGATATATTGCTTTGAAAAAATTTTTACTTACATGGACATTCTTTTTGTGAACTATCTTCTATTAAGCAACATTTGTTATTAGCCTAGGATTCCACTCAGTACTGATATATTATAATTACTCAACGTTATTACAAGGGAAAGTAATACTTATACCTTATAAGCATCATTTAGTTTATGTAATGGTCATTTAGAAAAGAAGGGCACCAATTGACCATCTTTCTAACCAGTCATAAAGCCTCCCTAGTACAAAACCTCAAAAAACAAACAAACAAACAACAACAACAACAAAGAAAAAAATCCACAAGATTGAAAAGAACAAATCAAAGCTGAGGTTGGCTGTGTTGGGGTTTTTGTGTTTTCATGTCTGTATAACTAGGTCTGTATAATTCAAGTTTACATGCTCTCCAACTGTTTTACATGCATGCACATCTACATGAGAGTACTTCTTGTCCTGAATGCATCTGGGAAGGTACTTAAGGCTGTAAATATACACTGAGTGAGCACCAAACAGCAGTGTGGGTTTATTCTGCCGGTGTGTGTGTGGGGGGAGCGGCTGAGAACTGTTTGACATTGAACTCCAGCTGGGTCTGTGACTGATTCCTGTGTGACCTTGGGCAGGTCAACTAACAGCTCTGTGTTCTAGCATTCGAAGATGATAGCCTTTACTGAGGAGTATTCCCAAAGCAATAACTGCTGAGAACAATGGCTGCTTCTCAGAGCAGAAGTCACAGAGGAGTCCCATAGATGCTGTAATCTGTTACCTTTCCTATGCTTTTAATGGAGGTGGGGTGGAGGTGAAGGACTTAGTTTGGTTTAAGGTAAAAGAAGTTTAAATGTTTCAAAAAAACACTAGTGTGTGGCTGTTTACACATGTCCTCCTGGTAGGAAGAACATGAGCTGAACAGAGCAGCTAGGTTTGAGTGGCCTCCGGAACACATCACAGCTGCCATGATAGCGGGGGAAGGGGGAGGAGGGTCTCTGGCCCTGGTTTGGTCTTCCTGCCCACTAGAAAGTAGATTGGGGAGGGTTTCAAACAAGGTATTTCACCTTCAAGTGTCAGTTTCTACAACTTTAAGTGGAAATAGCGACCACACAGAACAACTCGCATATAAGAAGAGAACAGTTCACACTGACAAGGAACCTTAGAATACAGAGGACAGACATCCTCTCCCCTGTCACCCCGCACCCCAGTCACTGAGTCACATGCAACCTCATGGTCACACACGACAGGCATGGCTGCCCTAGCTTTAAGAAACTTAGGCTTCTAAGTTATTTTTTGGAATCTCTTTTCAAAGTAAAAACAAACAAACAAACAAACAAACAAACCCACAGAATGTTAGGATTCACTAAGATCCTTTGTTTGAAGCAATCGTTATTTAGACAAGGTTTGGTTGCATCACAGGGGTCGTGACAGCTTTTCTGAAGTTTCTCAAACAGCCTGAAGAGAAGAAAAGCCACCAGCATTGGAAGCAAGACAATACAGTCGAAATGGGAGTGTCTTAGTCACAGTGCTTATGCGGTGTATGTCTTCCCGCACATCCACCTTTTACAACCTGGTGGAGTTGTAGCGCAGCATGGCTCCGTCCTTGGGGCACCATGAGGCAGGCTTCTCTGTTGCTGTTTCGTCGTTTCTCAGGCCAGTGGGCGGAACACATCACCCTGATCTTATGTGTCACCCAGAAAGAAAACAGAACACTGCCAACTAAACTGCGGTGCACTGACAATTATAAAAATCAAACCGAGCCAAGCACAGTTTCAGGGATGCTATGAAATAATGGTCACCCTGTCGTGTTGAAACCTGGACTTTCCCTTTAGCAGATGAGGGCGTTTGTGCTGTGTTCCAGAGCTGGTTACAGGTGGCGTCCCGGCCACTACTAGACAAACGGGTCCACTCAAGCAGAGGTAGCAATCCTGAAGCAAGACACAGGGCTTCCACCATTTAACCCTAAAGCAGGCACTGCAGAAGAGAACTGGGTTATGGTGTCATGGATTATGGCAACACCCTGGTAGTGCCTTTAATGGGAGATCTAAGTAACTGGCTGCCTTCTGTCTCCCCAGTATCATTGCATGAAGAGGTTCTTTGTGGACTTCATAGCTGTGAATTTTCCTGCTTGGATAGAGCATCATTATAATGGAAAATCAGTACTTCCTGGTTTTTTCGTGTGCACCTGGAGACATGCACAGAACAGCGAATGCTCAAGGAGGCAGATGTGCTGGTTCCCAGAGCAGGCTCAAAGAGGCCACGTCTGCCTCCTTGTTCCAGCTCTCACACTGCAAACTAGTGCCCTTTACCTCTTCAAGTGCCTTGTGGTCCTCCTGTTGTGCCTTCCAGCTCTGAGGGACTTTCTAGTGTTCTCTGCTTGAGAAGGCTGCATGTGATGGAAGAGATGTTTGTGTGAGGTAAGCCCCATTCATGCTAGAGTTGGACATAAGTTTGATAGTAAAGAATCAACAATGTGCATTAAATTAGATCTCTTTAAACAAAAACACACAGGGGACAAAGTGACACACGATCGGGAGATGAGAAATGTGACCACAGGCTTACAGAGTAATCTGACCTGGTTCTCACTAATAAGAACTCACTGCTCTGAGGTGCTAACACGACAAAAGGGCTGTTTCTTCTATTGTCAGCCTGTCTGCCATTCCTATCCTGAGACTCCAAACCCTGTGGGGAGCTAAATCAGAGAACAATCAGAAGTTTGGGGGCTGAAGAGATGGCTCAGTGGGTATGAGCATCTGCTACATAAGGGCGGGGACATGGTTCAAACTCTCAGTACCCACGTAAAAAGCTGGGTTCTCTCTCTCTCTCTCTCTCTCTCATTCTCTCTCTCTCTCTCTCTCTCTCACACACACACACACAAACACATATGTGCACGCACATGCACTCGCATGCCAATAATCCTAGTATTTTTGGAGGCTGAGCCTGGCATAGGACAAGTTTGAAGTCATATGCATGTTAAGTAGACAAAACAAGCTGTTGACTAGATCTGGGAGGAGACACAGGGCTGTGGTGTGATGAGGCCATGGGTAGGCACCTTTCATCAGCACTCCTTTGGGGATTTATGTGGCTAAGGCAAATGGTCCAGAAGGAAGGAAATTACCCCGAACACAGCAGGTTTTAGAAAAAGTAACCTAACCCAGAGAGCCTGAGAGCCAGAGACAGCGGCTGTGGGGGACTTTTTTCTGCTGTGCCTTTTTAGCCAGGGGACAGAAGTATGTCAGGGGTAATCTGTGAGTGACAGAGCCTGCTCTAAGAAGTCAGTGAGGAAAACAAGAAAAAAGATGCAGAGAGAGGGGAGGGAGGGAGGGAGGGAGGGAGGGAGGGACAGACAAAGGGGGAAAGATAGAGGGGGAAGAGGGACAGGGAGAGGGAGAAGGAGAGGGAGAGGGAGAGAGAGAAAGACACACACACACACAGAGAGAGAGAGAGAGAGGGAGAGAGAGAGAGAGAGAGAGAGAGAGAGAGAGAGAGAGAAAGAGAGAGAGCGTGGCCAGGGCCTCTGCAGTCCTTTGAAACACTAAGCATCAGCAGGCTTATCAGCCACACATCCTTTCACTAGGACATAGGGTCCGAGGTTTCCAGCTGGATGTGATGTTAGCAATAAAGAGTCACCAGTTACCATCACCCTGAAAACCACATCAGGGCAGGGGGAGCTGTTGTCAACGGTGAAAACAGCCATCAAGACAGCATTGTTGGAAAAACACCTGCCCCTGTTTTGCAAGGTGTTTGGCTTTCTTGAGGCCACTTACTAATGTTCCACAAAGCTGTGCACTGGACAGCTCTCACAAGAGGTTTTGAAAATAAAGTTGGATTTCAGGTTTGACTCACACAAGCGACATTTGGACAGGCTTTGTTCTCCACTGTCTGGCTGGCTCTCCTTCCGGGCCCTTCTTCCATCCCGGCTGTGGCTGTTGTTCAGGATGAAAAGGTATTGGGAGTCCGGCTGCTGTAATTGGAGCTTGCACCTGCAGACCCCAAGCCTGGGAGGAGGCTCAGTGCCGGCTGCTCTGTGTGCAAGTGTTTATGGGTGTGTATTTTATTTCTTCTGTTGAACCCTGGGATACTGCACAGTTTGTTTTGGGCATGAATATGCTGGAGAGGATCCAAGTTGCTCAGCCACTTTCTCTATTCTGAAAAAGTGGAGAAAGGTCACCCCTTTACTCTCTAAGAAGGAGGATATTTTTTCTAAGCCACGTAAAACATACCCAGTGTATTTGGGTCTAATGGCTCCTACTACCACAATGAGACTTAGCTGATAAATGTGCCTTCAGAGAGTGAGTGAACACCATGGTCAGGCTTTCTCCCACCAATACGTGGATGAATTTGCTGTTTCTCATACTTGCCTCTGGTAACATTATCCAGGCAGTGTTGAGGACCAACACCCACAACAACCTCTGCATCCAGCCCCAGAAGAAAGAGATGGAGGAATCTCTCAAGTGAGCCAAAGGATGGTGCCTCTGCCCCTGGCCCACCAACGATCCAAGAGATGGAGGAATCTCTCAAGTGAGCCAAAGGATGGTGCCTCTGCCCCCGGCCCACCAAGGATCCAAATTTACTGTTATATTGCTTCAGTTTCTCACGTCTCTTTGTCATTGCTCCGGTTCCTCAACAACATTCGAGGCAACCGCCCTTCTGTTCTCTGTAACCGTAGACTGTTTACATCTACTGCAATTTTATGTAATTTAATTCCACGTGGCTTCGACCCCTTAACATGATAATTTTGGGGATTCGTTCATATTGTGTGTCAACAGCTCTGCAACTTTCTGTTGTATTTTCTTACTTCTGTGGTTGAGGGGAGGCCGAAGGTCAACCATGGGTGTGGTTTCTCATGTTGAGACAATCATCTTGTTTTTAGAGTCAAGGTCTTTCTCAGGGTAAATAAACCCCAGGGACAATCAGCCGGTCTCTCCACCACTAAGCACATACTATCATGTAGGCAGTTTTAAATATGGATTCCAGGCCTTGAATTCAGTTCTTTATGCTTGTATAGCACACACTTACCTGACTGAGCTGTCTCCTCAGTCCCCCTCGTTTGTTTGTTCTTGGTGGTGTTTTTGCTTTGATTGACTTTGAGATAGAATCTTGTTACATAGTCCAGGCTGGTCTTGAAGTCCAGCTCCTCAGATTTATAGGCATGTGTGCTCCACCCTAATCATTCACCTCTTGATGGGTGTTTTAGTCATAATTTCTCACTGAGATAAAGCACCTGACAGGGAGGAGGGTATTTATTTAGACTCATGGATTCAGGGCCTTGAGTTCACTGTGGCTGGGAGAGCATGAAGCTACAGAGATGTTTACATCATGGCAGCCAGGAAAATTCCTTACCTGTCCTCATGTGATGGGTCATAGTCAAAACAGAGGCATGCTGAAAGTATTATATGAAATTACCTTCAGGTAATGCATATAAAGTATGTGGAAAATTTAAATGCAGCTTGTGTTCAGACTTGGATATCACCCTCACAAGGTTAGTATTTCCGGTTCTAAAGAGTCCAGCTGAGGAATGGACAACCTGTACTGAGTCTTGAGGCCTTTATACATTATGTTATTGTATATGTTATTTATATACAATACCCTGAATTACCCCAAATTTTAAGATATTACCTGAGAAATCTTTATAAAATTTATCAACAGGAACCAGAACTCAAGTAATTTGGGGATTCAGGTTGTTCTGGCCTTGGAGATCGTGTTCTCTTTCTGCCTTTGTGTCTTTTATAATGAAAGGCATCAAAGTCAGGATAGACCCAGGTCACCTCCACCTTTTGGGGCCCCTGGAATATTAAAAATAAAAGAAATTTTACAACATGAATTAACGTATATATGGAACAAATTAGTGATTTTGAATACACGTTAAAAATCTGACATACAACATCGGCCATGATGTTATGACTTTAAACTTAAACCTATGGTGGAGCTTGGGATACAGGGTCCTCTTGGCCACTGGCCACCTTGTGAAGGGCAGGGGGAGGCCAGCATCAGTTTAGAGCCTTCCTTACACACCGTTCACCACCCTAACTTAGCTCTTCCATGCTCCCCTTTAACACTTTTGCCTAAAAGAGTCCATCGAATGTATGTTACAAGGATCACTATAGAAGAGAGAACGATCTCCTTCATCCACGTCCACCAACTCCTTCCCATAACAAACATGGAGGGACACCATACTCCACAAGTCTGAGAGATATGGCTGAGGGTAGGAGACGGAGGCTTCAGTTGCCTCTTCTTTGAGTGTGAGGCAACCAAAACAACAACAACAACAACACCCTCATCATGGCTATGAAAGGGCTCTGCTACTTGAAGAATTCCCGTGACTTTCTGCCCATCTCTTATCATCACCTCTGTGGGGGTTTGCTGTCCCCTGCCTCTGTATAGCTGGGACGGTGGGGTGACTTCCTGTGGAGTGACTTGTCTTCAGAAGACACTGGCCTTGTCTGGGGGCAGTATTGCTCATCACAGCCTTGGAGATGCTACTGAGCCTGGATTGTAGTGGCTGAGGGTGTGGCTGAACATCTTGGAACACATGGCTAGAAATAGCTCAGCCCAACACCTGGATGACAAAGCCAGAAATATTTATGATGCAGTCAGCAGTCACCCAGAATGGACAGAGTGTGGCTGATGCAGAGTCTGGAAGGGGGCTGGTTCCTTAATCCCACTGCAGCCAAGATACCATAGCTTAGCCTCTGGTGGTTTGAATGACAATGTGCTTTCTCGGGCTCATGTGTTTGAACTCCTGATCCCCGGTTTGTAACACTTTTTGGCAGAGGTTGTAGAACCTCTATGACCTGGAGTCTTCCTAGAGGAACCTCTGGAACCACAATTCCCAAAGAAGCCCGTCCTTCCATTAACTTGCTATTGGTTACTGTGCTTTATCACAGCAACAAGAAAATGTACTAGACACATGGCATCTTGCATTTCCTAGCTATGCAGCACTAACTGGGGACCACTTCTTTTTAATCTTCCAAACGTGAGCATGGTTATGTTACTTGGCAAGCGGGAGACTCCCCGGAATGCACATAAAATCTGAGTGTGACAGAACACGCTTCTAACTCTAGCACTTGTGGGTGAGCAGAGACAAGTCGCTCTTGGGGGCTTGCTGGTCAGCTTGTGTACTTGAAAGAGTGAATTTCATGTTCTGTGAGAGAGGCTCTGTCTCAAAAAAAATAAGTAGGTGACAAGCAACAGAAGAACATATCTAAAGTTGAATTCCTCATGCACATGGACAGACCACTGCACTGGCACATATATGCATATACCATGTAACTCAACCACATGTTTATGAACACACACACATACACACAGTGTGCTCTAAATGGCTTAAGAACAATAACCTTGCCCTTCGAAAACAAAGCTCAGTAGAATTGTGATTTGCGTTATTTTAGTGATGAAGGACACATATGGAAAGTAGTAACTCAGAGGCATTAGTCTACAATCTGACAGTGAATGTGGGTGATGGAGTCATTTGTCTCAAAACCCTGTGTTGGGCCAGGGCACAGTAGGTCAGGGAACCTGACCAGTGGGCATAAAAACCAGCATTTGTTATATACAAAACACAGGAAGTAGAGGCAGGAGAATGATTTCAAGGTTGTTCTCAACTAGTCAGGGAGTTCAAGGTCAGCTTTGGCTAACGAGACCCTGTCTTAAAAAACCAAAACAAAGATCCAGTGTTAGCTGGGACTCTCATAGCAAATCCTCAGATGTCCGTGGTGGCCTCACTCCAGTTGGGAACCTCTCTGGTTAATTGGATACCTGAAGGGCCCAGTGCCAGATGGCTGAGCAGACATCGAGAGACTCCTGTTAGAGGGAGCTCTGGGCACTCCTGGGTGGACCTAGCTCCAAACTCAGAAAACCAGTTCTGCGAGGTTGGCTCAGAGGACACGCTGAGTCAAAGGGACAGGGAGGTGTGGCCACAGGGTGGAGGAAGCCACACTGAGTGCTCCACTCAGGTTTGATAAGAGGGGGACACAAATAAAACCTGGGCCTGGCTCTCAGATAGCTGCTCCACTCTTACCTACAGAGTTTGTCCACAAAGCCCGAGTAAACTGGAGGATAATCCAGAGAGGATGAATTTGGCAAGGCAACATCTATGCAAACAGAAGGATGGACTTTCAGATTGATTCTGATTTGCTTGTTATGTTTTTTTCCTGGGGCAGAAGCACTTTGGATGCCCACATACAATGCCTACCCGGGGGTGCAGAAGGGAAGTAACACACAGAGAGAGCCCAGGGGAGAGGGCTTCTTCAGCAAGGGAACCGTTTGGAAACTAGGCAATTAGACCATGATGACATTTCTAGGGAATATTCTAGAAGGTGAGCAGCATTTCCTGACCTGTGGTCACTGGCAAGACAGTGTGGCATAGCTCTCCTCTGCAGAGTGACTGAGATTAGTAATTCCTCCCCTCGGGTGGGCCAGTCTTGGTGTTACTACATCAGCAGGCACAAAGTTTGGTTTTTCTCTCTGGGATTATTTCAGAAAGGGAAGGATGTATTTCCCACTGCTATAAATACTCAAGGGCTGTACAAGATGCCTTTAGGAACAGGACTGACCTGCACAGAGGCCCATCACAAGGATGGCTTTAAAAAAAAAGTTTGGAGAAGGAAGAAGTTTGACTGACAGGAATTCTGTTCCCCTTCTCCCTGAGAACTGTTATCAGTGGGAACTCCCAGTCTTCTGCATTATCTTTAACTTGCCCACAGTTCCCACCGGGCTGAGGTTAGATGGCATAATCCTCTCTTACCTACGGACATTAGAGAGCGAGTGTATCATTTTCGGATCTCTGGTGCTTATTTTAGTATTTCAGTAAAGATCTTTGAGGAGTGTTCGCAATGATGAACGTATCACATCATGAGGAGGCTCAGCCCTGTTCACCGTGTTCCCTACTGAGCCTGACAGAATCCATTCCTACTCCAAGTCCAGGGAAGGAAAGCCTTATATCTATGGAAGGCTAGCTTTACTCCTTCCTTTCTGAAAAGGAGCGTGATGTCACTAGAGATAGTTTTCTTTTGCTCTGGTTGCCAGGAAGCTGAATAAAATCTGATACCCAATACAGATGGTCGGGAAGACTCAAGTTGTGTTCACCTTTTATTTCCTCTGGGCTCGTCATTTCTCTTATGCTACACTGATCCTGTTCCCCGAAGTCTGGTTTGTATTTGCCATCATTTCGAGGAGGATTTTGCAGCTCCACATTCCATTAATGGCCAGGCATCAATAGCGGTGTGAGTGGATAGGCCTTGGTGAAACCTGAGGCAAATCCTCCCCGAGTATGCCAGTAAGCCACATTGCCTCGCAGGCCACAGTTCGTCTCTAGTCCTTATTCCTGATTCATTCATAACATTTATAGTTTTTATATGGCTATTTTATGCAAGTGTTTGTGTATGCAGGTGCACATGTGTTTGCAGGTGTACATGTATGTGCGTGATCCTCTCCATTAAAGCTCATTCTGTCCATGTTGGAACGGCTTGCTCTGCTTCCCCATGGGAAAGTACTGGTTCTGTACCAGCATCATTTGCCTGGCACATCATAGCGGTGCTTTGTGTCAGTAATGGATAAAAGTGAATATATGTGTGCGCCTCTGTGTATATACATATGGGTTTGTTTGTACGTAGGGGGTGCATGTGCATGTATGGGGGTACCCTGGGGTTAGCATTGGGTGGTGTTTTTTGAGATAGGGCTTCTCGTTCTTCTCATTGGCCTGTTCAGCAAATCTTGCTGTCCTGCAAGTCCCAGGACCCCACCCATTTCTGCCTCCCAAATGCTGGGATTACAAATGTGTGCCCATGTTGGTCTCCTGGTTAGGCGTTCAGGAAGGAGGGGAGTCTGGGTCTCCTGGGCCCATTGCCCAATTCCTTCTGTCCAGCTATGACATGGGCATTTCTCCTTACCTGCCACAGGCTGTGCCCTTGAATTTGGGGTTAGCCTCGTGCTAGTTCTGTTTCTATAAATGTTGATGAGATCTAACCTGTCATGGTGTGTGTTTCTTTAAATCCTCTCATATGCCACACCCTAGGTCTCAGTGGCTACCTGATAAGAATTGAAAAACCTAAAATATGTTGATGCCTGTGAACTAGTACCTGCACAGACTAATTATCTAATTCGTTGTGTCTTGTTTTGGTGTCTTCAGTAGATAATGGTGGTCTATCTCAACATATTGTTTAGTGTCAAGAATATTTATTTGAAGTTTCATTATTTAATAAAAAATATTTTTAAGAAGCATTATAACTTTTGCTCCTTTTATAAAGACTTGGTGGTTGCTGCAAAGGAGCAGTTACAAATGCAATGTTAAATAGAAAATACACTAATGTTTGAAATTAAAATAAAAAAATTTTCTCATGGGCCTTGTTGGAGTAGGTGTGTTGCTGTGGGCATGGGCTTTCAGACCCTTGTCCTAGAATCTGGACATCTGCTAGCAGCCTTCAGATGAAGATGTTAAACTCTCAGATCCTCCTGCACCATGCCTGCCAGGACACTGCCATGTTCTTGCCTTGATGATAATGAACTGGACCTCTAAAACTGTAAGCCAGCCCCAATTCAATGTTGTCCTTATAAGAGTTGCTTTGGTCATGGTGTCTGTTCGCAGCAGGAAACCCTAGCTCAGACAGAGGTCAGCCCAGCTCATCTTAGCCATTATTAAATGTACACAGATTGTCATGCACCATCACTGTCATTTCCAAGATGCCAAATCACCCTTCTGCTTTGTGCCTCGGTGGTGATGGCCTCTCTTTTACTTTGTACAAGTGGGCACATCTATTATGTGGCCTTTTGTGACTGCCTTACTTTCCTTAGTGTGGTACCTTTGATTTTCAGTCATGTAGCATGGGCTACAATTTCCTTCCCGTTGAAGACTGAATTGTATTATTCCACAGGCTACGCGATCATCTCCCAGTGGACAATCTGGGTTCCTGCCATTTTCTGCCAACAGTGAACCATGCTGTTACATAGGTAGATATAGAAAAGTCAGCTTGAGCTCCTGATGATCTGGGATAGATAAGCATGTAGTAGTTAATTTATATTGTCCACTTGACTAGATCTGGAATCATCCAGAACAGCATTTCTCAACCTCCCTAATGCTGCAACTGTTTAATACAGCTTCTCATGTTGCAATGATTCCCCCCACCAAGCATCAAATGATTTTTACTGCTACTTCATAGCCACTTTTGCTACTGTTTATGAATTATAATGTAAGTATTTTGGGAGATAGAAGCTTGCCAAAGAGGTCAAAGCCCTTTGGTTGTCAGCCCTTCTCGGGTTGAGAACCACTAACCTCGAGGGTTAATGCACAGGTGCTGCCCTGGGTGTGTCTGTGAGGACATTTCCAGGGATGAAGAAATGAGAGGGAAAGACCTGACCTGAGTGGAGACAGCACTATCCCACAGGCTATGAGTGTAATAGAGTAGGATGAGAGGACCAGCTAAGTCCCTGCGCTCACCGCTGTCTGCTCCATGACAACAGCTGGTCCTCCATGTCCTCTCGACCGCCACAGACTGAGTCCTCTGCACTGTGAGGCCAGTTAGTGCACCCTTCCCCTGAGTTGTTTTTTTCCTGACAGATATTTGGTCCCAACAATGAAAAGGTGTTGGCAAATACAATCCAGAGGGGAGATCACTAGATCACATGGCAACTGCATAGAGCTTGTGTGTGTGTGTGTGTGTGTGTGTGTGTGTGTGTGTGTGTGTTGTGTGTGTGTTTTAAAAACATTTTGATGAAGTCTTCTTTTCTCCACAGTAGCTGTGGTGTTCTCCACTCCCATCAGCATTCTGGGTGGGGTTCAGTTTCTCTGTATCCTCAGTAGCACTTGTTAAGTTTGTTTTTTTTTTTTTTTTTTTTTTTTTTTTTTTTTTTTTTTTTTTTTACTTGTTAAGTTTTTATTGCTTGTTTCTTTTCAGTTTGGTGGACATGGGGTGTTATTTCACAGTGGTTCTGATTTGCATTTTTCCTAATAACTTATAAGGTTCAATAACTTTTCAAATAACTTGTGTTGTTCCCTGTGCTTCTTGGCTGTTCACACTTCTTCTCAGAAATGTGTATTTAACCGATTTTGCTCATTCTGAATCATTTGTGTTGTTGAGTTGGTTATAGGGATTCTTTACAGACTAGAACTCATCACATGCATGACTACACGCATGACTTGCTTGCATTTCTCTCCACTTTTGGGGACTATCTTTTCAAGTTATTTGTTCTTTGATCTGATGCATAGAAAAAAAATTCATTCATCTTTTATTTTTACTTAAAACTTGTTTTTCATACAATGTATTTTGATTATGTTTTCCTTCCCCTAACTCCTAGATCCTCCTCTCTCCCTACCTAACACACAACTTTATGTTCTCTTTCTCTTCCTCTCTATCAATACAAACACAGAAACACAAACATCAAAATAAATAATCAAATAACAATATGACAAAAAGTACCAAAAAATGAAACACAAACCCCATTCAAAAACAAACAAACAAACTATGGAGGTTGTTTTTATTGTTGGCCAAGTACTCACCCAGAGAGAAAACAGATTTTCCCTTTGTCAGTTGGTATCAATGCAAACAGCTTCTTGTTTAGGGTGGGACTCTGTCCTCTTCTAATCTCAGTGCTCAGACCCCATCTGACTTGGACCTGCCACAGTGTCTGTGAGTTCACGTGAGCACCAGTCCTGTTGTGTCTGGAACAGTTTTCTTGGATCATTCATCCTTTCTGGCTCTCACAAGCTTCTGCTTCCTCTTCCTAGAGACAGGCTCCCTGACAGGCCAGTGACTGAGTCTGGAGGGAGGGCTTTCATGAAGACAACCCTGAGTGCCCCAAAGTCTCTCACTTTCTGCACATTGTCCATCTGTGTTCATTCTCATCTGCTGCAACAAGAAGCTTCTCTGGTGCGGGCTGACTAAGGCACGGATCTGTAGACATAGCAACAAGCCATCAGGAGTCATTTTATTGCTGTCACCCTTTAGAAAAATATTAGTAGTAGGTTCCCCTAGGCCCATGACCTATGTAGTCTTAGATTCTTGGCCACATTAGCAGCATCAGGCATTTTAAACCCATCGAGTGTAGTGTCACCAACATAGTTTTGTGAATGGGGTCACACCCTTTAAAAAATCCCCAATTCTCTCTCAGCAGTTATCGATAATTGCTCTTCAGCTGGCCACAGGACTTTGTGTGCCAGCATCCCTACTTCATGCTTGAATTTTTCTGGCTTGAGCTCTCCAAGGTCCTATGCACGCCGTCATAACCACCGTGAGTTTGTATGTGCAACCGCCTTGTATCCAGAAAACACTGCTTTGTTGTAGTCTTCTACTGTCTCTTACAACTCCATCTTTCTCTTCCCACTCCATGACGATTCCTGAGCCTGTTGGGAAAGAGTGTGATACAGATGTTCTGTTTAGAGCTGGGAATTCAAAAATCCCCCACCGTCTCCATGATGACCAGTTGTAGGTATCTGTGCTAGTTCCCAACTACTGCAAGCACTTTCTCTGCTGAGGCCGGAGGATTGAACTGCTCTACGGCTCCAGCAATTGATGAGATGTCCACTTAACAGGCTGATAGCACAGGCTATTTCCCAAAGCCGAGAACCTATCTAAGCACAGGTTCCTGGGCTCAGGAACAGTGCCGGCCATGGATTATGTCATACGGAGTGGGCCTTGTCAAGTCAGAGTGTTTGGTTATTTCCATGATGGCCCTGCCACTACTGCGCCAGTGGGTGTCCCTTGCCAGGCCAGCTGCTCCCATGGCTCCAAGGATTTGCAGCTGGGTAAGAATCTTCGCCAGCCACTCATCTCACAGGGGATTAGCATCTCGAATATATGAAGAACTCAAGAATGAACATCAAGAAAATAAACAACTAATTAAAACCCAGAACAGGGTACTGAACAGAGAGTTGTCAAAAGACAAAGTGCAAATGGATGAAAAATGGTGGGGGTGTGTGTGTGTTTCAATAATCAACTTTTCTGGCCATTGGAGGAATGCAAATCAAAACTATTTAAGATTTTTAAATGGCCAAAATCTTTAAAATGGCAACAAATGCTGGTAAGGATGTGGAGAAATAGAAACTATTATTTACTGCTGGTGGTATAAAAACTAGTGCAGTCACTATGGAAATCAGTGTGCCATTTTCTCAAAAAGCTAGAAATAGATCTTATCACACAAGGACACAAACGAACCCAGAGGTTCATATATCTGTATGTCTAGTCCCAGTTTAGAAGGATTAGGAGGTCCGGCCTTATCAGAATAAATGGTGCATGGGGTGTGATCCTGGGGGTGGGCTTTGAGGTCCTAGGCCCAGCTTCTCTCTGTGTGTGTCTGTGGTTCAGATTGTGAAGCTCCCTGCTACTTCTCCAGCCCCATATCTGCCTCCTATCTAACCCTGCCATTTTGACCATGCAGTCTGTTGGTCCCCTCATGACCCCTCCCTCCCTTGGCTGTCTCTTCCTCCCTCCCTTCCTGCCCCCTCCCCAGGCCACTCCAGTCTGCAGACCATGTTCAGTTTACTACTTTCTCTCTCTGCTCCGACTCTTCCAGATGCCTCTGAGTGCGGCCCCCCACCCAATACCTACAATAAAAACCATCCTCTCTGTCATACCCTGGAGCGATCATGTCCTTGCTTTGTGTAGTTCCTACCTTATCAATTCGCTGTAAATTAGAACTCTTACAAGTCAAAAATACATGTAATACCCCTAACCTTAGGCCAGCCTCCCTCCAGACCACTAGAAACACTTCAGTTAGCCTATAGTTGGGCAGAATCATGAACAGAGCCCATTTTTCTAGCAGGCATTGGCTACCCCCTGGGATTTGTCAGATATGATACCGTAAGTGAAAGCAGGATGGCTGCATGGCACTAGAAAGAAGGGTCTCACTGAAAGCTTCTTGATTTCCCAGGATGGCAAAGTTGACATAAAGGTAAGTCAGAGCATCTTAAACAGAGGGACGTCTGTGCACACACAGGCACGAGCCACAGTGCTATAAAAGGCAAGGTACGTCTCAATGTGTGTGAGGCACACACAGCAGGATGGAGACCCTGAGGAGGGTGAGAGGGGAAGGGACAGAGCCTACGGCATGGAGATGAACTTTGTATGCTAGATGTGGCTTGGGAGAGTCATTTCCAACATATATATGTATGTATATGTATATGTATATGTGTATGTGTATGTGTATATGATGTATGTGTATGTGTATATGTATATGTATATATATATATATGTGATGATAATGATACACACAGAATTGAAAGAAAAGTCTATGCAGCTCTTCTCACCATTTTCTTCCAACCCCAGACATTTCCCTGCCACTTCCTAATGCTCTGTCATGCCGTCCCCAAGAGTCCTATGTCTATCTGGACCAGCCATTATCAACCCATGGATTGCAACCCCTTTGGGGGTTGTATATCATATGTCCTGCATATCAAATATTTACATTAGGATTCGTAATAGTAGCAAAATTCCAGTTATAGAGTAGCAACAAAATCCTTTTATGGTTGGAGTCACTACATGTGAGGAACCATATTAAAGGGTCACAGCTTAGGAAGGTTGAGAGCCATTTTTGCTTTATAATCTACTCCAAAGGTTAGTGTATGTAGGGTAATGTGAACACAGTTTTCTGAAATTGCATGTCAGGATCAGGGTTAGAGGTATAGGTCACTTTACACTTGCTGCACTGTGAATGGGTTTCCAGGTGATTGACACCTCCACAGGAACCTTTCTTTCAGTTTCCTAAGCTCTGTCTTCCAGATACAAAGCTCACTCACCCCGATACTCCCAGGTTAACCACTGTTCAAAAGCGGGGCCTTGGGAAGAACAGACCTCCAAGCCTGAGGGCAGCCTGTGGGGGTCCCAGCACGTCCCAGGAAGCACACTGTGTGCTAGCTAGCATCACTAGCTCTAGTGACATGCATGTCCTGATTTGGACAGGCTGAGGCGCTCTTTAACTTCCTCTGGCTCTTGACGCAAGCCAAGATGCTTCTGTTCACCTCGAGGGCTGCTGACTCAGCCACACAACGTGGCTTGATGCTGATTTTCCCGTAATGAAAAAATGACCCTGAAGCTGGGAAGGCAAGATAATGAGAAAACAAACACAGGGTCATCTTTAGTTCTACCATGAGCAAGCCCTGCCTGTTCCGGAAGTAGGCCTTAGACCTCTGAGCATTCTATAATTTCCAGAGATGAAAAGAGACATGTAACAAAATCTGTAGCAGAAATATCAAGTGAGTCTGGCTTTCTCCAACCAAACTTGCCAGAATTTTCAAAGATTTGGTGTGCAAAGCATTGCAAGTGACCGAATGTTGGCTAATGTAAGAGTCGTGGTATGAGCAAATTAAGAGCTGACACTAGTCAAAACATTTAATCCTAGAACTAGAATTGTTTAAAGGACAATTTCTTCTGCTCTCTCTCCGGCAGTATTACCAGGAGCAGTCACCTCTTAGTTGGCATTTACTGAGTGCTTAGCATCTGTCAACTCTCATGTAAATGTGAATCACCTGACCTGTATGTAATATTCCATTCAACTTTCACCAGACTCTTAGGAGGGCCACTCCCATCATGCAGAACGAGGAAATTCCAGGTTAGAGATGGAGCGCCTCCTGTACAGAGAGACCCAGAGTCTTGGTGTGCTTTCAGTTGCTGCAGTAAAGAACACTTCCAAAAGCAGCTTGGAAAGAAAAGGTTTATTTGGCTTACATGGATCATGGATCATAGTCCACTGAGGGAAGCTAAGACCGGAACTCAAGACACAAACTGAAGCAGAAGCCATAGAGGAGCAATGCTTAATGGCTTGATGTCCAAGACTTGCTCAGCTTACTTTTTAAAGATACACCGCAAGACCATTTTCCCAGAGGCAGCACCATCCACAGTGGGCTGGGTCCTCTCACATGGTCATTGATGAAGAACATGTTACTCGAAGTTGCCTATATGTGGGGAGCCGAATGCGGACGCCATTACAAGATGGTGCTGGCTCCCTCACGGTTTGAGGTAAACAACTCCATATATAGCAATGCTCTTGTCAGCTAAGGCGCTGCACCCTGCGCATGCGCAGTACATAACCTATCTCCAGCCAATCCCGAGGCCTCTGGTGTCGGCAGACTGGTGACAACCAATCATGGCAAGCCCCGTATGAGCTTCTCCCTATATAAGCGGACAGCTAGGGTAGTTCGGGGCCCCTCGCTTCCTGCTCTCCCCTTCAATCAAGAGGCTCCAATAAAGTGTGATCTGAGAAGAATCCTCTGGTGGTGGTAGTCTTTCCTCACTGGTCAAAGAGCGCGCCACACCTATAGGCCAATCTGATGGAGACATTTTCTGAACTGAAGTTTTCTCTTTCCAAATGACTCTAGCTTGAGTCGAGAGCCCCAGAGACCTAACCAATTCACCCATCTACTTAAGCACCAAAATATGGTATGTCTAGGAGTATGCTATTCCAAATATGGCTTCTCTTATTAGTTGGTCTGAGCTTCTTCTGTAAGCTGATGGCTTTGGTGGGTAAAACTTTTGCTTCCATAAATGCTTTGGGGAAAGAGTTCCAAAGAGAAACTCCAGTCTCCATCCATTAGTGACTCTAGGTGGCTGACAGCCTAAGTAGTGTCATAATACAGACCATGAATGGAGCTGTAAGGGTAGAATTCTGTTGCTTCTGAGAAAACAAGAAGAGAGTCTTGCAACCTCAATTTCTTCAAAACACAGACTTGTGGTGGTTTGAATATGCCTGGCCTGTGAGAAGTGGTACTATTAGAAGGTGTGGCCCTGTTGGAGTAGGTGTGGCCTTGTTGGAGTGGGTGTGGCCTTGTTGGAGTGGGTGTGGCCTTGTTGGAGTAGGTGTGGCCTTGTTGGAGTAAGTGCAATACTGTGGGGTTGGGGGTTGAAACTTTGCCGGGTGTGGAAGAGACTCTCCTCCTAGCTGCCTCATAAGAAGGTCTTCTGACTGCCTTGGGATTAAGATGTAGAATTCTTAGCTCTTTCACAAGCCCCCTGTCTGCTTGGATGCTGCCATGCTTCCTGCGGTATGATAATGAACTGAACTTCTGAACATATAAGCTATCCCCAATTAAATGTTATCCCTTATAAAAGTTGCCTTGGTTATGGAGTCTTTTCTCAGCAACGAAAACCCTAACGCTTGTTCTTGTGTTTTCCATGTTCCTCCCAGGTATAGTGGGTAAGTGACTTTGCTTCAGGTTACTTATTACAGCAGGCTGTTGTTATTTGTTTATATGCCTCTGTAGAAGAACATGTTTTTGCTACATGTAGTTTGTGTGACATGTATGGTTTGTCCTTGTGATTGGACGCTTTCCTTGTGTGACTCCTTTTAACCCTCTGTACGAAAATTGTCCGGTGGTCTGAATAAAGTTGGTTATCGCGTAAGATGTTGGTCCATGTCATTATTAGGACCTGCTCTCCCAGGTCCCACCACCAATCAGAGTGCTAAAATATATAGCACATAATAACCTTTTGTACTCTCTTCTTGTTCCCGGGTGACACTACAGTCTGCTGCAACTTCTATTTATAAACAAGAAAGCTATGACCAATGGCTACTTTTTCCTTTTGACTATGGGAATCTATTTGTTAGCAGCTTCTTTCAGTAGGTGACCCATGGAATGGTTGACACTAATTTCCTATTTTGAGAAGGAAAACAGCGTGTGTATTATTGGCCCGAGGTCAAATCTTTACTTTTTCTATCTGTGTCCTCATCTTTACTTCCCATTGAGAGCCCTTCTATGTCATGGTCCTTATCCCAGCCATCTGGGTGCTAGTGGAAGAGATGGAAGTCAGATAACAATAATGTCTCCTGCGAGACCCAATCTGCAGAAAGATGAGACTAGAGACATCTGGGCAGTTGTTCCTCTTGTCACCTTAGATTATGTGGATGAAACCTGTGACATTTTCTCCTGAAGACACACCAGGCTTTTACCCAGAGGCTGCTCAGCCTTTTTGTTCTCTCTGAGACTAAAGACAGATTTACTGGGTGTGCTGTGACTGAGAGGGTGGTTGGAAAGAAGCTGGCATTTAGTTCAGATGTTATTGTGCCTTTCTTTCCCAGTGGTGTACAGTTTGGTGTAGTATTTGGTACACTCAACCTTATTGGATGAAATGGTAAAACCAACATATTGGGAAGGAAAGAGCTGACATCACCACAGAGGCTTTTGAGGTCCTCATCCACGGCTCCCCAGTTTTCTGCAGCCAGGAGAAAATGGTGAGAGACATGAGGACTGTTGGTTGGAAGTTTTGTGGCTTCCCCAAAAAGCTAAGGTAAATGTTTTCTCTTTTTTTTTTTCTAATTGTTGTTTCCAAGGGTTGAGCCCAGTCTGGGATTGACAACACACACACACACACACACACACACACACACACACACACACCACAAAACAAGCTTTCTCACATGGCCATGGAACCAAAGCAGCTGAGTGCTTTCAAGTGGAAACAGAGAGAGGCCATGGATGGGAAACAGGACATATTAATTTAGCTTTACAAATGTGCCCTTCCCAAGGCCAGCATTACTCACTCTTGGCGTGGACTGCATGAGGCCTGAGTTTGCTCAAACACCATGGCTCAGAACTGTCCTTTCCATTAGCCAAGGGCTTTCCAGATAGTGACACGCTCCAGCTCTGCAGAGATGTCCAGATGTAACCCAAATCCTAACGGTTACAGGAGAGCAAGCAGTTTGCCATAAGGGAAGTGGTGCATTCTGATGGTCTCAGCATAGTAATGTGCCCAGCTATACCTGGGGGGGGGGGAATCTTACACTTGGTGCATGTGGGGGTAGGGGCCTTAAAGCTCTGGAATAAAAAAATATGAAACCATTTCTGTCTTCTAATCGTGATGAAGTCGGAACCTGAGTCAGCCTTTTCTTGGGCTGTTTTCCCACTCAAAAATGTTCTGGTTGTAATAGGAGGAAGAGAATAGTTTCTTTTAAGCCTGTTCCATCCTGGAAGCCAACCTCCCTCAGCTTCCTCTTCCAGTTTGCACTTTTATTGTGATCTCCAAGGAGAATAGCATCTCAAGCTCTGCCTTCTCTCCACCATGTAACTGGCTATGCAGCTACTCACCTCACTGAAGTTCTGTACCTAGTCTACTGATAGGTTCTTTCTGCTTCCTGTCTCGCTCCTTGAGTATTCCTGCATCTACACTCCCAGTTCCAAAAGACAGACTTTCTAAATGTAAACTTCAGAATATGCAGTGGGCCTACCTATAAGCCTCTGGTGAATTAGGAGACCTCTCACTTGGCATGACAGGACGGCTCACTTCTTCCATGTCACCAAAGGGTACACTAGCTTGTTGGTTGTTCCTTGGATGTCCCCAGCTCTCTTTATCTCCCAGATTTTGCTCTTACAGGGGTGGTCTGTGAACTGGCTGGTTTTGTGTCAACTTGACACAAGCTGGAGTTATCACAGAGAAAGGAGCCTCAGTTGAGGAAATTCCTCCATGAGATCCAGCTGTAAGGCATTTTCTCAACTAGTGATCAAGGGGGGAGGGCCCAGCCCATTGTGGGTGGAGCCATCCCTGGGCTGGTAGACCTGGGTTCTATAAGAAAGCAGGCTGAGCAAGCCAGGGGAAGCAAGCCAGTAGGTAACATCCCTCCATGGCCTCTGCATCAGCTCCTGCTTCCTGACCTGCTTGGGTTCCAGTCCTGACTTCCTTTGGTGATGAACAGCAATGTGGAAGTGTGAGCTGAATAAACCCTTAATTCCCCAACTTGCTTCTTGGTCATGATGTTTTGTGCAGAAATAGAAAACCTGACTAAGACAAATTGGTACCAGCATAGTGGGGTATTCCTGTGGCAAGCTGACCGTGCTTTGGGGAGGACTGTTAATATATTCCTAGTTTACCTTCCTATATCCATGTTTCTAACCACATCTAGGTTTCTTTCATGAAAGCAACAACAGTCTCTATTGTGTCTGGGTACATAACAAGTCCTGCAATTTTAATACAGAAAAAGCCATGTGAATACAAGAAATATTATTTCCTCTTAATTTAGGTCATGAAATTGACTTTCTTTTCACTTTTAATTTTAACTCATCATTAGAGTTATGAGTGGGAGATTATTTTGGTTGGGTGGGCACTCACCACAGCATGATTGTGGCATTCAGGGGATTTCCTTGTAGAGCTGGTTTTCTCTTGCCTCTGTGAGGTCTTCAGTGATGGTAACTATTAGGCTTGAAGGACAAGAATTCTTTACCTGCTAAGCTGCCCTGCCAGTCTGAGTTTTTCAAATGTCTACAGAGGGGAACTTACTATTCTTACTCAGACTCAGGTGCAGACTTCCCTGGCTGACTAGACAGTTAGCAAGTACCTATGCTATAGAATCTACAAGTGCCCTCTCTCTCCCAAGCACCCATTTCTCTCAAACTGTCTCAAATGGTTGTTTCCTAGCCCAGGGAAGGGTCAGGATGAGCTCCAGGAATGACAATTGAATTCATTTCTGACTTCCCACATTAGATTTTTGTAATCCATTACTCATGAGGCCAACAGTCAAAGAGAGAATATTGTACTGCTATAAAAATTTTTGGTGACTAGTTTTGGGAAAGCAAGCACCACTTAACTTTAGAACATCAATTTAAGGGGTGGATGAGCGTTCCAAATTCTAATAACCAACATATTTGCCTAAAGTCACTCAGAACTAAACCCTAAGCTGGGAGTTCATCTGTTTTTGGTTTTATATGAATTTGCAAAGCTATGGTGACTCATGCCCCAGCCACACCCTCCTCCTCTCCTCTTGAATCCTGGTTAGCATGTGTCAGACAATGCTGGAGCACTGGCCAGATTACTTATTCACACAGGGATTGCATTTATTTGCATTGAGGCAGAACCAGGAAACAACTTCCTGTCTGTATTTGGAATAGACTTCGTGTCTACTGGGAGAGGACTGGGTAAATAGCATGAAGCCATATTCTTTGGCTTTCCCTTGACTCCTGAGCTGCTCCTGGGCAGTAATAGGAGACCTGCCTGGCGCAGTCAGGAGTCATTGACCAGTCTGTACTGGAAAAGTAAGGTCTCGTTCCTCCTCCTTTCAGGTCTTATCCTGAGGCGTGGCAGGCACTGAAGGTGCTTGCAAAGTCCCTCTCCCTCTCCTCCTCCCCCAGCCCTCTCTCTTTCCTCAAGACATGGTTCCTTTGTGCAACAGCCCTGGCTGTCCTGGAACTTGCTTTGTAGACCAGGCTGATCACAAACTTACAGAGATCCACCTGCCTCTTGAGTGCTGGGATCAAAGGTGTGTACCCTTTTTAGCTCCCCGTTTTAGTCAAGCTACACTTGCACAGGGATGCCAGGCCAACTGAGACAAGTTGTTTCTTTGCTTCCATCCCTCCTGCCTCTCCCGCCACTCCCCCCCCCCCGACTTTCGTGGGTTGCTTAGTCAGATGCTTGTGGGGTTCATGGTTCATGAATCACTCACTATCCTCTTGGCTCCTCAGAAAGCCAGCCAACCACTTAAGGCTCCTAGCTGGCTCTTCATTTGGTTCCCACCAATACCTCCTCTTCAAGGTTCAGGGATTAATACTATACTTTACATCATTTCTTTATTTTCCTTTTCTTTCTGTCCGTCTGTCTTTCTTCAGTTATTTTTTTAAGATTTATTTATTTATTATAAGTACACTGTCTTCAGACACATCAGAAGAGGGCATCAGATCTCATTACAGATGGCTGTGAGCTACCATGTGGTTTCTGGGATTTGAACTCGGTACCTTTGGAAGAACAGCCAGTGCTCTTAACCGCTGAGCCATCTCTCCAGCTCCCTTTGGTTATTTTTATCGAGCCAGGTTCTGACTTATGTAGCTCAGGCCTCTAACTGCTGCTTTTCCTGCCTCAGCCAACCACGTGCTGGGTGACAGATATGTCCCACCAGGTCCTGCTAAAAGTGTTTTTTTCATAGCTAACTTCAGATATACCTATGGATAGCATGTTTATAACGTAAATATCACACTGGAATCTCAGAGATGTAAATAAGTCACTTGCCTTATCTGAGAAAACTAGTGTTTTTCCTGTCCTAGATGTTTCCAGTAAACCTGCTCAAACTCCCTGAACGGTTTCACCATAAGTTACCTGGGTCAGAGCAGAGACCTGAATCCTGTCTCTGTAGCTGGGGGCTTGTTCCTTTTTTGGTCACCATTCTAATAGTTCCATGGTATTTTGCTCTCAAGAATGTTGTCCTTGTCGCAGAAGGAAAGCAGGCCTGGAAGGACTGGGTGGTTTCTAAGAATGTTGGGGAGTCTCAGAGCTGGCAGCCGGGACACACATCCTGCTCCCCTCTTTCTTCTGCGCAGAGCCCACAGTTTTCTGCTTAGGGGGTCCATTTCTTGTTGCAGCTTCTAGTCACACAGCCTTCCCCACTCTTTCTGTGCTTACAGGTTCTCACCTCATTCTCTGCTGAGTAGGATGCGGGTGCAGAGACCACAGAGGGGAGAGAGAAAATAAATTGAGTTATTACATTAAGAAAGTACAGTCTTTAGAAGCAATGACTAAATTTTAAAACTCATTGAATTCCAAATTGCAGAATGTTTGAGCTGTCTGTGCAGGAGGCTAGGGATGAGGGTGTTGTCACTGCTCCAAGATATGTCTTTGTTTTTTCAATGTTGTTGTTGCTTGTTTTGCCTTCTGTGAGTTATAGACATTTCTCTTGGAAGATAAATCGCTTTTTTCTGGGTTCTGCGGAGGGCTAGACTAACTGTGGCGTGCTCTGGACTAGTGACAAAGAAGAGATGCATTTTGGCCCCCATTAGACAAAGGCTGCAGCTTCCATGGGTTTGTTTCCAACCCTGGCAACATGACTGGCTTTTACTAAAAGCAATGAAGGCAGCAACAATAAACATGCTGAATGAAAAGAAGAGTGCGTGCGCACGGTGTCATAGACATCTTAAGAGAAGAAACTCGTGATGCTATTTCAGACTTTTTGAAAGCCAAGACACAACAACCACAACACCCCCCCCAAACAAACAAACACCTCAAAAGCCTTCAAACTCTTAATCTAAGAAGCTCTGGTAAATTGTTCTGATTAATTGATCAGATCAGTTCAAAACCACATTGTAATGAAAAGCAGTATTTTCTAAACTGGTTCAGGCGACTGGGTTCCATTTTTTTGCATTTGTTTTCCAAACAGGTTCTCCGTGTTCCAAACCAGCTGCGGCTGCGCGCTCACTGTATGTCAGAGCTTGAGTGTCTTTTGTGAGGAGCACTTTGGGAGAAGCAATGCTGAAGTCTCACTCACCACAGTTGTCACTTGCTGTTATTTTCACGTACTGGCTACCCCTTACCTGAGTGTTCATCTCTGGGAACCGAGACTGAGCGTGTGCTCCGGGCATGCCGTGGAGTCATGATTAGGACACACATGCCAGATGCCCTCAAATTGCTGGTGCCGCACACCTTTGACCCCAGCACTCCGGGAAGCAGAGGCCGGTAGATCGTGAGGATAGCCTGGTCTACAGAATGAGTTCCAGGACATAGCTACTCAGAGAAACGCTGTCTTATAAAACAAAACAGCAACGACAAAACAAACAGAACTAATGCTGGCCTTGGTGGCTCACACCCAGAAATGGGGCGTGTGTGTGTGTGTGTGTGTGTGTGTGTGTGTGTATGTGTATGTGTGTGTGTGTGTGTGTGTGTGTGTGTGCACACGAGCGCGAGCGCACTCTTAATACACACCCTCTCTTGTTACACATGGTGTTTTCACTTGCTTTTTGAACCAGCCAGGACATATCCTCCTGTGTTGCCCCTTGGTGGTGCAAAATTAGATCAAACAAAAGGTTTCTCTCCAGTGTCTCAGCTCTGCTGATCCTCACCATGAGTAGATCAGGCTGAGCTGGTGACACAGAGATTGGGTGGCCGAAATGACAGCAGCAGAAGCAGAGAGGGCAGCTGAAAGCTCTGAGGGTCGATGGACAGAAACCCTGGGAGCAGAGATGGTGGGAACAGGAAGGGCTGCAAAGAGCTGAAGATGAGAAGCTGTGGGCTCTGGTTACTGGAAGGGTCCCAGGAGATAGTCAAGGGCCGAGGGCCTCAGACACCCAGGACCAAGAGCTGTCACAGAGTTGCTGTCTTGTGTCTCTGCCCCTGTAGTATGCATAAGTTGTAACTGCAGAGGGCTCTGACTGCTGCTCATCAGCCCTTAGCTACTACAAACACTGGGAGCAAACTGCCAACAGTTTGGGTTCAGCAGAACTCAGTTTAAATCCCGTGAAAAGCCAGGAGCCAATAAGGATTGCTGTTTGAAAGCACACGAGTGTTAGGGGTGGTTATGTTGTCATGTTGAGTAATATGTCACATAGTAATAGAAGTGGATGCCTTATGATGAACAGTGTCAGTGTGTGTACTATATATTAACAGGTTTTCCAACATGGAAACTTTATAGTCAGTAAATGCTGTGATTGTTTGGCACACTTGCTATCACTTGACATTTAACTTATTTTTAAAATTATTGATAATGCATGCAATGCTTAATACATTTTTTCACCCATTGCTCCTCTTTATGAGAGTGCAATTGCTGAGTCAAAGGAAATAGAAATTGTGTGTGTGTGTGTGTGTGTGTGTGTGTGCGTATTCATGCAGAGGACATGCATGGAGTGGAGAGCTGTTTGTGGGAGATGGTTCTCTCGTTCCACCATGTGGGTTCTGGGGATCAAACGAAGATCACCAGGGTTGGTGGCAGGTATATCCACTGAACCACCTCACCAGCTCTGAGTGTTAATTGTAAAGGAAAATCTCATTAGCTCTTTTATGCCCTCCTCTTAACTTTGCCTCAACTTGGAGTCAGGCAATTAAAACACATAGTGGCAAAGGACACCAGAGCAGGAAGCCATGTGTGAGAGTAGGAGGAGTGGGGGGGGGGGGGGGGAGGGAAACTCAGAGAGGTTACTGCTTCATAGAATGAAGAAATTTCTCCCTATCCGAAGGCCTTTTTAGAAATGACTTTAATGGACAAAACTGACAAATATAATTACCAAGATAGCTTGAAAGCACCCAGGGGACTTTGCTGTAAGAAGGCCAATGAGGCACAGCCTCTTGTGACCCGGAGAAGCTGAACAAGAGAATACAGACTGTTCCAAAGAGAAAGAGAGATGGCTCAGCGGTTAAAAGCACTGGCTGCTCTTCCAGAGGTCCTGAGTTCAATTCCCAGCAACCACATGGAGGCTCACAACTATCTGTAATGGGATCTGATGTCGGCTTCTGGTACATCTGAAGTGAGTGACAGTGTACCCATACACACACACACAAATAATAAAATAAATAAATACTCTAGCTGAGAGAGAGAGAGAGAGAGAGAGAGAGAGAGAGAGAAATGTGGGGACTATGACTATGCCCATGGGAGAAGAAGAAAGCAGAGCACAGCTTCCATCAGGTCTCCTGGTGAGGACCAGAACCACCAATCAGCTGGAATGAAGAATCCAGACAGCAGCTCCAGCCGTGAGGTTTCTTGAGGATTGAAGGGATCAGAAGCCCCATCCTAAAGTGAGCCAGTCTGCCCTGGTGTCAAGAGACTGGCAGCTCCACCCTCAGGACAAACACTAGTCCTCAGGAGACTCAAATCCAGATGAGGGCTTCTAGGAGACAGTGGTTCTTCTGGAAACAGTGGTTCTTCTGGAGACAGTAGTTCTTCTGGAGACAGATCAGCAAGGGAGAGGAATCTTTATGTGCTCTCAGTCATCTTGAGGGGGAACCTATTGTTTAAAACTGATATGCTCTGGAGACCCGAGAATCAGGAATCACCATACATCCATACATTAGAAGTTTCTGTATTAACCTGCTCAGGCTTACAGTCTGGCTTCACTGTCTGCTTACTCTCTCTGCTTCCTGTGTGCAGTGGAGATGTGATCCACCCAACTTCCTGCTCTGGCCACCGGCTGCCCTATCCACCCTCCATTATAGATGCTAATTCTTTGGAACAGTGTGGTGGTTTGAATGTAATTGGTCCTGACAGGTTTATAGGAAGTGGCATCATTAGGAGGTGTGGCCTCGTTGGAGTGGGTGTGGCCTTGTTGGAGTGGGTGTGGCCTTGTTAGAGGAAGTGTGGAAAGAGGTTCATATGCTCAAGCCAGGCCCAGTGTGGCACTGTCTTCCTGCTGCCTGCTGATTTCTATGGAGAACTCTCAGCTACCTACCTCTCCAGAAGGAAGGTGAAACATGTAGCTGCTTTCTTCCCTTATTCAAAAAATCTGCCTGGGGCTAGATGGAAGAGTTTTGAATTAATTGCATTTGCAAAGGAGATTTCCAAACAGCCTGGTGTGGACTGTGGGATGGGTATTAGTGACCAGGCTTATGTAGCTCTGTAATAAAAAGGAACCAGCCGAGCAAGGAAAGTTACAAAATGTACAATATGTTAAATGGGATAAAGGGAGTGGTGACCTCAAGGCAACATCCCACCCAGCTAAATCTAAATTTTAGAGCTGGGTGTGGTGGTGCCAGACTTTAATCTTAGCACTCCAGAAGCTGAGGCAGGCAGATTGCTGAGTTTGAGGCCAGTCTGGTCTACAGATTAAGTTTCAGGACAGCCAAGAGTAGACAGTGAGGGAAACTATTGAAGACAGAAAGTTGGTAAAGATGTCATTGGATGAGGCAGCCATGTTTAAGCTCCAGCAAGCAGCAGAATGTGGCAGCTTCAGCCACAGAGTTCTGGGCCTAATAGAGTCAAGGATATAGAAGAAAGGGATTGTGGAATCTTTCTCTGTAACTAAGAAAAGTCACTGGGGCCAGGCATGCTGTAGGGATGTTTCTGAGTGGATTCCTAGAGAGGTCACTGTATGAAGGTGAAGCCTGGATTGCCTTAGAGACACCAAAATGTTGGGGATGCTAGAACCACAGGGTACTCACCAAGGAAATCTCCGAGCAGGGAGTGGAACCAACCCAAGAATAAGAAGTATGGTGCTGTCAGCAAAGATAAAAGGAGCTGGAGATCTGAAAAGCATTTTGACATCAGACAAGGAGATGCAGTTTGGAGTTGCCCTACTGGTTTTTGGTCTCGCTTTTGTCCAGTATTTCTTCACTACGCTTCCCTTCCTCCTTTTTGGAATGGGAAAGGTTATTCTGTGCCGCTGTTTGTTAGAAGTATATGATCTGGTTTTTTTAATTATTATTTTTATCTACAGGAAATTAATAGTTAAGAGCTCGCCTTGAGTCTCAGAAGAGACTTTGATCTTTGACCTTTTAAATAGTACTGAGACTATGACAGAGTATGGGGACTTCGATGTGATTTGAATACAGTTGACCCCCATAGGCTCATGGGAAATGTCACTACTATTAGATGTGGCCATGTTGGAGTAAGCATAACATTGTTGGAGGAGGTGTGTCAGTGGGGGGTTGGTTTTGAGGTCTCAGCTGCTCAAGCCAGGCCCAGTGTCTTTCTCTTCCTGCTGCCTGCTGATCCAGATGTAGAACTCTCAGCTACCTCTCCAGTACCATGTCTGCTGTGTGCCATTATGTTTCCTGCCATGACAACAATGGACTGAACCTATCAACTGTAAGCCAACCCCAATTAAACGCTTTCCCCTATAAGAGTTCCTGTGGTCATGGTGTCTTTTCCCAACAATAGAAACTCTAAGACAGACTGCAAGCCAAAAGAAATCATTAAAAGTAAGAAATACATTGTCTTGTGGTCATTGGTAATATACTAGTGGAGTGCAATTGATTTTCAGTGGGTAGTAGTATCTTTTGTGACTTGGTGTCACTGCTGACTCAACAATGTCTCCTCCTGCAGTGGCATTGGGCACGGATCCTTCTCAATAAGAGGATCCCCAAAAGAAACCAGAAGAGGCGCACACCGACAGATGCTTAAATCCTCACACAGAAACACACAAGCACAATGAGCAAGGCAGCAAATGCAGCATGGAGAATCGAAGTCTGGATCCCTCGCCTGCACACCGTTAATTCAAAATGCATCAGAGGCCCTAGGGTGAAACCCCAAACTCTGAGCATGCTGGAGGAAAACACAAGCACACCTCGGGGTACAGGTTAAGTAGGAACTGCCCGATGAAGGCCCCAATGGAACAGAAAGCCACCTTAGGACTGAAGGGTGGGGGTCACATGAGACTAAAAGCTACTGTACAGCCAAGGAGACAACCAACAGAGGAAAGGGACAGATTACAGAAGGACAAAATCAAACACTTTGCCAATTATACAGTCAACAGGGTTAACATCTATAATCAGCAAAGAACTCTAAAAAAGTAAATAACAAACCACCAATGAGCTTAGGAAGTAGCTCTCGAAGAAATGCAAATGGTGTATTAATATTTGAAAAAACATTCAACATCCTCAGCCATCAGGAAAATGCAAATTAAAAGGAGATTCCAGCCTATCCCAGGCAGAACTGCTCTCAGCGAGAGACCATGTGGTAATGACAGCCAGCTAAGGCATGGGGAGAAAAGAACCCTTATTATATGGTGGGCATATAAATTGGGGCCACCACTGGGGAAATCAGCATGCCGGTCCCTCAAATACTAGAAACTGCCATATGGCTCAGTTATACACTCTTGAATGTACACCCAAAGGACCCCAAGTCAGCATGCCACCAAGATACTTATGAAACATGTTCATCCCGCAGTATTCATTATAGACAAGATGGCTTAGGGGTACACTAACAGGCAAATAGCTAAAGAAAGTATGGCACCTATGCAGAGAGGCCCAGCACAGGGCAGGTGAGGCAGATAAGACTTGTCTGCCCAAGCAATCCTCCAATCTTTGATCTTAGAGGAAAAAAAGAAGAGACTGGCCAGCCATTTTCCATGGCCTTGATTGATACTGTTTATTACTATTCTAGAACATTCTAGAAAGAAGCAAGTTAGGAGCTGGTCCACTTAGAGCTGCATTCCTGTGTCCTATAGAGACTTTTATAACTAATTTAAATTAATTAAAATTTATGTGCTGTTCATGGGCACTGGCTACTTTGCTGGGCAGCACGTCTCAGGGAAGAAAGTATTTCTCCATACAACACTTAGTAAAAGAAATTTGTTCCGGTTTCCCCAGTGAGTGGCTCTGTCTGTGCTCTAAGTCCTTGAGGGAGAACTTGGGATACTGAAGATAAAACAATACTATGTAGCTTTATTCAAAATGTCTGCACTCAGGAGAACACAGCCCACAGAATCAGCTAAGCAGGGCTCACAGAATGAAGTGGCAGTCATTGAGCCTGCGAGTCTGTGCTAGGTCCTCTCTGTGTGTGTCAAGGTTACCTTGTAAAAGTAACTTTTATTTGCCTGATGTAATTGCTGTCTCCAAGGTTTGCCGCCTCTATCTGCTAACCTAGGCCTAGATCTGGAAGCTTCTGGGCTCCGTACGACCTAATCTAGGCCTGGAATATTTTCAGCCTCTGAGACTTACTGCTGTACAAGCTCACGTCTTCTAGTTCTTTCTGAGCTCTGGCTGGCTGGTTCAACTCGCCCGTTCTGGCTCAAGCTCTTCTCCAAGCTGACTGATTCAGTCTGTCTGCTCTCTCGGCTTCTCCTGAATTGCTGTTCTTGGCCTCAACTCTGGCCATCTGTTCTAATCTTCTGGCTCGTTCTGATTCTCTGGCTCATTCTGTCTTTACCTTGATCTGTTAAACTCTCCTGGTAAAACTGCCTCCTTTTGTATTTCTGCACTGCCTTCTTAAGTACCTTCCTTTTCTCTCTCTTCTCAAGAGAGTTAGGCGTATCCTATCCTGCCAAATTTTTTTCTAATTTATCACGTTGTCCCTCCATTAGACCTCACTTTAAAACATGTTTGCTTCTTTCACACACTAACTTTACCCTCATTGTATGGATTAAAGGGGTGTGTGTGTTGTACCCAGAAAGATTTAAAATGAGTCTAAGGGCTGAGCTATACCACAACTAGAAACAGCCCTCTTCCCAATGCATACACAATCTTGGGGTTCACAGTGTGATCAAATTTCCTGCAACATTATGTAGGTTGGTGTTCTTGCGGGACTCCTCACAGTGGGAGCAGAGCTGCCTCTGACTCTTTTGCCTACTCTTAGGACTAGTTTTTTCTCCTCCTGAGTTATCTTGCCCAGTTTTGGTATAAGCACGTGTCTGGTCTTATTGTATCTTGTTTCACTGTGTTCTGTTGACATTTCGTGTTAGGTTTGTTCTTTTATGAAGAGAAATAGAGAAGTGGATCTTGGGGAGAGGATTGGTAGGGAGGGGAGGGGAGGAGGGGATGGAGAAGAAAACTGGTTGGGATATACTGTATAGGAGAATTTTTTTAAATGTCCACATCAACAGGATGTCATGGTGAAGGGGGATTATATTGATCACATTAACAGGAGGTCATGGTGAATGGGAAATTATATTGATAATCGGTTGTCATTTTACTCTGGGAATAAGAGAAAACACAATGTCTGTGTAATCCAAGGCCGAGAAAATCAATTGAGTGTACTTCCTTGCGTATATGAGGACAATCACACAGCTCAGTCCTATCTTAGGGCATGTGTTGATTGCAGAGTCCTCCAAAGAAGGAAACTAGTGTGATTTGGATGCAGAATGGCCTCCATAGATTCACGTGTTTGGGAAAGTTGTTGAATCCTGAAGAGGTGGAACATTGTGGAGGGAGTGGGCCATGGAGGGACAGCCTCAGGGCTTCCTCATGGCCTCCAGTTTCATGCGTATGGATGTGCTGTGCCCATTCTGGTCACTCTGTCATGCCTGCCCTGTCATTACACCGTGAGGCCTGTGAACTGTGAGCCAGAGTAAAACCGTCCCTTAATGTTTCCTGTTAGTTACGAGGTCACAGCAGAAACCCAAGGTTGCCTCATCTCTTCCAGGCAGATGTTAAATTGCATTCCTTTAAGTCATTTAGGACCATTGTGATGATGTTCTCCTCCTGGCAGCCATGAAGGCCAAGTGGCCATCACTGCACTGTTTGCCTTGGCCTGTGTCCCACCTCCATTTTAGTCATTTGTTTGTTTGTTGTTTTTTAATAGGGCTGGAAATTAGACCTGGGGCTTTATGTATGTTAAGCATGTACTGTATCACCCTAAGTCATACTTAAAAACACAAAAAAACAGAGTCCATATTTGTTTCATGAGCATCTCAAACCAGACTCAGGTAATTATCATCATCTGTAAAATGCTTCCCTTGCCCAAAGTGGCTGCAATCCAATACTTGGAAAAGTCCAAGATGACACTGTACAGAGCCAAGAAAAATGTGAGCCTGTTGGAACTTTCTAGAGAGGGTACAATTAGTAGCTAGCCTGCCACACCCTGAACGGGCTAAGTATCTTGGTTTTTTCCATCTATTCTCAAATTTCTTGTGAACCAAGGATGCCCAGAGCAGAGTCGTGCAGAAACTCCCAGGCGTCCCAAGCATCGTTTAGGCAGTGATCATATTTGAAGGTAGCACAGGTACATGATAGCCTTATAGCTTACTAAATAAAATTAATTAAAAAGAAATTTCAGCTCATTAAAACACAAAAGATAAAGAACCCAAACCTTCAAGCAACAATCATTAACTACCAATGTTTGGATGAGTACTTTTTAAAAAGATTTATTTATTTATTTTTATGTAAGTACACTGTCTTCAGACACACCAGAAGAGGGCATCAGATCCCATTACAGATGGTTGTGAGCCAACATGTGGTTACTGGGAATTGAACTCAGGACCTCTGGAGGAGCAGTCAGTGCTCTTAACCACTGAGACATCTCTCCAGCCCCCATGAGTATTCTTTCACACACTTTTCACTGTGTAGATATAGATATCTGAATATATAATTTTGTCTTCAGGACTGCAACATCTGGAAAGGTATGAAGGCAAGTCCAGATTGTAGGAAGAAGAGATAGAGGATCAGTAATGTGTGTGTGAGTCTGGATAATGCTATAAAACATAGCCTTCCTGTGAACACCATCACAGTAGGCTTTAGCCCTAGGTAGCCTCTTCTTTCTCACTTTTTCTTCTCTGTCTCCCACCACAGTCCCCACACTCTTCTCTACCCTTTCCTGTTCCCAAGGACACAGAGCCATTCCAGAGGGTGGGACTATCTCTCAGCTCATCCACGGGGATTTTTCTCCCCATAGCAGGGAAAGGGATGGCTGGCATCTCACAGAGGTCGGCTGTAAGGAAAAGCATCCAGACTCATGTTCATCCTCAAGGTACACCTGCTCCTCAAATGTCTGCCTCAGTTAGCCTTCCAAAACTGTGACAGGAGACCAGAGGCAGACAACTTAAAAGAAGGAAAAGTTTGTTTGGCTCATGGTTTCAGAGTTTGGGTGATGCTGGGTCTTGCTATGTTGAGTTTGTGTCAAGGCAGAGCAACATGGTTAGAGCACAGAGTAGAGGAAAGATCCTGGAGGCTGGAAGGCATCGAGAAGAAGGGTTAACCTGAAATGGCTAACTTCCTCCCAGTGTGTGTGTGTGTGTGTGTGTGTGTGTGTGTGTGTGTGTGTTTGTGTTTGCTTGCATGTATCTCTATGTACCATATAAATGCCTAATAAAGAGGGTAAAAAAAAAGTCATTGGATCCCCTGGAACTTGTATCACAGATGGTTGTGAGCCACTTTGTGGGTACTGGGAATCAAACCTAGGAGCTCTGGAAGAGCACCCAGTATTCTTAACTGCTTAGCCATCTCCCCGGCCTCTAGACCCCACTTTTTAAATTTTCCTTCTGAAAGTCTTGCAGGCTGAGGATCAAGCTGCATATGGGCCTTTGAGAGACATTTAGGGTCTATATTAAACCACGGCCTCTGCTCCCAGCTATCCACCAGTCTACACTGCGAAGGTGCGCTAGGGGTGGGAGGCAACTCAAGGACTCAGTCTAGTCCTTTGGGGAAGAGGTAAGGCATTAATAAAACTGATTTTCATCACTTCCCACCCCTCCCCTCCTCTCACTCCTTCCCTCCTCTTACCCCTCTGCTCCTTCCATCCCCTGCCCTCCTCCCATCCCCCCCCCTTCATCAGAACAGAAATCATTTCAGAGGTATTTTCTGGAAGCCTCCATGCTTTCATCTTTAAACTGGAAATAATGCTATCTTCTTCACACAGCTGTTGCGGTGATAAAGGGCACTGCATGTAGCAGAATAGAAGAGATGCTTTGCTGCTGTCTGACTGCTACACAGAGAAACCCTAGGGGTATCAGCCTTGTGATGTTCCTGGACCTGCTTCTGAGCTTCCCAAGTCTAGCCTTTAGATAGTTCATTTAGTTCCCTGTCAAGACTCATCGGAGAGATGAACCCAAAAGTGCAGTTTACAAACAGGGATTGGAACTCGACCTGCTGATCGCTGAGCGCTCGGGGAAGTTAAGTTCCAGGGTAATGACTCCTGGGTGAACGGCAAAGGCAGGAATTTGCTGGGATACTGACTGATGTCATCTGGTCGTGACAGTTCATGGCTATCCCAGCTGTAGGGACAACTGGCTGGAAGCATTAGATCACTGCGGCTTCTATCTCTTCCATTTCCTTCCTTCTGGCCACCACTGTAACTTCCGTGCCTATGGGAACACGTCTCACTGAGGGGCAACTGTGCCACTCTCTCGGGCAGGAATTTGTACCATTGAGAATGAACGAGTGTTCCTGTAAGGCTGCAGGCTGTAGTCTAAAACACAGAAGTCAAGATAACACCGAAGTAAACAGCTTTAAAGGATGAGCCCGAGCTTCGGAGATGGCTCAACTGGTATACAAGCACTAAGAGCCAAACACAGCTCTAGCACCCAGTATAAGACAGGCGGTGTATGCCTTTAATCTCAGCACTAGGAAGATGGAAACAGGAAGTTTCCTAGATCATGCAGGGCAGCCATCTG